>NC_090439.1:827865219-828490219 GCF_031143425.1 Pleurodeles waltl
CGATATAAATGATACCTCACTTGTGTGGGTAGGCCTAGCGCCGGTGACAGGAAATGCCCCAAAGCACAACGTGGACACATCCCATTTTTTGACAGAAAACAGAGCTGTTTTTTACAAAGTGCCTAAATGTAGATTTTTGCCTCTAGCTCAGCCGGCACCTAGGAAAACCTACCAAACCTGTGCATTTTTTAAAACTAGAGACCTAGGGGAATCCAATATGGGGTGACTTGTGGGGCTCTGACCAGGTTCTGTTACCCAGAATCCTTTGCAAACCTCAAAATGTGGCTAAAAAAACACATTTTCCTCACATTTCTGTGACAGAAAGTTCTGGAATCTGAGAGGAGGCAAAAATTTCCTTCCACCCAGCGTTTCCCCAAGTCTCCCGATATATATGATACCTCGCTTGTGTGGGTAGGCCTAGCGCCCACGACAGGAAATGCCCCAAAACACAACTTGGACACATCCCATTTTTTGACAGAAAACAGAGCTGTTTTTTGCAAAGTGTCTACCTGTAGATTTTGGCCCCTATCTCAGCCGGCACCTTGGGACACCTACCAAACCTGTGCATTTTTGAAAGCTAGGGACCTAGGGGAATCCAAGATGGGGTGACTTGTGGGGCTCTGACCAGGTTCTGTTACCCAGAATCTTTTGCAAACCTCAAAATTTGGCTTAAAAAACACATTTTCCTCACATTTTGGTGACAGAAAGTTCTGGAATCGGAGAGGAGGCACAAATATCCTTCCACCCAGCGTTCCCCCAAGTGTCCCGATAAAAATGATACCTCATTTGTGTGGGTAGGCCTAGCGCCCGCGACAAAAAATGCCCAAAGCACAACGTGGACACATCCCATTTTTTTACAGAAAACAGAGCTGTTTTTTGCAAAGTGCCTACCTGTAGATTTTTGCCTCTAGCTCAGCCGGCACCTAGGGAAACCTACCAAACCTGTGCATTTTTTAAACCTAGAGAACTAGGGGAATCCAAGATGGGGTGACTTGTGGGGCTCTGACCAGGTTCTGTTACCCAGAATCCTTTGCAAACCTCAAAATGTGGCAAAAAAAAATACATTTTCCTCACATTTCGGTGACAGAAAGTTATGGAATCTGTGAGGAGGCAAAAATTTCCTTCCACCCAGCGTTCCCCCAAGTGTCCCGATAAAAATGATACCTCACTTGTGTGGGTAGGCCTAGCGCCCGCAACAAGAAATGCCCCAAAGCACAACGTGGACACATCCCATTTTTTGACAGAAATCAGAGCTGTTTTTTGCAAAGTGCCACCTGCAGATTTTGGCATCTAGCTCAGCCGGCACCTAGGGAAACCTACCAAACCTGTGCATTTTTTAAAACTAGAGACCTAGGGGAATCCAAGATGGGGTGACTTGTGGGGCTCTGACCAGGTTATGTTACCCAGAATCCTTTGCAAACCTCAAAATGTGGCTAAAAAAACAAATTTTCCTCACATTTCGGTGACAGAAAGTTCTGGAATGTGAGAGGAGGCAAACATTTCCTTCCACCTAGCGTTCCCCCAAGTCTCCCGATATAAATGATACCTCACTTGTGTGGGTAGGCCTAGCGCCGGTGACAGGAAATGCCCCAAAGCACAACGTGGACACATCCCATTTTTTGACAGAAAACAGAGCTGTTTTTTGCAAAGTGCCTAAATGTAGATTTTTGCCTCTAGCTCAGCCGGCACCTAGGGAAACCTACCAAACCTGTGCATTTTTTAAAACTAGAGACCTAGGGGAATCCAATATGGGGTGACTTGTGGGGCTCTGACCAGGTTCTGTTACCCAGAATCCTTTGCAAACCTCAAAATGTGGCTAAAAAAACACATTTTCCTCACATTTCTGTGACAGAAAGTTCTGGAATCTGAGAGGAGGCAAAAATTTCCTTCCACCCAGCGTTTCCCCAAGTCTCCCGATATAAATGATACCTCGCTTGTGTGGGTAGGCCTAGCGCCCACGACAGGAAATGCCCCAAAACACAACGTGGACACATCCCATTTTTTGACAGAAAACAGAGCTGTTTTTTGCAAAGTGTCTACCTGTAGATTTTGGCCCCTATCTCAGCCGGCACCTGGGGACACCTACCAAACCTGTGAATTTTAGAAAGCTAGGGACCTAGGGGAATCCAAGATGGGGTGACTTGTGGGGCTCTGACCAGGTTCTGTTACCCAGAATCCTTTGCAAACCTCAATATTTGGCTTAAAAAACACATTTTCCTCACATTTTGGTGACAGAAAGTTCTGGAATCGGAGAGGAGGCACAAATTTCCTTCCACCCAGCGTTCCCCCAAGTCTCCCGATAAAAATGGTACCGCACTTGTGTGGGTAGGCCTAGCGCCTGCGACAGGAAATGCCCCAAAGCACAACGTGGACACATCCCATTTTTTTTACAGAAATCAGAGATGTTTTTTGCAAAGTGCCTACCTGTAGATTTTGGCCTCTAGCTCAGCCGGCACCTAGGGAAACCTACCAAACCCGTGCATTTTTGAAAACTAGAGACCAAGGGGAATCCAATATGTGGTGACTTGTGGGGCTCAGACCAGGTTCTGTTACCCAGAATCCGTTGCAAACCTCAAAATTTGGCTAAAAAAAACACATTTTCCTCACGTTTCGGTGACAGAAGGTTCTGGAACCTGAGAGGAGGCAAAAATTTCCTTCCACCCAGCGTTCCCCCAAGTGTCCCGATAAAAATGATACCTCACTTGTGTGGGTAGGCCTAGCGCCCGCGACAAGAAATGCCCCAAAGCACAAAGTGGACACATCCCATTTTTTTACAGAAAACAGAGCTGTTTTTTGCAAAGTGCCTAAATGTAGATTTTTGCCTCTAGGGAAACCTACCAAACCTGTGCATTTTTTAAAACTAGAGACCTAGGGGAATCCAATATGGGGTGACTTGTGGGGCTCTGACTAGGTTCTGTTACCCAGAATCCTTTGCAAACCTCAAAATGTGGCTAAAAAAACACATTTTCCTCACATTTCGGTGAAAGAAAGTTCTGGAATCTCAGAGGAGGCAAAAATTTCCTTCCACCCAGCGTTTCCCCAAGTCTCCCGATATAAATGATACCTCACTTGTGTGGGTAGGCCTAGCGCCCGCGACAGGAAATGCCCCAAAGCACAACGTGGACACATCCCATTTTTTGACAGAAAACAGAGCTGTTTTTTGCAAAGTGTCTACCTGTAGATTTTGGCCCCTAGCTCACCCGGCACCTGGGGAAACCTACTAAACCTGTGCATTTTTTAAAACTAGAGACATAGGGGAATCCAAGATGGGGTGACTTGTGGGGCTCTGACCAGGTTCTGTTACCCAGAATCCTTTGCAAACCTCAAAATGTGGCTTAAAAAACACATTTTCCTCACATTTTGGTGACAGAAAGTTCTGGAATTGGAGAGGAGGCACAAATTTCCTTCCACCCAGCGTTCCCCCAAGTCTCCAGATAAAAATGGTACCTCACTTGTGTGGGTAGGCCTAGCGCCCGCGACAGGATATGCCCCAAAACACGACGTGGACACATCACATTTTCAGAAAGAAAACAGAGCTGTTTTTTACAAAGTGCCTAGCTGTGGATTTTGGCCTCTAGCTCAGCCGGCACCTGGGGAAACCTAGCAAAACTGCGCATTTTTGAAAACTAGACACCTAGGGGAATCCAAGATGGGGTGACTTGTGGGGCTCTGACCAGGTTCTGTTACCCAGAATCCTTTGCAAACCTCAAAATTTGGCTAAAAAAACAAATTTTCCTGTCATTTCGGTGACAGAAAGTTCTGGAATCTGAGAGGAGCCACAAATTTCCTTCCACCCAGCGCTCCCCCAAGTCTCCCGATAAAAATGGTACCTCAGTTGTGTGGGTAGGCCTAGCGCCCGCAACAGGATATGCCCCAAAACACAACGTGTACACATCACATTTTTTCACGGAAAACAGAGCTGTTTTTTGCAAAGTGCCTACCTGTAGATTTTGGCCTCTAGCTCAGCCGGCACCTAGGGAAACCTACTAAGCCTGTGCATTTTTGAAAACTAGAGACCATGGGGAATCCAAGATGGGGTGACTTGTGGGGCTCTGACCAGGTTCTGTTACCCAGAATCCTTTGCAGACCTCAAGATTTGGCTTAAAAAACACATTTTCCTCACATTTTGGTGACAGAAAGTTCTGGAATCAGAGAGGAGCCACACATTTCCTTCCACCCAGCGTTCCTCCAAGTCTCCAGATAAAAATGATACCTCACTTCTGTGGGTAGGCCTAGCGCCCGCGACAGGAAATGCCCCAAAACATGACGTGGACACATCACATTTTCAGAAAGAAAACATAGCTGTTTTTTACAAAGTGACTAGCTGTGGATTTTGGCCTCTAGCTCAGCCGGCACCTGGGGAAACCTAGCAAATCTGCGCATTTTTGAAAACTAGACACCTAGGGGAATCCAAGATGGGTTGACTTGTGGGGCTCTGACCAGGTTCTGTTACCCAGAATCCTTTGCAAACCTCAAAATTTGGCTAAAAAAACAAATTTTCCTGTCATTTCGGTGACAGAAAGTTCTGGAATCTGAGAGGAGCCACAAATTTCCTTCCACCCAGCGTTCCCCCTAGTCTTCCGATATAAATGATACCTCACTTGTGTGGGTAGGCCTAGCGCCCGCGACAGGAAATGTCCCAAAACACAACGTGGACACATCCCATTTTTTCACAGAAAACAGAGCTGTTTTTTGCAAAGTGTCTACCTGTAGATTTTGGCCCCTAGCTCAGCCGGCACCTAGGGAAACCTACTAAACCTCTGCATTTTTGAAAACTAGAGACCTAGGGGAATCCAAGATGGGGTGACTTGTGGGGCTCTGACCAGGTTCTGTTACCCAGAATCCTTTGCAAACCTCAAAATCTGGCTTAAAAAACACATTTTCCTCACATTTTGGTGACAGAAAGTTCTGGAATCGGAGAGGAGACACAAATTTTCTTCCACCCAGCGTTCCCCCAAGTGTCCCGATAAAAATGATACCTCATTTGTGTGGGTAGGCCTAGCGCCCGCGACAAGAAATGCCCAAAGCACAACGTGGACACATCCCATTTTTTTACAGAAAACAGAGCTGTTTTTTGCAAAGTGCCTACCTGTAGATTTTTGCCTCTAGCTCAGCCGGCACCTAGGGAAACCTACCAAACCTGTGCATTTTTTAAACCTAGAGACCTAGGGGAATCCAAGATGGGGTGACTTGTGGGGCTCTGACCAGGTTCTGTTACCCAGAATCCTTTGCAAACCTCAAAATGTGGCAAAAAAAAACACATTTTCCTCATATTTCGGTGACAGAAAGTTCTGGAATCTGAGAGGAGGCAAAAATTTCCTTCCACCCAGCGTTCCCCCAAGTGTCCCGATAAAAATGATACCTCACTTGTGTGGGTAGGCCTAGCGCCCGCAACAAGAAATGCCCCAAAGCACAACGTGGACACATCCCATTTTTTGACAGAAATCAGAGATGTTTTTTGCAAAGTGCCTACCTGTAGATTTTGGCCTCTAGCTCAGCCGGCACCTAGGGAAACCTACCAAACCCGTGCATTTTTGAAAACTAGAGACCTAGGGGAATCCAAGATGGGGTGACTTGTGGGGCTCTGACCAGGTTCTGATACCCAGAATCCTTTGCAAACCTCAAAATTTGGCTAAAAAAACACATTTTTCTCAAATTTCGGTGACAGAAAGTTCTGGAATCTGAGAGGAGGCAAAAATTTCCTTCCACCCATTGTTCCCCAGAGTGTCCCGATAAAAATGATACCTCACTTGTGTGGGTAAGCCTAGCGCCCGCAACAAGAAATGCCCCAAATCACAACATGGACACATCCCATTTTTTTACTGAAAAGAGAGCTGTTTTTTGCAAAGTGCCTACCTGTAGATTTTTGCCTCTAGCTCAGCCGGCACCTATGGAAACCTACCAAACCTGGGCATTTTTTAAAACTAGAGACCTAGGGGAATCCAAGATGGGGTGACTTGTGGGGCTCTGACCAGGTTCTGTTACCCAGAATCCTTTGCAAACCTCAAAATGTGGCTAAAAAAACACATTTTCGTCACATTTCGGTGACAGAAAGTTCTGGAATGTGAGAGGAGGCAAAAATTTCCTTCCACCTAGCGTTCCCCCAAGTGTCCCGATAAAAATGTTACCTCACTTGTGTGGGTAGGCCTAGCGCCCGCAACAAGAAATGCCCCAAAGCACAACGTGGACACATCCCATTTTTTGACAGAAATCAGAGATGTTTTTTGCAAAGTGCCTACCTGTAGATTTTGGCCTCTAGCTCAGCCGGCACCTAGGGAAACCTACCAAACCCGTGCATTTTTGAAAACTAGAGACCTAGGGGAATCCAAGATGGGGTGACTTGTGGGGCTCTGACCAGGTTCTGTTACCCAGAATCCTTTGCAAACCTCAAAATAAGGCAAAAAAAAACACATTTTCCTCACATTTCGGTGACACAAAGTTCTGGAATCTGAGAGGAGGCAAAAATTTCCTTCCACCCAGCGTTTCCCCAAGTCTCCCGATATAAATGATACCTCGCTTGTGTGGGTAGGCCTAGCGCCCACGACAGGAAATGCCCCAAAACACAACGTGGACACATCCCATTTTTTGACAGAAAACAGAGCTGTTTTTTACAAAGTGTCTACCTGTAGATTTTGGCCCCTATCTCAGCCGGCACCTGGGGACACCTACCAAACCTGTGAATTTTTGAAAGCTAGGGACCTAGGGGAATCCAAGATGGGGTGACTTGTGGGGCTCTGACCAGGTTCTGTTACCCAGAATCCTTTGCAAACCTCAAAATTTGGCTTAAAAAACACATTTTCCTCACATTTTGGTGACAGAAAGTTCTGGAATCGGAGAGGAGGCACAAATTTCCTTCCACCCAGCGTTCCCCCAAGTCTCCCGATAAAAATGGTACCGCACTTGTGTGGGTAGGCCTAGCGCCTGCGACAGGAAATGCCCCAAAGCACAACGTGGACACATCCCATTTTTTGACAGAAATCAGAGATGTGTTTTGCAAAGTGCCTACCTGTAGATTTTGGCCTCTAGCTCAGCCGGCACCTAGGGAAACCTACCAAACCCGTGCATTTTTTAAAACTAGAGACCAAGGGGAATCCAAGATGTGGTGACTTGTGGGGCTCAGACCAGGTTCTGTTACCCAGAATCCGTTGCAAACCTCAAAATTTGGCTAAAAAAAACACATTTTCCTCACATTTCGGTGACAGAAGGTTCTAGAACCTGAGAGGAGGCAAAAATGTCCTTCCACCCAGCGTTCCCCCAAGTCTCCAGATAAAAATGATACCTCACTTCTGTGGGTAGGCCTAGCGCCCGCGACAGGAAATGCCCCAAAACATGACGTGGACACATCACATTTTCAGAAAGAAAACATAGCTGTTTTTTACAAAGTGACTAGCTGTGGATTTTGGCCTCTAGCTCAGCCGGCACCTGGGGAAACCTAGCAAATCTGCGCATTTTTGAAAACTAGACACCTAGGGGAATCCAAGATGGGTTGACTTGTGGGGCTCTGACCAGGTTCTGTTACCCAGAATCCTTTGCAAACCTCAAAATTTGGCTAAAAAAACAAATTTTCCTGTCATTTCGGTGACAGAAAGTTCTGGAATCTGAGAGGAGCCACAAATTTCCTTCCACCCAGCGTTCCCCCTAGTCTTCCGATATAAATGATACCTCACTTGTGTGGGTAGGCCTAGCGCCCGCGACAGGAAATGTCCCAAAACACAACGTGGACACATCCCATTTTTTCACAGAAAACAGAGCTGTTTTTTGCAAAGTGTCTACCTGTAGATTTTGGCCCCTAGCTCAGCCGGCACCTAGGGAAACCTACTAAACCTCTGCATTTTTGAAAACTAGAGACCTAGGGGAATCCAAGATGGGGTGACTTGTGGGGCTCTGACCAGGTTCTGTTACCCAGAATCCTTTGCAAACCTCAAAATCTGGCTTAAAAAACACATTTTCCTCACATTTTGGTGACAGAAAGTTCTGGAATCGGAGAGGAGACACAAATTTTCTTCCACCCAGCGTTCCCCCAAGTGTCCCGATAAAAATGATACCTCATTTGTGTGGGTAGGCCTAGCGCCCGCGACAAGAAATGCCCAAAGCACAACGTGGACACATCCCATTTTTTTACAGAAAACAGAGCTGTTTTTTGCAAAGTGCCTACCTGTAGATTTTTGCCTCTAGCTCAGCCGGCACCTAGGGAAACCTACCAAACCTGTGCATTTTTTAAACCTAGAGACCTAGGGGAATCCAAGATGGGGTGACTTGTGGGGCTCTGACCAGGTTCTGTTACCCAGAATCCTTTGCAAACCTCAAAATGTGGCAAAAAAAAACACATTTTCCTCATATTTCGGTGACAGAAAGTTCTGGAATCTGAGAGGAGGCAAAAATTTCCTTCCACCCAGCGTTCCCCCAAGTGTCCCGATAAAAATGATACCTCACTTGTGTGGGTAGGCCTAGCGCCCGCAACAAGAAATGCCCCAAAGCACAACGTGGACACATCCCATTTTTTGACAGAAATCAGAGATGTTTTTTGCAAAGTGCCTACCTGTAGATTTTGGCCTCTAGCTCAGCCGGCACCTAGGGAAACCTACCAAACCCGTGCATTTTTGAAAACTAGAGACCTAGGGGAATCCAAGATGGGGTGACTTGTGGGGCTCTGACCAGGTTCTGATACCCAGAATCCTTTGCAAACCTCAAAATTTGGCTAAAAAAACACATTTTTCTCAAATTTCGGTGACAGAAAGTTCTGGAATCTGAGAGGAGGCAAAAATTTCCTTCCACCCATTGTTCCCCAGAGTGTCCCGATAAAAATGATACCTCACTTGTGTGGGTAAGCCTAGCGCCCGCGACAAGAAATGCCCCAAATCACAACATGGACACATCCCATTTTTTTACTGAAAAGAGAGCTGTTTTTTGCAAAGTGCCTACCTGTAGATTTTTGCCTCTAGCTCAGCCGGCACCTATGGAAACCTACCAAACCTGGGCATTTTTTAAAACTAGAGACCTAGGGGAATCCAAGATGGGGTGACTTGTGGGGCTCTGACCAGGTTCTGTTACCCAGAATCCTTTGCAAACCTCAAAATGTGGCTAAAAAAACACATTTTCGTCACATTTCGGTGACAGAAAGTTCTGGAATGTGAGAGGAGGCAAAAATTTCCTTCCACCTAGCGTTCCCCCAAGTGTCCCGATGAAAATGTTACCTCACTTGTGTGGGTAGGCCTAGCGCCCGCAACAAGAAATGCCCCAAAGCACAACGTGGACACATCCCATTTTTTGACAGAAATCAGAGATGTTTTTTGCAAAGTGCCTACCTGTAGATTTTGGCCTCTAGCTCAGCCGGCACCTAGGGAAACCTACCAAACCCGTGCATTTTTGAAAACTAGAGACCTAGGGGAATCCAAGATGGGGTGACTTGTGGGGCTCTGACCAGGTTCTGTTACCCAGAATCCTTTGCAAACCTCAAAATAAGGCAAAAAAAAACACATTTTCCTCACATTTCGGTGACACAAAGTTCTGGAATCTGAGAGGAGGCAAAAATTTCCTTCCACCCAGCGTTTCCCCAAGTCTCCCGATATAAATGATACCTCGCTTGTGTGGGTAGGCCTAGCGCCCACGACAGGAAATGCCCCAAAACACAACGTGGACACATCCCATTTTTTGACAGAAAACAGAGCTGTTTTTTACAAAGTGTCTACCTGTAGATTTTGGCCCCTATCTCAGCCGGCACCTGGGGACACCTACCAAACCTGTGAATTTTTGAAAGCTAGGGACCTAGGGGAATCCAAGATGGGGTGACTTGTGGGGCTCTGACCAGGTTCTGTTACCCAGAATCCTTTGCAAACCTCAAAATTTGGCTTAAAAAACACATTTTCCTCACATTTTGGTGACAGAAAGTTCTGGAATCGGAGAGGAGGCACAAATTTCCTTCCACCCAGCGTTCCCCCAAGTCTCCCGATAAAAATGGTACCGCACTTGTGTGGGTAGGCCTAGCGCCTGCGACAGGAAATGCCCCAAAGCACAACGTGGACACATCCCATTTTTTGACAGAAATCAGAGATGTGTTTTGCAAAGTGCCTACCTGTAGATTTTGGCCTCTAGCTCAGCCGGCACCTAGGGAAACCTACCAAACCCGTGCATTTTTTAAAACTAGAGACCAAGGGGAATCCAAGATGTGGTGACTTGTGGGGCTCAGACCAGGTTCTGTTACCCAGAATCCGTTGCAAACCTCAAAATTTGGCTAAAAAAAACACATTTTCCTCACATTTCGGTGACAGAAGGTTCTAGAACCTGAGAGGAGGCAAAAATGTCCTTCCACCCAGCGTTCCCCCAAGTGTCCCGATAAAAATGATACCTCACTTGTGTGGGTAGGCCTAGCGCCCGCGACAAGAAATGCCCCAAAGCACAAAGTGGACACATCCCATTTTTTTTACAGAAAACAGAGCTGTTTTTTGCAAAGTGCCTAAATGTAGATTTTTGCCTCTAGGGAAACCTACCAAACCTGTGCATTTATTAAAACTAGAGACCTAGGGGAATCCAATATGGGGTGACTTGTGGGGCTCTGACCAGGTTCTGTTACCCAGAATCCTTTGCAAACCTCAAAATGTGGCTAAAAAAACACATTTTCCTCACATTTCGGTGAAAGAAAGTTCTGGAATCTCAGAGGAGACAAAAATTTCCTTCCACCCAGCGTTTCCCCAAGTCTCCCGATATAAATGATACCTCACTTGTGTGGGTAGGCCTAGCGCCCGCGACAGGAAATGCCCCAAAGCACAACGTGGACACATCCCATTTTTTGACAGAAAACAGAGCTGTTTTTTGCAAAGTGTCTACCTGTAGATTTTGGCCACTAGCTCAGCCGGCACCTGGGGAAACCTACTAAACCTGTGCATTTTTGAAAACTAGAGACATAGGGGAATCCAAGATGGGGTGACTTGTGGGGCTCTGACCAAGTTCTGTTACCCAGAATCCTTTGCAAACCTCAAAAAGTGGCTTAAAAAACACATTTTCCTCACATTTTGGTGACAGATAGTTCTGGAATCGGAGAGGAGGCACAAATTTCCTTCCACCCAGCGTTCCCCCAAGTCTCCCGATAAAAATGGTACCTCACTTGTGTGGGTAGGCCTAGCGCCCGCGACAGGATATGCCCCAAAACACGACGTGGACACATCACATTTTCAGAAAGAAAACAGAGCTGTTTTTTACAAAGTGCCTAGCTGTGGATTTTGGCCTCTAGCTCAGCCGGCACCTGGGGAAACCTAGCAAAACTGTGCATTTTTGAAAACTAGACACCTAGGGGAATCCAAGATGGGGTGACTTGTGGGGCTCTGACCAGGTTCTGTTACCCAGAATCCTTTGCAAACCTCAAAATTTGGCTAAAAAAACAAATTTTCCTGTCATTTCGGTGACAGAAAGTTCTGGAATCTGAGAGGAGCCACAAATTTCCTTCCACCCAGCGCTCCCCCAAGTCTCCCGATAAAAATGGTACCTCAGTTGTGTGGGTAGGCCTAGCGCCCGCAACAGGATATGCCCCAAAACACAACGTGGACACATCACATTTTTTCACGGAAAACAGAGCTGTTTTTTGCAAAGTGCCTACCTGTAGATTTTGGCCTCTAGCTCAGCCGGCACCTAGGGAAACCTACTAAGCCTGTGCATTTTTGAAAACTAGAGACCATGGGGAATCCAAGATGGGGTGACTTGTGGGGCTCTGACCAGGTTCTGTTACCCAGAATCCTTTGCAAACCTCAAGATTTGGCTTAAAAAACACATTTTCCTCACATTTTGGTGACAGAAAGTTCTGGAATCAGAGAGGAGCCACACATTTCCTTCCACCCAGCGTTCCTCCAAGTCTCCTGATAAAAATGATACCTCACTTCTGTGGGTAGGCCTAGCGCCCGCGACAGGAAATGCCCCAAAACATGACGTGGACACATCACATTTTCAGAAAGAAAACATTGCTGTTTTTTACAAAGTGACTAGCTGTGGATTTTGGCCTCTAGCTCAGCCGGCACCTGGGGAAACCTAGCAAATCTGCGCATTTTTTAAAACTAGACACCTAGGGGAATCCAAGATGGGTTGACTTGTGGGGCTCTGACCAGGTTCTGTTACCCAGAATCCTTTGCAAACCTCAAAATTTGGCTAAAAAAACAAATTTTCCTGTCATTTCGGTGACAGAAAGTTCTGGAATCTGAGAGGAGCCACAAATTTCCTTCCACCCAGGGTTCCCCCTAGTCTTCCGATATAAATGATACCTCACTTGTGTGGGTAGGCCTAGCGCCCGCGACAGGAAATGTCCCAAAACACAACGTGGACACATCCCATTTTTTCACAGAAAACAGAGCTGTTTTTTGCAAAGTGTCTACCTGTAGATTTTGGCCCCTAGCTCAACCGGCACCTAGGGAAACCTACTAAACCTCTGCATTTTTGAAAACTAGAGACCTAGGGGAATCCAAGATGGGGTGACTTGTGGGGCTCTGACCAGGTTTTGTTACGCAGAATCCTTTGCAAACCTCAAAATTTGGCTAAAAAAACACATTTTCCTCACATTTCGGTGACAGAAAGTTCTGGAATCTGAGAGGAGGCAAAAATGTCCTTCCACCCAGCGTTCCCCCAAATGTCCCGATAAAAATGATACCTCACTTGTGTGGGTAGGCCTAGCGCCCGCGACAAGAAATGCCCAAAGCACAACGTGGACACATCCCATTTTTTTTTACAGAAAACAGAGCTGTTTTTTGCAAAGTGCCTACCTGTAGATTTTTGCCTCTAGCTCAGCCGGCACCTAGGGAAACCTACCAAACCTGTGCATTTTTTAAACCTAGAGACCTAGGGGAATCCAAGATGGGGTGACTTGTGGGGCTCTGACCAGGTTCTGTTACCCAGAATCCTTTGCAAACCTCAAAATGTGGCAAAAAAAAACACATTTTCCTCATATTTCGGTGACAGAAAGTTCTGGAATCTGAGAGGAGGCAAAAATTTCCTTCCACCCAGCGTTCCCCCAAGTGTCCCGATAAAAATGATACCTCACTTGTGTGGGTAGGCCTAGCGCCCGCAACAAGAAATGCCCCAAAGCACAACGTGGACACATCCCATTTTTTGACAGAAATCAGAGATGTTTTTTGCAAAGTGCCTACCTGTAGATTTTGGCCTCTAGCTCAGCCGGCACCTAGGGAAACCTACCAAACCCGTGCATTTTTGAAAACTAGAGACCTAGGGGAATCCAAGATGGGGTGACTTGTGGGGCTCTGACCAGGTTCTGATACCCAGAATCCTTTGCAAACCTCAAAATTTGGCTAAAAAAACACATTTTTCTCAAATTTCGGTGACAGAAAGTTCTGGAATCTGAGAGGAGGCAAAAATTTCCTTCCACCCATTGTTCCCCAGAGTGTCCCGATAAAAATGATACCTCACTTGTGTGGGTAAGCCTAGCGCCCGCGACAAGAAATGCCCCAAATCACAACATGGACACATCCCATTTTTTTACTGAAAAGAGAGCTGTTTTTTGCAAAGTGCCTACCTGTAGATTTTTGCCTCTAGCTCAGCCGGCACCTATGGAAACCTACCAAACCTGGGCATTTTTTAAAACTAGAGACCTAGGGGAATCCAAGATGGGGTGACTTGTGGGGCTCTGACCAGGTTCTGTTACCCAGAATCCTTTGCAAACCTCAAAATGTGGCTAAAAAAACACATTTTCGTCACATTTCGGTGACAGAAAGTTCTGGAATGTGAGAGGAGGCAAAAATTTCCTTCCACCTAGCGTTCCCCCAAGTGTCCCGATAAAAATGTTACCTCACTTGTGTGGGTAGGCCTAGCGCCCGCAACAAGAAATGCCCCAAAGCACAACGTGGACACATCCCATTTTTTGACAGAAATCAGAGATGTTTTTTGCAAAGTGCCTACCTGTAGATTTTGGCCTCTAGCTCAGCCGGCACCTAGGGAAACCTACCAAACCCGTGCATTTTTGAAAACTAGAGACCTAGGGGAATCCAAGATGGGGTGACTTGTGGGGCTTTGACCAGGTTCTGTTACCCAGAATCCTTTGCAAACCTCAAAATTTGGCTAAAAAAACATATTTTCCTCACATTTCGGTGACAGAAAGTTCTGGAATCTGAGAGGTGGCAAAAATGTCCTTCCACCCAGCGTTCCCTCAAGTGTCCTGATAAAAATGATACCTCACTTGTGTGGGTAGGCCTAGCACCCGTGACAAGAAATGCCCCAAAGCACAACGTGGACACATACCATTTTTTTTACAGAAAACAGAACTGTTTTTTGCAAAGTGCCTACCTGTAGATTTTTGCCTCTAGCTCAGCCGGCACCTAGGGAAACCTACCAAACCTGTGCATTTTTGAAAACTAGAGACCTAGGGGAATCCAATATGGGGTGACTTGTGGGGCTCTGACCAGGTTCTGTTACCCAGAATCCTTTGCAAACCTCAAAATGTGGCTAAAAAAACACATTTTCGTCACATTTCGGTGACAGAAAGTTCTGGAATCTGAGAGGAGGCAAAAATGTCCTTCCACCCAGCGTTCCCCCAAATGTCCCGATAAAAATGATACCTCACTTGTGTGGGTAGGCCTAGCGCCCGCGACAAGAAATGCCCAAAGCACAACGTGGACACATCCCATTTTTTTTTACAGAAAACAGAGCTGTTTTTTGCAAAGTGCCTACCTGTAGATTTTTGCCTCTAGCTCAGCCGGCACCTAGGGAAACCTACCAAACCTGTGCATTTTTTAAACCTAGAGACCTAGGGGAATCCAAGATGGGGTGACTTGTGGGGCTCTGACCAGGTTCTGTTACCCAGAATCCTTTGCAAACCTCAAAATTTGGCAAAAAAAACCACATTTTCCTCATATTTCGGTGACAGAAAGTTCTGGAATCTGAGAGGAGGCAAAAATTTCCTTCCACCCAGCGTTCCCCCAAGTGTCCCGATAAAAATGATACCTCACTTGTGTGGGTAGGCCTAGCGCCCGCGACAGGAAATGCCCCAAAGCACAACGTGGACACATCCCATTTTTTGACAGAAAACAGAGCTGTTTTTTGCAAAGTGTCTACCTGTAGATTTTGGACCCTAGCTCAGCCGGCACCTATGGAAACCTACTAAATCTGTGCATTTTTGAAAACTACAGACCTAGGGGAATCCAAGATGGGGTGACTTGTGGGGCTCTGACCAGGTTCTGTTACCCAGAATTCTTTGCAAACCTCAAAATGTGGCTTAAGAAACACATTTTCCTCACATTTTGGTGACAGAAAGTTCTGGAATCTGAGAGGAGGCACAAATTTCCTTCCACCCAGCGTTCCCCCAAGTCTGCCGATAAAAATGATACCTCACTTGTGTGGGTAGGCCTAGCGCCCGCGACAGGAAATGTCCCCAAACACAACGTGGGACATCCCATTTTTTGACAGAAAACAGAGCTGTTTTTTGCAAAGTGCCTACCTGTAGATTTTGGCCTCTAGCTCAGCCGGCACCTAGGGAAACCTACCAAACCCGTGTATTTTTTAAAACTAGAGACCTAGGGGAATCCAAGATGGGGTGACTTGTGGGGCTCTGACAAGGTTCTGTTACCCAGAATCCTTTGCAAACCTCAAAATTTGGCTAAAAAAACAAATTTTTCTCACATTTCGGTGACAGAAAGTTCTGGAATCTGAGAGGAGGCAAAAATTTCCTTCCACCCATTGTTCCCCAAAGTGTCCCGATAAAAATGATACCTCACTTGTTTGGGTAAGCCTAGCGCCCGCGACAAGAAATGCCCCAAATCACAACATGGACACATCCCATTTTTTTACAGAAAACAGAGCTGTTTTTTGCAAAGTGCCTACCTGTAGATTTTTGCCTCTAGCTCAGCCGGCACCTATGGAAACCTACCAAACCTGTGCATTTTTTAAAACTAGAGACCTAGGGGAATCCAAGATGGGGTGACTTGTGGGGCTCTGACCAGGTTCTGTTACCCAGAATCCTTTGCAAACCTCAAAATGTGGCTAAAAAAACACATTTTCGTCACATTTCGGTGACAGAAAGTTCTGGAATGTGAGAGGAGGCAAAAATTTCCTTCCACCTAGCGTTCCCCCAAGTGTCCCGATAAAAATGTTACCTCACTTGTGTGGGTAGGCCTAGCGCCCGCAACAAGAAATGCCCCAAAGCACAATGTGGACACATCCCATTTTTTGACAGAAATCAGAGATGTTTTTTGCAAAGTGCCTACCTGTAGATTTTGGCCTCTAGCTCAGCCGGCACCTAGGGAAACCTACCAAACCCGTGCATTTTTTAAAACTAGAGACCTAGGGGAATCCAAGATGGGGTGACTTGTGGGGCTTTGACCAGGTTCTGTTACCCAGAATCCTTTGCAAACCTCAAAATTTGGCTAAAAAAACATATTTTCCTCACATTTCGGTGACAGAAAGTTCTGGAATCTGAGAGGTGGCAAAAATGTCCTTCCACCCAGCGTTCCCTCAAGTGTCCTGATAAAAATGATACCTCACTTGTGTGGGTAGGCCTAGCACCCGTGACAAGAAATGCCCCAAAGCACAACGTGGACACATCCCATTTTTTTTACAGAAAACAGAACTGTTTTTTGCAAAGTGCCTACCTGTAGATTTTTGCCTCTAGCTCAGCCGGCACCTAGGGAAACCTACCAAACCTGTGCATTTTTGAAAACTAGAGACCTAGGGGAATCCAAGATGGGGTGACTTGTGGGGCTCTGACCAGGTTCTGTTACCCAGAATCCTTTGCAAACCTCAAAATGTGGATAAAAAAACACTTTTTCCTCACATTTCGGTGACAGAAAGTTCTGGAATCTGAGAGGAGGCACACATTTCCTTCCACCCAGCGTTCCCCCAAGTCTCCCGATATAAATGATACCTCACTTGTGTGGGTAGGCCTAGCGCCCGCGACAGGAAATGCCCCAAAGCACAACGTGGACACATCCCATTTTTTGACAGAAAACAGAGCTGTTTTTTGCAAAGTGTCTACCTGTAGATTTTGGACCCTAGCTCAGCCGTCACCTATGGAAACCTACTAAATCTGTGCATTTTTGAAAACTACAGACCTAGGGGAATCCAAGATGGGGTGACTTGTGGGGCTCTGACCAGGTTCTGTTACCCAGAATTCTTTGCAAACCTCAAAATGTGGCTTAAGAAACACATTTTCCTCACATTTTGGTGACAGAAAGTTCTGGAATCTGAGAGGAGGCACAAATTTCCTTCCACCCAGCGTTCCCCCAAGTCTGCCGATAAAAATGATACCTCACTTGTGTGGGTAGGCCTAGCGCCCGCGACAGGAAATGTCCCCAAACACAACGTGGGACTTCCCATTTTTTGACAGAAAACAGAGCTGTTTTTTGCAAAGTGCCTACCTGTAGATTGTGGTCTCTAGCTCAGCCGGCACCTAGGGAAACCTACCAAACCTGTGCATTTTTGAAAACTAGAGACCTAGGGGAATCCAAGATGGGGTGACTTGTGGGGCTCTGAACAGGTTCTGTTACCCAGAATCCTTTGCAAACCTCAAAATTTGGCTAACAAAACACATTTTCCTCACATTTCGGTGACAGAAAGTTCTGGAATCGGAGAGGAGGCACAAATTTCCTTCCACCCAGCGTTCCCCCAAGCCTCCCGCTGAAAATGATACCTCACTTGTGTGAGTAGGCCTAGCGCCGCGACAGGAAATGCCCCAAAGCACAACGTGGACACATCCCATTTTTTGACAGAAATCAGAGATGTTTTTTGCAAAGTGCGTACCTGTAGATTTTGGCCTCTAGCTCAGCTGGCACCTAGGGAAACCTACCAAACCCGTGCATTTTTGAAAACTAGAGACCTAGGGGAATCCAAGATGGGGTGACTTGTGGGGATCTGACCAGGTTCTGTTACCCAGAATCCTTTGCAAACCTCAAAATTTGGCTGACAAAACACATTTTCCTCACATTTCGGTGACAGAAAGTCTGGAATCTGAGAGGAGGCACACATTTCCTTCCACCCAGCGTTCCCCTAAGTCTCCCGATATAAATGATACCTCACTTGTGTGGGTAGGCCTAGCGCCCGCAACAGAAAATGCCCCAAAGCACAACGTGGATACATCCCATTTTTTGACAGAAAACAGAGCTGTTTTTTGCAAAGTGTCTACCTGTAGATTTTGGTCCCTAGCTCAGCCGGCACCTATTGAAACCTACTAAACCTGTGCATTTTTTAAAACTAGAGACCTAGGGGAATCCAAGATGGGGTGACTTGTGGGGCTCTGACCAGGTTCTGTAACCCAGAATCCTTTGCAAACCTCAAAATTTGGCTAAAAAAACAAATTTTCCTGTCATTTCGGTGACAGAAAGTTCTGGAATCTGAGAGGAGCCACAAATTTCCTTCCACCCAGCGCTCCCCCAAGTCTCCCGATAAAAATGGTACCTCAGTTGTGTGGGTAGGCCTAGCGCCCGCAACAGGATATGCCCCAAAACACAACGTGGACACATCACATTTTTTCACGGAAAACAGAGCTGTTTTTTGCAAAGTGCCTACCTGTAGATTTTGGCCTCTAGCTCAGCCGGCACCTAGGGAAACCTACTAAGCCTGTGCATTTTTGAAAACTAGAGACCATGGGGAATCCAAGATGGGGTGACTTGTGGGGCTCTGACCAGGCTCTGTTACCCAGAATCCTTTGCAAACCTCAAGATTTGGCTTAAAAAACACATTTTCCTCACATTTTGGTGACAGAAAGTTCTGGAATCAGAGAGGAGCCACACATTTCCTTCCACCCAGCGTTCCTCCAAGTCTCCTGATAAAAATGATACCTCACTTCTGTGGGTAGGCCTAGCGCCCGCGACAGGAAATGCCCCAAAACATGACGTGGACACATCACATTTTCAGAAAGAAAACATAGCTGTTTTTTACAAAGTGACTAGCTGTGGATTTTGGCCTCTAGCTCAGCCGGCACCTGGGGAAACCTAGCAAATCTGCGCATTTTTGAAAACTAGACACCTAGGGGAATCCAAGATGGGTTGACTTGTGGGGCTCTGACCAGGTTCTGTTACCCAGAATCCTTTGCAAACCTCAAAATTTGGCTAAAAAAACAAATTTTCCTGTCATTTCGGTGACAGAAAGTTCTGGAATCTGAGAGGAGCCACAAATTTCCTTCCACCCAGCGTTCCCCCTAGTCTTCCGATATAAATGATACCTCACTTGTGTGGGTAGGCCTAGCGCCCGCGACATGAAATGTCCCAAAACACAACGTGGACACATCCCATTTTCTCACAGAAAACAGAGCTGTTTTTTGCAAAGTGTCTACCTGTAGATTTTGGCCCCTAGCTCAGCCGGCACCTAGGGAAACCTACTAAACCTCTGCATTTTTGAAAACTAGAGACCTAGGGGAATCCAAGATGGGGTGACTTGTGGGGCTCTGACCAGGTTCTGTTACCCAGAATCCTTTGCAAACCTCAAAATTTGGCTAAAAAAACACTTTTTCCTCACATTTCGGTGACAGAAAGTTCTGGAATCTGAGAGGAGGCAAAAATGTCCTTCCACCCAGCGTTCCCCCAAGTGTCCCGATAAAAATGATACCTCACTTGTGTGGGTAGGCCTAGCGCCCGCGACAAGAAATGCCCAAAGCACAACGTGGACACATCCCATTTTTTTACAGAAAACAGAGCTGTTTTTTGCAAAGTGCCTACCTGTAGATTTTTGCCTCTAGCTCAGCCGGCACCTAGGGAAACCTACCAAACCTGTGCATTTTTTAAACCTAGAGACCTAGTGGAATCCAAGATGGGGTGACTTGTGGGGCTCTGACCAGGTTCTGTTACCCAGAATCCTTTGCAAACCTCAAAATGTGGCAAAAAAAAACACATTTTCCTCACATTTCGGTGACAGAAAGTTCTGGAATCTGAGAGGAGGCAAAAATTTCCTTCCACCCAGCGTTCCCCCAAGTGTCCCGATAAAAATGATACCTCACTTGTGTGGGTAGGCCTAGCGCCCGCAACAAGAAATGCCCCAAAGCACAACGTGGACACATCCCATTTTTTGACAGAAATCAGAGATGTTTTTTGCAAAGTGCCTACCTGTAGATTTTGGCCTCTAGCTCAGCCGGCACCTAGGGAAACCTACCAAACCCGTGAATTTTTTAAAACTAGAGACCTAGGGGAATCCAAGATGGGGTGACTTGTGGGGCTCTGACCAGGTTCTGTTACCCAGAATCCTTTGCAAACCTCAAAATTTGGCTAAAAAAACAAATTTTTCTCACATTTCGGTGACAGAAAGTTCTGGAATCTGAGAGGAGGCAAAAATGTCCTTCCACCCATTGTTCCCCCAAGTGTCCCGATAAAAATGATACCTCACTTGTGTGGGTAAGCCTAGCGCCCGCGACAAGAAATGCCCCAAATCACAACATGGACACATCCCATTTTTTTACAGAAAACAGAGCTGTTTTTTGCAAAGTGCCTACCTGTAGATTTTTGCCTCTAGCTCAGCCGGCACCTAGGGAAACCTACCAAACCTGTGCATTTTTTAAAACTAGAGACCTAGGGGAATCCAAGATGGGGTGACTTGTGGGGCTCTGACCAGGTTCTGTTACCCAGAATCCTTTGCAAACCTCAAAATGTGGCTAAAAAAACACATTTTCGTCACATTTCGGTGACAGAAAGTTCTGGAATGTGAGAGGAGGCAAAAATTTCCTTCCACCTAGTGTTCCCCCAAGTGTCCCGATAAAAATGATACCTCACTTGTGTGGGTAGGCCTAGCGCCCGCAACAAGAAATGCCCCAAAGCACAACGTGGACACATCCCATTTTTTGACAGAAATCAGAGATGTTTTTTGCAAAGTGCCTACCTGTAGATTTTGGCCTCTAGCTCAGCCGGCACCTAGGGAAACCTACCAAACCCGTGCATTTTTGAAAACTAGAGACCTAGGGGAATCCAAGATGGGGTGACTTGTGGGGCTTTGACCAGGTTCTGTTACCCAGAATCCTTTGCAAACCTCAAAATTTGGCTAAAAAAACATATTTTCCTCACATTTCGGTGACAGAAAGTTCTGGAATCTGAGAGGTGGCAAAAATGTCCTTCCACCCAGCGTTCCCTCAAGTGTCCTGATAAAAATGATACCTCACTTGTGTGGGTAGGCCTAGCACCCGTGACAAGAAATGCCCCAAAGCACAACGTGGACACATCCCATTTTTTTTACAGAAAACAGAACTGTTTTTTGCAAAGTGCCTACCTGTAGATTTTTGCCTCTAGTTCAGCCGGCACCTAGGGAAACCTACCAAACCTGTGCATTTTTTAAAACTAGAGACCTAGGGGAATCCAAGATGGGGTGACTTGTGGGGCTCTGACCAGGTTCTGTTACCCAGAATCCTTTGCAAACCTCAAAATGTGGATAAAAAAACACATTTTCCTCACATTTCGGTGACAGAAAGTTCTGGAATCTGAGAGGAGGCACACATTTCCTTCCACCCAGCGTTCCCCCAAGTCTCCCGATATAAATGATACCTCACTTGTGTGGGTAGGCCTAGCGCCCGCGACAGGAAATGCCCCAAAGCACAACGTGGACACATCCCATTTTTTGACAGAAAACAGAGCTGTTTTTTGCAAAGTGTCTACCTGTAGATTTTGGACCCTAGCTCAGCCGGCACCTATGGAAACCTACTAAATCTGTGCATTTTTGAAAACTACAGACCTAGGGGAATCCAAGATGGGGTGACTTGTGGGGCTCTGACGAGGTTCTGTTACCCAGAATTCTTTGCAAACCTCAAAATGTGGCTTAAGAAACACATTTTCCTCACATTTTGGTGACAGAAAGTTCTGGAATCTGAGAGGAGGCACAAATTTCCTTCCACCTAGCGTTCCCCCAAGTCTGCCGATAAAAATGATACCTCACTTGTGTGGGTAGGCCTAGCGCCCGCGACAGGAAATGTCCCCAAACACAACGTGGGACATCCCATTTTTTGACAGAAAACAGAGCTGTTTTTTGCAAAGTGCCTACCTGTAGAATGTGGTCTCTAGCTCAGCCGGCACCTAGGGAAACCTACCAAACCTGTGCATTTTTTAAAACTAGAGACCTAGGGGAATCCAAGATGGGGTGACTTGTGGGGCTCTGACCAGGTTCTGTTACCCAGAATCCTTTGCAAACCTCAAAATTTGGCTAACAAAACACATTTTCCTCACATTTCGGTGACAGAAAGTTCTGGAATCGGAGAGGAGACACAAATTTCCTTCCACCCAGCGTTCCCCCAAGCCTCCCGCTGAAAATGATACCTCACTTGTGTGGGTAGGCCTAGCGCTGCGACAGGAAATGCCCCAAAGCACAACGTGGACACATCCCATTTTTTGACAGAAATCAGAGATGTTTTTTGCAAAGTGCCTACCTGTAGATTTTGGCCTCTAGCTCAGCCGGCACCTAGGGAAACCTACCAATCCCGTGCATTTTTTAAAACTAGAGACCTAGGGGAATCCAAGATGGGGTGACTTGTGGGGCTCTGACCAGGTTCTGTTACCCAGAATCCTTTGCAAACCTCAAAATTTGGCTGACAAAACACATTTTCCTCACATTTCGGTGACAGAAAGTCTGGAATCTGAGAGGAGGCACACATTTCCTTCCACCCAGCGTTCCCCTAAGTCTCCCGATATAAATGATACCTCACTTGTGTGGGTAGGCCTAGCGCCCGCAACAGAAAATGCCCCAAAGCACAACGTGGATACATCCCATTTTTTGACAGAAAACAGAGCTGTTTTTTGCAAAGTGTCTACCTGTAGATTTTGGTCCCTAGCTCAGCCGGCACCTAGGGAAACCTACTAAACCTGTGCATTTTTGAAAACTAGAGACCTAGGGGAATCCAAGATGGGGTGACTTGTGGGGCTCTGAACAGGTTCTGTTACCCAGAATCCTTTGCAAACCTCAAAATTTGGCTATAAAAACAAATTTTCCTGTCATTTCGGTGACAGAAAGTTCTGGAATCTGAGAGGAGCCACAAATTTCTTTCCACCCAGCGCTCCCCCAAGTCTCCCGATAAAAATGGTACCTCAGTTGTGTGGGTAGGCCTAGCGCCCGCGACAGGATATGCCCCAAAACACAACGTGGACACATCACATTTTTTCACGGAAAACAGAGCTGTTTTTTGCAAAGTGCCTACCTGTAGATTTTGGCTTCTAGCTCAGCCGGCACCTAGGGAAACCTACCAGACCTGTGCATTTTTGAAAACTACAGACCTAGGGGAATACAATATGGGTTGACTTGTGGGGCTCTGACCAGGTTCTGTTACCCAGAATCCTTTGCAAACCTCAAAATTTGGCTTACAAAATACTTTTTCCTGTCATTTCGGTGACAGAAAGTTCTGGAATCTGAGAGGAGCCACACATTTCCTTCCACCCAGCGTTCCCCCAAGTCTTCCGATAAAAATGGAACCTCACTTGTGTGGGTGGGCCTAGTGCCCGCAACAGGATATGCCCTAAAATACAACATGGACACATCCCATTTTTTCACAGAAAACAGAGCTGTTTTTTGCAAAGTGCCTACCTGTAGATTTTGGCCTCTAGCTCAGCCGGCACCTAGGGAAACCTACTAAACCTGTGCATTTTTGAAAACTAGAGACCTAGGGGAATCCAGGATGGAGTGACTTGTGGGGCTCTGACCAGGTTCTGTTACCCAGAATCGTTTGCAAACCTCAAAATTTGGCTAAAAAAACACTTTTTCCTGTCATTTCGGTGACAGAAAGTTCTGGAATCTGAGAGGAGCCACAAATTTCCTTCCACCCAGCGTTCCCCCAAGTCTTTCGATAAAAATGATACCTCACTTGTGTGGGTAGGCCTAGCGCCCGCGACAGGAAATGTCCCAAAAAACAATGTGGACACATCCCATTTTTTCACAGAAAACAGAGCTGTTTTTTGCAAATTGCCTACCTGTAGATTTTGGCCCCTAGCTCACCTAGGGAAACCTACTAAACCTGTGCATTTTTTAAAACTAGAGACCTAGGGGAATCCAAGAAGGGGTGACTTGTGGGGCTCTGACCAGGTTCTGTTACCCAGAATCCTTTGCAAACCTCTAAATTTGGTTTAAAAAACACATTTTCCTCACATTTTGGTGACAGAAAGTTCTGGAATCTGAGAGGAGGCACAAATTTCCTTCCACCCAGCGTTCCCCCAAGTCTCCCGATAAAAATGGTACCTCACTTGTGTGGGTAGGCCTAGAGCCCGCAACAGGATATGCCCCAAAACACGACGTGCACACATCACATTTTCAGAAAGAAAACAGAGCTGTTTTTTACTAAGTGCCTAGCTGTGGATTTTGGCCTCTAGCTCAGCCGGCACCTGCGGAAACCTAGCAAAACTGCGCATTTTTGAAAACTAGACACCTAGGGGAATCCAAGATGGGGTGACTTGTGGGGCTCTGACCAGGTTCTGTTACCCAGAATCCTTTGCAAACCTCAAAATGTGGATAAAAAAAACACATTTTCCTCACATTTCGGTGACAGAAAGTTCTGGAATCTGAGAGGAGATACACATTTCCTTCCACCCAGCGTTCCCCCAAGTCTCCCGATATAAATGATACCTCACTTGTGTGGGTAGGCCTAGCGCCCGCGACAGGAAATGCCCCAAAGCACAACATGGACACATCCCATTTTTTGACCGAAAACAGAGCTGTTTTTTGCAAAGTGTCTACCTGTAGATTTTGGACCCTAGCTCAGCCGGCACCTATGGAAACCTACTAAATCTGTGCATTTTTGAAAACTACAGACCTAGGGGAATCCAAGATGGGGTGACTTGTGGGGCTCTGACCAGGTTCTGTTACCCAGAATTCTTTGCAAACCTCAAAATGTGGCTTAAGAAACACATTTTCCTCACATTTTGGTGACAGAAAGTTCTGGAATCTGAGATGAGGCACAAATTTCCTTCCACCCAGCGTTCCCCCAAGTCTGCCGATAAAAATGATACCTCACTTGTGTGGGTAGGCCTAGCGCCCGCGACAGGAAATGTCCCCAAACACAACGTGGGACATCCCATTTTTTGACAGAAAACAGAGGTGTTTTTTGCAAAGTGCCTACCTGTAGATTGTGGTCTCTAGCTCAGCCGGCACCTAGGGAAACCTACCAAACCTGTGCATTTGTGAAAACTAGAGACCTAGGGGAATCCAAGATGGGGTGACTTGTGGGGCTCTGACCAGGTTCTGTTACCCAGAATCCTTTGCAAACCTCAAAATTTGGCTAACAAAACACATTTTCCTCACATTTCGGTGACAGAAAGTTCTGGAATCGGAGAGGAGGCACAAATTTCCTTCCACCCAGCGTTCCCCCAAGCCTCCCAATGAAAATGATACCTCACTTGTGTGGGTAGGCCTAGCGCCGCGACAGGAAATGCCCCAAAGCACAACGTGGACACATCCCATTTTTTGACAGAAATCAGAGATGTTTTTTGCAAAGTGCCTACCTGTAGATTTTGGCCTCTAGCTCAGCCGGCACCTAGGCAAACCTACCAAACCCGTGCATTTTTGAAAACTAGAGACCTAGGGGAATCCAAGATGGGGTGACTTGTGGGGCTCTGACCAGGTTCTGTTACCCAGAATCCTTTGCAAACCTCAAAATTTGGCTGACAAAACACATTTTCCTCACATTTCGGTGACAGAAAGTTCTGGAATCTGAGAGGAGGCACACATTTCCTTCCACCCAGCGTTCCCCTAAGTCTCCCGATATAAATGATACCTCACTTGTGTGGGTAGGCCTAGCGCCCGCAACAGAAAATGCCCCAAAGCACAACGTGGATACATCCCATTTTTTGACAGAAAACAGAGCTGTTTTTTGCAAAGTGTCTACCTGTAGATTTTGGTCCCTAGCTCAGCCGGCACCTAGGGAAACCTACTAAACCTGTGCATTTTTGAAAACTAGAGACCTAGGGGAATCCAAGATGGGGTGACTTGTGGGGCTCTGACCAGGTTCTGTTACCCAGAATCCTTTGCAAACCTCAAAATTTGGCTATAAAAACAAATTTTCCTGTCATTTCGGTGACAGAAAGTTCTGGAATCTGAGAGGAGCCACAAATTTCTTTCCACCCAGCGCTCCCCCAAGTCTCCCGATAAAAATGGTACCTCAGTTGTGTGGGTAGGCCTAGCGCCCGCGACAGGATATGCCCCAAAACACAACGTGGACACATCACATTTTTTCACGGAAAACAGAGCTGTTTTTTGCAAAGTGCCTACCTGTAGATTTTGGCTTCTAGCTCAGCCGGCACCTAGGGAAACCTACCAGACCTGTGCATTTTTTAAAACTACAGACCTAGGGGAATACAATATGGGTTGACTTGTGGGGCTCTGACCAGGTTCTGTTACCCAGAATCCTTTGCAAACCTCAAAATTTGGCTAAAAAAACACTTTTTCCTGTCATTTCGGTGACAGAAAGTTCTGGAATCTGAGAGGAGCCACAAATTTCCTTCCACCCAGCGTTCCCCCAAGTCTTCCGATAAAAATGATACCTCACTTGTGTGGGTAGGCCTAGCGCCCGCGACAGGAAATGTCCCAAAACACAATGTGGACACATCCCATTTTTTCACAGAAAACAGAGCTGTTTTTTGCAAATTGCCTACCTGTAGATTTTGGCCCCTAGCTCACCTAGGGAAACCTACTAAACCTGTGCATTTTTGAAAACTAGAGACCTAGGGGAATCCAAGATGGGGTGACTTGTGGGGCTCTGACCAGGTTCTGTTACCCAGAATCCTTTGCAAACCTCAAAATTTGATTTAAAAAACACATTTTCCTCACATTTTGGTGACAGAAAGTTCTGGAATCTGAGAGGAGGCACAAATTTCCTTCCACCCAGCGTTCCCCCAAGTCTCCCGATAAAAATGGTACCTCACTTGTGTGGGTAGGCCTAGAGCCCGCGACAGGATATGCCCCAAAACACGACGTGCACACATCACATTTTCAGAAAGAAAACAGAGCTGTTTTTTACTAAGTGCCTAGCTGTGGATTTTGGCCTCTAGCTCAGCCGGCACCTGCGGAAACCTAGCAAAACTGCGCATTTTTGAAAACTAGACACCTAGGGGAATCCAAGATGGGGTGACTTGTGGGGCTCTGACCAGGTTCTGTTACCCAGAATCCTTTGCAAACCTCAAAATTTGGCTAAAAAAACAAATTTTCCTGTCATTTCGGTGACAGAAAGTTCTGGAATCTGAGAGGAGCCACAAATTTCCTTCCACCCAGCGCTCCCCCAAGTCTCCCGATAAAAATGGTACCTCAGTTGTGTGGGTAGGCCTAGCGCCCGCGACAGGATATGACCCAAAACACAACGTGGACACATCACATTTTTTCACGGAAAACAGAGCTGTTTTTTGCAAAGTGCCTACCTGTAGATTTTGGCTTCTAGCTCAGCCGGCACCTAGGGAAACCTACCAGACCTGTGCATTTTTTAAAACTACAGACCTAGGGGAATACAATATGGGTTGACTTGTGGGGCTCTGACCAGGTTCTGTTACCCAGAATCCTTTGCAAACCTCAAAATTTGGCTTACAAAACACTTTTTCCTGTCATTTCGGTGACAGAAAGTTCTGGAATCTGAGAGGAGCCACAAATTTCCTTCCACCCAGCGTTCCCCCAAGTCTTCCGATAAAAATGGAACCTCACTTGTGTGGGTGGGCCTAGTGCCCGCAACAGGATATGCCCCAAAATACAACGTGGACACATCCCATTTTTTCACAGAAAACAGAGCTGTTTTTTGCAAAGTGCCTACCTGTAGATTTTGGCCTCTAGCTCAGCCGGCACCTAGGGAAACCTACTAAACCTGTGCATTTTTTAAAACTAGAGACATAGGGGAATCCAGGATGGAGTGACTTGTGGGGCTCTGACCAGGTTCTGTTACCCAGAATCGTTTGCAAACCTCAAAATTTGGCTAAAAAAAACACTTTTTCCTGTCATTTCGGTGACAGAAAGTTCTGGAATCTGAGAGGAGCCACAAATTTCATCCACCCAGCGTTCCCCCAAGTCTTCCGATAAAAATGATACCTCACTTGTGTGGGTAGGCCTAGCGCCCGCGACAGAAAATGTCCCAAAACACAATGTGGACACATCCCATATTTTCACAGAAAACAGAGCTGTTTTTTGCAAATTGCCTACCTGTAGATTTTGGCCCCTAGCTCACCTAGGGAAACCTACTAAACCTGTGCATTTTTGAAAACTAGAGACCTAGGGGAATCCAAGATGGGGTGACTTGTGGGGCTCTGACCAGGTTCTGTTACCCAGAATCCTTTGCAAACCTCAACATTTGGCTTAAAAAACACATTTTCCTCACATTTTGGTGACAGAAAGTTCTGGAATCTGAGAGGAGGCACAAATTTCCTTCAACCCAGCGTTCCCCCAAGTCTCCCGATAAAAATGGTACCTCACTTGTGTGGGTAGGCCTAGAGCCCGCGACAGGATATGCCCCAAAACACGACGTGGACACATCACATTTTCAGAAAGAAAACAGAGCTGTTTTTTACTAAGTGCCTAGCTGTGGATTTTGGCCTCTAGCTCAGCCGGCACCTGCGGAAACCTAGCAAAACTGCGCATTTTTGAAAACTAGACACCTAGGGGAATCCAAGATGGGGTGACTTGTGGGGCTCTGACCAGGTTCTGTTACCCAGAATCCTTCGTAAACCTCAAAATTTGGCTAACAAAACACATTTTCCTCACATTTCGGTGACAGAAAGTTCTGGAATCGGAGAGGAGGCACACATTTCCTTCCACCCAGCGTTCCCCCAAGCCTCCCGATAAAAATGATACCTCACTTGTGTGGGTAGGCCTAGCGCCCGCGACAGCAAATGCCCCAAAGTACAACGTGGACACTTCCCATTTTTTGACAGAAATCAGAGATGTTTTTTGCAAAGTGCCTACCTGTAGATTTTGGCCTCTAGCTCAGCCGGCACCTAGGGAAACCTACCAAACCCATGCATTTTTGAAAACTAGAGACCTAGGGGAATCAAAGATGGGGTGACTTATGGGGCTCTGACCAGGTTCTGTTACCCAGAATCCTTTGCAAACCTCAAAATTTGGCTAACAAAACACATTTTCCTCACATTTCGGTGACAGAAAGTTCTGGAATCAGAGAGGAGGCACACATTTCCTTCCACCCAGCGTTCCCCTAAGTCTCCCAATATAAATGATACCTCACTTGTGTGGGTAGGCCTAGCGCCCGCAACAGACAATGCCCCAAAGCACAACGTGGACACATCCCATTTTTTTACAGAAAACAGAGCTGTTTTTTGCAAAGTATCTACCTGTATATTTTGGCCCCTAGCTCAGCCGGTACCTAGGGAAACCTACTAAACCTGTGCATTTTTGAAAACTAGAGACCTAGGGGAATCCAAGATGGGGTGACTTGTGGGGCTCTGACCAGGTTCTGTTACCCGGAATCCTTTGCAAACCTCAAAATTTGGCTTAAGAAACACGTTTTCCTCACATTTTGGTGACAGAAAGTTCTGGAATCTGAGAGGAGGCACAAATTTCCTTCCACCCTGCATTCCCCCAAGTCTGCCGATAAAAATGATACCTCACTTGTGTGGGTAGGCCTAGCGCCCGCGACAGGAAATGTCCCGAAACACAACGTGGGACATCCCATTTTTTGACAGAAAACAGAGGTGTTTTTTGCAAAGTGCCTACCTGTAGATTGTGGTCTCTAGCTCAGCCGGCACCTAGGGAAACCTACCAAACCTGTGCATTTTTGAAAACTAGAGACCTAGGGGAATCCAAGATGGGGTGACTTGTGGGGCTCTGACCAGGTTCTGTTACCCAGAATCCTTTGCAAACCTCAAAATTTGGCTAACAAAACACATTTTCCTCACATTTCGGTGACAGAAAGTTCTGGAATCGGAGAAGAGGCACAAATTTCCTTCCACCCAGCGTTCCCCCAATCCTCCCGATGAAAATGATACCTCACTTGTGTGGGTAGGCCTAGCGCCCGCGACAGGAAATGCCCCAAAGCACAACGTGGACACATCCCATTTTTTGACAGAAATCAGAGATGTTTTTTGCAAAGTGCCTACCTGTAGATTTTGGCCTCTAGCTCAGCCGGCACCTAGGGAATCCTACCAAACCCGTGCATTTTTGAAAACTAGAGACTTAGGGGAATCCAAGATCGGGTGACTTGTGGGGCTCTGACCAGGTTCTGTTACCCAGAATCCTTTGCAAACCTCAAAATTTGGCTGACAAAACACATTTTCCTCACATTTCGGTGACAGAAAGTTCTGGAATCTGAGAGGAGGCACACATTTCCTTCCACCCAGCGTTCCCCTAAGTCTCCCGATATAAATGATACCTCACTTGTGTGGGTAGGCCTAGCGCCCGCAACAGAAAATGCCCCAAAGCACAACGTGGACACATCCCATTTTTTGACAGAAAACAGAGCTGTTTTTTTGCAAAGTGTCTACCTGTAGATTTTGGCCCCTAGCTCAGCCGGCACCTAGGGAAACCTACTAAACCTGTGCATTTTTGAAAACTAGAGACCTAGGGGAATCCAAGATGGGGTGACTTGTGGGGCTCTGACCAGGTTCTGTTACCCAGAATCCTTTGCAAACCTCAAAATATGGCTTAAAAAACACATTTTCCTCACATTTTGGTGACAGAATGTTCTGGAATCTGAGAGGAGGCACAAATTTCCTTCCACCCAGCGTTCCCCCAAGTCTCCCGATAAAAATGGTACCTCACTTGTGTGGGTAGGCCTAGCGCCCGTGACAGGATATGCCCCAAAACACGACGTGGACACATCATATTTTCAGAAAGAAAACAGTGCTGTTTTTTACTAAGTGCCTAGCTGTGGATTTTGGCCTCTAGCTCAGCCGGCACCTGGGGAAACCTAGCAAAACTGCACATTTTTGAAAACTAGACACCTAGGGGAATCCAAGATGGGGTGACTTGTGGGGCTCTGACCAGGTTCTGTTACCCAGAATCCTTTGCAAACCTCAAAATTTGGCGATAAAAACAAATTTTCCTGTCATTTCGGTGACAGAAAGTTCTGGAATCTGAGGGGAGCCACAAATTTCCTTCCACCCAGCGCTCCCCCAAGTCTCCCGATAAAAATGGTACCTCAGTTGTGTGGGTAGGCCTAGCGCCCGCAACAGGATATGCCCCAAAACACAATGTGGACACATCACATTTTTTCACGGAAAACAGAGCTGTTTTTTGCAAAGTGCTTACCTGTAGATTTTGGCCTCTAGCTCAGCCGGCACCTAGGGAAACCTACCAGACCTGTGCATTTTTGAAAACTAGAGACCTAGGGGAATCCAATATAGGTTGACTTGTGGGGCTCTGACCAGGTTCTGTTACCCAGAATCCTTTGCAAACCTCAAAATTTGGCTTACAAAACACTTTTTCCTGTCATTTCGGTGACAGAAAGTTCTGGAATCTGAGAGGAGCCACAAATTTCCTTCCACCCAGCGTTCCCCTAAGTCTTCCGATAAAAATGGTACCTCACTTGTGTGGGTGGGCCTAGTGCCCGCGACAGGATATGCCCCAAAACACAACGTGGACACATCCCATTTTTTCACAGAAAACAGAGCTGTTTTTTGCAAAGTGCCTACCTGTAGATTTTGGCCTCTAGCTCAGCCGGCACCTAGGGAAACCTACCAAACCCGTGCATTTTTGAAAACTAGAGACCTAGGGGAATCCAAGATGGGGTGACTTGTGGGGCTTTGACCAGGTTCTGTTACCCAGAATCCTTTGCAAACCTCAAAATTTGGCTAAAAAAAACATATTTTCCTCACATTTCGGTGACAGAAAGTTCTGGAATCTGAGAGGTGGCAAAAATGTCCTTCCACCCAGCGTTCCCTCAAGTGTCCTGATAAAAATGATACCTCACTTGTGTGGGTAGGCCTAGCACCCGCGACAAGAAATGCCCCAAAGCACAACGTGGACACATCCCATTTTTTTTACAGAAAACAGAACTGTTTTTTGCAAAGTGCCTACCTGTAGATTTTTGCCTCTAGCTCAGCCGGCACCTAGGGAAACCTACCAAACCTGTGCATTTTGTAAAACTAGAGACCTAGTGGAATCCAAGATGGGGTGACTTGTGGGGCTCTGACCAGGTTCTGTTACCCAGAATCCTTTGCAAACCTCAAAATGTGGATAAAAAAAACACATTTTCCTCACATTTCGGTGACAGAAAGTTCTGGAATCTGAGAGGAGGCACACATTTCCTTCCACCCAGCGCTCCCCCAAGTCTCCCGATATAAATGATACCTCACTTGTGTGGGTAGTCCTAGCGCCCGCGACAGGAAATGCCCCAAAGCACAAGGTGGACACATCCCATTTTTTGACAGAAAACAGAGCTGTTTTTTGCAAAGTGTCTACCTGTAGATTTTGGCCCCTAGCTCAGCCGGCACCTAGGGAAACCTACCAAACCTGTGCATTTTTGAAAACTACAGACCTAGGGGAATCCAAGATGGGGTGACTTGTGGGGCTCTGACCAGGTTCTGTTACCCAGAATCCTTTGAAAACCTCAAAATTTGGCTTAAGAAACACATTTTCCTCACATTTTGGTGACAGAAAGTTCTGGAATCTGAGAGGAGGCACACATTTCCTTCCACCCAGCGTTCCCCCAAGTCTGCCGATAAAAATGATACCTCACTTGTGTGGGTAGGCCTAGCGCCCGCGGCAGGAAATGTCCCCAAACACAACGTGGGACATCCCATTTTTTGACAGAAAACAGAGGTGTTTTTTGCAAAGTGCCTACCTGTAGATTTTGGCCTCTAGCTCAGCCGGCACCTAGGGAAACCTACCAAACCCGTGCATTTTTGAAAACTAGAGACCTAGGGGAATCCAAGATGGGGTGACTTGTGGGGCTCTGACCAGGTTCTGTTACCCAGAATCCTTTGCAAACCTCAAAATTTGGCTGACAAAACACATTTTCCTCACATTTCGGTGACAGAAAGTTCTGGAATCTGAGAGGAGGCACACATTTCCTTCCACCCAGCGTTCCCCTAAGTCTCCCGATATAAATGATACCTCACTTGTGTGGGTAGGCCTAGCGCCCGCAACAGTAAATGCCCCAAAGCACAACGTGGATACATCCCATTTTTTGACAGAAAACAGAGCTGTTTTTTGCAAAGTGTCTACCTCTAGATTTTTGCCCCTAGCTCAGCCGGCACCTAGGGAAACCTACTAAACCTGTGCATTTTTGAAAACTAGAGACCTAGGGGAATCCAAGATGGGGTGACTTGTGGGGCTCTGACCAGGTTCTGTTACCCAGAATCCTTTGCAAACCTCAAAATTTGGCTATAAAAACAAATTTTCCTGTCATTTCGGTGACAGAAAGTTCTGGAATCTGAGAGGAGCCACAAATTTCCTTCCACCCAGCGCTCCCCCAAGTCTCCCGATAAAAATGGTACCTCAGTTGTGTGGGTAGGCCTAGCGCCCGCAACAGGATATGCCCCAAAACACAACGTGGACACATCACATTTTTTCACGGAAAACAGAGCTGTTTTTTGCAAAGTGCCTACTGTAGATTTTGGCTTCTAGCTCAGCCGGCACCTAGGGAAACCAACCAGACCTGTGCATTTTTTAAAACTACAGACCTAGGGGAATACAATATGGGTTGACCTGTGGGGCTCTGACCAGGTTCTGTTACCCAGAATCCTTTGCAAACCTCAAAATTTGGCTTACAAAACACTTTTTCCTGTCATTTCGGTGACAGAAAGTTCTGGAATCTGAGAGGAGGCACAAATTTCCTTCCACCCAGCGTTCCCTCAAGTCTTCCCATAAAAATGGAACCTCACTTGTGTGGGTGGGCCTAGTGCCCGCGACAGGATATGCCCCAAAACACAACATGGACACATCCCATTTTTTCACAGAAAACAGAGCTGTTTTTTGCAAAGTGCCTACCTGTGGATTTTGGCCTCTAGCTCAGCCGGCACCTAGGGAAACCTACTAAACCTGTGCATTTTTTAAAACTAGAGACCTAGGGGAATCCAGGATGGAGTGACTTGTGGGGCTCTGACCAGGTTCTGTTACCCAGAATCGTTTGCAAACCTCAAAATTTGGCTAAAAAAACACTTTTTCCTGTCATTTCGGTGACAGAAAGTTCTGGAATCTGAGAGGAGGCACACATTTCCTTCCACCCAGCGTTCCCCTAAGTCTCCCGATATAAATGATACCTCACTTGTGTGGGTAGGCCTAGCGCCCGCAACAGAAAATGCCCCAAAGCACAACGTAGACACATCCCATTTTTTGACAGAAAACAGAGCTGTTTTTTGCAAAGTGTCTACCTGTATATTTTGGCCCCTAGCTCAGCCGGCACCTAGGGAAAACTACTAAACCTGTGCATTATTGAAAACTAGAGACCTAGGGGAATCCAAGATGGGGTGACTTGTGGGGCTCTGACCAGGTTCTGTTACCCAGAATCCTTTGCAAACCTCAAAATTTGGCTTAAGAAACACGTTTTCCTCACATTTTGGTGACAGAAAGTTCTGGAATCTGAGAGGAGGCACAAATTTCCTTCCACCCAGCGTTCCCCCAAGTCTGCCGATAAAAATGATACCTCACTTGTGTGGTAGGCCTAGCGCCCGCGACAGGAAATGTCCCCAAACACAACGTGGGACATCCCATTTTTTGACAGAAAACAGAGGTGTTTTTTGCAAAGTGCCTACCTGTAGATTGTGGTCTCTAGCTCAGCCGGCACCTAGGGAAACCTACCAAACCTGTGCATTTTTGAAAACTAGAGACCTAGGGGAATCCAAGATGGGGTGACTTGTGGGGCTCTGACCAGGTTCTGTTACCCAGAATCCTTTGCAAACCTCAAAATTTGGCTAACAAAACACATTTTCCTCACAATTCGGTGACAGAAAGTTCTGGAATCGGAGAGGAGGCACAAATTTCCTTCCACCCAGCGTTCCCCCAAGCCTCCCGATGAAAATGATACCTCACTTGTGTGGGTAGGCCTAGCGCCCGCGACAGGAAATGCCCCAAAGCACAACGTGGACACATCCCATTTTTTGACAGAAATCAGAGATGTTTTTTGCAAAGTGCCTACCTGTAGATTTTGGCCTCTAGCCCAGCCGGCACCTAGGTAAACCTACCAAACCCGTGCATTTTTGAAAACTAGAGACCTAGGGGAATCCAAGATGGGGTGACTTGTGGGGCTCTGACCAGGTTCTGTTACCCAGAATCCTTTGCAAACCTCAAAATTTGGCTGACAAAACACATTTTCCTCACATTTCGGTGACCGAAAGTTCTGGAATCGGAGAGGAGGCACAAATTTCCTTCCACCCAGCGTTCCCCCAAGCCTCCCGATGAAAATGATACCTCACTTGTGTGGGTAGGCCTAGCGCCGTGACAGGAAATGCACCAAAGCACAACGTGGACACATCCCATTTTTTGACAGAAATCAGAGATGTTTTTTGCAAAGTGCCTACCTGTAGATTTTGGCCTCTAGCTCAGCCGGCACCTAGGGAAACCTACCAAACCCGTGCATTTTTGAAAACTAGAGACCTAGGGGAATCCAAGATGGGGTGACTTGTGGGGCTCTGACCAGGTTCTGTTACCCAGAATCCTTTGCAAACCTCAAAATTTGGCTTAAAAAACACATTTTCCTCACATTTTGGTGACAGAAAGTTCTGGAATCTGAGAGGAGGCACAAATTTCCTTTCACCCACCGTTCCCCCAAGTCTCCCGATAAAAATGGTACCTCACTTGTGTGGGTAGGCCTAGAGCCCGCGACAGGATATGCCCCAAAACACGACGTGGACACATCACATTTTCAGAAAGAAAACAGAGCTGTTTTTTACTAAGTGCCTAGCTGTGGATTTTGGCCTCTAGCTCAGCCGGCACCTGCGGAAACCTAGCAAAACTGCGCATTTTTGAAAACTAGACACCTAGGGGAATCCAAGATGGGGTGACTTGTGGGGCTCTGACCAGGTTCTGTTACCCAGAATCCTTTGCAAACCTCAAAATTTGGCTAACAAAACACATTTTCCTCACATTTCGGTGACAGAAAGTTCTGGAATCGGAGAGGAGGCACAAATTTCCTTCCACCCAGCGTTCCCCCAAGCCTCCCGATAAAAATGATACCTCACTTGTGTAGGGAGGCCTAGCGCCCGCGACAGCATATGCCCCAAAGCACAACGTGGACACATCCCATTTTTTGACAGAAATCAGAGATGTTTTTTGCAAAGTGCCTACCTGTAGATTTTGGCCTCTAGCTCATCCGGCACCTAGGGAAACCTACCAAACCCATGCATTTTTGAAAACTAGAGACCTAGGGGAATCCAAGATGGGGTGACTTGTGGGTCTCTGACCAGGTTCTGTTACCCAGAATCCTTTGCAAACCTCAAAATTTGGCTAACAAAACACATTTTCCTCACATTTTGGTGACAGAAAGTTCTGGAATCTGAGAGGAGGCACACATTTCCTTCCACCCAGCGTTCCCCCAAGTCTGCCGATAAAAATGATACCTCACTTGTGTGGGTAGGCCTAGCGCCCGCGGCAGGAAATGTCCCCAAACACAACGTGGGACATCCCATTTTTTGACAGAAAACAGAGGTGTTTTTTGCAAAGTGCCTACCTGTAGATTTTGGCCTCTAGCTCAGCCGGCACCTAGGGAAACCTACCAAACCCGTGCATTTTTGAAAACTAGAGACCTAGGGGAATCCAAGATGGGGTGACTTGTGGGGCTCTGACCAGGTTCTGTTACCCAGAATCCTTTGCAAACCTCAAAATTTGACTGACAAAACACATTTTCCTCACATTTCGGTGACAGAAAGTTCTGGAATCTGAGAGGAGGCACACATTTCCTTCCACCCAGCGTTCCCCTAAGTCTCCCGATATAAATGATACCTCACTTGTGTGGGTAGGCCTAGCGCACGCAACAGTAAATGCCCCAAAGCACAACGTGGATACATCCCATTTTTTGACAGAAAACAGAGCTGTTTTTTGCAAAGTGTCTACCTCTAGATTTTTGCCCCTAGCTCAGCCGGCACCTAGGGAAACCTACTAAACCTGTGCATTTTTGAAAACTAGAGACCTAGGGGAATCCAAGATGGGGTGACTTGTGGGGCTCTGACCAGGTTCTGTTACCCAGAATCCTTTGCAAACCTCAAAATTTGGCTATAAAAACAAATTTTCCTGTCATTTCGGTGACAGAAAGTTCTGGAATCTGAGAGGAGCCACAAATTTCCTTCCACCCAGCGCTCCCCCAAGTCTCCCGATAAAAATGGTACCTCAGTTGTGTGGGTAGGCCTAGCGCCCGCAACAGGATATGCCCCAAAACACAACGTGGACACATCACATTTTTTCACGGAAAACAGAGCTGTTTTTTGCAAAGTGCCTACTGTAGATTTTGGCTTCTAGCTCAGCCGGCACCTAGGGAAACCAACCAGACCTGTGCATTTTTTAAAACTACAGACCTAGGGGAATACAATATGGGTTGACCTGTGGGGCTCTGACCAGGTTCTGTTACCCAGAATCCTTTGCAAACCTCAAAATTTGGCTTACAAAACACTTTTTCCTGTCATTTCGGTGACAGAAAGTTCTGGAATCTGAGAGGAGGCACAAATTTCCTTCCACCCAGCGTTCCCTCAAGTCTTCCCATAAAAATGGAACCTCACTTGTGTGGGTGGGCCTAGTGCCCGCGACAGGATATGCCCCAAAACACAACATGGACACATCCCATTTTTTCACAGAAAACAGAGCTGTTTTTTGCAAAGTGCCTACCTGTGGATTTTGGCCTCTAGCTCAGCCGGCACCTAGGGAAACCTACTAAACCTGTGCATTTTTTAAAACTAGAGACCTAGGGGAATCCAGGATGGAGTGACTTGTGGGGCTCTGACCAGGTTCTGTTACCCAGAATCGTTTGCAAACCTCAAAATTTGGCTAAAAAAACACTTTTTCCTGTCATTTCGGTGACAGAAAGTTCTGGAATCTGAGAGGAGGCACACATTTCCTTCCACCCAGCGTTCCCCTAAGTCTCCCGATATAAATGATACCTCACTTGTGTGGGTAGGCCTAGCGCCCGCAACAGAAAATGCCCCAAAGCACAACGTAGACACATCCCATTTTTTGACAGAAAACAGAGCTATTTTTTGCAAAGTGTCTACCTGTATATTTTGGCCCCTAGCTCAGCCGGCACCTAGGGAAAACTACTAAACCTGTGCATTATTGAAAACTAGAGACCTAGGGGAATCCAAGATGGGGTGACTTGTGGGGCTCTGACCAGGTTCTGTTACCCAGAATCCTTTGCAAACCTCAAAATTTGGCTTAAGAAACACGTTTTCCTCACATTTTGGTGACAGAAAGTTCTGGAATCTGAGAGGAGGCACAAATTTCCTTCCACCCAGCGTTCCCCCAAGTCTGCCGATAAAAATGATACCTCACTTGTGTGGGTAGGCCTAGCGCCCGCGACAGGAAATGTCCCCAAACACAACGTGGGACATCCCATTTTTTGACAGAAAACAGAGGTGTTTTTTGCAAAGTGCCTACCTGTAGATTGTGGTCTCTAGCTCAGCCGGCACCTAGGGAAACCTACCAAACCTGTGCATTTTTGAAAACTAGAGACCTAGGGGAATCCAAGATGGGGTGACTTGTGGGGCTCTGACCAGGTTCTGTTACCCAGAATCCTTTGCAAACCTCAAAATTTGGCTAACAAAACACATTTTCCTCACAATTCGGTGACAGAAAGTTCTGGAATCGGAGAGGAGGCACAAATTTCCTTCCACCCAGCGTTCCCCCAAGCCTCCCGATGAAAATGATACCTCACTTGTGTGGGTAGGCCTAGCGCCCGCGACAGGAAATGCCCCAAAGCACAACGTGGACACATCCCATTTTTTGACAGAAATCAGAGATGTTTTTTGCAAAGTGCCTACCTGTAGATTTTGGCCTCTAGCTCAGCCGGCACCTAGGTAAACCTACCAAACCCGTGCATTTTTGAAAACTAGAGACCTAGGGGAATCCAAGATGGGGTGACTTGTGGGGCTCTGACCAGGTTCTGTTACCCAGAATCCTTTGCAAACCTCAAAATTTGGCTGACAAAACACATTTTCCTCACATTTCGGTGACAGAAAGTTCTGGAATCGGAGAGGAGGCACAAATTTCCTTCCACCCAGCGTTCCCCCATGCCTCCCGATGAAAATGATACCTCACTTGTGTGGGTAGGCCTAGCGCCGTGACAGGAAATGCACCAAAGCACAACGTGGACACATCCCATTTTTTGACAGAAATCAGAGATGTTTTTTGCAAAGTGCCTACCTGTAGATTTTGGCCTCTAGCTCAGCCGGCACCTAGGGAAACCTACCAAACCCGTGCATTTTTGAAAACTAGAGACCTAGGGGAATCCAAGATGGGGTGACTTGTGGGGCTCTGACCAGGTTCTGTTACCCAGAATCCTTTGCAAACCTCAAAATTTGGCTTAAAAAACACATTTTCCTCACATTTTGGTGACAGAAAGTTCTGGAATCTGAGAGGAGGCACAAATTTCCTTTCACCCACCGTTCCCCCAAGTCTCCCGATAAAAATGGTACCTCACTTGTGTGGGTAGGCCTAGAGCCCGCGACAGGATATGCCCCAAAACACGACGTGGACACATCACATTTTCAGAAAGAAAACAGAGCTGTTTTTTACTAAGTGCCTAGCTGTGGATTTTGGCCTCTAGCTCAGCCGGCACCTGCGGAAACCTAGCAAAACTGCGCATTTTTGAAAACTAGACACCTAGGGGAATCCAAGATGGGGTGACTTGTGGGGCTCTGACCAGGTTCTGTTACCCAGAATCCTTTGCAAACCTCAAAATTTGGCTAACAAAACACATTTTCCTCACATTTCGGTGACAGAAAGTTCTGGAATCGGAGAGGAGGCACAAATTTCCTTCCACCCAGCGTTCCCCCAAGCCTCCCGATAAAAATGATACCTCACTTGTGTAGGGAGGCCTAGCGCCCGCGACAGCATATGCCCCAAAGCACAACGTGGACACATCCCATTTTTTGACAGAAATCAGAGATGTTTTTTGCAAAGTGCCTACCTGTAGATTTTGGCCTCTAGCTCATCCGGCACCTAGGGAAACCTACCAAACCCATGCATTTTTGAAAACTAGAGACCTAGGGGAATCCAAGATGGGGTGACTTGTGGGGCTCTGACCAGGTTCTGTTACCCAGAATCCTTTGCAAACCTCAAAATTTGGCTAACAAAACACATTTTCCTCACATTTCGGTGACAGAAAGTTCTGGAATCTGAGAGGAGGCACACATTTCCTTCCACCCAGCGTTCCCCTAAGTCTCCCGATATAAATGATACCTCACTTGTGTGGGTAGGCCTAGCGCCCGCGGCAGGAAATGTCCCAAAGAACAACGTAGACACATCCCATTTTTTGACAGAAAACAGAGCTGTTTTTTGCAAAGTGTCTACCTGTATATTTTGGCCTCTAGCTCAGCCGGCACCTAGGGAAACCTACCAAACCCGTGCATTTTTGAAAACTAGAGACCTAGGGGAATCCAAGATGGGGTGACTTGTGGGGCTCTGACCAGGTTCTGTTACCCAGAATCCTTTGCAAACCTCAAAATTTGACTGACAAAACACATTTTCCTCACATTTCGGTGACAGAAAGTTCTGGAATCTGAGAGGAGGCACACATTTCCTTCCACCCAGCGTTCCCCTAAGTCTCCCGATATAAATGATACCTCACTTGTGTGGGTAGGCCTAGCGCACGCAACAGTAAATGCCCCAAAGCACAACGTGGATACATCCCATTTTTTGACAGAAAACAGAGCTGTTTTTTGCAAAGTGTCTACCTCTAGATTTTTGCCCCTAGCTCAGCCGGCACCTAGGGAAACCTACTAAACCTGTGCATTTTTGAAAACTAGAGACCTAGGGGAATCCAAGATGGGGTGACTTGTGGGGCTCTGACCAGGTTCTGTTACCCAGAATCCTTTGCAAACCTCAAAATTTGGCTATAAAAACAAATTTTCCTGTCATTTCGGTGACAGAAAGTTCTGGAATCTGAGAGGAGCCACAAATTTCCTTCCACCCAGCGCTCCCCCAAGTCTCCCGATAAAAATGGTACCTCAGTTGTGTGGGTAGGCCTAGCGCCCGCAACAGGATATGCCCCAAAACACAACGTGGACACATCACATTTTTTCACGGAAAACAGAGCTGTTTTTTGCAAAGTGCCTACTGTAGATTTTGGCTTCTAGCTCAGCCGGCACCTAGGGAAACCAACCAGACCTGTGCATTTTTTAAAACTACAGACCTAGGGGAATACAATATGGGTTGACCTGTGGGGCTCTGACCAGGTTCTGTTACCCAGAATCCTTTGCAAACCTCAAAATTTGGCTTACAAAACACTTTTTCCTGTCATTTCGGTGACAGAAAGTTCTGGAATCTGAGAGGAGGCACAAATTTCCTTCCACCCAGCGTTCCCTCAAGTCTTCCCATAAAAATGGAACCTCACTTGTGTGGGTGGGCCTAGTGCCCGCGACAGGATATGCCCCAAAACACAACATGGACACATCCCATTTTTTCACAGAAAACAGAGCTGTTTTTTGCAAAGTGCCTACCTGTGGATTTTGGCCTCTAGCTCAGCCGGCACCTAGGGAAACCTACTAAACCTGTGCATTTTTTAAAACTAGAGACCTAGGGGAATCCAGGATGGAGTGACTTGTGGGGCTCTGACCAGGTTCTGTTACCCAGAATCGTTTGCAAACCTCAAAATTTGGCTAAAAAAACACTTTTTCCTGTCATTTCGGTGACAGAAAGTTCTGGAATCTGAGAGGAGGCACACATTTCCTTCCACCCAGCGTTCCCCTAAGTCTCCCGATATAAATGATACCTCACTTGTGTGGGTAGGCCTAGCGCCCGCAACAGAAAATGCCCCAAAGCACAACGTAGACACATCCCATTTTTTGACAGAAAACAGAGCTATTTTTTGCAAAGTGTCTACCTGTATATTTTGGCCCCTAGCTCAGCCGGCACCTAGGGAAAACTACTAAACCTGTGCATTATTGAAAACTAGAGACCTAGGGGAATCCAAGATGGGGTGACTTGTGGGGCTCTGACCAGGTTCTGTTACCCAGAATCCTTTGCAAACCTCAAAATTTGGCTTAAGAAACACGTTTTCCTCACATTTTGGTGACAGAAAGTTCTGGAATCTGAGAGGAGGCACAAATTTCCTTCCACCCAGCGTTCCCCCAAGTCTGCCGATAAAAATGATACCTCACTTGTGTGGGTAGGCCTAGCGCCCGCGACAGGAAATGTCCCCAAACACAACGTGGGACATCCCATTTTTTGACAGAAAACAGAGGTGTTTTTTGCAAAGTGCCTACCTGTAGATTGTGGTCTCTAGCTCAGCCGGCACCTAGGGAAACCTACCAAACCTGTGCATTTTTGAAAACTAGAGACCTAGGGGAATCCAAGATGGGGTGACTTGTGGGGCTCTGACCAGGTTCTGTTACCCAGAATCCTTTGCAAACCTCAAAATTTGGCTAACAAAACACATTTTCCTCACAATTCGGTGACAGAAAGTTCTGGAATCGGAGAGGAGGCACAAATTTCCTTCCACCCAGCGTTCCCCCAAGCCTCCCGATGAAAATGATACCTCACTTGTGTGGGTAGGCCTAGCGCCCGCGACAGGAAATGCCCCAAAGCACAACGTGGACACATCCCATTTTTTGACAGAAATCAGAGATGTTTTTTGCAAAGTGCCTACCTGTAGATTTTGGCCTCTAGCTCAGCCGGCACCTAGGTAAACCTACCAAACCCGTGCATTTTTGAAAACTAGAGACCTAGGGGAATCCAAGATGGGGTGACTTGTGGGGCTCTGACCAGGTTCTGTTACCCAGAATCCTTTGCAAACCTCAAAATTTGGCTGACAAAACACATTTTCCTCACATTTCGGTGACAGAAAGTTCTGGAATCGGAGAGGAGGCACAAATTTCCTTCCACCCAGCGTTCCCCCATGCCTCCCGATGAAAATGATACCTCACTTGTGTGGGTAGGCCTAGCGCCGTGACAGGAAATGCACCAAAGCACAACGTGGACACATCCCATTTTTTGACAGAAATCAGAGATGTTTTTTGCAAAGTGCCTACCTGTAGATTTTGGCCTCTAGCTCAGCCGGCACCTAGGGAAACCTACCAAACCCGTGCATTTTTGAAAACTAGAGACCTAGGGGAATCCAAGATGGGGTGACTTGTGGGGCTCTGACCAGGTTCTGTTACCCAGAATCCTTTGCAAACCTCAAAATTTGGCTTAAAAAACACATTTTCCTCACATTTTGGTGACAGAAAGTTCTGGAATCTGAGAGGAGGCACAAATTTCCTTTCACCCACCGTTCCCCCAAGTCTCCCGATAAAAATGGTACCTCACTTGTGTGGGTAGGCCTAGAGCCCGCGACAGGATATGCCCCAAAACACGACGTGGACACATCACATTTTCAGAAAGAAAACAGAGCTGTTTTTTACTAAGTGCCTAGCTGTGGATTTTGGCCTCTAGCTCAGCCGGCACCTGCGGAAACCTAGCAAAACTGCGCATTTTTGAAAACTAGACACCTAGGGGAATCCAAGATGGGGTGACTTGTGGGGCTCTGACCAGGTTCTGTTACCCAGAATCCTTTGCAAACCTCAAAATTTGGCTAACAAAACACATTTTCCTCACATTTCGGTGACAGAAAGTTCTGGAATCGGAGAGGAGGCACAAATTTCCTTCCACCCAGCGTTCCCCCAAGCCTCCCGATAAAAATGATACCTCACTTGTGTAGGGAGGCCTAGCGCCCGCGACAGCATATGCCCCAAAGCACAACGTGGACACATCCCATTTTTTGACAGAAATCAGAGATGTTTTTTGCAAAGTGCCTACCTGTAGATTTTGGCCTCTAGCTCATCCGGCACCTAGGGAAACCTACCAAACCCATGCATTTTTGAAAACTAGAGACCTAGGGGAATCCAAGATGGGGTGACTTGTGGGGCTCTGACCAGGTTCTGTTACCCAGAATCCTTTGCAAACCTCAAAATTTGGCTAACAAAACACATTTTCCTCACATTTCGGTGACAGAAAGTTCTGGAATCTGAGAGGAGGCACACATTTCCTTCCACCCAGCGTTCCCCTAAGTCTCCCGATATAAATGATACCTCACTTGTGTGGGTAGGCCTAGCGCCCGCAACAGAAAATGCCCCAAAGAACAACGTAGACACATCCCATTTTTTGACAGAAAACAGAGCTGTTTTTTGCAAAGTGTCTACCTGTATATTTTGGCCCTAGCTCAGCCGGCACCTAGGGAAACCTACTAAACCTGTGCAATTTTGAAAACTAGAGACCTAGGGGAATCCAAGATGGGGTGACTTGTGGGGCTCTGACCAGGTTCTGTTACCCAGAATCCTTTGCAAACCTCAAAATTTGGCTTAAGAAACACGTTTTCCTCACATTTTGGTGACAGAAAGTTCTGGAATCTGAGAGGAGGCACAAATTTCCTTCCACCCAGCGTTCCCCCAAGTCTGCCGATAAAAATGATACCTCACTTGTGTGGGTAGGCCTAGCGCCCGCGACAGGAAATGTCCCCAAACACAACGTGGGACATCCCATTTTTTGACAGAAAACAGAGGTGTTTTTTGCAAAGTGCCTACCTGTAGATTGTGGTGTCTAGCTCAGCCGGCACCTAGGGAAACCTACCAAACCTGTGCATTTTTGAAAACTAGAGACCTAGGGGAATCCAAGATGGGGTGACTTGTGGGGCTCTGACCAGGTTCTGTTACCCAGAATCCTTTGCAAACCTCAAAATTTGGCTAACAAAACACATTTTCCTCACAATTCGGTGACAGAAAGTTCTGGAATCGGAGAGGAGGCACAAATTTCCTTCCACCCAGCGTTCCCCCAAGCCTCCCGATGAAAATGATACCTCACTTGTGTGGGTAGGCCTAGCGCCCGCGACAGGAAATGCCCCAAAGCACAACGTGGACACATCCCATTTTTTGACAGAAATCAGAGATGTTTTTTGCAAAGTGCCTACCTGTAGATTTTGGCCTCTAGCTCAGCCGGCACCTAGGGAAACCTACCAAACCCGTGCATTTTTGAAAACTAGAGACCTAGGGGAATCCAAGATGGGGTGACTTGTGGGGCTCTGACCAGGTTCTGTTACCCAGAATCCTTTGCAAACCTCAAAATTTGGCTGACAAAACACATTTTCCTCACATTTCGGTGACAGAAAGTTCTGGAATCGGAGAGGAGGCACAAATTTCCTTCCACCCAGTGTTCCCCCAAGCCTCCCGATGAAAATGATACCTCACTTGTGTGGGTAGGCCTAGCGCCGCGACAGGAAATGCCCCAAAGCACAACGTGGACACATCCCATTTTTTGACAGAAATCAGAGATGTTTTTTGCAAAGTGCCTACCTGTAGATTTTGGCCCCTAGCTCAGCCGGCACCTAGGGAAACCTACTAAACCTGTGCATTTTTGAAAACTAGAGACCTAGGGGAATCCAAGATGGGGTGACTTGTGGGGCTCTGACCAGGTTCTGCTACCCAGAATCCTTTGCAAACCTCAAGATTTGGCTAACAAAACACATTTTCCTCACATTTTGGTGACAGAAAGTTCTGGAATCAGAGAGGAGCCACACATTTCCTTCCACCCAGCGTTCCTCCACGTCTCCTGATAAAAATGATACCTCACTTCTGTGGGTAGGCCTAGCGCCTGCGACAGGAAATGCCCCAAAACACGACGTGGACACATCACATTTTCAGAAAGAAAACAGAGCTGTTTTTTGCAAAGTGCCTACCTGTAGATTTTTGCCTCTAGCTCAGCCGGCACCTAGGGAAACCTACCAAACCCATGCATTTTTGAAAACTAGAGACCTAGGGGAATCCAAGATGGGGTGACTTGTGGGGCTCTGACCAGGTTCTGTTACCCAGAATCCTTTGCAAACCTCAAAATTTGGCTAACAAAACACATTTTCCTCACATTTCGGTGACAGAAAGTTCTGGAATCTGAGAGGAGGCACACATTTCCTTCCACCCAGCGTTCCCCTAAGTCTCCCGATATAAATGATACCTCACTTGTGTGGGTAGGCCTAGCGCCCGCAACAGAAAATTCCCCAAAGCACAACGTAGACACATCCCATTTTTTGACAGAAAACAGAGATGTTTTTTGCAAAGTGTCTACCTGTATATTTTGGCCCCTAGCTCAGCCGGCACCTAGGGAAACCTACTAAACCTGTGCATTTTTGAAAACTAGAGACCTAGGGGAATCCAAGATGGGGTGACTTGTGGGGCTCTGACCAGGTTCTGTTACCCAGAATCCTTTGCAAACCTCAAAATTTGGCTTAAGAAACACGTTTTCATCACATTTTGGTGACAGAAAGTTCTGGAATCTGAGAGGAGGCACAAATTTCCTTCCACCCAGCGTTCCCCCAAGTCTGCCGATAAAAATGATACCTCACTTGTGTGGGTAGGCCTAGCGCCCGCGACAGGAAATGTCCCCAAACACAACGTGGGACATCCCATTTTTTGACAGAAAACAGAGGTGTTTTTTGCAAAGTGCCTACCTGTAGATTGTGGTCTCTAGCTCAGCCGGCACCTAGGGAAACCTACCAAACCTGTGCATTTTTGAAAACTAGAGACCTAGGGGAATCCAAGATGGGGTGACTTGTGGGGCTCTGACCAGGTTCTGTTACCCAGAATCCTTTGCAAACCTCAAAATTTGGCTAACAAAACACATTTTCCTCACAATTCGGTGACAGAAAGTTCTGGAATCGGAGAGGAGGCACAAATTTCCTTCCACCCAGCGTTCCCCCAAGCCTCCCGATGAAAATGATACCTCACTTGTGTGGGTAGGCCTAGCGCCCGCGACAGGAAATGCCCCAAAGCACAACGTGGACACATCCCATTTTTTGACAGAAATCAGAGATGTTTTTTGCAAAGTGCCTACCTGTAGATTTTGGCCTCCAGCTCAGCCGGCACCTAGGGAAACCTACCAAACCCGTGCATTTTTGAAAACTAGAGACCTAGGGGAATCCAAGATGGGGTGACTTGTGGGGCTCTGACCAGGTTCTGTTACCCAGAATCCTTTGCAAACCTCAAAATTTGGCTGACAAAACACATTTTCCTCACATTTCGGTGACAGAAAGTTCTGGAATCGGAGAGGAGGCACAAATTTCCTTCCACCCAGCGTTCCCCCAAGCCTCCCGATGAAAATGATACCTCACTTGTGTGGGTAGGCCTAGCGCCGCGACAGGAAATGCCCCAAAGCACAACGTGGACACATCCCATTTTTTGACGGAAATCAGAGATGTTTTTTGCAAAGTGCCTACCTGTAGATTTTGGCCCCTAGCTCAGCCGGCACCTAGGGAAACCTACTAAACCTGTGCATTTTTGAAAACTAGAGACCTAGGGGAATCCAAGATGGGGTGACTTGTGGGGCTCTGACCAGGTTCTGCTACCCAGAATCCTTTGCAAACCTCAAGATTTGGCTAACAAAACACATTTTCCTCACATTTTGGTGACAGAAAGTTCTGGAATCAGAGAGGAGCCACACATTTCCTTCCACCCAGCGTTCCTCCAAGTCTCCTGATAAAAATGATACCTCACTTCTGTGGGTAGGCCTAGCGCCCGCGACAGGAAATGCCCCAAAACACGACGTGGACACATCACATTTTCAGAAAGAAAACAGAGCTGTTTTTTGCAAAGTGCCTACCTGTAGATTTTTGCCTCTAGCTCAGCCGGCACCTAGGGAAACCTACCAAACCCATGCATTTTTGAAAACTAGAGACCTAGGGGAATCCAAGATGGGGTGACTTGTGGGGCTCTGACCAGGTTCTGTTACCCAGAATCCTTTGCAAACCTCAAAATTTGGATAACAAAACACATTTTCCTCACATTTCGGTGACAGAAAGTTCTGGAATCTGAGAGGAGGCACACATTTCCTTCCACCCAGCGTTCCTCTAAGTCTCCCGATATAAATGATACCTCACTTGTGTGGGTAGGCCTAGCGCCCGCAACAGAAAATGCCCCAAAGCACAACGTGGACACATCTCATTTTTTGACAGAAAACAGAGCTGTTTTTCGCAAAGTGTCTACCTGTATATTTTGGCCCCTAGCTCAGCCGGCACCTAGGAAAACCTACTAAACCTGTGCATTTTTGAAAACTAGAGACCTAGGGGAATGCAAGATGGGGTCACTTGTGGGGCTCTGACCAGGTTCTGTTACCCAGAATCCTTTGCAAACCTCAAAATTTGGCTTAAGAAACACGTTTTCCTCACATTTTGGTGACAGAAAGTTCTGGAATCTGAAAGGAGGCACAAATTTCCTTCCACCCAGCGTTCCCCCAAGTCTGCCGATAAAAATGATACCTCACTTGTGTGGGTAGGCCTAGCGCCCGCGACAGGAAATGTCCCCAAACACAACGTGGGACATCCCATTTTTTGACAGAAAACAGAGGTGTTTTTTGCAAAGTGCATACCTGTAGATTGTGGTCTCTAGCTCAGCCGGCACCTAGGGAAACCTACCAAACCTGTGCATTTTTGAAAACTAGAGACCTAGGGGAATCCAAGATGGGGTGACTTGTGGGGCTCTGACCAGGTTCTGTTACCCAGAATCCTTTGCAAACCTCAAAATTTGGCTAACAAAACACATTTTCCTCACATTTCGGTGACAGAAAGTTCTGGAATCGGAGAGGAGGCACAAATTTCCTTCCACCCAGCGTTCCCCTAAGCCTCCCGATGAAAATGATACCTCACTTGTGTGGGTAGGCCTAGCGCCCGCGACAGGAAACGCCCCAAAGCACAACGTGGACACATCCCATTTTTTGACAGAAATCAGAGATGTTTTTTGCAAAGTGCCTTCCTGTAGATTTTGGCCTCTAGCTCAGCCGGCACCTAGGGAAACCTACCAAACCCGTGCATTTTTGAAAACTAGAGACCTAGGGGAATCCATGATGGGGTGACTTGTGGGGCTCTGACCAGGTTCTGTTACCCAGAATCCTTTGCAAACCTCATAATTTGGCTGACAAAACACATTTTCCTCACATTTCGGTGACAGAAAGTTCTGGAATCTGAGAGGAGGCACACATTTCCTTCCACCCAGCGTTCCCCTAAGTCTCCCGATATAAATGATACCTCACTTGTGTGGGTAGGCCTAGCGCCCGCAACAGAAAATGCCCCAAAGCACAACGTGGACACATCCCATTTTTTGACAGAAAACAAAGCTGTTTTTTGCAAAGTGTCTACCTGTAGATTTTGGCCCCTAGCTCAGCCGGCACCTAGGGAAACCTACTAAACCTGTGCATTTTTGAAAACTAGAGACCTAGGGAAATCCAAGATGGGGTGACTTGTGGGGCTCTGACCAGGTTCTGTTACCCAGAATCCTTTGCAAACCTCAAAATGTGGCTAAAAAAACAAATTTTCCTGTCATTTCGGTGACAGAAAGTTCTAGAATCTGAGATGAGCCAAAAATTTCCTTCCACCCAGCGCTCCCCCAAGTCTCCCGATAAAAATGGTACCTCAGTTGTGTGGGTAGGCCTAGCGCCCGCGACAGGATATGCCCCAAAACACAACGTGGACACATCACATTTTTTCACGGAAAACAGAGCTGTTTTTTGCAAACTGCCTACCTGTAGATTTTGGCCTCTAGCTCAGCCGGCACCTAGGGAAACCTATTAAGCCTGTGCATTTTTTAAAACTAGAGACCATGGGGAATCCAAGATGGGGTGACTTGTGGGGCTCTGACCAGGTTCTGTTACCCAGAATCCTTTGCAAACGTCAAGATTTGGCTTAAAAAACACATTTTCCTCACATTTTGGGGACAGAAAGTTCTGGAATCAGAGAGGAGCCACACATTTCCTTCCACCCAGCGTTCCCCAAAGTCTCCTGATAAAAATGATACCTCACTTCTGTGGGTAGGCCTAGCGCCCGCGACTTGAAATGCCCCAAAACACGACGTGGACACATCACATTTTCAGAAAGAAAACAGAGCTGTTTTTTACTAAGTGCCTAGCTGTGGATTTTGGCCTCTAGCTCAGCCGGCACCTGCGGAAACCTAGCAAAACTACGCATTTTTGAAAACTAGACACCTAGGGGAATCCAAGATGGGGTGACATGTGGGGCTCTGACCAGGTTCTGTTACCCAGAATCCTTTGCAAACCTCAAAATTTGGCTAACAAAACACATTTTCCTCACATTTTGGTGACAGAAAGTTCTGGAATCGGAGAGGAGGCACAAATTTCCTTCCACCCAGCGTTCCCCCAAGCCTCCCAATAAAAATGATACCTCACTTGTGTGGGTAGGCCTAGCTCCCGCGACAGGAAATGCCCCAAAGCACAACGTGGACACATCCCATTTTTTGACAGAAATCAGAGATGTTTTTTGCAAAGTGCCTACCTGTAGATTTTGGCCTCTAGCTCAGCCGGCACCTAGTGAAACCTACCAAACCTGTGCATTTTTGAAAACTAGAGACCTAGGGGAATCCAAGATGGGGTGACTTGTGGGGCTCTGACCAGGTTCTGTTACCCAGAATCCTTTGCAAACCTCAAAATTTGGCTAACAAAACACATTTTCCTCACATTTCGGTGACAGAAAGTTCTGGAATCTGAGAGGAGGCACATATTTCCTTCCACCCAGCGTTCCCCTAAGTCTCCCGATATAAATGATACCTCACTTGTGTGGGTAGGCCTAGCGCCCGCAACAGAAAATGCCCCAAAGCACAACGTGGACACATCCCATTTTTTGACAGAAAACAGAGCTGTTTTTTGCAAAGTGTCTACCTGTAGATTTTGGCACCTAGCTCAGCCGGCACCTAGGGAAATCTACTAAACCTGTGCATTTTTGAAAACTAGAGACCTAGGGGAATCCAAGATGGGGTGACTTGTGGGGTTCTGACCAGGTTCTGTTACCCAGAATCCTTTGCAAACCTCAAAATTTGGTTTAAAAAACACATTTTCCTCACATTTTGGTGACAGAAAGTTCTGGAATCTGAGAGGAGGCACAAATAACCTTCCACCCAGCGTTCCCCCAAGTCTCCCGATAAAAATTGTACCTCACTTGTGTGGGTAGGCCTAGAGCCCGCGACAGGATATCCCCCAAAACACGACGTGGACACATCACATTTTCAGAAAGAAAACAGAGCTGTTTTTTACTAAGTGCCTAGCTGTGGATTTTGGCCTCTAGCTCAGCCGGCACCTGAGGAAACCTAGCAAAACTGCGCATTTTTGAAAACTAGACACCTAGGGGAATCCAAGATGGGGTGACTTGTGGGGCTCTGACCAGGTTCTGTTACCCAGAATCCTTTGCAAACCTCAAAATTTGGCTAACAAAACACATTTTCCTCACATTTCGGTGACAGAAAGTTCTGGAATCGGAGAGGAGGCACAAATTTCCTTCCACCCAGCGTTCCCCCAAGCCTCCCGATAAAAATGATACCTCACTTGTGTAGGGAGGCCTAGCGCCTGCGACAGCAAATGCCCCAAAGCACAACGTGGACACATCCCATTTTTTGACAGAAATCAGAGATGTTTTTTGCAAAGTGCCTACCTGTAGATTTTGGCCTCTAGCTCAGCCGGCACCTAGGGAAACCTAACAAACCCATGCATTTTTTAAAACTAGAGACCTAGGGGAATCCAAGATGGGGTGACTTGTGGGGCTCTGACCAGGTTCTGTTACCCAGAATCCTTTGCAAACCTCAAAATTTGGCTGACAAAACACATTTTCCTCACATTTCGGTGACAGAAAGTTCTGGAATCTGAGAGGAGGCACACATTTCCTTCCACCCAGCGTTCCCCTAAGTCTCCCGATATAAATGATACCTCACTTGTGTGGGTAGGCCTAGCGCCCGCAACAGAAAATGCCCCAAAGCACAACGTGGACACATCCCATTTTTTGACAGAAAACAAAGCTGTTTTTTGCAAAGTGTCTACCTGTAGATTTTGGCCCCTAGCTCAGCCGGCACCTAGGGAAACCTACTAAACCTGTGCATTTTTGAAAACTAGAGACCTAGGGAAATCCAAGATGGGGTGACTTGTGGGGCTCTGACCAGGTTCTGTTACCCAGAATCCTTTGCAAACCTCAAAATGTGGCTAAAAAAACAAATTTTCCTGTCATTTCGGTGACAGAAAGTTCTGGAATCTGAGATGAGCCAAAAATTTCCTTCCACCCAGCGCTCCCCCAAGTCTCCCGATAAAAATGGTACCTCAGTTGTGTGGGTAGGCCTAGCGCCCGCGACAGGATATGCCCCAAAACACAACGTGGACACATCACATTTTTTCACGGAAAACAGAGCTGTTTTTTGCAAACTGCCTACCTGTAGATTTTGGCCTCTAGCTCAGCCGGCACCTAGGGAAACCTATTAAGCCTGTGCATTTTTTAAAACTAGAGACCATGGGGAATCCAAGATGGGGTGACTTGTGGGGCTCTGACCAGGTTCTGTTACCCAGAATCCTTTGCAAACGTCAAGATTTGGCTTAAAAAACACATTTTCCTCACATTTTGGTGACAGAAAGTTCTGGAATCAGAGAGGAGCCACACATTTCCTTCCACCCAGCGTTCCCCAAAGTCTCCTGATAAAAATGATACCTCACTTCTGTGGGTAGGCCTAGCGCCCGCGACTTGAAATGCCCCAAAACACGACGTGGACACATCACATTTTCAGAAAGAAAACAGAGCTGTTTTTTACTAAGTGCCTAGCTGTGGATTTTGGCCTCTAGCTCAGCCGGCACCTGCGGAAACCTAGCAAAACTGCGCATTTTTGAAAACTAGACACCTAGGGGAATCCAAGATGGGGTGACATGTGGGGCTCTGACCAGCTTCTGTTACCCAGAATCCTTTGCAAACCTCAAAATTTGGCTAACAAAACACATTTTCCTCACATTTTGGTGACAGAAAGTTCTGGAATCGGAGAGGAGGCACAAATTTCCTTCCACCCAGCGTTCCCCCAAGCCTCCCAATAAAAATGATACCTCACTTGTGTGGGTAGGCCTAGCTCCCGCGACAGGAAATGCCCCAAAGCACAACGTGGACACATCCCATTTTTTGACAGAAATCAGAGATGTTTTTTGCAAAGTGCCTACCTGTAGATTTTGGCCTCTAGCTCAGCCGGCACCTAGTGAAACCTACCAAACCTGTGCATTTTTGAAAACTAGAGACCTAGGGGAATCCAAGATGGGGTGACTTGTGGGGCTCTGACCAGGTTCTGTTACCCAGAATCCTTTGCAAACCTCAAAATTTGGCTAACAAAACACATTTTCCTCACATTTCGGTGACAGAAAGTTCTGGAATCTGAGAGGAGGCACATATTTCCTTCCACCCAGCGTTCCCCTAAGTCTCCCGATATAAATGATACCTCACTTGTGTGGGTAGGCCTAGCGCCCGCAACAGAAAATGCCCCAAAGCACAACGTGGACACATCCCATTTTTTGACAGAAAACAGAGCTGTTTTTTGCAAAGTGTCTACCTGTAGATTTTGGCACCTAGCTCAGCCGGCACCTAGGGAAATCTACTAAACCTGTGCATTTTTGAAAACTAGAGACCTAGGGGAATCCAAGATGGGGTGACTTGTGGGGTTCTGACCAGGTTCTGTTACCCAGAATCCTTTGCAAACCTCAAAATTTGGTTTAAAAAACACATTTTCCTCACATTTTGGTGACAGAAAGTTCTGGAATCTGAGAGGAGGCACAAATAACCTTCCACCCAGCGTTCCCCCAAGTCTCCCGATAAAAATTGTACCTCACTTGTGTGGGTAGGCCTAGAGCCCGCGACAGGATATCCCCCAAAACACGACGTGGACACATCACATTTTCAGAAAGAAAACAGAGCTGTTTTTTACTAAGTGCCTAGCTGTGGATTTTGGCCTCTAGCTCAGCCGGCACCTGAGGAAACCTAGCAAAACTGCGCATTTTTGAAAACTAGACACCTAGGGGAATCCAAGATGGGGTGACTTGTGGGGCTCTGACCAGGTTCTGTTACCCAGAATCCTTTGCAAACCTCAAAATTTGGCTAACAAAACACATTTTCCTCACATTTCGGTGACAGAAAGTTCTGGAATCGGAGAGGAGGCACAAATTTCCTTCCACCCAGCGTTCCCCCAAGCCTCCCGATAAAAATGATACCTCACTTGTGTAGGGAGGCCTAGCGCCTGCGACAGCAAATGCCCCAAAGCACAACGTGGACACATCCCATTTTTTGACAGAAATCAGAGATGTTTTTTGCAAAGTGCCTACCTGTAGATTTTGGCCTCTAGCTCAGCCGGCACCTAGGGAAACCTAACAAACCCATGCATTTTTTAAAACTAGAGACCTAGGGGAATCCAAGATGGGGTGACTTGTGGGGCTCTGACCAGGTTCTGTTACCCAGAATCCTTTGCAAACCTCAAAATTTGGCTAACAAAACACATTTTTCTCACATTTCGGTGACAGAAAGTTCTGGAATCTGAGAGGAGGCACACATTTCCTTCCACCCAGCGTTCCCCTAAGTCTCCCGATATAAATGATACCTCACTTGTGTGGGTAGGCCTAGCGCCCGCAACAGAAAATGCCCCAAAGCACAACGTAGACACATCCCATTTTTTGACAGAAAACAGAGCTGTTTTTTGCAAAGTGTCTACCTGTATATTTTGGCCCCTAGCTCAGCCGGCACCTAGGGAAACCTACTAAACCTGTGCATTATTGAAAACTAGAGACCTAGGGGAATCCAAGATGGGGTGACTTGTGGGGCTCTGACCAGGTTCTGTTACCCAGAATCCTTTGCAAACCTCAAAATGTGGCTAAAAAAACAAATTTTCCTGTCATTTCGGTGACAGAAAGTTCTGGAATCTGAGATGAGCCAAAAATTTCCTTCCACCCAGCGCTCCCCCAAGTCTCCCGATAAAAATGGTACCTCAGTTGTGTGGGTAGGCCTAGCGCCCGCGACAGGATATGCCCCAAAACACAACGTGGACACATCACATTTTTTCACGGAAAACAGAGCTGTTTTTTGCAAACTGCCTACCTGTAGATTTTGGCCTCTAGCTCAGCCGGCACCTAGGGAAACCTATTAAGCCTGTGCATTTTTTAAAACTAGAGACCATGGGGAATCCAAGATGGGGTGACTTGTGGGGCTCTGACCAGGTTCTGTTACCCAGAATCCTTTGCAAACGTCAAGATTTGGCTTAAAAAACACATTTTCCTCACATTTTGGTGACAGAAAGTTCTGGAATCAGAGAGGAGCCACACATTTCCTTCCACCCAGCGTTCCCCAAAGTCTCCTGATAAAAATGATACCTCACTTCTGTGGGTAGGCCTAGCGCCCGCGACTTGAAATGCCCCAAAACACGACGTGGACACATCACATTTTCAGAAAGAAAACAGAGCTGTTTTTTACTAAGTGCCTAGCTGTGGATTTTGGCCTCTAGCTCAGCCGGCACCTGCGGAAACCTAGCAAAACTGCGCATTTTTGAAAACTAGACACCTAGGGGAATCCAAGATGGGGTGACATGTGGGGCTCTGACCAGCTTCTGTTACCCAGAATCCTTTGCAAACCTCAAAATTTGGCTAACAAAACACATTTTCCTCACATTTTGGTGACAGAAAGTTCTGGAATCGGAGAGGAGGCACAAATTTCCTTCCACCCAGCGTTCCCCCAAGCCTCCCAATAAAAATGATACCTCACTTGTGTGGGTAGGCCTAGCTCCCGCGACAGGAAATGCCCCAAAGCACAACGTGGACACATCCCATTTTTTGACAGAAATCAGAGATGTTTTTTGCAAAGTGCCTACCTGTAGATTTTGGCCTCTAGCTCAGCCGGCACCTAGTGAAACCTACCAAACCTGTGCATTTTTGAAAACTAGAGACCTAGGGGAATCCAAGATGGGGTGACTTGTGGGGCTCTGACCAGGTTCTGTTACCCAGAATCCTTTGCAAACCTCAAAATTTGGCTAACAAAACACATTTTCCTCACATTTCGGTGACAGAAAGTTCTGGAATCTGAGAGGAGGCACATATTTCCTTCCACCCAGCGTTCCCCTAAGTCTCCCGATATAAATGATACCTCACTTGTGTGGGTAGGCCTAGCGCCCGCAACAGAAAATGCCCCAAAGCACAACGTGGACACATCCCATTTTTTGACAGAAAACAGAGCTGTTTTTTGCAAAGTGTCTACCTGTAGATTTTGGCACCTAGCTCAGCCGGCACCTAGGGAAATCTACTAAACCTGTGCATTTTTGAAAACTAGAGACCTAGGGGAATCCAAGATGGGGTGACTTGTGGGGTTCTGACCAGGTTCTGTTACCCAGAATCCTTTGCAAACCTCAAAATTTGGTTTAAAAAACACATTTTCCTCACATTTTGGTGACAGAAAGTTCTGGAATCTGAGAGGAGGCACAAATAACCTTCCACCCAGCGTTCCCCCAAGTCTCCCGATAAAAATTGTACCTCACTTGTGTGGGTAGGCCTAGAGCCCGCGACAGGATATCCCCCAAAACACGACGTGGACACATCACATTTTCAGAAAGAAAACAGAGCTGTTTTTTACTAAGTGCCTAGCTGTGGATTTTGGCCTCTAGCTCAGCCGGCACCTGAGGAAACCTAGCAAAACTGCGCATTTTTGAAAACTAGACACCTAGGGGAATCCAAGATGGGGTGACTTGTGGGGCTCTGACCAGGTTCTGTTACCCAGAATCCTTTGCAAACCTCAAAATTTGGCTAACAAAACACATTTTCCTCACATTTCGGTGACAGAAAGTTCTGGAATCGGAGAGGAGGCACAAATTTCCTTCCACCCAGCGTTCCCCCAAGCCTCCCGATAAAAATGATACCTCACTTGTGTAGGGAGGCCTAGCGCCTGCGACAGCAAATGCCCCAAAGCACAACGTGGACACATCCCATTTTTTGACAGAAATCAGAGATGTTTTTTGCAAAGTGCCTACCTGTAGATTTTGGCCTCTAGCTCAGCCGGCACCTAGGGAAACCTAACAAACCCATGCATTTTTTAAAACTAGAGACCTAGGGGAATCCAAGATGGGGTGACTTGTGGGGCTCTGACCAGGTTCTGTTACCCAGAATCCTTTGCAAACCTCAAAATTTGGCTAACAAAACACATTTTTCTCACATTTCGGTGACAGAAAGTTCTGGAATCTGAGAGGAGGCACACATTTCCTTCCACCCAGCGTTCCCCTAAGTCTCCCGATATAAATGATACCTCACTTGTGTGGGTAGGCCTAGCGCCCGCAACAGAAAATGCCCCAAAGCACAACGTAGACACATCCCATTTTTTGACAGAAAACAGAGCTGTTTTTTGCAAAGTGTCTACCTGTATATTTTGGCCCCTAGCTCAGCCGGCACCTAGGGAAACCTACTAAACCTGTGCATTATTGAAAACTAGAGACCTAGGGGAATCCAAGATGGGGTGACTTGTGGGGCTCTGACCAGGTTCTGTTACCCAGAATCCTTTGCAAACCTCAAAATTTGGATAACAAAACACATTTTCCTCACATTTCGGTGACAGAAAGTTCTGGAATCTGAGAGGAGGCACACATTTCCTTCCACCCAGCGTTCCTCTAAGTCTCCCGATATAAATGATACCTCACTTGTGTGGGTAGGCCTAGCGCCCGCAACAGAAAATGCCCCAAAGCACAACGTGGACACATCCCATTTTTTGACAGAAAACAGAGCTGTTTTTTGCAAAGTGTCTACCTGTATATTTTGGCCCCTAGCTCAGCCGGCACCTAGGGAAACCTACTAAACCTGTGCATTTTTGAAAACTAGAGACCTAGGGGAATGCAAGATGGGGTGACTTGTGGGGCTCTGACCAGGTTCTGTTACCCAGAATCCTTTGCAAACCTCAAAATTTGGCTTAAGAAACACGTTTTCCTCACATTTTGGTGACAGAAAGTTCTGGAATCGGAGAGGAGGCACGAATTTCCTTCCACCCAGCGTTCCCCCAAGTCTGCCGATAAAAATGATACCTCACTTGTGTGGGTAGGCCTAGCGCCCGCGACAGGAAATGTCCCCAAACACAACGTGGGACATCCCATTTTTTGACAGAAAACAGAGGTGTTTTTTGCAAAGTGCCTACCTGTAGATTGTGGTCTCTAGCTCAGCCGGCACCTAGGGAAACCTACCAAACCTGTGCATTTTTGAAAACTAGAGACCTAGGGGAATCCAAGATGGGGTGACTTGTGGGGCTCTGACCAGGTTCTCTTACCCAGAATCCTTTGCAAACCTCAAAATTTGGCTAACAAAACACATTTTCCTCACATTTCGGTGACAGAAAGTTCTGGAATCGGAGAGGAGGCACAAATTTCCTTCCACCCAGCGTTCCCCCAAGCCTCCCGATGAAAATGATACCTCACTTGTGTGGGTAGGCCTAGCGCCCGCGACAGGAAATGCCCCAAAGCACAACGTGGACACATCACATTTTTTCACAGAAAACAGAGCTGTTTTTTGCAAAGTGCCTACCTGTAGATTTTGGCCTCTAGCTCAGCCGGCACCTAGGGAAACCTACCAGACCTATGCATTTTTTAAAACTAGAGACCTAGGGGAATCCAATATGGGTTGACTTGTTGGGCTCTGACCAGGTTCTGTTACCCAGAATCCTTTGCAAACCTCAAAATTTGGCTAACAAAACACTTTTTCCTGTCATTTCGGTGACAGAAAGTTCTGGAATCTGAGAGGAGCCACAAATTTCCTTCCACCCAGCGTTCCCCCAAGTCTTCCGATAAAAATGGTACCTCACTTGTGTGGGTGGGCCTAGTGCCCGTGACAGGATATGCCCCAAAACACAACGTGGACACATCCCATTTTTTCACAGAAAACAGAGCTGTTTTTTGCAAAGTGCCTACCTGTATATTTTGGCCTCTACCTCAGCCGGCACCTAGGGAAACCTACTAAACCTGTGCATTTTTGAAAACTAGAGACCTAGGGGAATCCAAGATGGGGTGACTTGTGGGGCTCTGACCAGGTTCTGTTACCCAGAATCGTTTGCAAACCTCAAAATTTGGCTAAAAATACACTTTTTTCTGTCATTTCGGTGACAGAAAGTTCTGGAATCTGAGAGGAGCCACAAATTTCCTTCCACCCAGCGTTCCCCCAAGTCTTCCGATAAAAATGATACTTCACTTGTGTGGGTAGGCCTAGCGCCCGCGACAGGAAATGTCCCAAAACACAACGTGGACACATCCCATTTTTTCACAGAAAACAGAGCTGTTTTTTGCAAATTGCCTACCTGTAGATTTTGGCCCCTAGCTCACCTAGGGAAACCTACTAAACCTGTGCATTTTTGAAAACTAGAGACCTAGGGGAATCCAAGATGGGGTGACTTGTGGGGCTCTGACCAGGTTCTGTTACCCAGAATCCTTTGCAAACCTCAAAATTTGGCTTAAAAAACACATTTTCCTCACATTTTGGTGACAGAAAGTTCTGGAATCTGAGAGGAGGCACAAATTTCCTTCCACCCAGCGCTCCCCCAAGTCTCCCGATAAAAATGGTACCTCACTTGTGTGGGTAGGCCTAGAGCCCGCGACAGGATATGCCCCAAAACACGACATGGACACATCACATTTTCAGAAAGAAAACCGAGCTGTTTTTTACTAAGTGCCAAGCTGTGGATTTTGGCCTCTAGCTCAGCCGGCACCTGGGGAAACCTAGCAAAACTGCGCATTTTTGAAAACTAGACACCTAGGGGAATCCAAGATGGGGTGACTTGTGGGGCTCTGACCAGGTTCTGTTACCCAGAATCCTTTGCAAACCTCAAAATTTGGCTTAAAAAACACATTGTCCTCACATTTTGGTGACAGAAAGTTCTGGAATCTGAGAGGAGGCACAAATTTCCTTCCACCCAGCGTTCCCCCAAGTCTCCCGATAAAAATGGTACCTCAGTTGTGTGGGTAGGCCTAGCGCCCGCGACAGGATATGCCCCAAAACACGACGTGGACACATCACATTTTCAGAAAGAAAACAGAGCTGTTTTTTACTAAGTGCCTAGCTGTGGATTTTGGCCTCTAGCGCAGCCGGCACCTGGGGAAACCTAGCAAAACAGCGCATTTTTGAAAACTAGACAGCTAGGGGAATCCAAGATGGGGTGACTTGTGGGGCTCTGACCAGGTTCTGTTACCCAGAATCCTTTGCAAACCTCAAAATTTGGCTATAAAAACAAATTTTCCTGTCATTTCGGTGACAGAAAGTTCTGGAATCTGAGAGGAGCCACAAATTTCCTTCCACCCAGCGTTGACCCAAGTCTCCCGATAAAAATGGTACCTCAGTTGTGTGGGTAGGCCTAGCGCCCGCGACAGGATATGCCCCAAAACACAACGTGGACACATCACATTTTTTCACAGAAAACAGAGCTGTTTTTTGCAAAGTGCCTACCTGTAGATTTTGGCCTCTAGCTCAGCCGGCACCTAGGGAAACCTACCAGACCTATGCATTTTTTAAAACTAGAGACCTAGGGGAATCCAATATGGGTTGACTTGTGGGGCTCTGACCAGGTTCTGTTACCCAGAATCCTTTGCAAACCTCAAAATTTGGCTAACAAAACACTTTTTCCTGTCATTTCGGTGACAGAAAGTTCTGGAATCTGAGAGGAGCCACAAATTTCCTTCCACCCAGCGTTCCCCCAAGTCTTCCGATAAAAATGGTACCTCACTTGTGTGGGTGGGCCTAGTGCCCGTGACAGGATATGCCCCAAAACACAACGTGGACACATCCCATTTTTTCACAGAAAACAGAGCTGTTTTTTGCAAAGTGCCTACCTGTATATTTTGGCCTCTACCTCAGCCGGCACCTAGGGAAACCTACCAAACCTGTGCATTTTTTAAAACTAGAGACCTAGGGGAATCCAAGATGGGGTGACTTGTGGGGCTCTGACCAGGTTCTGTTACCCAGAATCGTTTGTAAACCTCAAAATTTGGCTAAAAATACACTTTTTTCTGTCATTTCGGTGACAGAAAGTTCTGGAATCTGAGAGGAGCCACAAATTTCCTTCCACCCAGCGTTCCCCCAAGTCTTCCGATAAAAATGATACTTCACTTGTGTGGGTAGGCCTAGCGCCCGCGACAGGAAATGTCCCAAAACACAACGTGGACACATCCCATTTTTTCACAGAAAACAGAGCTGTTTTTTGCAAATTGCCTACCTGTAGATTTTGGCCCCTAGCTCACCTAGGGAAACCTACTAAACCTGTGCATTTTTGAAAACTAGAGACCTAGGGGAATCCAAGATGGGGTGACTTGTGGGGCTCTGACCAGGTTCTGTTACCCAGAATCCTTTGCAAACCTCAAAATTTGGCTTAAAAAACACATTTTCCTCACATTTTGGTGACAGAAAGTTCTGGAATCTGAGAGGAGGCACAAATTTCCTTCCACCCAGCGCTCCCCCAAGTCTCCCGATAAAAATGGTACCTCACTTGTGTGGGTAGGCCTAGAGCCCGCGACAGGATATGCCCCAAAACACGACATGGACACATCACATTTTCAGAAAGAAAACCGAGCTGTTTTTTACTAAGTGCCAAGCTGTGGATTTTGGCCTCTAGCTCAGCCGGCACCTGGGGAAACCTAGCAAAACTGCGCATTTTTGAAAACTAGACACCTAGGGGAATCCAAGATGGGGTGACTTGTGGGGCTCTGACCAGGTTCTGTTACCCAGAATCCTTTGCAAACCTCAAAATTTGGCTAACAAAACACATTTTCCTCACATTTCGGTGACAGAAAGTTCTGGAATCGGAAAGGAGGCTCAAATTTCCTTCCACCCAGCATTCCACCAAGCCTCTCGATAAAAATGATACCTCACTTGTATGGGTAGGCCTAGCGCCCGCGACAGGAAATGCCCCAAAGCACAACGTGGATACATCCCATTTTTTGACAGAAATCAGAGATGTTTTTTGCATAGTGCATACCTGTAGATTTTGTCCTCTAGCTCAGCCGGCACCTAGGGAAACCTACCAAACCCGTGCATTTTTGAAAACTAGAGACCTAGGGGAATCCAAGATGGGGTGACTTGTGGGGCTCTGACCAGGTTCTGTTACCCAGAATCCTTTGCAAACCTCAAAATTTGGCTAACAAAACACATTTTCCTCACATTTCGGTGACAGAAAGTTCTGGAATCTGAGAGGAGGCACACATTTCCTTCCACCCAGCGTTCCCCTAAGTCTCCCGATATAAATGATACCTCACTTGTGTGGGTAGGCCTAGCGCCCGCAAGAGAAAATGCCCCAAAGCACAACGTGGACACATCCCATTTTTTGACAGAAAACAGAGCTGTTTTTTGCAAAGTGTCTACCTGTAGATTTTGGCCCCTAGCTCAGCCGGCACCTAGGGAAACCTACCAAACCTGTGCATTTTTGAAAACTAGAGACCTAGGGGAATCCAAGATGGGGTGACTTGTGGGGCTCTGACCAGGTTCTGTTACCCAGAATCCTTTGCAAACCTCAAAATTTGGCTAACAAAACACATTTTCCTCACATTTCGGTGACAGAAAGTTCTGGAATCTGAGAGGAGGCACACATTTCCTTCCACCCAGCGTTCCCCTAAGTCTCCCGATATAAATGATACCTCACTTGTGTGGGTAGGCCTAGCGCCCGCAACAGAAAATGCCCCAAAACACAACGTGGACACATCCCATTTTTTGACAGAAAACAGAGCTGTTTTTTGCAAAGTGTCTACCTGTAGATTTTGGCCCCTAGCTCAGCCGGCACCTAGGGAAACCTAGCAAAACTGCGCATTTTTGAAAACTAGACACCTAGGGGAATCCATGATGGGGTGACTTGTGGGGCTTTGACCAGGTTCTGTTACCCAGAATCCTTTGCAAACCTCAAAATTTGGCTTAAAAAACACTTTTTCCTGTCATTTCAGTGACAGAAAGTTCTGGAATCTGAGAGGAGCCACAAATTTCCTTCCACCCAGCACTCCCCCAAGTCTCCCGATAAAAATGGTACCTCAGTTGTGTGGGTAGGCCTAGCGCCCGCGACAGGATATGCCCCAAAACACAACGTGGACACATCACATTTTTTCACGGAAAACAGAGCTGTTTTTTGCAAAGTGCCTACCTGTAGATTTTAGCCTCTAGCTCAGCCGGCACCTAGGGAAACCTACCAGACCTGTGCATTTTTTAAAACTAGAGACCTAGGGGAATCCAATATGGGTTGACTTGTGGGGTTCTGACTAGGTTCTGTTACCCAGAATCCTTTGCAAACCTCAAAATTTGGCTAAAAAAACACTTTTCCTGTCATTTCGGTGACAGAAAGTTCTGGAATCTGAGAGGAGCCACAAATCTCCTTCCACCCAGCGTTCCCCCACGTCTTCCGATAAAAATGGTACCTCTCTTGTGTGGGTGGGCCTAGTGCCCGCGACAGGAAATGTCCCAAAACACAACGTGGACACATCCCATTTTTTCACAGAAAACAGAGCTGTTTTTTGCAAATTGCCTACCTGTAGATTTTGGCCCCTAGCTCACCTAGGGAAACCCTCTAAACCTGCGCATTTTTGAAAACTAGAGACCTAGGGGAATCCAAGATGGGGTGACTTGTGGGGCTCTGACCAGGTTCTGTTACCCAGAATCCTTTGCAAATCTCAAAATCTGGCTTAAAAAACAAATTTTCCTCACATTTTGGTGACAGAAAGTTCAGGAATCTGAGAGGAGGCACAAATTTCCTTCCACCCAACGTTCCCCCAAGTCTCCCGATAAAAATGGTACCTCACTTGTGTGGGTAGGCCTAGAGCCCGCGACAGGATATGCCCCAAAACACGACGTGGACGCATCACATTTTTAGAAAGAAAACAGAGCTGTTTTTTACTAAGTGCCTAGCTGTGGATTTTGGCCTCTAGCTCAGCCGGCACCTGGGGAAACATAGCAAAACTGCGCATTTTTGAAAACTAGACACCCAGGGGAATCCAAGATGGGTTGACTTGTGGGGCTCTGACCCGGTTCTGTTACCCAGAATCCTTTGCAAACCTCAAAATTTGGGTAACAAAACACATTTTCCTCACATTTCGGTGACAGAAAGTTCTGGAATCGGAGAGGAGGCACAAATTTCCTTCCTCCCAGCATTCCCCCAAGCCTCCCGATAAAAATGATACCTCACTTGTATGGGTCGGCCTAGCGCCCGCGACAGGAAATACCCCAAAGCACAATGTGGACACATCCCATTTTTTGACAGAAATCAGGGATGTTTTTTGCAAAGTGCCTACCTGTAGATTTTGGCCTCTAGCTCAGCCGGCACCTAGGGAAACCTACCAAACCTGTGCATTTTTTAAAACTAGAGACCTAGGGGAATCCAAGATGTGGTGACTTGTGGGGCTCAGACCAGGTTCTGTTACCCAGAATCCGTTGCAAACCTCAAAATTTGGCTAAAAAAACACATTTTCCTCACATTTCGGTGATAGAAAGTTCTGGAATCTGAGAGGAGGCAAAAATTTCCTTCCACCCAGCATTCCCCCAAGTGTCCCGATAAAAATGATACCTCACTTGTGTGGGTAGGCCTAGCGCCCGCGACAAGAAATGCCCCAAAACACAACGTGGACACATCCCATTTTTTTACAGAAAACAGAGCTGTTTTTTGCAAAGTGCCTACCGGTAGATTTTTTCCTCTAGCTCAGCCGGCACCTAGGGAAACCTACCAAACCTGTGCATTTTTGAAAACTAGAGACCTAGGGGAATCCAATATGGGGTGACGTGTGGGGCTCTGACCAGGTTCTGCTACCCAGAATCCTTTGCAAACTCCAAAATGTGGCTAAAAAAACAAATTTTCCCACATTTCGGTGACAGAAAGTTCTGGAATCTGAGAGGAGGCAAAAATTTCCTTCCACCCAGCGTTCCCCCAAGTCTCCCGATATAAATGATACCTCACTTGTGTGTTTAGGCCTAGCGCCCGCGACAGGAAATGCCCCAAAGCACAACGTGGACACATCCACTTTTTTTAACAGAAAACAGAGCTGTTTTTTGCAAAGTGTCTACCTGTAGATTTTGGCCCCTAGCTCAGCCGGCACCTAGGGAAACCTACTAAACCTGTGCATTTTTTAAAACTAGAGACCTAGGGGAATCCAAGATGGGGTGACTTGTGGGGCTCTGACCCAGTTCTGTTACCCAGAATCCTTTGCAAACCTCAAAATTTGGCTAACAAAACACATTTTCCTCACATTTCGGTGACAGAAAGTTCTGGAATCGGAGAGGAGGCACAAATTTCCTTCCTCCCAGCATTCCCCCAAGCCTCCCGATAAAAATGATACCTCACTTGTATGGGTCGGCCTAGCGCCCGCGACAGGAAATACCCCAAAGCACAATGTGGACACATCCCATTTTTTGACAGAAATCAGGGATGTTTTTTGCAAAGTGTCTACCTGTAGATTTTGGCCCCTAGCTCAGCCGGCACCTAGGGAAACCTACTAAACCTGTGCATTTTTTAAAACTAGAGACCTAGGGGAATCCAAGATGGGGTGACTTGTGGGGCTCTGACCCGGTTCTGTTACCCAGAATCCTTTGCAAACCTCAAAATTTGGCTAACAAAACACATTTTCCTCACATTTCGGTGACAGAAAGTTCTGGAATCGGAGAGGAGGCACAAATTTCCTTCCTCCCAGCATTCCCCCAAGCCTCCCGATAAAAATGATACCTCACTTGTATGGGTCGGCCTAGCGCCCGCGACAGGAAATACCCCAAAGCACAATGTGGACACATCCCATTTTTTGACAGAAATCAGGGATGTTTTTTGCAAAGTGCCTACCTGTAGATTTTGGCCTCTAGCTCAGCCGGCACCTAGGGAAACCTACCAAACCCGTGCATTTTTTAAAACTAGAGACCTAGGGGAATCCAAGATGTGGTGACTTGTGGGGCTAAGACCAGGTTCTGTTACCCAGAATACGTTGCAAACCTCAAAATTTGGCTAAAAAAAACACATTTTCCTCACATTTCGGTGACAGAAAGTTCTGGAATCTGAGAGGAGGCAAAAATGTCCTTCCACCCAGCGTTCCCCCAAGTGTCCCTATAAAAATGATACCTCACTTGTGTGGGTAGGCCTAGCGCCCGCGACAAGGAATGCCCAAAGCACAACGTGGACACATCCCATTTTTTCACAGAAAACAGAGCTGTTTTTTGCAAATTGCCTACCTGTAGATTTTGGCCCCTAGCTCACCTAGGGAAACCTACTAAACCTGTGCATTTTTTAAAACTAGAGACCTAGGGGAATCCAAGATGGGGTGACTTGTGGGGCTCTGACCAGGTTCTGTTACCCAGAATCCTTTGCAAACCTCAAAATTTGGCTTAAAAAACACATTTTCCTCACATTTTGGTGACAGAAAGTTCTGGAATCTGAGAGGAGGCACAAATTTCCTTCCACCCAGCGTTCCCCCAAGTCTCCCGATAAAAATGGTACCTCACTTGTGTGGGTAGGCCTAGCGCCCGCGACAGGATATGCCCCAAAACACGACGTGGACACATCACATTTTCAGAAAGAAAACAGAGCTGTTTTTTACTAAGTGCCTAGCTGTGGATTTCGGTCTCTAGCTCAGCCGGCACATGGAGAAACCTAGCAAAACTGCACATTTTTGAAAACTAGACACCTAGGGGAATCCAAGATGGGGTGACTCGTGGGGCTCTGACCAGGTTCTGTTACCCAGAATCATTTGCAAACCTCAAAATTTGGCTAACAAAACACATTTTCCTCATATTTCGGTGACAGAAAGTTCTGGAATCGGAGAGGAGGCACAAATTTCCTTCCACCCAGCATTCCCCCAAGCCTTCCGATAAAAATGATTCCTCACTTGTATGGGTAGGCCCAGCGCCCGCGACAGGAAATGCACCAAAGCACAACGTGGACACATCCCATTTTTTGACAGAAATCAGAGATGTTTTTTGCAAAGTGCCTACCTGTAGATTTTGGCCTCTAGCTCAGCCGTCACCTAGGGAAACCTACCAAACCTGTGCATTTTTTAAAACCAGAGACCTAGGGGAATCCAAGATGTGATGACTTGTGGGGCTCAGACCAGGTTCTGTTACCCAGAATCCGTTGCAAACCTCAAAATTTGGCTAAAAAAACCACATTTTCCTCACATTTCGGTGACAGAAAGTTCTGGAATCTGAGAGGAGGCAAAAATTACCTTCCACCTAGCGTTCCCCCAAGTGTCCCGATAAAAATGATACCTCACTTGTGTGGGTAGGCCTAGCGCCCGCGACAAGAAATGCCCCAAAGCACAACGTGGACACATCCCATTTTTTTTACAGAAAACAGAGCTACTTTTTGCAAAGTGCCTACCTGTAGATTTTTGCCTCTAGCTCAGCCGGCACCTAGGGAAACCTACCAAACCTGTGCATTTTGGAAAACTAGAGACCTAGGGGAATCCAATATGGGGTGACTTGTGGGGCTCTGACCAGGTTCTGTTACCCAGAATCCTTTGCAAACCTCAAAATGTGGCTAAAAAAACACATTTTCCTCACATTTCGGTGACAGAAAGTTCTGGAATCTGAGAGGAGGCACAAATTTCGTTCCACCCAGCGTTCCCCCAAGCCTCCCGATAAATATGGTACCACAGTTGTGTGGGTAGGCCTAGCGCCCGCGACAAGAAATGCCCCAAAGCACAACGTGGACACATCCCATTTTTTGACAGAAATCAGAGATGTTTTTTGCAAAGTGCCTACCTGTAGATTTTGGCCTCTAGCTCAGCCGGCACCTAGGGAAACCTACCAAACCTGTGCATTTTTTAAAACTAGAGACCTAGGGGAATCCAAGATGGGGTGACTTGTGGGTCTCTGACCAGGTCTGTTACCCAGAATCCTTTGCAAACCTCAAAATGTGGCTAAAAAAACACATTTTCCTCACATTTCGGTGACACCAAGTTCTGGAATCTGAGAGGAGGAAAAAATTTCCTTCCACCCAGCGTTCCCCCAAGTGTCCCAATAAAAATGATACCTCACTTGTGTGGGTAGGCCTAGTGCCCGCGACAAGAAATGCCCCAAAACACAACGTGGACACATCCCATTTTTTTACAGAAAACAGAGCTGTTTTTTGCAAAGTGCCTACCTGCAGATTTTTGCCTCTAGCTCTGCCGGCACCTAGGGAAACCTACCAAACCTGTGCATTTTTTAAAACTAGAGACTTAGGGGAATCCAAGATGGGGTGACTTGTGGGGCTCTGACCAAGTTCTGTTACCCAGAATCCTTTGCAAACCTCAAAATGTTGCTAAAAAAACACATTTTCCTCACATTTCGGTGACAGAAAGTTCTGGAATCTGAGAGGAGGCACACATTTCCTTCCACCAAGAGTTCCCCCAAGTCTCCCGATATAAATTATACCTCACTTGTGTGGGTAGGCCTAGCGCTGGCGACAGAATATGCCCCAAAACACAACGTGGACACATCACATTTTTTCACGGAAAACAGAGCTGTTTATTGGAAAGTGCCTAACTGTAGATTTTGGCCTCTAGCTCAGCCGGCACCTAGGGAAACCTACCAGACCTGTGCATTTTTGTAAACTAGAGACCAAGGGGAATCCAAGATGGGGTGACTTGTGGGGCTCTGACCAGGTTCTGTTACCCAGAATCCTTTGCAAACCTCAAAATTTGGCTAACAAAACACTTTTTCCTGTCATTTCGGTGACAGAAAGTTCTGGAATCTGAGAGGAGCCACAAATTTCCTCACACCCAGCGTTCCCCCAAGTGTCCCGATAAAAATGATACCTTACTTGTGTGGGTAGGCCTAGCGCCCGCGACAAGAAATGCCCCAAAGCACAACTTGGACACATCCCATTTTTTTACAGAAAACAGAGCTGTTTTTTGCAAAGTGCCTACCTGTAGATTTTTGCCTCTAGCTCAGCCGGCACCTAGGGAAACCTACCAAACCTGTGCATTTTTTAAAACTAGAGACGTAGGGGAATCCAAGATGGGGTGACTTGTGGGGCTCTGACCAGGTTCTGTTACCCAGAATCCTTTGCAAACCTCAAAATTTGGCTAACAAAACACATTTTCCTCACAATTCGGTGACAGAAAGTTCTGGAATAGGAGAGGAGGCACAAATTTCCTTCCACCCAGCGTTCCCCCAAGCCTCCCGATGAAAATGATACCTCACTTGTGTGGGTAGGCCTAGCGCCCGCAACAGAAAATGCCCCAAAGCACAACGTGGACACATCCCATTTTTTGACAGAAAACAGAGCTGTTTTTTGCAAAGTGTCTACCTGTAGATTTTGGCCCCTAGCTCAGCCGGCACCTAGGGAAACCTACTAAACCTGTGCATTTTTGAAAACTAGAGACCTAGGGGAATGCAAGATGGGGTGACTTGTGGGGCTCTGACCAGGGTCTGTTACCCAGAATCCTTTGCAAACCTCAAAATTTGGCTTAAGAAACACGTTTTCCTCACATTTTGGTGACAGAAAGTTCTGGAATCTGAGAGGAGGCACAAATTTCCTTCCACCCAGCGTTCCCCCAAGTCTGCCGATAAAAATGATACCTCACTTGTGTGGGTAGGCCTAGCGCCCGCGACAGGAAAAGTCCCCAAACACAATGTGGGACATCCCATTTTTTGACAGAAAACAGAGGTGTTTTTTGCAAAGTGCCTACCTGTAGATTGTGGTCTCTAGCTCAGCCGGCACCTAGGGAAACCTACCAAACCTGTGCATTTTTGAAAACTAGAGACCCAGGGGAATCCAAGATGGGGTGACTTGTGGGGCTCTGACCAGGTTCTGTTACCCAGAATCCTTTGCAAACCTCAAAATTTGGCTAACAAAACACATTTTCCTCACATTTCGGTGACAGAAAGTTCTGGAATCGGAGAGGAGGCACAAATTTCCTTCCACCCAGCGTTCCCCCAAGCCTCCCGATGAAAATGATACCTCACTTGTGTGGGTAGGCCTAGCGCCCGCGACAGGAAATGCCCCAAAGCACAACGTGGACACATCCCATTTTTTGACAGAAATCAGAGATGTTTTTTGCAAAGTGCCTTCCTGTAGATTTTGGCCTCTAGCTCAGCCGGCACCTAGGGAAACCTACCAAACCTGTGCATTTTTGAAAACTAGAGACCTAGGGGAATCCAAGATGGGGTGACTTGTGGGGCTCTGACCAGGTTCTGTTACCCAGAATCCTTTGCAAACCTCAAAATGTGGCTGACAAAACACATTTTCCTCACATTTCGGTGACCGAAAGTTCTGGAATCTGAGAGGAGGCACACATTTCCTTCCACCCAGCGTTCCCCTAAGTCTCCCGATATAAATGATACCTCACTTGTGTGGGTAGGCCTAGCGCCCGCAACAGAAAATGCCCCAAAGCACAACGTGGACACATCCCATTTTTTGACAGAAAACAGAGCTGTTTTTTGCAAAGTGTCTACCTGTAGATTTTGGCCCCTAGCTCAGCCGGCACCTAGGGAAACCTACTAAACCTGTGCATTTTTGAAAACTAGAGACCTAGGGAAATCCAAAATGGGCTGACTTGTGGGGCTCTGACCAGGTTCTGTTACCCAGAATCCTTTGCAAACCTCAAAATTTGGCTAAAAAAACAAATTATCCTGTCATTTCGAGGACAGAAAGTTCTGGAATCTGAGAGGAGCCAAAAATTTCCTTCCACACAGCGCTCCCCCAAGTCTCCCGATAAAAATGGTACCTCAGTTGTGTGGGTAGGCCTAGCGCCCGCGACAGGATATGCCCCAAAACACAACGTGGACACATCACATTTTTTCACGGAAAACAGAGCTGTTTTTTGCAAACTGCCTACCTGTAGATTTTGGCCTCTAGCTCAGCCGGCACCTAGGGAAACCTACTAAGCCTGTGCATTTTTGAAAACTAGAGACCATGGGGAATCCAAGATGGGGTGACTTGTGGGGCTCTGACCAGGTTCTGTTACCCAGAATCCTTTGCAAACCTCAAGATTTGGCTTAAAAAACACATTTTCCTCACATTTTGGTGACAGAAAGTTCTGGAATCAGAGAGGAGCCACACATTTCCTTCCACCCAGCATTCCCCAAAGTCTCCTGATAAAAATTATACCTCACTTCTGTGGGTAGGCCTAGCGCCCGCGACAGGAAATGCCCCAAAACACGACGTGGACACATCACATTTTCAGAAAGAAAACAGAGCTGTTTTTTACTAAGTGCCTAGCGGTGGATTTTGGCCTCTAGCTCAGCCGGCACCTGCGGAAACCTAGCAAAACTGCGCATTTTTGAAAACTAGACACCTAGGGGAATCCAAGATGGGGTGACATGTGGGGCTCTGACCAGGTTCTGTTACCCAGAATCCTTTGCAAACCTCAAAATTTGGCTAACAAAACACATTTTCCTCACATTTTGGTGACAGAAAGTTCTGGAATCGGAGAGGAGGCACAAATTTCCTTCCACCCAGCGTTCCCCCAAGTCTCCCGATATAAATGATACCTCACTTGTGTGGGTAGGCCTAGCGCCCGCAACAGAAAATGCCCCAAAGCACAACGTGGACACATCCCATTTTTTGACAGAAAACAGAGCTGTTTTTTGCAAAGTGTCTACCTGTAGATTTTGGCACCTAGCTCAGCCGGCACCTAGGGAAACCTACTAAACCTGTGCATTTTTGAAAACTAGAGACCTAGGGGAATCCAAGATGGGGTGACTTGTGGGGCTCTGACCAGGTTCTGTTACCCAGAATCCTTTGCAAACCTCAAAATTTGGCTTAAAAAACACATTGTCCTCACATTTTGGTGACAGAAAGTTCTGGAATCTGAGAGGAGGCACAAATTTCCTTCCACCCAGCGTTCCCCCAAGACTCCCGATAAAAATGGTACCTCACTTGTGTGGGTAGGCCTAGCGCCCGCGACAGGATATGCCCCAAAACACGACGTGGACACATCACATTTTCAGAAAGAAAACAGAGCTATTTTTTACTAAGTGCCTAGCTGTGGATTTTGGCCTCTGGCTCAGCCGGCACCTGGGGAAACCTACCAGACCTATGCATTTTTGAAAACTAGACAGCTAGGGGAATCCAAGATGGGGTGACTTGTGGGGCTCTGACCAGGTTCTGTTACCCAGAATCCTTTGCAAACCTCAAAATTTGGCTATAAAAACAAATTTTCCTGTCATTTCGTTGACAGAAAGTTCTGGAATCTGAGAGGAGCCACAAATTTCCTTCCACCCAGCGTTCCCCCAAGTATCCCGATAAAAATGGTACCTCAGTTGTGTGGGTAGGCCCAGCGCCCGCGACAGGATATGCCCCAAAACACAACGTGGACACATCACATTTTCAGAAAGAAAACCGAGCTGTTTTTTACTAAGTGCCAAGCTGTGGATTTTGGCCTCTAGCTCAGCCGGCACCTGGGGAAACCTAGCAAAACTGCGCATTTTTGAAAACTAGACACCTAGGGGAATCCAAGATGGGGCGACTTGTGGGGCTCTGACCAGGTTCTGTTACCCAGAATCCTTTGCAAACCTAAATATTTGGCTAACAAAACACATTTTCCTCACATTTCGGTGACAGAAAGTTCTGGAATCGGAAAGGAGGCTCAAATTTCCTTCCACCCAGCATTTGCCCAAGCCTCCCGATAAAAATGATACCTCACTTGTATGGGTAGGCCTAGCGCCCGCGACAGGAAATGCCCCAAAGCACAACGTGGATACATCCCATTTTTTTGACAGAAATCAGAGATGTTTTTTGCATAGTGCATACCTGTAGATTTTGTCCTCTAGCTCAGCCGGCACCTAGGGAAACCTACCAAACCCGTGCATTTTTGAAAACTAGAGACCTAGGGGAATCCAAGATGGGGTGACTTGTGGGGCTCTGACCAGGTTCTGTTACCCAGAATCCTTTGCAAACCTCAAAATTTGGCTGACAAAACACATTTTCCTCACATTTCGGTGACAGAAAGTTCTGGAATCTGAGAGGAGGCACACATTTCCTTCCACCCAGCGTTCCCCTAAGTCTCCCGATATAAATGATACCTCACTTGTGTGGGTAGGCCTAGCGCCCGCAACAGAAAATGCCCCAAAGCACAACGTGGACACATCCCATTTTTTGACAGAAAACAGAGCTGTTTTTTGCAAAGTGTCTACCTGTAGATTTTGGCCCCTAGCTCAGCCGGCACCTAGGGAAACCTACTAAACCTGTGTATTTTTGAAAACTAGAGACCTAGGGAAATCCAAGATGGGGTGACTTGTGGAGCTCTGACCAGGTTCTGTTACCCAGAATCCTTTGCAAACCTCAAAATTTGGCTAAAAAAACACATTTTCCTCACATTTTGGTGACAGAAAGTTCTGGAATCTGAGAGGAGCCAAAAATGTCCTTCCACCCAGCGCTCCCCAAAGTCTCCTGATAAAAATGGTACCTCACTTCTGTGGGTAGGCCTAGCGCCCGCGACAGGAAATGCCCCAAAACACGACGTGGACACATCACATTTTCAGAAAGAAAACAGAGCTGTTTTTTACTAAGTGCCTAGCTGTGGATTTTGGCCTCTAGCTCAGCCGGCACCTGTGGAAACCTAGCAAAACTGCGCATTTTTGAAAACTAGACACCTAGGGGAATCCAAGATGGGGTGACATGTGGGGCTCTGACCAGGTTCTGTTACCCAGAATCCTTTGCAAACCTCAAAATTTGGCTAACAAAACACATTTTCCTCACATTTTGGTGACAGAAAGTTCTGGAATCGGAGAGGAGGCACAAATTTCCTTCCACCCAGCGTTCCCCCAAGCCTCCCGATAAAAATGATACCTCACTTGTGTGGGTAGGCCTAGCTCCCGCAACAGGAAATGCCCCAAAGCACAACGTGGACACATACCATTTTTTGACAGAAATCAGAGATGTTTTTTGCAAAGTGCCTACCTGTAGATTTTGGCCTCTAGCTCAGCCGGCACCTAGGGAAACCTACCAAACCTGTGCATTTTTGAAAACTAGAGACCTAGGGGAATCCAAGATGGGGTGACTTGTGGGGCTCTGACCAGGTTCTGTTACCCAGAATCCTTTGCAAACCTCAAAATTTGGCTAACAAAACACATTTTCCTCACATTTCGGTGACAGAAAGTTCTGGAATCTGAGAGGAGGCACATATTTCCTTCCACCCAGCGTTCCCCTAAGTCTCCCGATATAAATGATACCTCACTTGTGTGGGTAGGCCTAGCGCCCGCAACAGAAAATGCCCCAAAGCACAACGTGGACACATCCCATTTTTTGACAGAAAACAGAGCTGTTTTTTGCAAAGTGTCTACCTGTAGATTTTGGCACCTAGCTCAGCCGGCACCTAGGGAAACCTACTAAACCTGTGCATTTTTGAAAACTAGAGACCTAGGGGAATCCAAGATGGGGTGACTTGTGGGGCTCTGACCAGGTTCTGTTACCCAGAATCCTTTGCAAACCTCAAAATTTGGCTTAAAAAACACATTGTCCTCACATTTTGGTGACAGAAAGTTCTGGAATCTGAGAGGAGGCACAAATTTCCTTCCACCCAGCGTTCCCCCAAGACTCCCGATAAAAATGGTACCTCAGTTGTGTGGGTAGGCCTAGCGCCCGCGACAGGATATGCCCCAAAACACGACGTGGACACATCACATTTTCAGAAAGAAAACAGAGCTGTTTTTTACTAAGTGCCTAGCTGTGGATTTTGGCCTCTAGCTCAGCCGGCACCTGGGGAAACCTAGCAAAACAGCGCATTTTTGAAAACTAGACAGCTAGGGGAATCCAAGATGGGGTGACTTGTGGGGCTCTGACCAGGTTCTGTTACCCAGAATCCTTTGCAAACCTCAAAATTTGGCTATAAAAACAAATTTTCCTGTCATTTCGTTGACAGAAAGTTCTGGAATCTGAGAGGAGCCACAAATTTCCTTCCACCCAGCGTTCCCCCAAGTCTCCCGATAAAAATGGTACCTCAGTTGTGTGGGTAGGCCTAGCGCCCGCGACAGGATATGCCCCAAAACACAACGTGAACACATCACATTTTTTCACAGAAAACAGAGCTGTTTTTTGCAAAGTGCCTACCTGTAGATTTTGGCCTCTAGCTCAGCCGGCACCTAGGGAAACCTATCAGACCTATGCATTTTTGAAAACTAGAGACCTAGGGGAATCCAATATGGGTTGACTTGTGGGGCTCTGACCAGGTTCTGTTACCCAGAATCCTTTGCAAACCTCAAAATTTGGCTAACAAAACACTTTTTCCTGTCATTTCGGTGACAGAAAGTTCTGGAATCTGAGAGGAGCCACAAATTTCCGTCCACCCAGCGTTCCCCCAAGTCTTCCGATAAAAATGGTACCTCACTTGTGTGGGTGGGCCTAGTGCCCACGACAGGATATGCCCCAAAACACAACGTGGACACATCCCATTTTTTCACAGAAAACAGCTGTTTTTTGCAAAGTGCCTACCTGTATATTTTGGCCTCTACCTCAGCCGGCACCTAGGGAAACCTACTAAACCTGTGCATTTTTGAAAACTAGAGACCTAGGGGAATCCAAGATGGGGTGACTTGTGGGGCTCTGACCAGGTTCTGTTACCCAGAATCGTTTGCAAACCTCAAAATTTGGCTAAAAATACACTTTTTCCTGTCATTTCGGTGACAGAAAGTTCTGGAATCTGAGAGGAGCCACAAATTTCCTTCCACCCAGCGTTCCCCCAAGTCTTCCGATAAAAATGATACCTCACTTGTGTGGGTAGGCCTAGCGCCCGCGACAAGAAATGTCCCAAAACACAACGTGGACACATCCCATTTTTTCACAGAAAACAGAGCTGTTTTTTGCAAATTGCCTACCTGTAGATTTTGGCCCCTAGCTCACCTAGGGAAACCTACTAAACCTGTGCATTTTTTAAAACTAGAGACCTAGGGGAATCCAAGATGGGGTGACTTGTGGGGCTCTGACCAGGTTCTGTTACCCAGAATCCTTTGCAAACCTCAAAATTTGGCTGACAAAACACATTTTCCTCACATTTTGGTGACAGAAAGTTCTGGAATCTGAGAGGAGGCACAAATTTCCTTCCACCCAGCGCTCCCCCAAGTCTCCCGATAAAAATGGTACCTCACTTGTGTGGGTAGGCCTAGAGCCCGCGACAGGATATGCCCCAAAACACGACGTGGACACATCACATTTTCAGAAAGAAAACCGAGCTGTTTTTTACTAAGTGCCAAGCTGTGGATTTTGGCCTCTAGCTCAGCCGGCACCTGGGGAAACCTAGCAAAACTGCGCATTTTTGAAAACTAGACACCTAGGGGAATCCAAGATGGGGTGACTTGTGGGGCTCTGACCAGGTTCTGTTACCCAGAATCCTTTGCAAACCTCAAAATTTGGCTAACAAAACACATTTTCCTCACATTTCGGTGACAGAAAGTTCTGGAATCGGAAAGGAGGCTCAAATTTCCTTCCACCCAGCATTTCCCCAAGCCTCCCGATAAAAATGATACCTCACTTGTATGGGTAGGCCTAGCGCCCGCGACAGGAAATGCCCCAAAGCACAACGTGGATACATCCCATTTTTTGACAGGAATCAGAGATGTTTTTTGCATAGTGCATACCTGTAGATTTTGTCCTCTAGCTCAGCCGGCACCTAGGGAAACCTACCAAACCCGTGCATTTTTGAAAACTAGAGACCTAGGGGAATCCAAGATGGGGTGACTTGTGGGGCTCTGACCAGGTTCTGTTACCCAGAATCCTTTGCAAACCTAAAAATTTGGCTAACAAAACACATTTTCCTCACATTTCGGTGACAGAAAGTTCTGGAATCTGAGAGGAGGCACACATTTCCTTCCACCCAGCGTTCCCCTAAGTCTCCCGAAATAAATGATACCTCACTTGTGTGGGTCGGCCTAGCGCCCGCAAGAGAAAATGCCCCAAAGCACAACGTGGACACATCCCATTTTTTGACAGAAAACAGAGCTGTTTTTTGCAAAGTGTCTACCTGTAGATTTTGGCCCTTAGCTCAGCCGGCACCTAGGGAAACCTACCAAACCTGTGCATTTTTGAAAACTAGAGACCTAGGGGAATCCAAGATGGGGTGACTTGTGGGGCTCTGACCAGGTTCTGTTACCCAGAATCCTTTGCAAACCTCAAAATTTGGCTGACAAAACACATTTTCCTCACATTTCGGTGACAGAAAGTTCTGGAATCTGAGAGGAGGCACACATTTCCTTCCACCCAGCGTTCCCCTAAGTCTCCCGATATAAATGATACCTCACTTGTGTGGGTAGGCCTAGCGCCCGCAACAGAAAATGCCCCAAAGCACAACGTGGACACATCCCATTTTTTGACAGAAAACAGAGCTGTTTTTTGCAAAGTGTCTACCTGTAGATTTTGGCCCCTAGCTCAGCCGGCACCTAGGGAAACCTACTAAACCTGTGCATTTTTGAAAACTAGAGACCTAGGGAAATCCAAGATGGGGTGACTTGTGGGGCTCTGACCAGGTTCTGTTACCCAGAATCCTTTGCAAACCTCAAAATTTGGCTAAAAAAACAAATTTTCCTGTCATTTCGGTGACAGAAAGTTCTGGAATCTGAGAGGAGCCAAAAATTTCCTTCCACCCAGCGCTCCCCCAAGTCTCCCGATAAAAATGGTACCTCAGTTGTGTGGGTAGGCCTAGCGCCCGCGACAGGATATGCCCCAAAACACAACGTGGACACATCACATTTTTTCACGGAAAACAGAGCTGTTTTTTGCAAACTGCCTACCTGTAGATTTTGGCCTCTAGCTCAGCCGGCACCTAGGGAAACCTACTAAGCCTGTGCATTTTTGAAAACTAGAGACCATGGGGAATCCAAGATGGGGTGACTTGTGGGGCTCTGACCAGGTTCTGTTACCCAGAATCCTTTGCAAACCTCAAGATTTGGCTTAAAAAACACATTTTCCTCACATTTTGGTGACAGAAAGTTCTGGAATCAGAGAGGAGCCACACATTTCCTTCCACCCAGCGTTCCCCAAAGTCTCCTGATAAAAATGATACCTCACTTCTGTGGGTAGGCCTAGCGCCCGCGACAGGAAATGCCCCAAAACACGACGTGGACACATCACATTTTCAGAAAGAAAACAGAGCTGTTTTTTACTAAGTGCCTAGCTGTGGATTTTGGCCTCTAGCTCAGCCGGCACCTGCGGAAACCTAGCAAAACTGCGCATTTTTGAAAACTAGACACCTAGGGGAATCCAAGATGGGGTGACATGTGGGGCTCTGACCAGGTTCTGTTACCCAGAATCCTTTGCAAACCTCAAAATTTGGCTAACAAAACACATTTTCCTCACATTTTGGTGACAGAAAGTTCTGGAATCGGAGAGGAGGCACAAATTTCCTTCCACCCAGCGTTCCCCCAAGCCTCCCGATAAAAATGATACCTCACTTGTGTGGGTAGGCCTAGCTCCCGCGACAGGAAATGCCCCAAAGCACAACGTGGACACATCCCATTTTTTGACAGAAATCAGAGATGTTTTTTGCAAAGTGCCTACCTGTAGATTTTGGCCTCTAGCTCAGCCGGCACCTAGGGAAACCTACCAAACCTGTGCATTTTTGAAAACTAGAGACCTAGGGGAATCCAAGATGGGGTGACATGTGGGGCTCTGACCAGGTTCTGTTACCCAGAATCCTTTGCAAACCTCAAAATTTGGCTAACAAAACACATTTTCCTCACATTTCGGTGACAGAAAGTTCTGGAATCTGAGAGGAGGCACATATTTCCTTCCACCCAGCGTTCCCCTAAGTCTCCCGATATAAATGATACCTCACTTGTGTGGGTAGGCCTAGCGCCCGCAACAGAAAATGCCCCAAAGCACAACGTGGACACATCCCATTTTTTGACAGAAAACAGAGCTGTTTTTTGCAAAGTGTCTACCTGTAGATTTTGGCACCTAGCTCAGCCGGCACCTAGGGAAACCTACTAAACCTGTGCATTTTTGAAAACTAGAGACCTAGGGGAATCCAAGATGGGGTGACTTGTGGGGCTCTGACCAGGTTCTGTTACCCAGAATCCTTTGCAAACCTCAAAATTTGGCTTAAAAAACACATTGTCCTCACATTTTGGTGACAGAAAGTTCTAGAATCTGAGAGGAGGCACAAATTTCCTTCTACCCAGCGTTCCCCCAAGACTCCCGATAAAAATGGTACCTCAGTTGTGTGGGTAGGCCTAGCGCCCGCGACAGGATATGCCCCAAAACACGACGTGGACACATCACATTTTCAGAAAGAAAACAGAGCTGTTTTTTACTAAGTGCCTAGCTGTGGATTTTGGCCTCTAGCTCAGCCGGCACCTGGGGAAACCTAGCAAAACAGCGCATTTTTGAAAACTAGACAGCTAGGGGAATCCAAGATGGGGTGACTTGTGGGGCTCTGACCAGGTTCTGTTACCCAGAATCCTTTGCAAACCTCAAAATTTGGCAATAAAAACAAATTTTCCTGTCATTTCGTTGACAGAAAGTTCTGGAATCTGAGAGGAGCCACAAATTTCCTTCCACCCAGCGTTCCCCCAAGTCTCCCGATAAAAATGGTACCTCAGTTGTGTGGTTAGGCCTAGCGCCCGCGACAGGATATGCCCCAAAACACAACGTGGACACATCACATTTTTTCACAGAAAACAGAGCTGTTTTTTGCAAAGTGCCTACCTGTAGATTTTGGCCTCTAGCTCAGCCGGCACCTAGGGAAACCTACCAGACCTATGCATTTTTGAAAACTAGAGACCTAGGGGAATCCAATATGGGTTGACTTGTGGGGCTCTGACCAGGTTCTGTTACCCAGAATCCTTTGCAAACCTCAAAATTTGGCTAACAAAACACTTTTTCCTGTCATTTCGGTGACAGAAAGTTCTGGAATCTGAGAGGAGCCACAAATTTCCATCCACCCAGCGTTCCCCCAAGTCTTCCGATAAAAATGGTACCTCACTTGTGTGGGTGGGCCTAGTGCCCACGACAGGATATGCCCCAAAACACAACGTGGACACATCCCATTTTTTCACAGAAAACAGAGCTGTTTTTTGCAAAGTGCCTACCTGTATATTTTGGCCTCTACCTCAGCCGGCACCTAGGGAAACCTACTAAACCTGTGCATTTTTGAAAACTAGAGACCTAGGGGAATCCAAGATGGGGTGACTTGTGGGGCTCTGACCAGGTTCTGTTACCCAGAATCGTTTGCAAACCTCAAAATTTGGCTAAAAATACACTTTTTCCTGTCATTTCGGTGACAGAAAGTTCTGGAATATGAGAGGAGCCACAAATTTCCTTCCACCCAGCGTTCCCCCAAGTCTTCCGATAAAAATGATACCTCACTTGTGTGGGTAGGCCTAGCGCCCGCAACAGGAAATGTCCCAAAACACAACGTGGACACATCCCATTTTTTCACAGAAAACAGAGCTGTTTTTTGCAAATTGCCTACCTGTAGATTTTGGCCCCTAGCTCACCTAGGGAAACCTACTAAACCTGTGCATTTTTTAAAACTAGAGACCTAGGGGAATCCAAGATGGGGTGACTTGTGGGGCTCTGACCAGGTTCTGTTACCCAGAATCCTTTGCAAACCTCAAAATTTGGCTTAAAAAACACATTTTCCTCACATTTTGGTGACAGAAAGTTCTGGAATCTGAGAGGAGGCACAAATTTCATTCCACCCAGCGCTCCCCCAAGTCTCCCGATAAAAATGGTACCTCACTTGTGTGGGTAGGCCTAGAGCCCGCGACAGGATATGCCCCAAAACACGACGTGGACACATCACATTTTCAGAAAGAAAACCGAGCTGTTTTTTACTAAGTGCCAAGCTGTGGATTTTGGCCTCTAGCTCAGCCGGCACCTGGTGAAACCTAGCAAAACTGCGCATTTTTGAAAACTAGACACCTAGGGGAATCCAAGATGGGGTGACTTGTGGGGCTCTGACCAGGTTCTGTTACCCAGAATCCTTTGCAAACCTCAAAATTTGGCTAACAAAACACATTTTCCTCACATTTCGGTGACAGAAAGTTCTGGAATCGGAAAGGAGGCTCAAATTTCCTTCCACCCAGCATTTCCCCAAGCCTCCCGATAAAAATGATACCTCACTTGTATGGGTAGGCCTAGCGCCCGCGACAGGAAATGCCCCAAAGCACAACGTGGATACATCCCATTTTTTGACAGAAATCAGAGATGTTTTTTGCATAGTGCATACCTGTAGATTTTGTCCTCTAGCTCAGCCGGCACCTAGGGAAACCTACCAAACCCGTGCATTTTTGAAAACTAGAGACCTAGGGGAATCCAAGATGGGGTGACTTGTGGGGCTCTGACCAGGTTCTGTTACCCAGAATCCTTTGCAAACCTCAAAATTTGGCTAACAAAACACATTTTCCTCACATTTCGGTGACAGAAAGTTCTGGAATCTGAGAAGAGGCACACATTTCCTTCCACCCAGCGTTCCCCTAAGTCTCCCGAAATAAATGATACCTCACTTGTGTGGGTAGGCCTAGCGCCCGCAAGAGAAAATGCCCCAAAGCACAACGTGGACACATCCCATTTTTTGACAGAAAACAGAGCTGTTTTTTGCAAAGTGTCTACCTGTAGATTTTGGCCCCTAGCTCAGCCGGCACCTAGGGAAACGTACCAAACCTGTGCATTTTTGAAAACTAGAGACCTAGGGGAATCCAAGATGGGGTGACTTGTGGGGCTCTGACCAGGTTCTGTTACCCAGAATCCTTTGCAAACCTCAAAATTTGGCTAACAAAACACATTTTCCTCACATTTCGGTGACAGAAAGTTCTGGAATCTGAGAGGAGGCACACATTTCCTTCCACCCAGCGTTCCCCTAAGTCTCCCGATATAAATGATACCTCACTTGTGTGGGTAGGCCTAGCGCCCGCAACAGAAAATGCCCCAAAACACAACGTGGACACATCCCATTTTTTGACAGAAAACAGAGCTGTTTTTTGCAAAGTGTCTACCTGTAGATTTTGGCCCCTAGCTCAGCCGGCACCTGGGGAAACCTAGCAAAACTGCGCATTTTTGAAAACTAGACACCTAGGGGAATCCATGATGGGGTGACTTGTGGGGCTCTGACCAGGTTCTGTTACCCAGAATCCTTTGCAAACCTCAAAATTTGACTTAAAAAACACTTTTTCCTGTCATTTCGGTGACAGAAAGTTCTGGAATCTGAGAGGAGCCACAAATTTCCTTCCACCCAGCGTTCCCCCAAGTGTCCCGATAAAAATGATACCTCACTTGTGTGGGTAGGCCTTGCGCCCGCGACAGGATATGCCCCAAAACACAACGTGGACACATCACATTTTTTCACGGAAAACAGAGCTGTTTTTTGCAAAGTGCCTACCTGTAGATTTTTGCCTCTAGCTCAGCCGGCACCTAGGGAAACCTACCAGACCTGTGCATTTTTTAAAACTAGAGACCTAGGGGAATCCAATATGGGTTGACTTGTGGGGTTCTGACTAGGTTCTGTTACCCAGAATCCTTTGCAAACCTCAAAATTTGGCTAAAAAAACACTTTTCCTGTCATTTCGGTGACAGAAAGTTCTGGAATCTGAGAGGAGCCACAAATCTCCTTCCACCCAGCGTTCCCCCACGTCTTCCGATAAAAATGGTACCTCTCTTGTGTGGGTGGGCCTAGTGCCCGCGACAGGAAATGTCCCAAAACACAACGTGGACACATCCCATTTTTTCACAGAAAACAGAGCTGTTTTTTGCAAATTGCCTACCTGTAGATTTTGGCCCCTAGCTCACCTAGGGAAACCCTCTAAACCTGCGCATTTTTGAAAACTAGAGACCTAGGGGAATCCAAGATGGGGTGACTTGTGGGGCTCTGACCAGGTTCTGTTACCCAGAATCCTTTGCATACCTCAAAATTTGGCTTAAAAAACACATTTTTCTCACATTTTGGTGACAGAAAGTTCTGGAATCTGAGAGGAGGCACAAATTTCCTTCCACCCAGCGTTCCCCCAAGTCTCCCGATAAAAATGGTACCTCACTTGTGTGGGTAGGCCTAGAACCCGCAACAGGATATGCCCCAAAACACGACGTGGACGCATCACATTTTCAGAAAGAAAACAGAGCTGTTTTTTACTAAGTGCCTAGCTGTGGATTTTGGCCTCTAGCTCAGCCGGCACCTGGGGAAACATAGCAAAACTGCGCATTTTTGAAAACTAGACACCTAGGGGAATCCAAGATGGGTTGACTTGTGGGGCTCTGACCCGGTTCTGTTACCCAGAATCCTTTGCAAACCTCAAAATTTGGGTAACAAAACACATTTTCCTCACATTTCGGTGACAGAAAGTTCTGGAATCGGAGAGGAGGCACAAATTTCCTTCCTCCCAGCATTCCCCCAAGCCTCCCGATAAAAATGATACCTCACTTGTATGGGTCGGCCTAGCGCCCGCGACAGGAAATACCCCAAAGCACAATGTGGACACATCCCATTTTTTGACAGAAATCAGGGATGTTTTTTGCAAAGTGCCTACCTGTAGATTTTGTCCTCTAGCTCAGCCGGCACCTAGGGAAACCTACCAAACCTGTGCATTTTTTAAAACTAGAGACCTAGGGGAATCCAAGATGTGGTGACTTGTGGGGCTCAGACCAGGTTCTGTTACCCAGAATCCGTTGCAAACCTCAAAATTTGGCTAAAAAAACACATTTTCCTCACATTTCGGTGATAGAAAGTTCTGGAATCTGAGAGGAGGCAAAAATTTCCTTCCACCCAGCATTCCCCCAAGTGTCCCGATAAAAATGATACCTCACTTGTGTGGGTAGGCCTAGCGCCCGCGACAAGAAATGCCCCAAAACACAACGTGGACACATCCCATTTTTTTACAGAAAACAGAGCTGTTTTTTGCAAAGTGCCTACCGGTAGATTTTTTCCTCTAGCTCAGCCGGCACCTAGGGAAACCTACCAAACCTGTGCATTTTTTAAAACTAGAGACCTAGGGGAATCCAATATGGGGTGACGTGTGGGGCTCTGACCAGGTTCTGTTACCCAGAATCCTTTGCAAACTCCAAAATGTGGCTAAAAAAACTAATTTTCGCACATTTCGGTGACAGAAAGTTCTGGAATCTGAGAGGAGGCACAAATTTCCTTCCACCCAGCGTTCCCCCAAGTCTCCCGATAAAAATGGTACCTCACTTGTGTGGGTAGGCCTAGCGCCCGCGACAGGATATGCCCCAAAACACGACGTGGACACATCACATTTTCAGAAAGAAAACAGAGCTGTTTTTGACTGAGTGCCTAGCTGTGGATTTCGGTCTCTAGCTCAGCCGGCACATGGAGAAACCTAGCAAAACTGCACATTTTTGAAAACTAGACACCTAGGGGAATCCAAGATGGGGTGACTTGTGGGGCTCTGACCAGGTTCTGTTACCCAGAATCCTTTGCAAACCTCAAAATTTGGCTAACAAAACACATTTTCCTCATATTTCGGTGACAGAAAGTTCTGGAATCGGAGAGGAGGCACAAATTTCCTTCCACCCAGCATTCCCCCAAGCCTTCTGATAAAAATGATACCTCACTTGTATGGGTAGGCCCAGCGCCCGCGACAGGAAATGCACCAAAGCACAACGTGGACACATCCCATTTTTTGACACAAATCAGAGATGTTTTTTGCAAAGTGCATACCTGTAGATTTTGGCCTCTAGCTCAGCCGTCACCTAGGGAAACCTACCAAACCCGTGCATTTTTTAAAACTAGAGACCTAGGGGAATCCAAGATGTGATGACTTGTGGGGCTCAGACCAGGTTCTGTTACCCAGAATCCGTTGCAAACCTCAAAATTTGGCTAAAAAAAACACATTTTCCTCACATTTCAGTGACAGAAAGTTCTGGAATCTGAGAGGAGGCAAAAATTTCCTTCCACCCAGCGTTCCCCCAAGTGTCCCGATAAAAATGATACCTCACTTGTGTGGGTAGGCCTAACGCCCGCGACAAGAAATGCCCCAAAGCAGAACGTGGACACATCCCATTTTTTTTACTGAAAACAGAGCTATTTTTTGCAAAGTGCCTACCTGTAGATTTTTTCCTCTACCTCAGCCGGCACCTAGGGAAACCTACCAAACCTGTGCATTTTGGAAAACTAGAGACCTAGGGGAATCCAATATGGGGTGACTTGTGGGGCTCTGACCAGGTTCTGTGACCCAGAATCCTTTGCAAACCTCAAAATGTGGCTAAAAAAACACATTTTCCTCACATTTCGGTGACAGAAAGTTCTGGAATCTGAGAGGAGGCACAAATTTCCTTCCACCTAGCGTTCCCCCAAGCCTCCCGATAAAAATGATACCTCACTTGTATGGGTAGGCCTAGCACCCGCGACAGTAAATGCCCCAAAGCACAACGTGGACACATCCCATTTTTTGACAGAAATCAGAGATGTTTTTTGCAAAGTGCCTACCTGTAGATTTTGGCCTCTAGCTCAGCCGGCACCTAAGGAAACCTACCAAACCCGTGCATTTTTTAAAACTAGAGAACTAGGGGAATCCAAGATGTGGTGACTTGTGGGGCTCAGACCAGGTTCTGTTACCCAGAATCCGTTGCAAACCTCAAAATTTGGCTAAAAAAACACATTTTCCTCACATTTCCGTGATAGAAAGTTCTGGAATCTGAGAGGAGGCAAAAATTTCCTTCCACCCAGCATTCCCCCAAGTGTCCCGATAAAAATGATACCTCACTTGTGTGGGTAGGCCTAGCGCCCGCAACAAGAAATGCCCCAAAACACAACGTGGACACATCCCATTTTTTTACAGAAAACAGAGCTGTTTTTTGCAAAGTGCCTACAGGTAGATTTTTGCCTCTAGCTCTGCCGGCACCTAGGAAAACCTACCAAACCTGTGCATTTTTGAAAACTAGAGACCTAGGGGAATCCAATATGGGGTGACGTGTGTGGCTCTGACCAGGTTCTGCTACCCAGAATCCTTTGCAAACCCCAAAATGTGGCTAAAAAAACAAATTTTCCCACATTTCGGTGACAGAAAGTTCTGGAATCTGAGAGGAGGCAAAAATTTCCTTCCACCCAGCGTTCCCCCAAGTCTCCCGATATAAATGATACCTCACTTGTGTGTTTAGGCCTAGCGCCCGCAACAGGAAATGCCCCAAAGCACAACGTGGACACATCCCATTTTTTGACAGAAAACAGAGCTGTTTTTTGCAAAGTGTCTACCTGTAGATTTTGGTCCCTAGCTCAGCCGGCACCTAGGGAAACCTACTAAACCTGTGCATTTTTGAAAACTAGTGACCTAGGGGAATCCAAGATGGGGTGACGTGTGGGGCTCTGACCAGGTTCTGTTACCCAGAATCCTTTGCAAACCTCAAAATTTGGCTTTAAAAAACACATTTTCCTCACATTTCGGTGACAGAAAGTTCTGGAATCTGAGAGGAGGCACACATTTCCTTCCACCCAGAGTTCCCCCAAGTCTCCCGATATAAATGATACCTCACTTGTGTTGGTAGGCCTAGCACTCGCGACAGAATATGCCCCAAAACACAACGTGGACACATCACATTTTTTCACGGAAAACAGAGCTGTTTTTTACAAAGTGCCTACCTGTAGATTTTAGCCTCTAGCTCAGCCGGCACCTAGGGAAACCTACCAGACCTGTGCATTTTTGTAAACTAGAGACCTAGGGGATTCCAAGATGGGGTGACTTGTGGGGCTCTGACCAGGTTCTGTTACCCAGAATCCGTTGCAAACCTCAAAATTTGGCTTAAAAAACACTTTTTCCTGTCATTTCGGTGACAGAAAGTTCTGGAATCTGAGAGGAGCCACAAATTTCCTTCCACCCAGCGTTCCCCCAAGTGACCCGATAAAAATGATACCTCACTTGTGTGGGTAGGCCTAGCGCCCGCGACAAGAAATGCCCCAAAGCACAACGTGGACACATCCCATTTTTTTACAGAAAACAGAGCTGTTTTTTGCAAAGTGCCTACCTGTAGATTTTTGCCTCTAGCTCAGCCGGCACCTAGGGAAACCTACCAAACCTGTGCATTTTTTAAAACTAGAGACCTAGGGGAATCCAAGATGGTGTGACTTGTGGGGCTCTGACCAAGTTCTGTTACCCAGAATCCTTTGCAAACCTCAAAATGTGGCTAAAAAAACACATTTTCCTCACATTTCGGTGACAGAAAGTTCTGGAATCTGAGAGGAGGCACACATTTCCTTCCACCCAGAGTTCCCCCAAGTCTCCCGATATAAATGATACCTCACTTGTGTGGGTAGGCCTAGCGCTCGCGACAGAATATGCCCCAAAACACAACGTGGACACATCACATTTTTTCACAGAAAACAGAGCTGTTTTTTGCAAAGTGCCTACCTGTAGATTTTGGCCTCTAGCTCAGCCGGCACCTAGGGAAACCTACCAGAACTGTGCATTTTTGTAAACTAGAGACCTTTTGGAATCCAAGATGGGGTGACTTGTGGGGCTCTGACGAGGTTCTGTTACCCAGAATCCTTTGCAAACCTCAAAATTTGGCTTAAAAAACAATTTTTCCTGTCATTTCGGTGACAGAAAGTTCTGGAATCTGAGAGGAGGCAAACATTTCCTTCCACCCAGCGTTCCCCCAAGTCTTCCGATAAAAATGGTACCACAGTTGTGTGGGTAGGCCTAGCGCCCGCGACAAGAAATGCCCCAAAGCACAACGTGGACACATCCCATTTTTTCACAGAAAACAGCTGTTTTTTGCAAAGTGCCTACCTGTAGATTTTTGCCTCTAGCTCATCCGGCACCTAGGGAAACCTACCAAGCCTGTGCATTTTTGAAAACTAGAGACCATGGGGAATCCAAGATGGGGTGACTTGTGGGTCTCTGACCAGGTTCTGTTACCCAGAATCCTTTGCAAACCTCAAAATGTGGCTAAAAAAACACATTTTCCTCACATTTCGGTGACACCAAGTTCTGGAATCTGAGAGGAGGCAAAAATTTCCTTCCACCCAGCGTTCCCCCAAGTGTCCCGATAAAAATGATACCTCACTTGTGTGGGTAGGCCTAGTGCCCGCGACAAGAAATGCCCCAAAGCACAACGTGGACACATCCCATTTTTTTTACAGAAAACAGAGCTCTTTTTTGCAAAGTGCCTACCTGCAGATTTTTGCCTCTAGCTCAGGCGGCACCTAGGGAAACCTACCAAACCTGTGCATTTTTTAAGACTAGAGACTTAGGGGAATCCAAGATGGGGTGACTTATGGGGCTCTGACCAAGTTCTGTTACCCAGAATCCTTTGCAAACCTCAAAATGTTGCTAAAAAAACACATTTTCCTCACATTTCGGTGACAGAAAGTTCTGGAATCTGAGAGGAGGCACACATTTCCTTCCACCAAGAGTTCCCCCAAGTCTCCCGATATAAATTATACCTCACTTGTCTGGGTAGGCCTAGCGCTGGCGACAGAATATGCCCCAAAACACAACGTGGACACATCACATTTTTTCACGGAAAACAGAGCTTTTTATTGCAAAGTGCCTAACTGTAGATTTTGGCCTCTAGCTCAGCCGGCACCTAGGGAAACCTACCAGACCTGTGCATTTTTGTAAACTAGAGACCAAGGGGAATCCAAGATGGGGTGACTTGTGGGGCTCTGACCAGGTTCTGTTACCCAGAATCCTTTGCAAACCTCAAAATTTGGCTTAAAAAACACTTTTTCCTGTCATTTCGGTGACAGAAAGTTCTGGAATCTGAGAGGAGCCACAAATTTCCTTCCACCCAGCGTTCCCCAAAGTGTCCCGATAAAAATGATACCTTACTTGTGTGGGTAGGCCTAGCGCCCGCGACAAGAAATGCCCCAAAGCACAACGTGGACACATCCCATTTTTTTACAGAAAACAGAGCTGTTTTTTGCAAAGTGCCTACCTGTAGATTTTTGCCTCTAGCTCAGCCGGCACCTAGGGAAACCTACCAAACCTGTGCATTTTTTAAAACTAGAGACCTAGGGGAATCCAAGATGGGGTGACTTGTGGGGCTCTGACCAAGTTCTGTTACCCAGAATCCTTTGCAAACCTCAAAATGTGGCTAAAAAAACACATTTTCCTCACATTTCGGTGACAGAAAGTTCTGGAATCTGAGAGGAGGCACACATTTCCTTCCACCCAGAGTTCCCCCAAGTCTCCCGATATAAATGATACCTCACTTGTGTGGGTAGGCCTAGCGCTCGCGACAGAATATGGCCCAAAACACAACGTGGACACATCACATTTTTTCATGGAAAACAGAGCTGTTTTTTGCAAAGTGCCTACCTGTAGATTTTGGCTTCTAGCTCAGCCGGCACCTAGGGAAACCTACCAGACCTGTGCATTTTTGTAAACTAGAGACCTAGGGGAATCCAAGATGGGGTGACTTGTGGGTCTCTGACCAGGTTCTGTTACCCAGAATCCTTTGCAAACCTCAAAATGTGACTAAAAAAACACATTTTCCTCACATTTCGGTGACACCAAGTTCTGGAATCTGAGAGGAGGCAAAAATTTCCTTCCACCCAGCGTTCCCCCAAGTGTCCCGATAAAAATGATACCTCACTTGTGTGGGTAGGCCTAGCGCCCGCGACAAGAAATGCCCCAAAGCACAATGTGGACACATCCCATTTTTTTTGACAGAAAACAGAGCTGTTTTTTGCAAAGTGCCTACGTGCAGATTTTTGCCTCTAGCTCAGGCGGCACCTAGGGAAACCTACCAAACCTGTGCATTTTTTAAAACTAGAGACTTAGGGGAATCCAAGATGGGGTGACTTGTGGGGCTCTGACCAAGTTCTGTTACCCAGAATCCTTTGCAAACCTCAAAATGTTGCTAAAAAAACACATTTTCCTCACATTTCGGTGACAGAAAGTTCTGGAATCTGAGAGAAGGCACACATTTCCTTCCACCCAGAGTTCCCCCAAGTCTCCCGATAAAAATGATACCTCACTTGTGTGGGTAGGCCTAGCGCTCGCGACAGAATATGCCCCAAAACACAATGTGGACACATCACATTTTTTCACGGAAAACAGAGCTGTTTATTGCAAAGTGCCTAACTGTAGATTTTGGCCTCTAGCTCAGCCGGCACCTTGGGAAACCTACCAGACCTGTGCATTTTTGTAAACTAGAGACCAAGGGGAATCCGAGATGGGGTGACTTGTGGGGCTCTGACCAGGTTCTGTTACCCAGAATCCTTTGCAAACCTCAAAATTTGGCTTAAAAAACACTTTTTCCTGTCATTTCGGTGACAGAAAGTTCTGGAATCTGAGAGGAGCCACAAATTTCCTTCCACCCAGCGTTCCCCCAAGTGTCCCGATAAAAATGATACCTTACTTGTGTGGGTAGGCCTAGCGCCCGCGACAAGAAATGCCCCAAAGCACAACTTGGACACATCCCATTTTTTTACAGAAAACAGAGCTGTTTTTTGCAAAGTGCCTACCTGTAGATTTTTGCCTCTAGCTCAGCCGGCACCTAGGGAAACCTACCAAACCTGTGCATTTTTTTAAACTAGAGACCTAGGGGAATCCAAGATGGGGTGACTTGTGGGGCTCTGACCAAGTTCTGTTACCCAGAATCCTTTGCAAACCTCAAAATGTGGCTAAAAAAACACATTTTCCTCACATTTCGGTGACAGAAAGCTCTGGAATCTGAGAGGAGGCACACATTTCCTTCCACCCAGAGTTCCCCCAAGTCTCCCGATATAAATGATACCTCACTTGTGTGGGTAGGCCTAGCGCTCGCGACAGAATATGCCCCAAAACACAACGTGGACACATCACATTTTTTCACAGAAAACAGAGCTGTTTTTTGCAAAGTGCCTACCTGTAGATTTTGGCTGCTAGCTCAGCCGGCACCTAGGGAAACCTACCAGACCTGTGCATTTTTGTAAACTACAGACCTAGGGGAATCCAAGATGGGGTGACTTGTGTGGCTCTGACCAGGTTCTGTTACCCAGAATCCTTTGCAAACCTCAAAATGTGGCTAAAAAACACTTTTTCCTGTCATTTCGGTGACAGAAAGTTCTGGAATCTGAGAGGAGCCACACATTTCCTTCCACCCAGCGTTTCCCCAAGTCTTCCGATAAAAATGGTACCTCACTTGTGTGGGTGGGCCTAGTGCCCGCGACAGGATATGCCCCAAAACACAACGTGGACACATCCCATTTTTTCACAGAAAACAGCTGTTTTTTGCAAAGTGCCTACCTGTAGATTTTGGCCTCTAGCTCATCCGGCACCTAGGGAAACCTACCAAGCCTGTGCATTTTTGAAAACTAGAGACCATGGGGAATCCAAGATGGGGTGACTTGTGGGGCTCTGACCAGGTTCTGTTACCCAGAATCGTTTGCAAACCTCAAAATTTGGCTAAAAAAACAGGTTTTCCTGTCATTTCGGTGACAGAAAGTTCTGGAATCTGAGAGGAGCCACAAATTTCTTTCCACCCAGCGTTTCCCCAAGTCTTCCGATAAAAATGATAACTCACTTGTGTGGGTAGGCCTAGCGCCCGCGACAGGAAATGTCCCAAAACACAACGTGGACACATCCTATTTTTTCACAGAAAACAGAGCTGTTTTTTCCAAAGTGCCTACCTGTAGATTTTGGCGCCTAGCTCAGCCGTCACCAAGGTAAACCTACTAAACCTGTGCATTTTTGAAAACTAGAGACCTAGGGGAATCCAAGATGGGGCGACTTGTGGGCTCTGACCAGGTTCTGTTACCCAGAATCCTTTGCAAACCTCAAAATTTGGCTATAAAAACAAATTTTCCTGTCATTTCGGTGACAGAAAGTTCTGGAATCTGAGAGGAGCCACAAATTTCCTTCCACCCAGCGCTCCCCCAAGTCACCCGATAAAAATGGTACCTCAGTTGTGTGGGTAGGCCTAGCGCCCGCGACAGGAAATGTCCCAAAACACAACGTGGACACATCCCATTTTTTCACAGAAAACAGACCTGTTTTTTGCTAAGTGCCTACCTGTAGATTTTGGCCCCTAGCTCAGCCGCCACCTAGGGAAACCTACTAAACATGTGCATTTTTGAAAACTAGAGACCTAGGGGAATCCAAGATGGGGTGACTTGTGGGGCTCTGGCCAGATTCTGTTACCCAGAATCCTTTGCAAACCTCAAAATTTGGCTAACAAAACACATTTTCCTCACATTTCGGTGACAGAAAGTTCTGGAATCTGAGAGAAGGCAAAAATTTCCTTCCACCCAGCGTTCCCCCAAGTGTCCCGATAAAAATGATACCTCACTTGGGTGGGTAGGCCTAGCGCCCGCGACAAGAAATGCCCCAAAGCACAACGTGGACACATCCCATTTTTTTACAGAAAACAGAGCTGTTTTTTGCAAAGTGCCTACCTGTAGATTTTGGCCTCTAGCTCAGCCGGCACCTAGGGAAACCTACCAGACCTGTACATTTTTGAAAACTAGAGACCTAGGGGAATCCATTATGGGTTGACTTGTAGGGCTCTGACCAGGTTCTGTTACCCAGAATCCTTTGCAAACCTCAAAATTTGGCTAAAAAAACACATTTTCCTCACATTTCGGTGACAGAAAGTTCTGTAATCTGAGAGGAGGCACACATTTCCTTCCACCCAGCGTTCCCCTAAGTCTCCCGATACAAATGATACCTCACTTGTGTGGGTAGGCCTAGCGCCCGCAACAGAAAATGCCCCAAAGCACAACGTGGACACATCCCATTTTTTGACAGAAAACACAGCTGTTTTTTGCAAAGAGTCTACCTGTAGATTTTGGCCCCTAGCTCAGCCGGCACCTAGGGAAACCTACTAAACCTGTGCATTTTTGAAAACTAGTGACTTGGGGAATCCAAGATGGGGTGACTTGTGGGGCTCTGACCAGGTTCTGTTACCCAGAATCCTTTGCAAACCTCAAAATTTGGCTTAAAAAACACATTTTCCTCACATTTTGGTGACAGAAAGTTCTGGAATCTGAGAGGAGGCACAAATTTCCTTCCACCCAGCGTTCCCCCAAGTCTCCCGATAAAAATGTCACCTCACTTGTGTGGGTAGGCCTAGCGCCCGCGACAGGAAATGCCCCAAAACACGACGTGGACACATCACATTTTCAGAAAGAAAACAGAGCTGTTTTTTACTAAGTGCCTAGCTGTGGATTTTGGCCTCTAGCTCAGGCGGCACCTGGGGAAACCTAGCAAAACTGCACATTTTTGAAAACTAGACACCTAGGGGAATCCAAGATGGGGTGACTTGTGGGGCTCTGACCAGGTTCTGTTACCCAGAATCCTTTGCAAACCTCAAAATTTGGCTATAAAAACAAATTTTCCTGTCATTTCGGTGACAGAAAGTTCTGGAATCTGAGAGGAGCCACAAATTTCCTTCCACCCAGCGCTCCCCCAAGTCTCCCGATAAAAATGGTACCTCAGTTGTGTGGGTAGGCCTAGCGCCCGCGACAGGATATGCCCCAAAACACAACGTGGACACAACACATTTTTTCACGGAAAACAGAGCTGTTTTTTGCAAAGTGCCTACCTGTAGATTTTGGCCTCTAGCTCACCCGGCACCTAGGGAAACCTACCAGACATGTGCATTTTTGAAAACTAGAGACCTAGGGGAATCCAATATGGGTTGACTTGTGGGGCTCTGACCAGGTTCTGTTACCCAGAATCCTTTGCAAACCTCAAAATTTGGCTTACAAAACACTTTTACCTGTCATTTCGGTGACAGAAAGTTCTGGAATCTGAGAGGAGCCACAAATTTCCTTCCACCCAGCGTTCCCCCAAGTCATCCGATAAAAATGATACCTCACTTGTGTGGGTGGGCATAGTGTCCGCGACAGAATATGCCCCAAAACACAACGTGGACACATCCCATTTTTTCACAGAAAACAGAGCTGTTTTTTGCAAAGTGCCTACCTGTAGATTTTGGCCTCTAGCTCAGCCGGCACCTAGGGAAACCTACCAAGCCTGTGCATTTTTTTAAACTAGAGACCATGGGGAATCCAAGATGGGGTGACTTGTGGGGCTCTGACCAGGTTCTGTTACCCAGAATCCTTTGCAAACCTCAAAATTTGGCTTAAAAAACACATTTTCCTCACATTTCGGTGACAGAAAGTTCTGGAATCTGAGAGGAGGCACAAATTTCCTTCCACCCAGCGCTCCCCCAAGTCTCCCGATAAAAATGGTACCTCAGTTGTGTGGGTAGGCCTAGCGCCCGCAACAGGATATGCCCCAAAACCAAAGTGGACAAATCACATTTTTTCACGGAAAACAGAGCTGTTTTTTGCAAAGTGCCTACCTGTAGATTTTGGCCTCTAGCTCAGCCGGCACCTAGGGAAACCTACCAGACCTGTGCATTTTTGAAAACTAGAGACCTAGGGGAATCCAATATGGGTTGACTTGTGTGGCTCTGACCAGGTTCTGTTACCCACAATCCTTTGCAAACCTCAAAATTTGGCTACAAAAAAAAAATTTTCCTGTCATTTCGGTGACAGAAAGTTCTGGAATATGAGAGGAGCCACAAATTTCCTTCCACCCAGCGTTCCCCTAAGTCTTCTGTTAAAAATGGTACCTCACTTGTGTGGGTGGGCCTAGTGCCCGCGAAAAGGATATGCCCCAAAACACAACGTGGACACATCCCATTTTTTCACAGAAAACAGAGCTGTTTTTTTGCAAAGTGCCTACCTGTAGATTTTGGCCTCTAGCTCAGCCGGCACCTAGGGAAACCTACCAAGCCTGTGCATTTTTGAAAACTAGAGACCATGGGGAATCCAAGATGGGGTGACTTGTGGGGCTCTGACCAGGTTCTGTTACCCAGAATCGTTTGCAAACCTCAAAATTTGGCTAAAAAAACACTTTTTCCTGTCATTTCGGTGACAGAAAGTTCTGGAATCTGAGAGGAGCCACAACTTTCCTTCCACCCAGCGTTCCCCCAAGTCTTCCGATAAAAATGATACCTCACTTGTGTGGGTAGGCCTAGCGCCCGCGACAGGAAATGTCCCAAAACACAACGTGGACACATCCCATTTTTTCACAGAAAACAGAGCTGTTTTTTGCAAAGTGCCTACCTGTAGATTTTTGCCTCTAGCTCAGCCGGCACCTAGGGAAACCTACCAAACCGGTGCATTGTTTTAAACTAGAGACCTAGGGGAATCCAAGATGGGGTGACTTGTGGGGCTCTGACCAGGTTCTGTTACCCAGAATCCTTTGCAAACCTCAAAATGTGGCTAAAAAAACACATTTTCCTCACATTTCGGTTACAGAAAGTTCTGGAATCTGAGAGGAGGCACAAATGTCCTTCCACCCAGAGTTCCCCCAAGTCTCCCGATATAAATGATACCTCACTTGTGTGGTTAGGCCTAGCGCCCGCGACAGCATATGCCCCAAAACACAACGTGGACACATCACATTTTTTCACGGAAAACAGAGCTGTTTTTTGCAAAGTGCCTACCTGTAGATTTTGGCCTCTAGCTCAGCCGGCACCTAGGGAAACCTACCAGACCTGTGCATTTTTGTAAACTAGAGACCTAGGGGAATCCAATATCGGGTGACTTGTGGGGCTCTGACCAGGTTCTGTTACCCAGAATCCTTTGCAAACCTCAAAATTTGGCTTAAAAAACACTTTTTCCTGTCATTTCGGTGACAGAAAGTTCTGGAATCTGAGAGGAGCCACAAATTTCCTTCCACCCAAGTCTTGCAATAAAAATGGTACCTCACTTGTGTGGGTGGGCCTAGTGCCCGCGACAGGATATGCCCCAAAACACAACGTGGACACATCCCATTTTTTCACAGAAAACAGAGCTGTTTTTTGCAAAGTGCCTACCTGTAGATTTTGGCCTCTAGCTCATCCGACACCTTGGGAAACCTACCAAGCCTGTGCATTTTTGAAAACTAGAGACCATGGGGAATCCAAGATGGGGTGACTTGTGGGGCTCTGACCAGGTTCTGTTACCCAGAATCGTTTGCAAACCTCAAAATTTGGCTAAAAAAACACTTTTTCCTGTCATTTCGGTGACAGAATGTTCTGGAATCTGAGAGGAGCCACAAATTTCTTTCCACCCAGCGTTCCCCCAAGTCTTCCGATAAAAATGATAACTCACTTGTGTGGGTAGGCCTAGCGCCCGCGACAGGAAATGCCCCAAAGCACAACGTGGACACATCCCATTTTTTTTACAGAAAACAGAGCTGTTTTTTGCAAAGTGCCTAGCTGTTGATTTTTGCCTCTAGCTCAGACGGCACCTAGGGAAACCTACCAAACCTGTGCATTTTTTTAAACTAGAGACCTAGGGGAATCCAAGATGGGGTGACTTGTGGGGCTCTGACCAGGTTCTGTTATCCAGAATCCTTTGCAAACCTCAAAATGTGGCTAAAAAAACAAATTTTCTTCACATTTCGGTGACAGAAAGTTCTGGAATCTGAGAGGAGGCGCACATTTCCTTCCACCCAGCGTTCCCCCAAGTCTCCCGATATAAATGATACCTCACTTGTGTGGGTAGGCCTAGCGCCCGCGATAGGAAATGCCCCAAAGCACAACGTGGACACATCCCATTTTTTCACAGAAAACAGAGCTGTTTTTTGCAAAGTGCCTACCTGTAGATTTTTGCCTCTAGCTCAGCCGGCACCTAGGGAAACCTACCAAACCTGTGCATTTTTTAAAACTAGAGACCTAGGGGAATCCAAGATGGGGTGACTTGTGGGGCTCTGACCAGGTTCTGTTACCTAGAATCCTTTGCAAACCTCAAAATGTGGCTAAAAAAACTAATTTTCCTCACATTTCGGTTACAGAAAGTTCTGGAATCTGAGAGGAGGCACAAATTTCCTTCCACCCAGAGTTCCCCCAAGTCTCCCGATATAAATGATACCTCACTTGTGTGGGTAGGCCTAGCGCCCGCGACAGCATATGCCCCAAAACACAACGTGGACACATCACATTTTTTCACGGAAAACAGAGCTGTTTTTTGCAAAGTGCCTACCTGTAGATTTTGGCCTCTAGCTCAGCCGGCACCTAGGGAAACCTACCAGACCTGTGCATTTTTGTAAACTAGAGACCTAGGGGAATCCAATATGGGGTGACTTGTGGGGCTCTGACCAGGTTCTGTTACCCAGAATCCTTTGCAAACCTCAAAATTTGGCTTAAAAAACACTTTTTCCTGTCATTTCGGTGACAGAAAGTTCTGGAATCTGAGAGGTGCCACAAATTTCCTTCCACCCAAGTCTTGCGATAAAAATGGTACCTCACTTGTGTGGGTGGGCCTAGTGCCCGCGACAGGATATGCCCCAAAACACAACGTGGACACATCCCATTTTTTCACATAAAACAGAGCTGTTTTTTGCAAAGTGCCTACCTGTAGATTTTGGCCTCTAGCTCATCCGGCACCTAGGGAAACCTACCAAGCCTGTGAATTTTTGAAAACTAGAGACCATGGGGAATCCAAGATGGGGTGACTTGTGGGGCTCTGACCAGGTTCTGTTACCCAGAATCATTTGCAAACCTCAAAATTTGGCTAAAAAACCACTTTTTCCTGTCATTTCGGTGACAGAATGTTCTGGAATCTGAGAGGACCCACAAATTTCTTTCCACCCAGCGTTCCCCCAAGTCTTCCGATAAAAATGATAACTCACTTGTGTGGGTAGGCCTAGCGCCCGCGACAGGAAATGCCCCAAAGCACAACGTGGACACATCCCATTTTTTTTACAGAAAACACAGCTGTTTTTTGCAAAGTGCCTAGCTGTTGATTTTTGCCTCTAGCTCAGACGGCACCTAGGGAAACCTACCAAACCTGTGCATTTTTTAAAACTAGAGACCTAGGGGAATCCAAGATGGGGTGACTTGTGGGGCTCTGGCCAGATTCTGTTACCCAGAATCCTTTGCAAACCTCAAAATTTGGCTAACAAAACACATTTTCCTCACATTTCGGTGACAGAAAGTTCTGGAATCTGAGAGAAGGCAAAAATTTCCTTCCACCCAGCGTTCCCCCAAGTGTCCCGATAAAAATGATACCTCACTTGTGTGGGTAGGCCTAGCGCCCGCGACAAGAAATGCCCCAAAGCACAACGTGGACACATCCCATTTTTTTACAGAAAACAGAGCTGTTTTTTGCAAAGTGCCTACCTGTAGATTTTGGCCTCTAGCTCAGCCGGCACCTAGGGAAACCTACCAGACCTGTACATTTTTGAAAACTAGAGACCTAGGGGAATCCATTATGGGTTGACTTGTAGGGCTCTGACCAGGTTCTGTTACCCAGAATCCTTTGCAAACCTCAAAATTTGGCTAAAAAAACACATTTTCCTCACATTTCGGTGACAGAAAGTTCTGTAATCTGAGAGGAGGCACACATTTCCTTCCACCCAGCGTTCCCCTAAGTCTTCCGATAAAAATGATACCTCACTTGTGTGGGTAGGCCTAGCGCCCGCAACAGAAAATGCCCCAAAGCACAACGTGGACACATCCCATTTTTTGACAGAAAACACAGCTGTTTTTTGCAAAGAGTCTACCTGTAGATTTTGGCCCCTAGCTCAGCCGGCACCTAGGGAAACCTACTAAACCTGTGCATTTTTGAAAACTAGTGACCTAGGGGAATCCAAGATGGGGTGACTTGTGGGGCTCTGACCAGGTTCTGTTACCCAGAATCCTTTGCAAACCTCAAAATTTGGCTTAAAAAACCCATTTTCCTCACATTTTGGTGACAGAAAGTTCTGGAATCTGAGAGGAGGCACAAATTTCCTTCCACCCAGCGTTCCCCCAAGTCTCCCGATAAAAATGTCACCTCACTTGTGTGGGTAGGCCTAGCGCCCGCGACAGGATATGCCCCAAAACACAACGTGGACACATCCCATTTTTTCACAGAAAACAGAGCTGTTTTTTGCAAATTGCCTACCTGTAGATTTTGGCCCCTAGCTCACCTAGGGAAACCTACTAAACCTGTGCATTTTTGAAAACTAGAGACCATGGGGAATCCAAGATGGGGTGACTTGTGGGGCTCTGACCAGGTTCTGTTACCCAGAATCCTTTGCAAACCTCAAAATTTGGCTTAAAAAACACATTTTCCTCACATTTTGGTGACAGAAAGTTCTGGAATCTGAGAGGAGGCACAAATTTCCTTCCACCCAGCGCTCCCCCAAGTCTCCCGATAAAAATGGTACCTCAGTTGTGTGGGTAGGCCTAGCGCCCGCAACAGGATATGCCCCAAAACCAAAGTGGACACATCCCATTTTTTCACGGAAAACAGAGCTGTTTTTTGCAAAGTGCCTACCTGTAGATTTTGGCCTCTAGCTCAGCCGGCACCTAGGGAAACCTACCAGACCTGTGCATTTTTGAAAACTAGAGACCTAGGGGAATCCAAGATGGGGTGACTTGTGGGGCTCTGACCAGGTTCTGTTACCTAGAATCCTTTGCAAACCTCAAAATGTTGCTAAAAAAACTAATTTTCCTCACATTTCGGTTACAGAAAGTTCTGGAATCTGAGAGGAGGCACAAATTTCCTTCCACCCAGAGTTCCCCCAAGTCTCCCGATATAAATGATACCTCACGTGTGTGGGTAGGCCTAGCGCCCGCAACAGGATATGCCCCAAAACACAACGTGGACACATCACATTTTTTCACGGAAAACAGAGCTGTTTTTTGCAAAGTGCCTACCTGTAGATTTTGGCCTCTAGCTCAGCCGGCACCTAGGGAAACCTACCAGACCTGTGCATTTTTGTAAACTAGAGACCTAGGGGAATCCAATATGGGGTGACTTGTGGGGCTCTGACCAGGTTCTGTTACCCAGAATCCTTTGCAAACCTCAAAATTTGGCTTAAAAAACACTTTTTCCTGTCATTTCGGTGACAGAAAGTTCTGGAATCTGAGAGGAGCCACAAATTTCCTTCCACCCAAGTCTTGCAATAAAAATGGTACCTCACTTGTGTGGGTGGGCCTAGTGCCCGCGACAGGATATGCCCCAAAACACAACGTGGACACATCCCATTTTTTCACATAAAACAGAGCTGTTTTGTGCAAAGTGCCTACCTGTAGATTTTGGCCTCTAGCTCATCCGGCACCTTGGGAAACCTACCAAGCCTGTGCATTTTTGAAAACTAGAGACCATGGGGAATCCAAGATGGGGTGACTTGTGGGGCTCTGACCAGGTTCTGTTACCCAGAATCGTTTGCAAACCTCAAAATTTGGCTAAAAAAACACTTTTTCCTGTCATTTCGGTGACAGAATGTTCTGGAATCTGAGAGGAGCCACAAATTTCTTTCCACCCAGCGTTCCCCCAAGTCTTCCGATAAAAATGATAACTCACTTGTGTGGGTAGGCCTAGCGCCCGCGACAGGAAATGCCCCAAAGCACAACGTGGACACATCCCATTTTTTTTACAGAAAACACAGCTGTTTTTTGCAAAGTGCCTAGCTGTTGATTTTTGCCTCTAGCTCAGACGGCACCTAGGGAAACCTACCAAACCTGTGCATTTTTTTAAACTAGAGACCTAGGGGAATCCAAGATGGGGTGACTTGTGGGGCTCTGACCAGGTTCTGTTATCCAGAATCCTTTGCAAACCTCAAAATGTGGCTAAAAAAACACATTTTCATCACATTTCGGTGACAGAAAGTTCTGGAATCTGAGAGGAGGCGCACATTTCCTTCCACCCAGCGTTCCCCCAAGTCTCCCGATATAAATGATACCTCACTTGTGTGGGTAGGCCTAGCGCCCCCGATAGGAAATGCCCCAAAGCACAACGTGGACACATCCCATTTTTTCACAGAAAACAGAGCTGTTTTTTGCAAAGTGCCTACCTGTAGATTTTTGCCTCTAGCTCAGCCGGCACCTAGGGAAACCTACCAAACCTGTGCATTTTTTAAAACTAGAGACCTAGGGGAATCCAAAATGGGGTGACTTGTGGGGCTCTGACCAGGTTCTGTTACCTAGAATCCTTTGCAAACCTCAAAATGTTGCTAAAAAAACTAATTTTCCTCACATTTCGGTTACAGAAAGTTCTGGAATCTGAGAGGAGGCACAAATTTCCTTCCACCCAGAGTTCCCCCAAGTCTCCCGATATAAATGATACCTCACGTGTGTGGGTAGGCCTAGCGCCCGCAACAGGATATGCCCCAAAACACAACGTGGACACATCACATTTTTTCACGGAAAACAGAGCTGTTTTTTGCAAAGTGCCTACCTGTAGATTTTGGCCTCTAGCTCAGCCGGCACCTAGGGAAACCTACCAGACCTGTGCATTTTTGTAAACTAGAGACCTAGGGGAATCCAATATGGGGTGACTTGTGGGGCTCTGACCAGGTTCTGTTACCCAGAATCCTTTGCAAACCTCAAAATTTGGCTTAAAAAACACTTTTTCCTGTCATTTCGGTGACAGAAAGTTCTGGAATCTGAGAGGTGCCACAAATTTCCTTCCACCCAAGTCTTGCGATAAAAATGGTACCTCACTTGTGTGGGTGGGCCTAGTGCCCGCGACAGGATATGCCCCAAAACACAACGTGGACACATCCCATTTTTTCACATAAAACAGAGCTGTTTTTTGCAAAGTGCCTACCTGTAGATTTTGGCCTCTAGCTCATCCGGCACCTAGGGAAACCTACCAAGCCTGTGCATTTTTGAAAACTAGAGACCATGGGGAATCCAAGATGGGGTGACTTGTGGGGCTCTGACCAGGTTCTGTTACCCAGAATCGTTTGCAAACCTCAAAATTTGGCTAAAAAACACTTTTTCCTGTCATTTCGGTGACAGAATGTTCTGGAATCTGAGAGGACCCACAAATTTCTTTCCACCCAGCGTTCCCCCAAGTCTTCCGATAAAAATGATAACTCACTTGTGTGGGTAGGCCTAGCGCCCGCGACAGGAAATGCCCCAAAGCACAACGTGGACACATCCCATTTTTTTTACAGAAAACACAGCTGTTTTTTGCAAAGTGCCTAGCTGTTGATTTTTGCCTCTAGCTCAGACGGCACCTAGGGAAACCTACCAAACCTGTGCATTTTTTAAAACTAGAGACCTAGGGGAATCCAAGATGGGGTGCCTTGTGGGGCTCTGACCAGGTTCTGTTATCCAGAATCCTTTGCAAACCTCAAAATGTGGCTAAAAAAACACATTTTCATCACATTTCGGTGACAGAAAGTTCTGGAATCTGAGAGGAGCCACAAATTTCCTTCCACCCAGCGTTCCCCCAAGTCTTCCGATAAAAATTATACCTCACTTGTGTGGGTAGGCCTAGCGCCCGCGACAGGAAATGTCCCAAAACACAACGTGGACACATCCCATTTTTTTACAGAAAACAGAGCTGTTTTTTGCAAAGTGCCTACCTGTAGATTTTTGCCTCTAGCTCAGCCGGCACCTAGGGAAATCTACCAAACCTGTGCATTTTTTAAAACTAGAGACCTAGGGGAATCGAAGATGGGGTGACTTGTGGGGCTCTGACCAGGTTCTGTTACCTAGAATCCTTTGCAAACCTCAAAATGTTGCTAAAAAAACACATTTTCCTCACATTTCGGTTACAGAAAGTTCTGGAATCTGAGAGGAGGCACAAATTTCCTTCCACCCAGAGTTCCCCCAAGTCTCCCGATATAAATGATACCTCACGTGTGTGGGTAGGCCTAGCGCCCGCAACAGGATATGCCCCAAAACACAACGTGGACACATCACATTTTTTCACGGAAAACAGAGCTGTTTTTTGCAAAGTGCCTACCTGTAGATTTTGGCCTCTAGCTCAGCCGGCACCTAGGGAAACCTACCAGACCTGTGCATTTTTGTAAACTAGAGACCTAGGGGAATCCAATATGGGGTGACTTGTGGGGCTCTGACCAGGTTCTGTTACCCAGAATCCTTTGCAAACCTCAAAATTTGGCTTAAAAAACACTTTTTCCTGTCATTTCGGTGACAGAAAGTTCTGGAATCTGAGAGGTGCCACAAATTTCCTTCCATCCAAGTCTTGCGATAAAAATGGTACCTCACTTGTGTGGGTGGGCCTAGTGCCCGCGACAGGATATGCCCCAAAACACAACGTGGACACATCCCATTTTTTCACATAAAACAGAGCTGTTTTTTGCAAAGTGCCTACCTGTAGATTTTGGCCTCTAGCTCATCCGGCACCTAGGGAAACCTACCAAGCCTGTGCATTTTTGAAAACTAGAGACCATGGGGAATCCAAGATGGGGTGACTTGTGGGGCTTTGACCAGGTTCTGTTACCCAGAATCGTTTGCAAACCTCAAAATTTGGCTAAAAAAACACTTTTTCCTGTCATTTCGGTGACAGAATGTTCTGGAATCTGAGAGGACCCACAAATTTCTTTCCACCCAGCGTTCCCCCAAGTCTTCCGATAAAAATGATAACTCACTTGTGTGGGTAGGCCTAGCGCCCGCGACAGGAAATGCCCGAAAGCACAACGTGGACACATCCCATTTTTTTTACAGAAAACACAGCTGTTTTTTGCAAAGTGCCTAGCTGTTGATTTTTGCCTCTAGCTCAGACGGCACCTAGGGAAACCTACCAAACCTGTGCATTTTTTAAAACTAGAGACCTAGGGGAATCCAAGATGGGGTGCCTTGTGGGGCTCTGACCAGGTTCTGTTATCCAGAATCCTTTGCAAACCTCAAAATGTGGCTAAAAAAACACATTTTCATCACATTTCGGTGACAGAAAGTTCTGGAATCTGAGAGGAGCCACAAATTTCCTTCCACCCAGCGTTCCCCCAAGTCTTCCGATAAAAATGATACCTCACTTGTGTGGGTAGGCCTAGCGCCCGCGACAGGAAATGTCCCAAAACACAACGTGGACACATCCCATTTTTTCACAGAAAACAGCTGTTTTTTGCAAAGTGCCTTCCTGTAGATTTTGGCCCCTAGCTCAGCCGCCACCTAGGGAAACCTACTAAACATGTGCATTTTTGAAAACTAGAGATCTAGGGGAATCCAAGATGGGGTGACTTGTGGGGCTCCGACCAGATTCTGTTACCCAGAATCCTTTGCAAACCTCAAAATTTGGCTTAAGAAACACATTTTCCTCACATTTTGGTGACAGAAAGTTCTGGAATCTGAGAGGAGGCACAAATTTCCTTCCACCCAGCGTTCCCCCAAGTCTGCCGATAAAAATGATACCTCACGTGTGTGGGTAGGCCTAGCGCCCGCAACAGGATATGCCCCAAAACACAACGTGGACACATCACATTTTTTTACAGAAAACAGAGCTGTTTTTTGCAAAGTGCCTACCTGTAGATTTTTGCCTCTAGCTCAGCCGGCACCTAGGGAAACCTACCAAACCTGTGCATTTTTTAAAACTAGAGACCTAGGGGAATCCAAGATGGGGTGACTTGTGGGGCTCTGACCAGGTTCTGTTACCTAGAATCCTTTGCAAACCTCAAAATGTTGCTAAAAAAACACATTTTCCTCACATTTCGGTTACAGAAAGTTCTGGAATCTGAGAGGAGGCACAAATTTCCTTCCACCCAGAGTTCCCCCAAGTCTCCCGATATAAATGCTACCTCACGTGTGTGGGTAGGCCTAGCGCCCGCAACAGGATATGCCCCAAAACACAACGTGGACACATCACATTTTTTCACGGAAAACAGAGCTGTTTTTTGCAAAGTGCCTACCTGTAGATTTTGGCCTCTAGCTCAGCCGGCACCTAGGGAAACCTACCAGACCTGTGCATTTTTGTAAACTAGAGACCTAGGGGAATCCAATATGGGGTGACTTGTGGGGCTCTGACCAGGTTCTGTTACCCAGAATCCTTTGCAAACCTCAAAATTTGGCTTAAAAAACACTTTTTCCTGTCATTTCGGTGACAGAAAGTTCTGGAATCTGAGAGGTGCCACAAATTTCCTTCCATCCAAGTCTTGCGATAAAAATGGTACCTCACTTGTGTGGGTGGGCCTAGTGCCCGCGACAGGATATGCCCCAAAACACAACGTGGACACATCCCATTTTTTCACATAAAACAGAGCTGTTTTTTGCAAAGTGCCTACCTGTAGATTTTGGCCTCTAGCTCATCCGGCACCTAGGGAAACCTACCAAGCCTGTGCATTTTTGAAAACTAGAGACCATGGGGAATCCAAGATGGGGTGACTTGTGGGGCTCTGACCAGGTTCTGTTACCCAGAATCGTTTGCAAACCTCAAAATTTGGCTAAAAAAACACTTTTTCCTGTCATTTCGGTGACAGAATGTTCTGGAATCTGAGAGGACCCACAAATTTCTTTCCACCCAGCGTTCCCCCAAGTCTTCCGATAAAAATGATAACTCACTTGTGTGGGTAGGCCTAGCGCCCGCGACAGGAAATGCCCCAAAGCACAACGTGGACACATCCCATTTTTTTTACAGAAAACACAGCTGTTTTTTGCAAAGTGCCTAGCTGTTGATTTTTGCCTCTAGCTCAGACGGCACCTAGGGAAACCTACCAAACCTGTGCATTTTTTAAAACTAGAGACCTAGGGGAATCCAAGATGGGGTGCCTTGTGGGGCTCTGACCAGGTTCTGTTATCCAGAATCCTTTGCAAACCTCAAAATGTGGCTAAAAAAACACATTTTCATCACATTTCGGTGACAGAAAGTTCTGGAATCTGAGAGGAGCCACAAATTTCCTTCCACCCAGCGTTCCCCCAAGTCTTCCGATAAAAATGATACCTCACTTGTGTGGGTAGGCCTAGCGCCCGCGACAGGAAATGTCCCAAAACACAACGTGGACACATCCCATTTTTTCACAGAAAACAGCTGTTTTTTGCAAAGTGCCTACCTGTAGATTTTGGCCCCTAGCTCAGCCGCCACCTAGGGAAACCTACTAAACATGTGCATTTTTGAAAACTAGAGATCTAGGGGAATCCAAGATGGGGTGACTTGTGGGGCTCCGACCAGATTCTGTTACCCAGAATCCTTTGCAAACCTCAAAATTTGGCTTAAGAAACACATTTTCCTCACATTTTGGTGACAGAAAGTTCTGGAATCTGAGAGGAGGCACAAATTTCCTTCCACCCAGCGTTCCCCCAAGTCTGCCGATAAAAATGATACCTCACGTGTGTGGGTAGGCCTAGCGCCCGCAACAGGATATGCCCCAAAACACAACGTGGACACATCACATTTTTTTACAGAAAACAGAGCTGTTTTTTGCAAAGTGCCTACCTGTAGATTTTTGCCTCTAGCTCAGCCGGCACCTAGGGAAACCTACCAAACCTGTGCATTTTTTAAAACTAGAGACCTAGGGGAATCCAAGATGGGGTGACTTGTGGGGCTCTGACCAGGTTCTGTTACCTAGAATCCTTTGCAAACCTCAAAATGTTGCTAAAAAAACACATTTTCCTCACATTTCGGTTACAGAAAGTTCTGGAATCTGAGAGGAGGCACAAATTTCCTTCCACCCAGAGTTCCCCCAAGTCTCCCGATATAAATGATACCTCACGTGTGTGGGTAGGCCTAGCGCCCGCAACAGGATATGCCCCAAAACACAACGTGGACACATCACATTTTTTCACGGAAAACAGAGCTGTTTTTTGCAAAGTGCCTACCTGTAGATTTTGGCCTCTAGCTCAGCCGGCACCTAGGGAAACCTACCAGACCTGTGCATTTTTGTAAACTAGAGACCTAGGGGAATCCAATATGGGGTGACTTGTGGGGCTCTGACCAGGTTCTGTTACCCAGAATCCTTTGCAAACCTCAAAATTTGGCTTAAAAAACACTTTTTCCTGTCATTTCGGTGACAGAAAGTTCTGGAATCTGAGAGGTGCCACAAATTTCCTTCCACCCAAGTCTTGCGATAAAAATGGTACCTCACTTGTGTGGGTGGCCCTAGTGCCCGCGACAGGATATGCCCCAAAACACAACGTGGACACATCCCATTTTTTCACATAAAACAGAGCTGTTTTTTGCAAAGTGCCTACCTGTAGATTTTGACCTCTAGCTCATCCGGCACCTAGGGAAACCTACCAAGCCTGTGCATTTTTGAAAACTAGAGACCATGGGGAATCCAAGATGGGGTGACTTGTGGGGCTCTGACCAGGTTCTGTTACCCAGAATCGTTTGCAAACCTCAAAATTTGGCTAAAAAAACACTTTTTCCTGTCATTTCGGTGACAGAATGTTCTAGAATCTGAGAGGTCCCACAAATTTCTTTCCACCCAGCGTTCCCCCAAGTCTTCCGATAAAAATGATAACTCACTTGTGTGGGTAGGCCTAGCGCCCGCGACAGGAAATGCCCCAAAGCACAACGTGGACACATCCCATTTTTTTTTACAGAAAACACAGCTGTTTTTTGCAAAGTGCCTAGCTGTTGATTTTTGCCTCTAGCTCAGACGGCACCTAGGGAAACCTACCAAACCTGTGCATTTTTTAAAACTAGAGACCTAGGGGAATCCAAGATGGGGTGCCTTGTGGGGCTCTGACCAGGTTCTGTTATCCAGAATCCTTTGCAAACCTCAAAATGTGGCTAAAAAACACATTTTCATCACATTTCGGTGACAGAAAGTTCTGGAATCTGAGAGGAGCCACAAATTTCCTTCCACCCAGCGTTCCCCCAAGTCTTCCGATAAAAATGATACCTCACTTGTGTGGGTAGGCCTAGCGCCCGCGACAGGAAATGTCCCAAAACACAACGTGGACACATCCCATTTTTTTACAGAAAACAGAGCTGTTTTTTGCAAAGTGCCTACCTGTAGATTTTTGCCTCTAGCTCAGCCGGCACCTAGGGAAACCTACCAAACCTGTGCATTTTTTAAAACTAGAGACCTAGGGGAATCCAAGATGGGGTGACTTGTGGGGCTCTGACCAGGTTCTGTTACCTAGAATCCTTTGCAAACCTCAAAATGTTGCTAAAAAAACACATTTTCCTCACATTTCGGTTACAGAAAGTTCTGGAATCTGAGAGGAGGCACAAATTTCCTTCCACCCAGAGTTCCCCCAAGTCTCCCGATATAAATGATACCTCACGTGTGTGGGTAGGCCTAGCGCCCGCAACAGGATATGCCCCAAAACACAACGTGGACACATCACATTTTTTCACGGAAAACAGAGCTGTTTTTTGCAAAGTGCCTACCTGTAGATTTTGGCCTCTAGCTCAGCCGGCACCTAGGGAAACCTACCAGACCTGTGCATTTTTGTAAACTAGAGACCTAGGGGAATCCAATATGGGGTGACTTGTGGGGCTCTGACCAGGTTCTGTTACCCAGAATCCTTTGCAAACCTCAAAATTTGGCTTAAAAAACACTTTTTCCTGTCATTTCGGTGACAGAAAGTTCTGGAATCTGAGAGGTGCCACAAATTTCCTTCCACCCAAGTCTTGCGATAAAAATGGTACCTCACTTGTGTGGGTGGGCCTAGTGCCCGCGACAGGATATGCCCCAAAACACAACGTGGACACATCCCATTTTTTCACATAAAACAGAGCTGTTTTTTGCAAAGTGCCTACCTGTAGATTTTGGCCTCTAGCTCATCCGGCACCTAGGGAAACCTACCAAGCCTGTGCATTTTTGAAAACTAGAGACCATGGGGAATCCAAGATGGGGTGACTTGTGGGGCTCTGACCAGGTTCTGTTACCCAGAATCGTTTGCAAACCTCAAAATTTGGCTAAAAAAACACTTTTTCCTGTCATTTCGGTGACAGAATGTTCTGGAATCTGAGAGGACCCACAAATTTCTTTCCACCCAGCGTTCCCCCAAGTCTTCCGATAAAAATGATAACTCACTTGTGTGGGTAGGCCTAGCGCCCGCGACAGGAAATGCCCCAAAGCACAACGTGGACACATCCCATTTTTTTTACAGAAAACACAGCTGTTTTTTGCAAAGTGCCTAGCTGTTGATTTTTGCCTCTAGCTCAGACGGCACCTAGGGAAACCTACCAAACCTGTGCATTTTTTAAAACTAGAGACCTAGGGGAATCCAAGATGGGGTGCCTTGTGGGGCTCTGACCAGGTTCTGTTATCCAGAATCCTTTGCAAACCTCAAAATGTGGCTAAAAAAACACATTTTCATCACATTTCGGTGACAGAAAGTTCTGGAATCTGAGAGGAGCCACAAATTTCCTTCCACCCAGCGTTCCCCCAAGTCTTCCGATAAAAATGATACCTCACTTGTGTGGGTAGGCCCAGCGCCCGCGACAGGAAATGTCCCAAAACACAACGTGGACACATCCCATTTTTTCACAGAAAACAGCTGTTTTTTGCAAAGTGCCTACCTGTAGATTTTGGCCCCTAGCTCAGCCGGCACCTAAGGAAACCTACCAAACCTGTGCATTTTTGAAAACTAGAGACCTAGGGGATCCAAGATGGGGTGACTTTTGGGGCTCTGACCAGGTTCTGTTACCCAGAATCCTTTGCAAACCTCAAAATTTGGCTAACAAAACACATTTTCCTCACATTTCGGTGACAGAAAGTTCTGGAATCGGAGAGGAGGCACAAATTTCCTTCCACCCAGCGTTCCCCCAAGCCTCCCGATAAAAATGATACCTCACTTGTGTGGGTAGGCCTAGCGCCCGCGACAGGAAACGCCCCAAAGCACAACGTGGACACATCCCATTTTTTGACAGAAATTCAGAGCTGTTTTTTGCAAAGTGCCTACCTGTAGATTTTGGCCTCTAGCTCAGCCGGCACCTATGGAAACCTACCAAACCCGTGCATTTTTGAAAACTAGAGACCTAGGGGAATCCAAGATGGGGTGAGTTGTGGGGCTCTGACCAGGTTCTGTTACCCAGAATCCTTTGCAAACCTCAAAATTTGGCTAAAAAAACACATTTTCCTCACATTTCGGTGACAGAAAGTTCTGGAATCTAAGAGGAGGCACACATTTCCTTCCACCCAGCGTTCCCCCAAGTCTCCCGATATAAATGATACCTCACTTGTGTGGGTAGGCCTAGCGCCCACGACAGGAAATGCCCCAAAGCACAACGTGGACACATAACATTTTTTGACAGAAAACAGAGCTGTTTTTTGCAAAGTATCTACCGGTAGATTTTGGCCCCTAGCTCAGCCGGCACATAGGGAAACCTACTAAACCTGTGCCTTATTTAAAAGTAGACATCTAGGGGAATCCAAGATGGGGTGACTGGTGGGGCTCTGACCAGGTTCTGTTACCCAGAATCCTTTGCAAACCTCAAAATTTGGCTTAAAAAACACTTTTTTTCTGTCATTTCGGTGACAGAAAGTTCTGGAATCTGAGAGGAGCCACAAATTTCCTTCCACCCAGCGTTCCCCCCAAGTCTTCCGATAAAAATGGTACCTCACTTGTGTGGGTGGGCCTAGTGCCCGCGACAGGATATGCCCCAAAACACAGCGTGGACACATCCCATTTTTTAACAGAAAACTGAGCTGTTTTTTGCAAAGTGCCTACTTGTAGATTTTGGCCTCTAGCTCAGCCGGCACCTAGAGAAACCTACCAAGCCTGTGCATTTTTGAAAACTAGAGACCATGGGGAATCCAAGATGGGGTGACTTGTGGGGCTCTGACCAGGTTCTGTTACCCAGAATCATTTGCAAACCTCAAAATTTGGCTAATAAAACACTTTTTCCTGTCATTTCGGTGACAGAAAGTTCTGGAATCTGAGAGGAGCCACAAATTTCCTTCCACCCAGCGTTCCCCGAAGTCTTCCTATAAAAATGATACCTCACTTGTGTGGGTAGGCCTATCGCCCGCGACAGGAAATGCCCGAAAGCACAACGTGGACACATCCCATTTTTTCACAGAAAACAGAGCTGTTTTTTGCAAAGTGCCTACCTGTAGATTTTGGCCCCTAGCTCAGCCGGCACCTAGGGAAACCTACTAAACCTGTGCATTTTTTAAAACTAGAGACCTAGGGGAATCCAAGATGGGGTGCCTTGTGGGGCTCTGACCAGGTTCTGTTATCCAGAATCCTTTGCAAACCTCAAAATGTGGCTAAAAAAACACATTTTCATCACATTTCGGTGACAGAAAGTTCTGGAATCTGAGAGGAACCACAAATTTCCTTCCACCCAGCGTTCCCCCAAGTCTTCCGATAAAAATGATACCTCACTTGTGTGGGTAGGCCTAGCGCCCGCGACAGGAAATGTCCCAAAACACAACGTGGACACATCCCATTTTTTTACAGAAAACAGAGCTGTTTTTTGCAAAGTGCCTACCTGTAGATTTTTGCCTCTAGCTCAGCCGGCACCTAGGGAAACCTACCAAACCTGTGCATTTTTTAAAACTAGAGACCTAGGGGAATCCAAGATAGGGTGACTTGTGGGGCTCTGACCAGGTTCTGTTACCTAGAATCCTTTGCAAACCTCAAAATGTTGCTAAAAAAACACATTTTCCTCACATTTCGGTTACAGAAAGTTCTGGAATCTGAGAGGAGGCACAAATTTCCTTCCACCCAGAGTTCCCCCAAGTCTCCCGATATAAATGATACCTCACGTGTGTGGGTAGGCCTAGCGCCCGCAACAGGATATGCCCCAAAACACAACGTGGACACATCACATTTTTTCACGGAAAACAGAGCTGTTTTTTGCAAAGTGCCTACCTGTAGATTTTGGCCTCTAGCTCAGCCGGCACCTAGGGAAACCTACCAGACCTGTGCATTTTTGTAAACTAGAGACCTAGGGGAATCCAATATGGGGTGACTTGTGGGGCTCTGACCAGGTTCTGTTACCCAGAATCCTTTGCAAACCTCAAAATTTGGCTTAAAAAACACTTTTTCCTGTCATTTCGGTGACAGAAAGTTCTGGAATCTGAGAGGTGCCACAAATTTCCTTCCACCCAAGTCTTGCGATAAAAATGGTACCTCACTTGTGTGGGTGGGCCTAGTGCCCGCGACAGGATATGCCCCAAAACACAACGTGGACACATCCCATTTTTTCACATAAAACAGAGCTGTTTTTTGCAAAGTGCCTACCTGTAGATTTTGGCCTCTAGCTCATCCGGCACCTAGGGAAACCTACCAAGCCTGTGCATTTTTGAAAACTAGAGACCATGGGGAATCCAAGATGGGGTGACTTGTGGGGCTCTGACCAGGTTCTGTTACCCAGAATCGTTTGCAAACCTCAAAATTTGGCTAAAAAAACACTTTTTCCTGTCATTTTGGTGACAGAATGTTCTGGAATCTGAGAGGACCCACAAATTTCTTTCCACCCAGCGTTCCCCCAAGTCTTCCGATAAAAATGATAACTCACTTGTGTGGGTAGGCCTAGCGCCCGCGACAGGAAATGCCCCAAAGCACAACGTGGACACATCCCATTTTTTTTACAGAAAACACAGCTGTTTTTTGCAAAGTGCCTAGCTATTGATTTTTGCCTCTAGCTCAGACGGCACCTAGGGAAACCTACCAAACCTGTGCATTTTTTAAAACTAGAGACCTAGGGGAATCCAAGATGGGGTGCCTTGTGGGGCTCTGACCAGGTTCTGTTATCCAGAATCCTTTGCAAACCTCAAAATGTGGCTAAAAAAACACATTTTCATCACATTTCGGTGACAGAAAGTTCTGGAATCTGAGAGGAGCCACAAATTTCCTTCCACCCAGCGTTCCCCCAAGTCTTCCGATAAAAATGATACCTCACTTGTGTGGGTAGGCCTAGCGCCCGCGACAGGAAATGTCCCAAAACACAACGTGGACACATCCCATTTTTTCACAGAAAACAGCTGTTTTTTGCAAAGTGCCTACCTGTAGATTTTGGCCCCTAGCTCAGCCGGCACCTAGGGAAACCTACCAAACCTGTGCATTTTTTAAAACTAGAGACCTAGGGGAATCCAAGATAGGGTGACTTGTGGGGCTCTGACCAGGTTCTGTTACCTAGAATCCTTTGCAAACCTCAAAATGTTGCTAAAAAAACACATTTTCCTCACATTTCGGTTACAGAAAGTTCTGGAATCTGAGAGGAGGCACAAATTTCCTTCCACCCAGAGTTCCCCCAAGTCTCCCGATATAAATGATACCTCACGTGTGTGGGTAGGCCTAGCGCCCGCAACAGGATATGCCCCAAAACACAACGTGGACACATCACATTTTTTCACGGAAAACAGAGCTGTTTTTTGCAAAGTGCCTACCTGTAGATTTTGGCCTCTAGCTCAGCCGGCACCTAGGGAAACCTACCAGACCTGTGCATTTTTGTAAACTAGAGACCTAGGGGAATCCAATATGGGGTGACTTGTGGGGCTCTGACCAGGTTCTGTTACCCAGAATCCTTTGCAAACCTCAAAATTTGGCTTAAAAAACACTTTTTCCTGTCATTTCGGTGACAGAAAGTTCTGGAATCTGAGAGGTGCCACAAATTTCCTTCCACCCAAGTCTTGCGATAAAAATGGTACCTCACTTGTGTGGGTGGGCCTAGTGCCCGCGACAGGATATGCCCCAAAACACAACGTGGACACATCCCATTTTTTCACATAAAACAGAGCTGTTTTTTGCAAAGTGCCTACCTGTAGATTTTGGCCTCTAGCTCATCCGGCACCTAGGGAAACCTACCAAGCCTGTGCATTTTTGAAAACTAGAGACCATGGGGAATCCAAGATGGGGTGACTTGTGGGGCTCTGACCAGGTTCTGTTACCCAGAATCGTTTGCAAACCTCAAAATTTGGCTAAAAAAACACTTTTTCCTGTCATTTTGGTGACAGAATGTTCTGGAATCTGAGAGGACCCACAAATTTCTTTCCACCCAGCGTTCCCCCAAGTCTTCCGATAAAAATGATAACTCACTTGTGTGGGTAGGCCTAGCGCCCGCGACAGGAAATGCCCCAAAGCACAACGTGGACACATCCCATTTTTTTTACAGAAAACACAGCTGTTTTTTGCAAAGTGCCTAGCTATTGATTTTTGCCTCTAGCTCAGACGGCACCTAGGGAAACCTACCAAACCTGTGCATTTTTTAAAACTAGAGACCTAGGGGAATCCAAGATGGGGTGCCTTGTGGGGCTCTGACCAGGTTCTGTTATCCAGAATCCTTTGCAAACCTCAAAATGTGGCTAAAAAAACACATTTTCATCACATTTCGGTGACAGAAAGTTCTGGAATCTGAGAGGAGCCACAAATTTCCTTCCACCCAGCGTTCCCCCAAGTCTTCCGATAAAAATGATACCTCACTTGTGTGGGTAGGCCTAGCGCCCGCGACAGGAAATGTCCCAAAACACAACGTGGACACATCCCATTTTTTCACAGAAAACAGCTGTTTTTTGCAAAGTGCCTACCTGTAGATTTTGGCCCCTAGCTCAGCCGCCACCTAGGGAAACCTACTAAACATGTGCATTTTTGAAAACTAGAGATCTAGGGGAATCCAAGATGGGGTGACTTGTGGGGCTCCGACCAGGTTCTGTTACCCAGAATCCTTTGCAAACCTCAAAATTTGGCTTAAGAAACACATTTTCCTCACATTTTGGTGACAGAAAGTTCTGGAATCTGAGAGGAGGCACAAATTTCCTTCCACCCAGCGTTCCCCCAAGTCTGCCGATAAAAATGATACCTCACGTGTGTGGGTAGGCCTAGCGCCCGCAACAGGATATGCCCCAAAACACAACGTGGACACATCACATTTTTTTACAGAAAACAGAGCTGTTTTTTGCAAAGTGCCTACCTGTAGATTTTTGCCTCTAGCTCAGCCGGCACCTAGGGAAACCTACCAAACCTGTGCATTTTTTAAAACTAGAGACCTAGGGGAATCCAAGATGGGGTGACTTGTGGGGCTCTGACCAGGTTCTGTTACCTAGAATCCTTTGCAAACCTCAAAATGTTGCTAAAAAAACCCATTTTCCTCACATTTCGGTTACAGAAAGTTCTGGAATCTGAGAGGAGGCACAAATTTCCTTCCACCCAGAGTTCCCCCAAGTCTCCCGATATAAATGATACCTCACGTGTGTGGGTAGGCCTAGCGCCCGCAACAGGATATGCCCCAAAACACAACGTGGACACATCACATTTTTTCACGGAAAACAGAGCTGTTTTTTGCAAAGTGCCTACCTGTAGATTTTGGCCTCTAGCTCAGCCGGCACCTAGGGAAACCTACCAGACCTGTGCATTTTTGTAAACTAGAGACCTAGGGGAATCCAATATGGGGTGACTTGTGGGGCTCTGACCAGGTTCTGTTACCCAGAATCCTTTGCAAACCTCAAAATTTGGCTTAAAAAACACTTTTTCCTGTCATTTCGGTGACAGAAAGTTCTGGAATCTGAGAGGTGCCACAAATTTCCTTCCACCCAAGTCTTGCGATAAAAATGGTACCTCACTTGTGTGGGTGGGCCTAGTGCCCGCGACAGGATATGCCCCAAAACACAACGTGGACACATCCCATTTTTTCACAGAAAACAGAGCTGTTTTTTGCAAAGTGCCTACCTGTAGATTTTGGCCTCTAGCTCATCCGGCACCTAGGGAAACCTACAAAGCCTGTGCATTTTTGAAAACTAGAGACCATGGGGAATCCAAGATGGGGTGACTTGTGGGGCTCTGACCAGGTTCTGTTACCCAGAATCGTTTGCAAACCTCAAAATTTGGCAAAAAAAACACTTTTTCCTGTCATTTCGGTGACAGAATGTTCTGGAATCTGAGAGGACCCACAAATTTCTTTCCACCCAGCGTTCCCCCAAGTCTTCCGATAAAAATGATAACTCACTTGTGTGGGTAGGCCTAGCGCCCGCGACAGGAAATGCCCCAAAGCACAACGTGGACACATCCCATTTTTTTTACAGAAAACACAGCTGTTTTTTGCAAAGTGCCTAGCTGTTGATTTTTGCCTCTAGCTCAGACGGCACCTAGGGAAACCTACCAAACCTGTGCATTTTTTAAAACTAGAGACCTAGGGGAATCCAAGATGGGGTGCCTTGTGGGGCTCTGACCAGGTTCTGTTATCCAGAATCCTTTGCAAACCTCAAAATGTGGCTAAAAAAACACATTTTCATCACATTTCGGTGACAGAAAGTTCTGGAATCTGAGAGGAGCCACAAATTTCCTTCCACCCAGCGTTCCCCCAAGTCTTCCGATAAAAATGATACCTCACTTGTGTGGGTAGGCCTAGCGCCCGCGACAGGAAATGTCCCAAAACACAACGTGGACACATCCCATTTTTTTACAGAAAACAGAGCTGTTTTTTGCAAAGTGCCTACCTGTAGATTTTTGCCTCTAGCTCAGCCGGCACCTAGGGAAACCTACCAAACCTGTGCATTTTTTAAAACTAGAGACCTAGGGGAATCCAAGATGGGGTGACTTGTGGGGCTCTGACCAGGTTCTGTTACCTAGAATCCTTTGCAAACCTCAAAATGTTGCTAAAAAAACACATTTTCCTCACATTTCGGTTACAGAAAGTTCTGGAATCTGAGAGGAGGCACAAATTTCCTTCCACCCAGAGTTCCCCCAAGTCTCCCGATTTAAATGATACCTCACGTGTGTGGGTAGGCCTAGCGCCCGCAACAGGATATGCCCCAAAACACAACGTGGACACATCACATTTTTTCACGGAAAACAGAGCTGTTTTTTGCAAAGTGCCTACCTGTAGATTTTGGCCTCTAGCTCAGCCGGCACCTAGGGAAACCTACCAGACCTGTGCATTTTTGTAAACTAGAGACCTAGGGGAATCCAATATGGGGTGACTTGTGGGGCTCTGACCAGGTTCTGTTACCCAGAATCCTTTGCAAACCTCAAAATTTGGCTTAAAAAACACTTTTTCCTGTCATTTCGGTGACAGAAAGTTCTGGAATCTGAGAGGTGCCACAAATTTCCTTCCACCCAAGTCTTGCGATAAAAATGGTACCTCACTTGTGTGGGTGGGCCTAGTGCCCGCGACAGGATATGCCCCAAAACACAACGTGGACTCATCCCATTTTTTCACATAAAACAGAGCTGTTTTTTGCAAAGTGCCTACCTGTAGATTTTGGCCTCTAGCTCATCCGGCACCTAGGGAAACCTACCAAGCCTGTGCATTTTTGAAAACTAGAGACCATGGGGAATCCAAGATGGGGTGACTTGTGGGGCTCTGACCAGGTTCTGTTACCCAGAATCGTTTGCAAACCTCAAAATTTGGCTAAAAAAACACTTTTTCCTGTCATTTCGGTGACAGAATGTTCTGGAATCTGAGAGGACCCACAAATTTCTTTCCACCCAGCGTTCCCCCAAGTCTTCCGATAAAAATGATAACTCACTTGTGTGGGTAGACCTAGCGCCCGCGACAGGAAATGCCCCAAAGCACAACGTGGACACATCCCATTTTTTTTACAGAAAACACAGCTGTTTTTTGCAAAGTGCCTAGCTGTTGATTTTTGCCTCTAGCTCAGACGGCACCTAGGGAAACCTACCAAACCTGTGCATTTTTTAAAACTAGAGACCTAGGGGAATCCAAGATGGGGTGCCTTGTGGGGCTCTGACCAGGTTCTGTTATCCAGAATCCTTTGCAAACCTCAAAATGTGGCTAAAAAAACACATTTTCATCACATTTCGGTGACAGAAAGTTCTGGAATCTGAGAGGAGCCACAAATTTCCTTCCACCCAGCGTTCCCACAAGTCTTCCGATAAAAATGATACCTCACTTGTGTGGGTAGGCCTAGCGCCCGCGACAGGAAATGTCCCAAAACACAACGTGGACACATCCCATTTTTTCACAGAAAACAGCTGTTTTTTGCAAAGTGCCTACCTGTAGATTTTGGCCCCTAGCTCAGCCGCCACCTAGGGAAACCTACTAAACATGTGCATTTTTGAAAACTAGAGATCTAGGGGAATCCAAGATGGGGTGACTTGTGGGGCTCCGACCAGGTTCTGTTACCCAGAATCCTTTGCAAACCTCAAAATTTGGCTTAAGAAACACATTTTCCTCACATTTTGGTGACAGAAAGTTCTGGAATCTGAGAGGAGGCACAAATTTCCTTCCACCCAGCGTTCCCCCAAGTCTGCCGATAAAAATGATACCTCACTTGTGTGGGTAGGCCTAGCGCCCGCGACAGGAAATGTCCCCAAACACAACGTGGGACATCCCATAGTTTGACAGAAAACAGAGGTGTTTTTTGCAAAGCGCCTACCTGTAGATTGTGGTCTCTAGCTCAGCCGGCACCTAGGGAAACCTACCAAACCTGTGCATTTTTGAAAAGTAGAGACCTAGGGGATCCAAGATGGGGTGACTTTTGGGGCTCTGACCAGGTTCTGTTACCCAGAATCCTTTGCAAACCTCAAAATTTGGCTAACAAAACACATTTTCCTCACATTTCGGTGACAGAAAGTTCTGGAATCGGAGAGGAGGCACAAATTTCCTTCCACCCAGCGTTCCCCCAAGCCTCCCGATAAAAATGATACCTCACTTGTGTGGGTAGGCCTAGCGCCCGCGACAGGAAACGCCCCAAAGCACAACGTGGACACATCCCATTTTTTGACAGAAATTCAGAGCTGTTTTTTGCAAAGTGCCTACCTGTAGATTTTGGCCTCTAGCTCAGCCGGCACCTATGGAAACCTACCAAACCCGTGCATTTTTGAAAACTAGAGACCTAGGGGAATCCAAGATGGGGTGAGTTGTGGGGCTCTGACCAGGTTCTGTTACCCAGAATCCTTTGCAAACCTCAAAATTTGGCTAAAAAAACACATTTTCCTCACATTTCGGTGACAGAAAGTTCTGGAATCTAAGAGGAGGCACACATTTCCTTCCACCCAGCGTTCCCCCAAGTCTCCCGATATAAATGATACCTCACTTGTGTGGGTAGGCCTAGCGCCCACGACAGGAAATGCCCCAAAGCACAACGTGGACACATCCCATTTTTTGACAGAAAACAGAGCTGTTTTTTGCAAAGTATCTACCTGTAGATTTTGGCCCCTAGCTCAGCCGGCACCTAGGGAAACCTACTAAACCTGTGCCTTTTTTAAAAGTAGACACCTAGGGGAATCCAAGATGGGGTGACTTGTGGGGCTCTGACCAGGTTCTGTTACCCAGAATCCTTTGCAAACCTCAAAATTTTGCTTAAAAAACACTTTTTTTCTGTCATTTCGGTGACAGAAAGTTCTGGAATCTGAGAGGAGCCACAAATTTCCTTCCACCCAGCGTTCCCCCCAAGTCTTCCGATAAAAATGGTACCTCACTTGTGTGGGTGGGCCTAGTGCCCGCGACAGGATATGCCCCAAAACACAGCGTGGACACATCCCATTTTTTAACAGAAAACAGAGCTGTTTTTTGCAAAGTGCCTAGCTGTTGATTTTTGCCTCTAGCTCAGACGGCACCTAGGGAAACCTACCAAACCTGTGCATTTTTTAAAACTAGAGACCTAGGGGAATCCAAGATGGGGTGCCTTGTGGGGCTCTGACCAGGTTCTGTTATCCAGAATCCTTTGCAAACCTCAAAATGTGGCTAAAAAAACACATTTTCATCACATTTCGGTGACAGAAAGTTCTGGAATCTGAGAGGAGCCACAAATTTCCTTCCACCCAGCGTTCCCACAAGTCTTCCGATAAAAATGATACCTCACTTGTGTGGGTAGGCCTAGCGCCCGCGACAGGAAATGTCCCAAAACACAACGTGGACACATCCCATTTTTTCACAGAAAACAGCTGTTTTTTGCAAAGTGCCTACCTGTAGATTTTGGCCCCTAGCTCAGCCGCCACCTAGGGAAACCTACTAAACATGTGCATTTTTGAAAACTAGAGATCTAGGGGAATCCAAGATGGGGTGACTTGTGGGGCTCCGACCAGGTTCTGTTACCCAGAATCCTTTGCAAACCTCAAAATTTGGCTTAAGAAACACATTTTCCTCACATTTTGGTGACAGAAAGTTCTGGAATCTGAGAGGAGGCACAAATTTCCTTCCACCCAGCGTTCCCCCAAGTCTGCCGATAAAAATGATACCTCACTTGTGTGGGTAGGCCTAGCGCCCGCGACAGGAAATGTCCCCAAACACAACGTGGGACATCCCATAGTTTGACAGAAAACAGAGGTGTTTTTTGCAAAGCGCCTACCTGTAGATTGTGGTCTCTAGCTCAGCCGGCACCTAAGGAAACCTACCAAACCTGTGCATTTTTGAAAAGTAGAGACCTAGGGGATCCAAGATGGGGTGACTTTTGGGGCTCTGACCAGGTTCTGTTACCCAGAATCCTTTGCAAACCTCAAAATTTGGCTAACAAAACACATTTTCCTCACATTTCGGTGACAGAAAGTTCTGGAATCGGAGAGGAGGCACAAATTTCCTTCCACCCAGCGTTCCCCCAAGCCTCCCGATAAAAATGATACCTCACTTGTGTGGGTAGGCCTAGCGCCCGCGACAGGAAACGCCCCAAAGCACAACGTGGACACATCCCATTTTTTGACAGAAATTCAGAGCTGTTTTTTGCAAAGTGCCTACCTGTAGATTTTGGCCTCTAGCTCAGCCGGCACCTATGGAAACCTACCAAACCCGTGCATTTTTGAAAACTAGAGACCTAGGGGAATCCAAGATGGGGTGAGTTGTGGGGCTCTGACCAGGTTCTGTTACCCAGAATCCTTTGCAAACCTCAAAATTTGGCTAAAAAAACACATTTTCCTCACATTTCGGTGACAGAAAGTTCTGGAATCTAAGAGGAGGCACACATTTCCTTCCACCCAGCGTTCCCCCAAGTCTCCCGATATAAATGATACCTCACTTGTGTGGGTAGGCCTAGCGCCCACGACAGGAAATGCCCCAAAGCACAACGTGGACACATCCCATTTTTTGACAGAAAACAGAGCTGTTTTTTGCAAAGTATCTACCTGTAGATTTTGGCCCCTAGCTCAGCCGGCACCTAGGGAAACCTACTAAACCTGTGCCTTTTTTAAAAGTAGACACCTAGGGGAATCCAAGATGGGGTGACTTGTGGGGCTCTGACCAGGTTCTGTTACCCAGAATCCTTTGCAAACCTCAAAATTTGGCTTAAAAAACACTTTTTTTCTGTCATTTCGGTGACAGAAAGTTCTGGAATCTGAGAGGAGCCACAAATTTCCTTCCACCCAGCGTTCCCCCCAAGTCTTCCGATAAAAATGGTACCTCACTTGTGTGGGTGGGCCTAGTGCCCGCGACAGGATATGCCCCAAAACACAGCGTGGACACATCTCATTTTTTAACAGAAAACAGAGCTGTTTTTTGCAAAGTGCCTACTTGTAGATTTTGGCCTCTAGCTCAGCCGGCACCTAGAGAAACCTACCAAGCCTGTGCATTTTTGAAAACTAGAGACCATGGGGAATCCAAGATGGGGTGACTTGTGGGGCTCTGACCAGGTTCTGTTACCCAGAATCATTTGCAAACCTCAAAATTTGGCTAAAAAAACACTTTTTCCTGTCATTTCGGTGACAGAAAGTTCTGGAATCTGAGAGGAGCCACAAATTTCCTTCCACCCAGCGTTCCCCGAAGTCTTCCTATAAAAATGATACCTCACTTGTGTGGGTAGGCCTATCGCCTGCGACAGGAAATGCCCGAAAGCACAACGTGGACACATCCCATTTTTTCACAGAAAACAGAGCTGTTTTTTGCAAAGTGCCTACCTGTAGATTTTGGCCCCTAGCTCAGCCGGCACCTAGGGAAACCTACTAAACCTGTGCATTTTTTAAAACTAGAGACCTAGGGGAATCCAAGATGGGGTGCCTTGTGGGGCTCTGACCAGGTTCTGTTATCCAGAATCCTTTGCAAACCTCAAAATGTGGCTAAAAAAACACATTTTCATCACATTTCGGTGACAGAAAGTTCTGGAATCTGAGAGGAGCCACAAATTTCCTTCCACCCAGCGTTCCCCCAAGTCTTCCGATAAAAATGATACCTCACTTGTGTGGGTAGGCCTAGCGCCCGCGACAGGAAATGTCCCAAAACACAACGTGGACACATCCCATTTTTTTACAGAAAACAGAGCTGTTTTTTGCAAAGTGCCTACCTGTAGATTTTTGCCTCTAGCTCAGCCGGCACCTAGGGAAACCTACCAAACCTGTGCATTTTTTAAAACTAGAGACCTAGGGGAATCCAAGATGGGGTGACTTGTGGGGCTCTGACCAGGTTCTGTTACCTAGAATCCTTTGCAAACCTCAAAATGTTGCTAAAAAAACACATTTTCCTCACATTTCGGTTACAGAAAGTTCTGGAATCTGAGAGGAGGCACAAATTTCCTTCCACCCAGAGTTCCCCCAAGTCTCCCGATATAAATGATACCTCACGTGTGTGGGTAGGCCTAGCGCCCGCAACAGGATATGCCCCAAAACACAACGTGGACACATCACATTTTTTCACGGAAAACAGAGCTGTTTTTTGCAAAGTGCCTACCTGTAGATTTTGGCCTCTAGCTCAGCCGGCACCTAGGGAAACCTACCAGACCTGTGCATTTTTGTAAACTAGAGACCTAGGGGAATCCAATATGGGGTGACTTGTGGGGCTCTGACCAGGTTCTGTTACCCAGAATCCTTTGCAAACCTCAAAATTTGGCTTAAAAAACACTTTTTCCTGTCATTTCGGTGACAGAAAGTTCTGGAATCTGAGAGGTGCCACAAATTTCCTTCCACCCAAGTCTTGCGATAAAAATGGTACCTCACTTGTGTGGGTGGGCCTAGTGCCCGCGACAGGATATGCCCCAAAACACAACATGGACACATCCCATTTTTTCACATAAAACAGAGCTGTTTTTTGCAAAGTGCCTACCTGTAGATTTTGGCCTCTAGCTCATCCGGCACCTAGGGAAACCTACCAAGCCTGTGCATTTTTGAAAACTAGAGACCATGGGGAATCCAAGATGGGGTGACTTGTGGGGCTCTGACCAGGTTCTGTTACCCAGAATCGTTTGCAAACCTCAAAATTTGGCTAAAAAAACACTTTTTCCTGTCATTTCGGTGACAGAATGTTCTGGAATCTGAGAGGACCCACAAATTTCTTTCCACCCAGCGTTCCCCCAAGTCTTCCGATAAAAATGATAACTCACTTGTGTGGGTAGGCCTAGCGCCCGCGACAGGAAATGCCCCAAAGCACAACGTGGACACATCCCATTTTTTTTACAGAAAACACAGCTGTTTTTTGCAAAGTGCCTAGCTATTGATTTTTGCCTCTAGCTCAGACGGCACCTAGGGAAACCTACCAAACCTGTGCATTTTTTAAAACTAGAGACCTAGGGGAATCCAAGATGGGGTGCCTTGTGGGGCACTGACCAGGTTCTGTTATCCAGAATCCTTTGCAAACCTCAAAATGTGGCTAAAAAAACACATTTTCATCACATTTCGGTGACAGAAAGTTCTGGAATCTGAGAGGAGCCACAAATTTCCTTCCACCCAGCGTTCCCCCAAGTCTTCCGATAAAAATGATACCTCACTTGTGTGGGTAGGCCTAGCGCCCGCGACAGGAAATGTCCCAAAACACAACGTGGACACATCCCATTTTTTCACAGAAAACAGCTGTTTTTTGCAAAGTGCCTACCTGTAGATTTTGGCCCCTAGCTCAGCCGCCACCTAGGGAAACCTACTAAACATGTGCATTTTTGAAAACTAGAGATCTAGGGGAATCCAAGATGGGGTGACTTGTGGGGCTCCGACCAGGTTCTGTTACCCAGAATCCTTTGCAAACCTCAAAATTTGGCTTAAGAAATACATTTTCCTCACATTTTGGTGACAGAAAGTTCTGGAATCTGAGAGGAAGCACAAATTTCCTTCCACCCAGCGTTCCCCCAAGTCTGCCGATAAAAATGATACCTCACTTGTGTGGGTAGGCCTAGCGCCCGCGACATGAAATGTCCCCAAACACAACGTGGGACATCCCATTTTTTGACAGAAAACAGAGGTGTTTTTTGCAAAGCGCCTACCTGTAGATTGTGGTCTCTAGCTCAGCCGGCACCTAAGGAAACCTACCAAACCTGTGCATTTTTGAAAAGTAGAGACCTAGGGGATCCAAGATGGGGTGACTTGTGGGGCTCTGACCAGGTTCTGTTACCCAGAATCCTTTGCAAACCTCAAAATTTGGCTAAAAAAACACTTTTTCCTGTCATTTCGGTGACAGAATGTTCTGCAATCTGAGAGGAGCCACAAATTTCTTTCCACCCAGCGTTCCCCCAAGTCTTCCGATAAAAATGATAACTCACTTGTGTGGGTAGGCCTAGCGCCCGCGACAGGAAATGCCCCAAAGCACAACGTGGACACATCCCATTTTTTTTACAGAAAACACAGCTGTTTTTTGCAAAGTGCCTAGCTGTTGATTTTTGCCTCTAGCTCAGACGGCCCCTAGGGAAACCTACCAAACCTGTGCATTTTTTAAAACTAGAGACCTAGGGGAATCCAAGATGGGGTGCCTTGTGGGGCTCTGACCAGGTTCTGTTATCCAGAATCCTCTGCAAACCTCAAAATGTGGCTAAAAAAACACATTTTCATCACATTTCGGTGACAGAAAGTTCTGGAATCTGAGAGGAGCCACAAATTTCCTTCCACCCAGCGTTCCCCCAAGTCTTCCGATGAAAATGATACCTCACTTGTGTGGGTAGGCCTAGCGCCCGCGACAGGAAATGTCCCAAAACACAACGTGGACACATCCCATTTTTTCACAGAAAACAGAGCTGTTTTTTGCAAAGTGCCTACCTGTAGATTTTGGCCCCTAGCTCAGCCGCCACCTAGGGAAACCTACTAAACATGTGCGTTTTTGAAAACTAGAGATCTAGGGGAATCCAAGATGGGGTGACTTGTGGGGCTCTGACCAGGTTCTGTTACCTAGAATCCTTTGCAAACCTCAAAATGTTGCTAAAAAAACACATTTTCCTCACATTTCGGTTACAGAAAGTTCTGGAATCTGAGAGGAGGCACAAATTTCCTTCCACCCAGAGTTCCCCCAAGTCTCCCGATATAAATGATACCTCACGTGTGTGGGTAGGCCTAGCGCCCGCAACAGGATATGCCCCAAAACACAACGTGGACACATCACATTTTTTCACGGAAAACAGAGCTGTTTTTTGCAAAGTGCCTACCTGTAGATTTTGGCCTCTAGCTCAGCCGGCACCTAGGGAAACCTACCAGACCTGTGCATTTTTGTAAACTAGAGACCTAGGGGAATCCAATATGGGGTGACTTGTGGGGCTCTGACCAGGTTCTGTTACCCAGAATCCTTTGCAAACCTCAAAATTTGGCTTAAAAAACACTTTTTCCTGTCATTTCGGTGACAGAAAGTTCTGGAATCTGAGAGGTGCCACAAATTTCCTTCCACCCAAGTCTTGCGATAAAAATGGTACCTCACTTGTGTGGGTGGGCCTAGTGCCCGCGACAGGATATGCCCCAAAACACAACGTGGACACATCCCATTTTTTCACATAAAACAGAGCTGTTTTTTGCAAAGTGCCTACCTGTAGATTTTGGCCTCTAGCTCATCCGGCACCTAGGGAAACCTACCAAGCCTGTGCATTTTTGAAAACTAGAGACCATGGGGAATCCAAGATGGGGTGACTTGTGGGGCTCTGACCAGGTTCTGTTACCCAGAATCGTTTGCAAACCTCAAAATTTGGCTAAAAAAACACTTTTTCCTGTCATTTCGGTGACAGAATGTTCTGGAATCTGAGAGGACCCACAAATGTCTTTCCACCCAGCGTTCCCCCAAGTCTTCCGATAAAAATGATAACTCACTTGTGTGGGTAGGCCTAGCGCCCGCGACAGGAAATGCCCCAAAGCACAACGTGGACACATCCCATTTTTTTTACAGAAAACACAGCTGTTTTTTGCAAAGTGCCTAGCTATTGATTTTTGCCTCTAGCTCAGACGGCACCTAGGGAAACCTACCAAACCTGTGCATTTTTTAAAACTAGAGACCTAGGGGAATCCAAGATGGGGTGCCTTGTGGGGCACTGACCAGGTTCTGTTATCCAGAATCCTTTGCAAACCTCAAAATGTGGCTAAAAAAACACATTTTCATCACATTTCGGTGACAGAAAGTTCTGGAATCTGAGAGGAGCCACAAATTTCCTTCCACCCAGCGTTCCCCCAAGTCTTCCGATAAAAATGATACCTCACTTGTGTGGGTAGGCCTAGCGCCCGCGACAGGAAATGTCCCAAAACACAACGTGGACACATCCCATTTTTTCACAGAAAACAGCTGTTTTTTGCAAAGTGCCTACCTGTAGATTTTGGCCCCTAGCTCAGCCGCCACCTAGGGAAACCTACTAAACATGTGCATTTTTGAAAACTAGAGATCTAGGGGAATCCAAGATGGGGTGACTTGTGGGGCTCCGACCAGGTTCTGTTACCCAGAATCCTTTGCAAACCTCAAAATTTGGCTTAAGAAATACATTTTCCTCACATTTTGGTGACAGAAAGTTCTGGAATCTGAGAGGAAGCACAAATTTCCTTCCACCCAGCGTTCCCCCAAGTCTGCCGATAAAAATGATACCTCACTTGTGTGGGTAGGCCTAGCGCCCGCGACATGAAATGTCCCCAAACACAACGTGGGACATCCCATTTTTTGACAGAAAACAGAGGTGTTTTTTGCAAAGCGCCTACCTGTAGATTGTGGTCTCTAGCTCAGCCGGCACCTAAGGAAACCTACCAAACCTGTGCATTTTTGAAAAGTAGAGACCTAGGGGATCCAAGATGGGGTGACTTGTGGGGCTCTGACCAGGTTCTGTTACCCAGAATCCTTTGCAAACCTCAAAATTTGGCTAAAAAAACACTTTTTCCTGTCATTTCGGTGACAGAATGTTCTGCAATCTGAGAGGAGCCACAAATTTCTTTCCACCCAGCGTTCCCCCAAGTCTTCCGATAAAAATGATAACTCACTTGTGTGGGTAGGCCTAGCGCCCGCGACAGGAAATGCCCCAAAGCACAACGTGGACACATCCCATTTTTTTTACAGAAAACACAGCTGTTTTTTGCAAAGTGCCTAGCTGTTGATTTTTGCCTCTAGCTCAGACGGCCCCTAGGGAAACCTACCAAACCTGTGCATTTTTTAAAACTAGAGACCTAGGGGAATCCAAGATGGGGTGCCTTGTGGGGCTCTGACCAGGTTCTGTTATCCAGAATCCTCTGCAAACCTCAAAATGTGGCTAAAAAAACACATTTTCATCACATTTCGGTGACAGAAAGTTCTGGAATCTGAGAGGAGCCACAAATTTCCTTCCACCCAGCGTTCCCCCAAGTCTTCCGATGAAAATGATACCTCACTTGTGTGGGTAGGCCTAGCGCCCGCGACAGGAAATGTCCCAAAACACAACGTGGACACATCCCATTTTTTCACAGAAAACAGAGCTGTTTTTTGCAAAGTGCCTACCTGTAGATTTTGGCCCCTAGCTCAGCCGCCACCTAGGGAAACCTACTAAACATGTGCGTTTTTGAAAACTAGAGATCTAGGGGAATCCAAGATGGGGTGACTTGTGGGGCTCTGACCAGGTTCTGTTACCCAGAATCCTTTGCAAACCTCAAAATTTGGCTTAAGAAACACATTTTCCTCACATTTTGGTGACAGAAAGTTCTGGAATCTGAGAGGAGGCACAAATTTCCTTCCACCCAGCGTTCCCCCAAGTCTGCCGATAAAAATGATACCTCACTTGTGTGGGTAGGCCTAGCGCCCGCGACAGGAAATGTCCCCAAACACAACGTGGGACATCCCATAGTTTGACAGAAAACAGAGGTGTTTTTTGCAAAGCGCCTACCTGTAGATTGTGGTCTCTAGCTCAGCCGGCACCTAAGGAAACCTACCAAACCTGTGCATTTTTGAAAAGTAGAGACCTAGGGGAATCCAAGATGGGGTGACTTTTGGGGCTCTGACCAGGTTCTGTTACCCAGAATCCTTTGCAAACCTCAAAATTTGGCTAACAAAACACATTTTCCTCACATTTCGGTGACAGAAAGTTCTGGAATCGGAGAGGAGGCACAAATTTCCTTCCACCCAGCGTTCCCCCAAGCCTCCCGATAAAAATTATACCTCACTTGTGTGGGTAGGCCTAGCGCCCGCGACAGGAAACGCCCCAAAGCACAACGTGGACACATCCCATTTTTTGACAGCAATTCAGAGCTGTTTTTTGCAAAGTGCCTACCTGTAGATTTTGGCCTCTAGCTCAGCCGGCACCTATGGAAACCTACCAAACCCGTGCATTTTTGAAAACTAGAGACCTAGGGGAATCCAAGATGGGGTGAGTTGTGGGGCTCTGACCAGGTTCTGTTACCCAGAATCCTTTGCAAACCTCAAACTTTGGCTAAAAAAACACATTTTCCTCACATTTCGGTGACGGAAAGTTCTGGAATCTAAGAGGAGGCACACATTTCCTTCCACCCAGCGTTCCCCCAAGTCTCCCGATATAAATGATACCTCACTTGTGTGGGTAGGCCTAGCGCCCACGACAGGAAATGCCCCAAAGCACAACGTGGACACATCCCATTTTTTGACAGAAAACAGAGCTGTTTTTTGCAAAGTATCTACCTGTAGATTTTGGCCCCTAGCTCAGCCGGCACCTAGGGAAACATACTAAACCTGTGCATTTATTAAAAGTAGACACCTAGGGGAATCCAAGATGGGGTGACTTGTGGGGCTCTGACCAGGTTCTGTTACCCAGAATCCTTTGCAAACCTCAAAATTTGGCTTAAAAAACACTTTTTTTCTGTCATTTCGGTGACAGAAAGTTCTGGAATCTGAGAGGAGCCACAAATTTCCTTCCACCCAGCTTTCCCCCAAGTCTTCCGATAAAAATGGTACCTCACTTGTGTGGGTGGGCCTAGTGCCCGCGACAGGATATGCCCCAAAACACAGCGTGGACACATCCCATTTTTTAACAGAAAACAGCTGTTTTTTGCAAAGTGCCTACCTGTAGATTTTGGCCCCTAGCTCAGCCGCCACCTAGGGAAACCTACTAAACATGTGCATTTTTGAAAACTAGAGATCTAGGGGAATCCAAGATGGGGTGACTTGTGGGGCTCCGACCAGGTTCTGTTACCCAGAATCCTTTGCAAACCTCAAAATTTGGCTTAAGAAATACATTTTCCTCACATTTTGGTGACAGAAAGTTCTGGAATCTGAGAGGAAGCACAAATTTCCTTCCACCCAGCGTTCCCCCAAGTCTGCCGATAAAAATGATACCTCACTTGTGTGGGTAGGCCTAGCGCCCGCGACATGAAATGTCCCCAAACACAACGTGGGACATCCCATTTTTTGACAGAAAACAGAGGTGTTTTTTGCAAAGCGCCTACCTGTAGATTGTGGTCTCTAGCTCAGCCGGCACCTAAGGAAACCTACCAAACCTGTGCATTTTTGAAAAGTAGAGACCTAGGGGATCCAAGATGGGGTGACTTGTGGGGCTCTGACCAGGTTCTGTTACCCAGAATCCTTTGCAAACCTCAAAATTTGGCTAAAAAAACACTTTTTCCTGTCATTTCGGTGACAGAATGTTCTGCAATCTGAGAGGAGCCACAAATTTCTTTCCACCCAGCGTTCCCCCAAGTCTTCCGATAAAAATGATAACTCACTTGTGTGGGTAGGCCTAGCGCCCGCGACAGGAAATGCCCCAAAGCACAACGTGGACACATCCCATTTTTTTTACAGAAAACACAGCTGTTTTTTGCAAAGTGCCTAGCTGTTGATTTTTGCCTCTAGCTCAGACGGCCCCTAGGGAAACCTACCAAACCTGTGCATTTTTTAAAACTAGAGACCTAGGGGAATCCAAGATGGGGTGCCTTGTGGGGCTCTGACCAGGTTCTGTTATCCAGAATCCTCTGCAAACCTCAAAATGTGGCTAAAAAAACACATTTTCATCACATTTCGGTGACAGAAAGTTCTGGAATCTGAGAGGAGCCACAAATTTCCTTCCACCCAGCGTTCCCCCAAGTCTTCCGATGAAAATGATACCTCACTTGTGTGGGTAGGCCTAGCGCCCGCGACAGGAAATGTCCCAAAACACAACGTGGACACATCCCATTTTTTCACAGAAAACAGAGCTGTTTTTTGCAAAGTGCCTACCTGTAGATTTTGGCCCCTAGCTCAGCCGCCACCTAGGGAAACCTACTAAACATGTGCGTTTTTGAAAACTAGAGATCTAGGGGAATCCAAGATGGGGTGACTTGTGGGGCTCTGACCAGGTTCTGTTACCCAGAATCCTTTGCAAACCTCAAAATTTGGCTTAAGAAACACATTTTCCTCACATTTTGGTGACAGAAAGTTCTGGAATCTGAGAGGAGGCACAAATTTCCTTCCACCCAGCGTTCCCCCAAGTCTGCCGATAAAAATGATACCTCACTTGTGTGGGTAGGCCTAGCGCCCGCGACAGGAAATGTCCCCAAACACAACGTGGGACATCCCATAGTTTGACAGAAAACAGAGGTGTTTTTTGCAAAGCGCCTACCTGTAGATTGTGGTCTCTAGCTCAGCCGGCACCTAAGGAAACCTACCAAACCTGTGCATTTTTGAAAAGTAGAGACCTAGGGGAATCCAAGATGGGGTGACTTTTGGGGCTCTGACCAGGTTCTGTTACCCAGAATCCTTTGCAAACCTCAAAATTTGGCTAACAAAACACATTTTCCTCACATTTCGGTGACAGAAAGTTCTGGAATCGGAGAGGAGGCACAAATTTCCTTCCACCCAGCGTTCCCCCAAGCCTCCCGATAAAAATTATACCTCACTTGTGTGGGTAGGCCTAGCGCCCGCGACAGGAAACGCCCCAAAGCACAACGTGGACACATCCCATTTTTTGACAGCAATTCAGAGCTGTTTTTTGCAAAGTGCCTACCTGTAGATTTTGGCCTCTAGCTCAGCCGGCACCTATGGAAACCTACCAAACCCGTGCATTTTTGAAAACTAGAGACCTAGGGGAATCCAAGATGGGGTGAGTTGTGGGGCTCTGACCAGGTTCTGTTACCCAGAATCCTTTGCAAACCTCAAACTTTGGCTAAAAAAACACATTTTCCTCACATTTCGGTGACAGAAAGTTCTGGAATCTAAGAGGAGGCACACATTTCCTTCCACCCAGCGTTCCCCCAAGTCTCCCGATATAAATGATACCTCACTTGTGTGGGTAGGCCTAGCGCCCACGACAGGAAATGCCCCAAAGCACAACGTGGACACATCCCATTTTTTGACAGAAAACAGAGCTGTTTTTTGCAAAGTATCTACCTGTAGATTTTGGCCCCTAGCTCAGCCGGCACCTAGGGAAACATACTAAACCTGTGCATTTATTAAAAGTAGACACCTAGGGGAATCCAAGATGGGGTGACTTGTGGGGCTCTGACCAGGTTCTGTTACCCAGAATCCTTTGCAAACCTCAAATTTGGCTTAAAAAACACATTTTTTCTGTCATTTCGGTGACAGAAAGTTCTGGAATCTGAGAGGAGCCACAAATTTCCTTCCACCCAGCTTTCCCCCAAGTCTTCCGATAAAAATGGTACCTCACTTGTGTGGGTGGGCCTAGTGCCCGCGACAGGATATGCCCCAAAACACAGCGTGGACACATCCCATTTTTTAACAGAAAACAGAGCTGTTTTTTGCAAAGTGCCTACTTGTAGATTTTGGCCTCTAGCTCAGCCGGCACCTAGAGAAACCTACCAAGCCTGTGCATTTTTGAAAACTAGAGACCATGGGGAATCCAAGATGGGGTGACTTGTGGGGCTCTGACCAGGTTCTGTTACCCAGAATCATTTGCAAACCTCAAAATTTGGCTAAAAAAACACTTTTTCCTGTCATTTCGGTGACAGAAAGTTCTGGAATCTGAGAGGAGCCACAAATTTCCTTCCACCCAGCGTTCCCCGAAGTCTTCCGATAAAAATGATACCTCACTTGTTTGGGTAGGCCTATCGCCCGCGACAGGAAATGCCCGAAAGCACAACGTGGACACATTCCATTTTTTCACAGAAAACAGAGCTGTTTTTTGCAAAGTGCCTACCTGTAGATTTTGGCCTCTAGCTCATCCGGCACCTAGGGAAACCTACCAAGCCTGTGCATTTTTGAAAACTAGAGACCATGGGGAATCCAAGATGGGGTGACTTGTGGGGCTCTGACCAGGTTCTGTTACCCAGAATCGTTTGCAAACCTCAAAATTTGGCTAAAAAAACACTTTTTCCTGTCATTTCGGTGACAGAATGTTCTGGAATCTGAGAGGACCCACAAATTTCTTTCCACCCAGCGTTCCCCCAAGTCTTCCGATAAAAATGATAACTCACTTGTGTGGGTAGGCCTAGCGCCCGCGACAGGAAATGCCCCAAAGCACAACGTGGACACATCCCATTTTTTTTACAGAAAACACAGCTGTTTTTTGCAAAGTGCCTAGCTATTGATTTTTGCCTCTAGCTCAGACGGCACCTAGGGAAACCTACCAAACCTGTGCATTTTTTAAAACTAGAGACCTAGGGGAATCCAAGATGGGGTGCCTTGTGGGGCACTGACCAGGTTCTGTTATCCAGAATCCTTTGCAAACCTCAAAATGTGGCTAAAAAAACACATTTTCATCACATTTCGGTGACAGAAAGTTCTGGAATCTGAGAGGAGCCACAAATTTCCTTCCACCCAGCGTTCCCCCAAGTCTTCCGATAAAAATGATACCTCACTTGTGTGGGTAGGCCTAGCGCCCGCGACAGGAAATGTCCCAAAACACAACGTGGACACATCCCATTTTTTCACAGAAAACAGCTGTTTTTTGCAAAGTGCCTACCTGTAGATTTTGGCCCCTAGCTCAGCCGCCACCTAGGGAAACCTACTAAACATGTGCATTTTTGAAAACTAGAGATCTAGGGGAATCCAAGATGGGGTGACTTGTGGGGCTCCGACCAGGTTCTGTTACCCAGAATCCTTTGCAAACCTCAAAATTTGGCTTAAGAAATACATTTTCCTCACATTTTGGTGACAGAAAGTTCTGGAATCTGAGAGGAGGCACAAATTTCCTTCCACCCAGCGTTCCCCCAAGTCTGCCGATAAAAATGATACCTCACTTGTGTGGGTAGGCCTAGCGCCCGCGACATGAAATGTCCCCAAACACAACGTGGGACATCCCATTTTTTGACAGAAAACAGAGGTGTTTTTTGCAAAGCGCCTACCTGTAGATTGTGGTCTCTAGCTCAGCCGGCACCTAAGGAAACCTACCAAACCTGTGCATTTTTGAAAAGTAGAGACCTAGGGGATCCAAGATGGGGTGACTTGTGGGGCTCTGACCAGGTTCTGTTACCCAGAATCCTTTGCAAACCTCAAAATTTGGCTAAAAAAACACTTTTTCCTGTCATTTCGGTGACAGAATGTTCTGCAATCTGAGAGGAGCCACAAATTTCTTTCCACCCAGCGTTCCCCCAAGTCTTCCGATAAAAATGATAACTCACTTGTGTGGGTAGGCCTAGCGCCCGCGACAGGAAATGCCCCAAAGCACAACGTGGACACATCCCATTTTTTTTACAGAAAACACAGCTGTTTTTTGCAAAGTGCCTAGCTGTTGATTTTTGCCTCTAGCTCAGACGGCCCCTAGGGAAACCTACCAAACCTGTGCATTTTTTAAAACTAGAGACCTAGGGGAATCCAAGATGGGGTGCCTTGTGGGGCTCTGACCAGGTTCTGTTATCCAGAATCCTCTGCAAACCTCAAAATGTGGCTAAAAAAACACATTTTCATCACATTTCGGTGACAGAAAGTTCTGGAATCTGAGAGGAGCCACAAATTTCCTTCCACCCAGCGTTCCCCCAAGTCTTCCGATGAAAATGATACCTCACTTGTGTGGGTAGGCCTAGCGCCCGCGACAGGAAATGTCCCAAAACACAACGTGGACACATCCCATTTTTTCACAGAAAACAGAGCTGTTTTTTGCAAAGTGCCTACCTGTAGATTTTGGTCTCTAGCTCAGCCGGCACCTAAGGAAACCTACCAAACCTGTGCATTTTTGAAAAGTAGAGACCTAGGGGAATCCAAGATGGGGTGACTTTTGGGGCTCTGACCAGGTTCTGTTACCCAGAATCCTTTGCAAACCTCAAAATTTGGCTAACAAAACACATTTTCCTCACATTTCGGTGACAGAAAGTTCTGGAATCGGAGAGGAGGCACAAATTTCCTTCCACCCAGCGTTCCCCCAAGCCTCCCGATAAAAATTATACCTCACTTGTGTGGGTAGGCCTAGCGCCCGCGACAGGAAACGCCCCAAAGCACAACGTGGACACATCCCATTTTTTGACAGCAATTCAGAGCTGTTTTTTGCAAAGTGCCTACCTGTAGATTTTGGCCTCTAGCTCAGCCGGCACCTATGGAAACCTACCAAACCCGTGCATTTTTGAAAACTAGAGACCTAGGGGAATCCAAGATGGGGTGAGTTGTGGGGCTCTGACCAGGTTCTGTTACCCAGAATCCTTTGCAAACCTCAAACTTTGGCTAAAAAAACACATTTTCCTCACATTTCGGTGACAGAAAGTTCTGGAATCTAAGAGGAGGCACACATTTCCTTCCACCCAGCGTTCCCCCAAGTCTCCCGATATAAATGATACCTCACTTGTGTGGGTAGGCCTAGCGCCCACGACAGGAAATGCCCCAAAGCACAACGTGGACACATCCCATTTTTTGACAGAAAACAGAGCTGTTTTTTGCAAAGTATCTACCTGTAGATTTTGGCCCCTAGCTCAGCCGGCACCTAGGGAAACATACTAAACCTGTGCATTTATTAAAAGTAGACACCTAGGGGAATCCAAGATGGGGTGACTTGTGGGGCTCTGACCAGGTTCTGTTACCCAGAATCCTTTGCAAACCTCAAAATTTGGCTTAAAAAACACTTTTTTTCTGTCATTTCGGTGACAGAAAGTTCTGGAATCTGAGAGGAGCCACAAATTTCCTTCCACCCAGCTTTCCCCCAAGTCTTCCGATAAAAATGGTACCTCACTTGTGTGGGTGGGCCTAGTGCCCGCGACAGGATATGCCCCAAAACACAGCGTGGACACATCCCATTTTTTAACAGAAAACAGAGCTGTTTTTTGCAAAGTGCCTACTTGTAGATTTTGGCCTCTAGCTCAGCCGGCACCTAGAGAAACCTACCAAGCCTGTGCATTTTTGAAAACTAGAGACCATGGGGAATCCAAGATGGGGTGACTTGTGGGGCTCTGACCAGGTTCTGTTACCCAGAATCATTTGCAAACCTCAAAATTTGGCTAAAAAAACACTTTTTCCTGTCATTTCGGTGACAGAAAGTTCTGGAATCTGAGAGGAGCCACAAATTTCCTTCCACCCAGCGTTCCCCGAAGTCTTCCGATAAAAATGATACCTCACTTGTTTGGGTAGGCCTATCGCCCGCGACAGGAAATGCCCGAAAGCACAACGTGGACACATTCCATTTTTTCACAGAAAACAGAGCTGTTTTTTGCAAAGTGCCTACCTGTAGATTTTGGCCCCTAGCTCAGCCGGCACCTAGGGAAACCTACTAAACCTGTGCATTTTTTAAAACTAGAGGCCTAGGGGAATCCAAGATGGGGTGACTTGTGGGGCTCTGACCAGGTTCTGTTACCCAGAATCCGTTGCAAACCTCAAAATTTGGCTTAAAAAACACATTTTCCTCACATTTTGGTGACAGAAAGTTCTGGAATCTGAGAGGAGGCACAAATTTCCTTCCACCCAGCGTTCCCCCAAGTCTGCCGATAAAAATGATACCTCACTTGTGTGGGTAGGCCTAGCGCCCGCGACAGGATATGGCCCAAAACACAACGTGGACACATCACATTTTTTCACAGAAAACACAGCTGTTTTTTGCAAAGTGCCCACCTGTAGATTTTGGCCTCTAGCTCAGCCGGCACCTAGAGAAACCTACCAGCCCTGTGCATTTTTTAAAACTAGAGACCTAGGGGAATCCAATATGGGGTGACTTGTGGGGCTCTGACCAGGTTCTGTTACCCAGAATCCTTTGCAAACCTCAAAATTTGGTTAAAAAAACACTTTTTCCTGTCATTTCGGTGACAGAAAGATCTGGAATCTGAGAGGAGCCACGAATTTCCTTCCACCCAGCGTTCCCCCAAGTCTTCCGATAAAAATGGTACCTCACTTGTGTGGGTGGGCTTAGTGCCCGCGACAGGATATGCCCCAAAACACAACGTGGACACATCACATTTTTTCACAGAAAACAGAGCTGTTTTTTGCAAAGTGCCTACCAGTAGATTTTTGCCTCTAGCTCAGCCGGCACCCAGGGAAACCTACCAGACCTGGGCATTTTTGTAAACTAGAGACCTAGGGGAATCCAATATGGGGTGACTTGTGGGGCTCTGACCAGGTTCTGTTACCCAGAATCCTTTGCAAACCTCAAAATTTGGCTTAAAAAACACGTTTTCCTGTCATTTCGGTGACAGAAAGTTCTGGAATCTGAGAGGAGCCACAAATTTCCATCCACCCAAGTCTTGCGATAAAAATGGTACCTCACTTGTGTGGGTGGGCCTAGTGCCCGCGACAGGATATGCCCCAAAACACAACGTGGACACATCCCATTTTTTCACAGAACACAGAGCTGTTATTTGCAAAGTGCCTACCTGTAGATTTTGGCCTCTAGCTCATCCGGCACCTAGGGAAACCTACCAAGCCTGTGCATTTTTTAAAACTAGAGACCATGGGGAATCCAAGATGGGGTAACGTGTGGGGCTCTGACCAGGTTCTGTTACCCAGAATCGTTTGCAAACCTCAAAATTTGGCTAAAAAAACACTTTTTCCTGTCATTTCGGTGACAGAATGTTCTGGAATCTGAGAGGAGCCACAAATTTCTTTCCACCCAGCGTTCCCCCAAGTCTTCCGATAAAAATGATAACTCACTTGTGTGGGTAGGCCTAGCGCCCGCAACAAGAAATGTCCCAAAACACAACGTGGACACATCCCATTTTTTTACAGAAAACAGAGCTGTTTTTTGCAAAGTGCCTAGCTTTTGATTTTTGCCTCTAGCTCAGACGGCACCTAGGGAAACCTACCAAACCTGTGCATTTTTTAAAACTAGAGACCTAGGGGAATCCAAGATGGGGTGACTTGTGGGGCTCTGACCAGGTTCTGTTATCCAGAATCCTTTGCAAACCTCAAAATGTGGCTAAAAAAACTAATTTTCATCACATTTCGGTGACAGAAAGTTCTGGAATCTGAGAGGCGGCACACATTTCCTTCCACCCAGCGTTCCCCCAAGTCTCCCGATATAAATGATACCTCACTTGTGTGGGTAGTCCTAGCGCCGGCGACAGGAAATGCCCCAAAGCACAACGTGGACACATCCCATTTTTCACAGAAAACAGAGCTTTTTTTTGCAAAGTGTCTACCTGTAGATTTTGGCCTCTAGCTCAGCCGGCACCAAGGGAAACCTACTAAACCTGTGCATTTTTGAAAACTAGAGACCTAGGGTAATCCAAGATGGGGTGACTTGTGGGGCTCTGACCAGGTTCTGTTACCCAGAATCCTTTGCAAACCTCAATATTTGGCTTAAGAAACACATTTTCCTCACATTTTGGTGACAGAAAGTTCTGGAATCTGAGAGGAGGCACAAATTTCCTTCCACCCAGCGTTCCCCCAAGTCTGCCGATAAAAATGATACCTCACTTGTGTGGGTAGGCCTAGCGCCCGCGACAGGAAATGTCCCCAAACACAACGTGGGACATCCCATTTTTTGACAGAAAACAGAGGTGTTTTTTGCAAAGCGCCTACCTGTAGATTGTGGTCTCTAGCTCAGCCGGCACCTAGGGAAACCTACCAAACCTGTGCATTTTTGAAAACTAGAGACCTAGGGGAATCCAAGATGGGGTGACTTGTGGGGCTCTGACCAGGTTCTGTTACCCAGAATCCTTTGCAAACCTCAAAATTTGGCTAACAAAACACATTTTCCTCACATTTCGGTGACAGAAAGTTCTGGAATCGGAGAGGAGGCACAAATTTCCTTCCACCCAGCGTTCCCCCAAGCCTCCCGATAAAAATGATACCGCACTTGTGTGGGTAGGCCTAGCGCCCGCGACAGGAAACGCCTCAAAGCACAATGTGGACACATCCCATTTTTTAACAGAAAACAGAGCTGTTTTTTGCAAAGTATCTACCTGTAGATTTTGGCCCCTAGCTCAGCCGGCACCTAGGGAAACCTACTAAATCTGTGCATTTTTTTAAACTAGACACCTAGGGGAATCCAAGATGGGGTGACTTGTGGGGCTCTGACCAGGTTCTGTTACCCAGAATCCTTTGCAAACCTCAAAATTTGGCTTAAAAAACACATTTTCCTCACATTTTGGTGACAGAAAGTTCTGGAATCTGAGAGGAGGCACAAATTTCCTTCCACCCAGCGTTCCCCCAAGTGTCCCGATAAAAATGATACCTCACTTGTGTGGGTAGGCTTAGCGCCCGCGACAAGAAATGCCCCAAAGCACAACGTGGACACATCCCATTTTTTTTACAGAAAACAGAGCTGTTTTTTGCAAAGTGCCTACCTGTAGATTTTTGCCTCTAGCTCAGCCGGCACCTAGGGAAACCTACCAAACCTGTGCATTTTTTTAAACTAGAGACCTAGGGGAATCCAAGATGGGGTGACTTGTGGGGCTCTGACCAGGTTCTGTTACCCAGAATCCTTTGCAAACCTCAAAATGTGGCTAAAAAAACACATTTTCCTCACATTTCGGTTACAGAAAGTTCTGGAATCTGAGAGGAGGCACAAATTTCCTTCCACCCAGAGTTCACCCAAGTCTCCCGATATAAATGATACCTCACTTGTGTGGGTAGGCCTAGCGCCCGCGACAGGATATGCCCCAAAACACAACGTGGACACATCACATTTTTCACGGAAAACAGAGCTGTTTTTTGCAAAGTGCCTACCTGTAGATTTTGGCCTCTAGCTCAGCCGGCACCTAGGGAAACCTACCAGACCTGTGCATTTTTGTAAACTAGAGACCTAGGGGAATCCAATATGGGGTGACTTGTGGGGCTCTGACCAGGTTCTGTTTCCCAGAATCCTTTGCAAACCTCAAAATTTGGCTTAAAAAACACTTTTTCCTGTCATTTCGGTGACAGAAAGTTCTGGAATCTGAGAGGAGCCACAAATTTCCTTCCACCCAAGTCTTGCGATAAAAATGGTACCTCACTTGTGTGGGTGGGCCTAGTGCCCGCGACAGGATATGCCCCAAAACACAACGTGGACACATCCCATTTTTTCACAGAAAACAGAGCTGTTTTTTGCAAAGTGCCTACCTGTAGATTTTGGCCTCTAGCTCATCCGACACCTAGGGAAACCTACCAAGCCTGTGCATTTTTGAAAACTAGAGACCATGGGGAATCCAAGATGGGGTGACTTGTGGGGCTCTGACCAGGTTCTGTTACCCAGAATCGTTTGCAAACCTCAAAATTTGGCTAAAAAAACACTTTTTCCTGTAATTTCGGTGACAGAATGTTCTGGAATCTGAGAGGAGCCACAAATTTCTTTCCACCCAGCGTTCCCCCAAGTCTTCCGATAAAAATGATAACTCACTTGTGTGGGTAGGCCTAGCGCCCGCGACAGGAAATGCCCCAAAGCACAACGTGGACACATCCCATTTTTTTTACAGAAAACAGAGCTGTTTTTTGCAAAGTGCCTAGCTGTTGATTTTTGCCTCTAGCTCAGACGGCACCTAGGGAAACCTACCAAACCTGTGCATTTTTTTAAACTAGAGACCTAGGGGAATTCAAGATGGGTTGACTTGTGGGGCTCTGACCAGGTTCTGTTATCCCGAATCCTTTGCAAACCTCAAAATGTGGCTAAAAAAACAAATTTTCATCACATTTCGGTGACAGAAAGTTCTGGAATCTGAGAGGAGGCGCACATTTCCTTCCACCCAGCGTTCCCCCAAGTCTCCCGATATAAATGATACCTCACTTGTGTGGGTAGGCCTAGCGCCCGCGACAGGAAATGCCCCAAAGCACAACGTGGACACATCCCATTTTTTCACAGAAAACAGAGCTGTTTTATGCAAAGTGCCTACCTGTAGATTTTTGCCTCTAGCTCAGCCGGCACCTAGGGAAACCTACCAAACCTGTGCATTTTTTAAAACTAGAGACCTAGGGGAATCCAAGATGGGGTGACTTGTGGGGCTCTGACCAGGTTCTGTTACCCAGAATCCTTTGCAAACCTCAAAATGTTGCTAAAAAAACACATTTTCCTCACATTTCGGTTACAGAAAGTTCTGGAATCTGAGAGGAGGCACACATTTCCTTCCACCCAGAGTTCCCCCAAGTCTCCCGATATAAATGATACCTCACGTGTGTGGGTAGGCCTAGCGCCCGCGACAGGATATGCCCCAAAACACAACGTGGACACATCACATTTTTTCACGGAAAACAGAGCTGTTTTTTGCAAAGTGCCTACCTGTAGATTTTGGCCTCTAGATCAGCCGGCACCTAGGGAAACCTACCAGACCTGTGCATTTTTGTAAACTAGAGACCTAGGGGAATCCAATATGGGGTGACTTGTGGGGCTCTGACCAGGTTCTGTTACCCAGAATCCTTTGCAAACCTCAAAATTTGGCTTAAAAAACACTTTTTCCTGTCATTTCGGTGACAGAAAGTTCTGGAATCTGAGAGGAGCCACAAATTTCCTTCCACCCAAGTCTTGCGATAAAAATGGTACCTCACTTGTGTGGGTGGGCCTAGTGCCCGCGACAGGATATGCCCCAAAACACAACGTGGACACATCCCATTTTTTCACAGAAAACAGAGCTGTTTTTTGCAAAGTGCCTACCTGTAGATTTTGGCCTCTAGCTCATCCGACACCTGTGGAAACCTACCAAGCCTGTGCATTTTTGAAAACTAGAGACCATGGGGAATCCAAGATGGGGTGACTTGTGGGGCTCTGACCAGGTTCTGTTACCCAGAATCGTTTGCAAACCTCAAAATTTGGCTAAAAAAACACTTTTTCCTGTCATTTCGGTGACAGAATGTTCTGGAATCTGAGAGGAGCCACAAATTTCTTTCCACCTAGCGTTCCCCCAAGTCTTCCGATAAAAATGATAACTCACTTGTGTGGGTAGGCCTAGCGCCCGACAGGAAATGCCCCAAAGCACAACGTGGACACATCCCATTTTTTTTACAGAAAACAGAGCTGTTTTTTGCAAAGTGCCTAGCTGTTGATTTTTGCCTCTAGCTCAGACGGCACCTAGGGAAACCTACCAAACCTGTGCATTTTTTAAAACTAGAGACCTAGGGGAATCCAAGATGGGGTGACTTGTGGGGCTCTGACCAGGTTCTGTTATCCAGAATCCTTTGCAAACCTCAAAATGTGGCTAAAAAAACAAATTTTCATCACATTTCAGTGACAGAAAGTTCTGGAATCTGAGAGGAGGCGCACATTTCCTTCCACCCAGCGTTCCCCCAAGTCTCCCGATATAAATGATACCTCACTTGTGTGGGTAGGCCTAGCGCCCGCGACAGGAAATGCCCCAAAGCACAACGTGGACACATCCCATTTTTTCACAGAAAACAGAGCTGTTTTTTGCAAAGTGCCTACCTGTAGATTTTTGCCTCTAGCTCAGCCGGCACCTAGGGAAACCTACCAAACCTGTGCATTTTTTAAAACTAGAGACCTAGGGGTATCCAAGATGGGGTGACTTGTGGGGCTCTGACCAGGTTCTGTTACCCAGAATCCTTTGCAAACCTCAAAATGTTGCTAAAAAAACACATTTTCCTCACATTTCGGTTACAGAAAGTTCTGGAATCTGAGAGGAGGCACACATTTCCTTCCACCCAGAGTTCCCCCAAGTCTCCCGATATAAATGATACCTCACTTGTGTGGGTAGGCCTAGCGCCCGCGACAGGATATGCCCCAAAACACAACGTGGACACATCACATTTTTTCACGGAAAACAGAGCAGTTTTTTGCAAAGTGCCTACCTGTAGATTTTGGCCTCTAGCTCAGCCGGCACCCAGGGAAACCTACCAGACCTGGGCATTTTTGTAAACTAGAGACCTAGGGGAATCCAATATGGGGTGACTTGTGGGGCTCTGACCAGGTTCTGTTACCCAGAATCCTTTGCAAACCTCAAAATTTGGCTTAAAAAACACGTTTTCCTGTCATTTCGGTGACAGAAAGTTCTGGAATCTGAGAGGAGCCACAAATTTCCATCCACCCAAGTCTTGCGATAAAAATGGTACCTCACTTGTGTGGGTGGGCCTAGTGCCCGCGACAGAATATGCCCCAAAACACAACGTGGACACATCCCATTTTTTCACAGAACACAGAGCTGTTATTTGCAAAGTGCCTACCTGTAGATTTTGGCCTCTAGCTCATCCGGCACCTAGGGAAACCTACCAAGCCTGTGCATTTTTTAAAACTAGAGACCATGGGGAATCCAAGATGGGGTGACGTGTGGGGCTCTGACCAGGTTCTGTTACCCAGAATCGTTTGCAAACCTCAAAATTTGGCTAAAAAAACACTTTTTCCTGTCATTTCGGTGACAGAATGTTCTGGAATCTGAGAGGAGCCACAAATTTCTTTCCACCCAGCGTTCCCCCAAGTCTTCCGATAAAAATGATAACTCACTTGTGTGGGTAGGCCTAGCGCCCGCAACAAGAAATGTCCCAAAACACAACGTGGACACATCCCATTTTTTTACAGAAAACAGAGCTGTTTTTTGCAAAGTGCCTAGCTTTTGATTTTTGCCTCTAGCTCAGACGGCACCTAGGGAAACCTACCAAACCTGTGCATTTTTTAAAACTAGAGACCTAGGGGAATCCAAGATGGGGTGACTTGTGGGGCTCTGACCAGGTTCTGTTATCCAGAATCCTTTGCAAACCTCAAAATGTGGCTAAAAAAACTAATTTTCATCACATTTCGGTGACAGAAAGTTCTGGAATCTGAGAGGCGGCACACATTTCCTTCCACCCAGCGTTCCCCCAAGTCTCACGATATAAATGATACCTCACTTGTGTGGGTAGTCCTAGCGCCGGCGACAGGAAATGCCCCAAAGCACAACGTGGACACATCCCATTTTTCACAGAAAACAGAGCTTTTTTTTGCAAAGTGTCTACCTGTAGATTTTGGCCTCTAGCTCAGCCGGCACCAAGGGAAACCTACTAAACCTGTGCATTTTTTAAAACTAGAGACCTAGGGGAATCCAAGATGGGGTGACTTGTGGGGCTCTGACCAGATTCTGTTACCCAGAATCCTTTGCAAACCTCAATATTTGGCTTAAGAAACACATTTTCCTCACATTTTGGTGACAGAAAGTTCTGGAATCTGAGAGGAGGCACAAATTTCCTTCCACCCAGCGTTCCCCCAAGTCTGCCGATAAAAATGATACCTCACTTGTGTGGGTAGGCCTAGCGCCTGCGACAGGAAATGTCCCCAAACACAACGTGGGACATCCCATTTTTTGACAGAAAACAGAGGTGTTTTTTGCAAAGCGCCTACCTGTAGATTGTGGTCTCTAGCTCAGCCGGCACCTAGGGAAACCTACCAAACCTGTGCATTTTTGAAAACTAGAGACCTAGGGGAATCCAAGATGGGGTGACTTGTGGGGCTCTGACCAGGTTCTGTTACCCAGAATCCTTTGCAAACCTCAAAATTTGGCTAACAAAACACATTTTCCTCACATTTCGGTGACAGAAAGTTCTGGAATCGGAGAGGAGGCACAAATTTCCTTCCACCCAGCGTTCCCCCAAGCCTCCCGATAAAAATGATACCGCACTTGTGTGGGTAGGCCTAGCGCCCGCGACAGGAAACGCCCCAAAGCACAACGTGGACACATCCCATTTTTTAACAGAAAACAGAGCTGTTTTTTGCAAAGTATCTACCTGTAGATTTTGGCCCCTAGCTCAGCCGGCACCTAGGGAAACCTACTAAACCTGTGCATTTTTTTAAACTAGACACCTAGGGGAATCCAAGATGGGGTGACTTGTGGGGCTCTGACCAGGTTCTGTTACCCAGAATCCTTTGCAAACCTCAAAATTTGTCTTAAAAAACACATTTTCCTCACATTTTGGTGACAGAAAGTTCTGGAATCTGAGAGGAGGCACAAATTTCCTTCCACCCAGCGTTCCCCCAAGTGTCCCGATAAAAATGATACCTCACTTGTGTGGGTAGGCCTAGCGCCCGCGACAAGAAATGCCCCAAAGCACAACGTGGACACATCCCATTTTTTTTACAGAAAACAGAGCTGTTTTTTGCAAAGTGCCTACCTGTAGATTTTTGCCTCTAGCTCAGCCGGCACCTAGGGAAACCTACCAAACCTGTGCATTTTTTTAAACTAGAGACCTAGGGGAATCCAAGATGGGGTGACTTGTGGGGCTCTGACCAGGTTCTGTTACCCAGAATCCTTTGCAAACCTCAAAATGTGGCTAAAAAAACTCATTTTCCTCACATTTCGGTTACAGAAAGTTCTGGAATCTGAGAGGAGGCACAAATTTCCTTCCACCCAGAGTTCACCCAAGTCTCCCGATATAAATGATACCTCACTTGTGTGGGTAGGCCTAGCGCCCGCGACAGGATATGCCCCAAAACACAACGTGGACACATCACATTTTTCACGGAAAACATAGCTGTTTTTTGCAAAGTGCCTACCTGTAGATTTTGGCCTCTAGCTCAGCCGGCACCTAGGGAAACCTACCAGACCTGTGCATTTTTGTAAACTAGAGACCTAGGGGAATCCAATATGGGGTGACTTGTGGGGCTCTGACCAGGTTCTGTTTCCCAGAATCCTTTGCAAACCTCAAAATTTGGCTTAAAAAACACTTTTTCCTGTCATTTCGGTGACAGAAAGTTCTGGAATCTGAGAGGAGCCACAAATTTCCTTCCACCCAAGTCTTGCGATAAAAATGGTACCTCACTTGTGTGGGTGGGCCTAGTGCCCGCGACAGGATATGCCCCAAAACACAACGTGGACACATCCCATTTTTTCACAGAAAACAGAGCTGTTTTTTGCAAAGTGCCTACCTGTAGATTTTGGCCTCTAGCTCATCCGACACCTAGGGAAACCTACCAAGCCTGTGCATTTTTGAAAACTAGAGACCATGGGGAATCCAAGATGGGGTGACTTGTGGGGCTCTGACCAGGTTCTGTTACCCAGAATCGTTTGCAAACCTCAAAATTTGGCTAAAAAAACACTTTTTCCTGTAATTTCGGTGACAGAATGTTCTGGAATCTGAGAGGAGCCACAAATTTCTTTCCACCCAGCGTTCCCCCAAGTCTTCCGATAAAAATGATAACTCACTTGTGTGGGTAGGCCTAGCGCCCGCGACAGGAAATGCCCCAAAGCACAACGTGGACACATCCCATTTTTTTTACAGAAAACAGAGCTGTTTTTTGCAAAGTGCCTAGCTGTTGATTTTTGCCTCTAGCTCAGACGGCACCTAGGGAAACCTACCAAACCTGTGCATTTTTTTAAACTAGAGACCTAGGGGAATCCAAGATGGGGTGACTTGTGGGGCTCTGACCAGGTTCTGTTATCCAGAATCCTTTGCAAACCTCAAAATGTGGCTAAAAAAACAAATTTTCATCACATTTCGGTGACAGAAAGTTCTGGAATCTGAGAGGAGGCGCACATTTCCTTCCACCCAGCGTTCCCCCAAGTCTCCCGATATAAATGATACCTCACTTGTGTGGGTAGGCCTAGCGCCCGCGACAGGAAATGCCCCAAAGCACAACGTGGACACATCCCATTTTTTCACAGAAAACAGAGCTGTTTTTTGCAAAGTGCCTACCTGTAGATTTTTGCCTCTAGCTCAGCCGGCACCTAGGGAAACCTACCAAACCTGTGCATTTTTTAAAACTAGAGACCTAGGGGAATCCAAGATGGGGTGACTTGTGGGGCTCTGACCAGGTTCTGTTACCCAGAATCCTTTGCAAACCTCAAAATGTTGCTAAAAAAACACATTTTCCTCACATTTCGGTTACAGAAAGTTCTGGAATCTGAGAGGAGGCACACATTTCCTTCCACCCAGAGTTCCCCCAAGTCTCCCGATATAAATGATACCTCACGTGTGTGGGTAGGCCTAGCGCCCGCGACAGGATATGCCCCAAAACACAACGTGGACACATCACATTTTTTCACGGAAAACAGAGCAGTTTTTTGTAAAGTGCCTACCTGTAGATTTTGGCCTCTAGATCAGCCGGCACCTAGGGAAACCTACCAGACCTGTGAATTTTTGTAAACTAGAGACCTAGGGGAATCCAATATGGGGTGACTTGTGGGGCTCTGACCACGTTCTGTTACCCAGAATCCTTTGCAAACCTCAAAATTTGGCTTAAAAAACACTTTTTCCTGTCATTTCGGTGACAGAAAGTTCTGGAATCTGAGAGGAGCCACAAATTTCCTTCCACCCAAGTCTTGCGATAAAAATGGTACCTCACTTGTGTGGGTGGGCCTAGTGCCCGCGACAGGATATGCCCCAAAACACAACGTGGACACATCCCATTTTTTCACAGAAAACAGAGCTGTTTTTTGCAAAGTGCCTACCTGTAGATTTTGGCCTCTAGCTCATCCGACACCTGTGGAAACCTACCAAGCCTGTGCATTTTTGAAAACTAGAGACCATGGGGAATCCAAGATGGGGTGACTTGTGGGGCTCTGACCAGGTTCTGTTACCCAGAATCGTTTGCAAACCTCAAAATTTGGCTAAAAAAACACTTTTTCCTGTCATTTCGGTGACAGAATGTTCTGGAATCTGAGAGGAGCCACAAATTTCTTTCCTCCCAGCGTTCCCCCAAGTCTTCCGATAAAAATGATAACTCACTTGTGTGGGTAGGCCTAGCGCCCGACAGGAAATGCCCCAAAGCACAACGTGGACACATCCCATTTTTTTTACAGAAAACAGAGCTGTTTTTTGCAAAGTGCCTAGCTGTTGATTTTTGCCTCTAGCTCAGACGGCACCTAGGGAAACCTACCAAACCTGTGCATTTTTTAAAACTAGAGACCTAGGGGAATCCAAGATGGGGTGACTTGTGGGGCTCTGACCAGGTTCTGTTATCCAGAATCCTTTGCAAACCTCAAAATGTGGCTAAAAAAACAAATTTTCATCACATTTCGGTGACAGAAAGTTCTGGAATCTGAGAGGAGGCGCACATTTCCTTCCACCCAGCGTTCCCCCAAGTCTCCTGATATAAATGATACCTCACTTGTGTGGGTAGGCCTAGCGCCCGCGACAGGAAATGCCCCAAAGCACAACGTGGACACATCCCATTTTTTCACAGAAAACAGAGCTGTTTTTTGCAAAGTGCCTACCTGTAGATTTTTGCCTCTAGCTCAGCCGGCACCTAGGGAAACCTACCAAACCTGTGCATTTTTTAAAACTAGAGACCTAGGGGTATCCAAGATGGGGTGACTTGTGGGGCTCTGACCAGGTTCTGTTACCCAGAATCCTTTGCAAACCTCAAAATGTTGCTAAAAAAACTCATTTTCCTCACATTTCGGTTACAGAAAGTTCTGGAATCTGAGAGGAGGCACACATTTCCTTCCACCCAGAGTTCCCCCAAGTCTCCCGATATAAATGATACCTCACGTGTGTGGGTAGGCCTAGCGCCCGCGACAGGATATGCCCCAAAACACAACGTGGACACATCAAATTTTTTCACGGAAAACAGAGCTGTTTTTTGCAAAGTGCCTACCTGTAGATTTTGGCCTCTAGATCAGCCGGCACCTAGGGAAACCTACCAGACCTGTGCATTTTTGTAAACTAGAGACCTAGGGGAATCCAATATGGGGTGACTTGTGGGGCTCTGACCAGGTTCTGTTACCCAGAATCCTTTGCAAACCTCAAAATTTGGCTTAAAAAACACTTTTTCCTGTCATTTCGGTGACAGAAAGTTCTGGAATCTGAGAGGAGCCACAAATTTCCTTCCACCCAAGTCTTGCGATAAAAATGGTACCTCACTTGTGTGGGTGGGCCTAGTGCCCGCGACAGGATATGCCCCAAAACACAACGTGGACACATCCCATTTTTTCACAGAAAACAGAGCTGTTTTTTGCAAAGTGCCTACCTGTAGATTTTGGCCTCTAGCTCATCCGGCACCTAGGGAAACCTACCAAGCCTGTGCATTTTTGAAAACTAGAGACCATGGGGAATCCAAGATGGGGTGACTTGTGGGGCTCTGACCAGGTTCTGTTACCCAGAATCGTTTGCAAACCTCAAAATTTGGCTAAAAAACCACTTTTTCCTGTCATTTCGGTGACAGAATGTTCTGGAATCTGAGAGGAGCCACAAATTTCTTTCCACCCAGCGTTCCCCCAAGTCTTCCGATAAAAATGATAACTCACTTGTGTGGGTAGGCCTAGCGCCCGCGACAGGAAATGCCCCCAAAGCACAACGTGGACACATCCCATTTTTTTTACAGAAAACACAGCTGTTTTTTGCAAAGTGCCTAGCTGTTGATTTTTGCCTCTAGCTCAGACGGCACCTAGGGAAACCTACCAAACCTGTGCATTTTTTAAAACTAGAGACCTAGGGGAATCCAAGATGGGGTGCCTTGTGGGGCTCTGACCAGGTTCTGTTATCCAGAATCCTTTGCAAACCTCAAATGTGGCTAAAAAAACACATTTTCATCACATTTCGGTGACAGAAAGTTCTGGAATCTGAGAGGAGCCACAAATTTCCTTCCACCCAGCGTTCCCCCAAGTCTTCCGATAAAAATGATACCTCACTTGTGTGGGTAGGCCTAGCGCCCGCGACAGGAAATGTCCCAAAACACAACGTGGACACATCCCATTTTTTCACAGAAAACAGAGCTGTTTTTTGCAAAGTGCCTACCTGTAGATTTTGGCCCCTAGCTCAGCCGCCACCTAGGGAAACTACTAAACATGTGCATTTTTGAAAACTAGAGATCTAGGGGAATCCAAGATGGGGTGACTTGTGGGGCTCTGACCAGGTTCTGTTACCCAGAATCCTTTGCAAACCTCAAATTTGGCTTAAGAAACACATTTTCCTCACATTTTGGTGACAGAAAGTTCTGGAATCTGAGAGGAGGCACAAATTTCCTTCCACCCAGCATTCCCCCAAGTCTGCCGATAAAAATGATACCTCACTTGTGTGGGTAGGCCTAGCGCCCGCGACAGGACATGTCCCCAAACACAACGTGGGACATCCCATTTTTTGACAGAAACAGAGGTGTTTTTTTGCAAAGCGCCCTACCTGTAGATTGTGGTCTCTAGCTCAGCCGGCACCTAAGGAAACCTACCAAACCTGTGCATTTTTGAAAAGTAGAGACCTAGGGGAATCCAAGATGGGGTGACTTGTGGGGCTCTGACCAGGTTCTGTTACCCAGAATCCTTTGCAAACCTCAAAATTTGGCTAAAAAAACACTTTTTCCTGTCATTTCGGTGACAGAATGTTCTGGGAATCTGAGAGGAGCCACAAATTTCTTTCCACCCAGCGTTCCCCCAAGTCTTCCGATAAAAATGATAACTCACTTGTGTGGGTAGGCCTAGCGCCCGCGACAGGAAATGCCCCAAAGCACGTGGACACATACCATTTTTTTACAGAAAACACAGCTGTTTTTTGCAAAGTGCCTAGCTGTTGATTTTTGCCTCTAGCTCAGACGGCACCTAGGAAACCTACCAAACCTGTGCATTTTTTTTAAACTAGAGACCTAGGGGAATCCAAGATGGGGTGCCTTGTGGGGCTCTGACCAGGTTCTGTTATCCAGAATCCTTTGCAAACCTCAAAATGTGGCTAAAAAAACACATTTTCATCACATTTCGGTGACAAAAAGTTCTGGAATCTGAGAGGAGCCACAAATTTCCTTCCACCCAGCGTTCCCCCAAGTCTTCCGATAAAAATGATACCTCACTTGTGTGGGTAGGCCTAGCGCCCGCGACAGGAAATGTCCCAAAACACAACGTGGACACATCCCATTTTTTAACAGAAAACAGAGCTGTTTTTTGCAAAGTGCCCTACCTGTAGATTTTGGCCCCTAGCTCAGCCGCCACCTAGGGAAACCTACTAAACATGTGCGTTTTTGAAAACTAGAGATCTAGGGGAATCCAAGATGGGGTGACTTGTGGGGCTCTGACCAGGTTCTGTTACCCAGAATCCTTTGCAAACCTCAAAATTTGGCTTAAGAAACACATTTTCCTCGCATTTTGGTGACAGAAAGTTCTGGAATCTGAGAGGAGGCACAAATTTCCTTCCACCCAGCGTTCCCCCAAGTCTGCCGATAAAAATGATACCTCACTTGTGTGGGTAGGCCTAGCGCCCGCGACAGGAAATGTCCCCAAACACAACGTGGGACATCCCATTTTTTTACAGAAAACAGAGGTGTTTTTTGCAAAGCGCCTACCTGTAGATTGTGGTCTCTAGCTCAGCGGCACCTAAGGAAACCTACCAAACCTGTGCATTTTTGAAAAGTAGAGACCTAGGGGAATCCAAGATGGGGTGACTTGTGGGGCTCTGACCAGGTTCTGTTACCCAGAATCCTTTGCAAACCTCAAAATTTGGCTAACAAAACACATTTTCCTCACATTTCGGTGACAGAAAGTTCTGGAATCGGAGAGTAGGCACAAATTTCCTTCCACCCAGCGTTCCCCCAAGCCTCCCGATAAAAATGATACCTCACTTGTTTGGGTAGGCCCAGCGCCCGCGACAGGAAACGCCCCAAAGCACAACGTGGACACATCCCATTTTTTGACAGAAATTCAGAGCTGTTTTTTGGAAAGTGCCCTACCTGTAGATTTTGGCCTCTAGCTCAGCCGGCACCTATGGAAACCTACCAAACCTGTGCAATTTTTAAAACTAGAGACCTAGGGGAATCCAAGATGGGGTGAGTTGTGGGGCTCGGACCAGGTTCTGTTACCCAGAATCCTTTGCAAACCTCAACATTTGGCTAAAAAAACACATTTTCCTCACATTTCGGTGAAAGAAAGTTCTGGAATCTAAGAGGAGGCACACATTTCCTTCCACCCAGCGTTCCCCCAAGTCTCCCGATATAAATGATACCTCACTTGTGTGGGTAGGCCTAGCGCCCACGACAGGAAATGCCCCAAGGCACAACGTGGACACATCCCATTTTTTGACAGAAAACAGAGCTGTTTTTTGCAAAGTATCTACCTGTAGATTTTGGCCCCTAGCTCAGCCGGCACCTAGGGAAACCTACTAAACCTGTGCATTTTTTAAAAGTAGACACCTAGGGGAATCCAAGATGGGGTGACTTGTGGGCTCTGACCAGGTTCTGTTACCCAGAATCCTTGCAAACCTCAAAATTTGGCTTAAAAAACACTTTTTCCTGTCATTTCGGTGACAGAAAGTTCTGGAATCTGAGAGGAGCCACAAATTTCCTTCCACCCAGCGTTCCCCCAAGTCTTCCGATAAAAATGGTACCTCACTTGTGTGGGTGGGCCTAGTGCCCGCTACAGGATATGCCCCAAAACACAGCGTGGACACATCCCATTTTTTAACAGAAAACAGAGCTGTTTTTTGCAAAGTGCCTACTTGTAGATTTTGGCCTCTAGCTCAGCCGGCACCTAGAGAAACCTACCAAGCCTGTGCATTTTTGAAAACTAGAGACCATGGGTAATCCAAGATGGGGTGACTTGTGGGGCTCTGACCAGGTTCTGTTACCCAGAATCATTTGCAAACCTCAAAATTTGGCTAAAAAAACACTTTTTCCTGTCATTTCGGTGACAGAAAGTTCTGGAATCTGAGAGGAGCCACAAATTTCCTTCCACCCAGCGTTCCCCCAAGTCTTCCGATAAAAATGATACCTCACTTGTGTGGGTAGGCCTATCGCCCGCGACAGGAAATGCCCCAAAGCACAACGTGGACACATCCCATTTTTTCACAGAAAACAGAGCTGTTTTTTGCAAAGTGCCTACCTGTAGATTTTGGCCCCTAGCTCAGCCGGCACCTAGGGAAACCTACTAAACCTGTGCATTTTTGAAAACTAGAGGCCTAGGGGAATCCAAGATGGGGTGACTTGTGGGGCTCTGACCAGGTTCTGTTACCCAGAATCCGTTGCAAACCTCAAAATTTGGCTTAAAAAAAACATTTTCCTCACATTTTGTGACAGAAAGTTCTGGAATCTGAGAGGAGGCACGAATTTCCTTCCACCCAGCGTTCCCCAAGTCTTCCGATAAAAATGGTACCTCACTTGTGTGGGTGGGCTTAGTGCCCGCGACAGGATATGCCCCAAAACACAACCTGGACACATCCCATTTTTTTCACAGAAAACAGAGCTGTTTTTTGCAAAGTGCCTACCTGTAGATTTTTGCCTCTAGCTCAGCCGGCACCTAGGGAAACCTACCAAACCTGTGCATTTTTTAAAACTAGAGACCTAGGGGAATCCAAGATGGGGTGACTTGTGGGGCTCTGACCAGGTTCTGTTACCCAGAATCCTTTGCAAACCTCAAAATGTGGCTAAAAAAAACACATTTTCCTCACATTTCGGTGACAGAAAGTTCTGGAATCTGAGAGGAGGCACACATTTCCTTCCACCCAGATTTCCCCCAAGTCTCCCGATATAAATGATACCTCACTTGTGTGGGTAGGCCTAGCGCCCGCGACAGGAAATGTCCCCAAACACAACGTGGGACATCCCATTTTTTGACAGAAAACAGAGGTGTTTTTTGCAAAGCGCCTACCTGTAGATTGTGGTCTCTAGCTCAGCCGGCACCTAGGGAAACCTACCAAACCTGTGCATTTTTGAAAAGTAAAGACCTAGGGGAATCCAAGATGGGGTGACTTGTGGGGCTCTGACCAGGTTCTGTTACCCAGAATCCTTTGCAAACCTCAAAATTTGGCTAACAAAACACATTTTCCTCACATTTCGGTGACAGAAAGTTCTGGAATCGGAGAGGAGGCACAAATTTCCTTCCACGCAGCGTTCCCCCTAGCCTCCCGATAAAAATGATACCTCACTTGTGTGGGTAGGCCTAGCGCCCGCGACAGGAAACGCCCAAAGCACAACGTGGACACATCCCATTTTTTAACAGAAAACAGAGCTGTTTTTTGCAAAGTATCTACCTGTAGATTTTGGCCCCTAGCTCAGCCGGCACCTAGGGAAACCTACTAAACCTGTGCATTTTTTAAAACTAGACACCTAGGGGAATCCAAGATGGGGTGACTTGTGGGGCTCTGACCAGGTTCTGTTACCCAGAATCCTTTGCAAACCTAAAAATTTGGCTTAAAAAACACCTTTTCCTCACATTTTGGTGACAGAAAGTTCTGGAATCTGAGAGGAGGCACAAATTTCCTTCCACCCAGCGTTCCCCCAAGTCTGCCGATAAAAATGATACCTCACTTGTGTGGGTAGGCCTAGCGCCCGCGACAGGAAATGTTCCCAAACACAACGTGGGCACATCCCATTTTTTGACAGAAAACAGAGGTGTTTTTTGCAAAGTGCCTACCTGTAGATTGTGGTCTCTAGCTCAGCCGGCAGCTAGGGAAACCTACCAAGCCTGTGCATTTTTGAAAACTAGAGACCATGGGGAATCCAAGATGGGGTGACTTGTGGGGCTCTGACCAGGTTCTGTTACCCAGAATCATTTGCAAACCTCAAAATTTGGCTAAAAAAACACTTTTTCCTTTCATTTCGGTGACAGAAAGTTCTGGAATCTGAGAGGAGCCACAAATTTCCTTCCACCTAGCGTTCCCCCAAGTCTTCCGATAAAAATGATACCTCACTTGTGTGGGTAGGCCTAGCGCCCGCGACAGGAAATGCCCCAAAGCACAACGTGGACACATCCCATTTTTTCACAGAAAACAGAGCTGTTTTTTGCAAAGTGCCTACCTGTAGATTTTGGCCCCTAGCTCAGCCGGCACCTAGGGAAACCTACTAAAACTGTGCATTTTTGAAAACTAGAGACCTAGGGGAATCCAAGATGGGGTGACTTGTGGGGCTCTGACCAGGTTCTGTTACCCAGAATCATTTGCAAACCTCAAAATTTGGCTAAAAAAACACTTTTTCCTCACATTTTGGTGACAGAAAGTTCTGGAATCTGAGAGGAGGCACAAATTTCCTTTCACCTAGCGTTCCCCCAAGTCTTCCGATAAAAATGATACCTCACTTGTGTGGGTAGGCCTAGCGCCCGCGACAGGATATGGCCCAAAACACAACGTGGACAGATCACATTTTTTCACAGAAAACAGAGCTGTTTTTTGCAAAGTGCCTACCTGTAGATTTTGGCCTCTCGCTCAGCCGGCACCTAGGGAAACCTACCAGCCCTGTGCATTTTTTAAAACTAGAGACCTAGGGGAATCCAATATGGGGTGACTTGTGGGGCTCTGACCAGGTTCTATTACCCAGAATCCTTTGCAAACCTCAAAATTTGGTTAAAAAAACACTTTTTTCTGTCATTTCGGTGACAGAAAGATCTGGAATCTGAGAGGAGCCACGAATTTCCTTCCACCCAGCGTTCCCCCAAGTCTTCCGATAAAAATGGTACCTCACTTGTGTGGGTGGGCTTAGTGCCCGCGACAGGATATGCCCCAAAACACAACCTGGACACATCCCATTTTTTTCACAGAAAACAGAGCTGTTTTTTGCAAAGTGCCTACCTGTAGATTTTGGCCTCTAGCTCAGCCGGCACCTAGGGAGACCTACCAAGCCTGTGCATTTTTGAAAACTAGAGACCATGGGGAATCCAAGATGGGGTGACTTGTGGGGCTCTGACCAGGTTCTGTTACCCAGAATAGTTTGCAAACCTCAAAATTTGGATAAAAAAACACTTTTTCCTGTCATTTCGGTGACAGAAAGTTTTGGAATCTGAGAGGAGCCACAAATTTCCTTTCACCCAGCATTCCCCCAAGTCTTCCGATAAAAATGATACCTCACTTGTGTGGGTAGGCCTAGCGCCCGCGACAGGAAATGTCCCAAAACACAACGTGGACACATCCCATTTTTTCACAGAAAACAGAGCTGTTTTTTGCGAAGGGCCTACCTGTAGATTTTGGCCCCTAGCTCAGCCGGCACCTAGGGAAACCTACTGAACCTGTGCATTTTTGAAAACTAGAGACCTAGGGGAATCCAAGATGGGATGACTTGTGGGGCTCTGACCACGTTCTGTTACCCAGAATCCTTTGCAACCCTCAAAATTTGGCTTAAAAAACAAATTTTCCTCACATTTTGGTGAGAGAAAGTTCTGGAATCTGAGAGGAGGCACAAATATCCTTCCACCCAGCTTTCCCCCAAGTCTGCCGATAAAAATGATACCTCACTTGTGTGGGTAGGCCTACCGCCCGCGACAGGAAATGTCCCCAAACACAACGTGGACACATTCCATTTTTTGACAGAAAACAGAGGTGTTTTTTGCACAGCGCCTACCTGTAGATTGTGGTCTCTAGCTCAGCCGGAACCTAGGGAAACCTACCAAACCTGTGCATTTTTGAAAACTAGAGACCTAGGGGAATCCAAGATGGGGTGACTTGTTGGGCTCGGACCAGGTTCTGTTACCCAGAATCCTTTGCAAACCTCAAAATTTGGCTAGCAAAACACATTTTCCTCACATTTCGGTGACAGAAAGTTCTGGAATCGGAGAGGAGGCACAAATTTCCTTCCACCCAGCGTTTCCCCAAGCCTCCCAAAAAAAAATGATACCTCACTTGTGTGGGTAGGCCTACCGCCCGCGACAGGAAATGTCCCCAAACACAACGTGGACACATCCGATTTTTTGACAGAAATCAGAGCTGTTTTTTGCAAAGTGCCTACCTGTAGGTTTTGGCTTCTAGCTCAGCCGGCACCTAGGGAAACCTACTAAACCTGTGCATTTTTTAAAACTAGAGACGTAGGGGAATCCAAGATGGGGTGACTTGTGGGGCTCTTACCAGGTTCTGTTACCCAGAATCCGTTGCAAACCTCAAAATTTGGCCTAAAAAACACATTTTTCTCACATTTTGGTGACAGAAAGTTCTGGAATCTGAGCGGAGGCACAAATTTCCTTCCACCCAGCGTTCCCCCAAGTCTGCCGATAAAAATTATACCTCACTTGTGTGGGTAGGCCGAGCGCCCGCGACAGGATATGCCCCAAAACACAACGTGGACACATCACATTTTTTCACAGAAAACAGAGCTGTTTTGTGCAAAGTGCCTACCTGTAGATTTTTGCCTCTAGCTCAGCCGGCACCTACGGAAACCTACCAAACCTGTGCATTTTTGAAAACTAGAGACCTAGGGGAATCCAAGATGGGGTGACTTGTGGGGCTCTGACCACGTTCTGTTACCCAGAATCCTTTGCAACCCTCAAAATTTGGCTTAAAAAACACTTTTTCCTGTCATTTTGGTGAGAGAAAGTTCTGGATTCTGAGAGGAGGCACAAATATCCTTCCACCCAGCCTTCTCCTAAGTCTGCCGATAAAAATGATACCTCACTTGTGTGGGTAGGCCTAGCGCCCGCGACAGGAAATGTCCCCAAACACAACGTGGACACATCCCATTTTTTGACAGAAAACACAGGTGTTTTTTGCACATCGCCTACCTGTAGATTGTGGTCTCTAGCTCAGCCGGAACCTAGGGAAACCTACCAAACCTGTGCATTTTTGACAACTAGAGACCTAGGGGAATCCAAGATGGGCTGACTTGTGGGGCTCTGACCAGGTTCTGTTACCCAGAATCCTTTGCAAACCTCAAAATTTGGCTAACAAAACACATTTTCCTCACATATCGGTGACAGAAAGTTTTGGAATCGGAGAGGAGGCACAAATTTCCTTCCACCCAGCGTTCCCCCAAGCCTCCCGATAAAAATGATACCTCACTTGTGTGGGTAGGCCTAGCGCCCGCGACAGGAAATGCCCCAAAGCACAACGTGGACACATCCCATTTTTTGACAGAAATCAGAGCTGTTTTTTGCAAAGTGCCTACCTGTAGATTTTGGCCTCTAGCTCAGCCGGCACCTAGGGAAACCTACCAAACCCGTGCATTTCTGAAATCTAGAGACCTAGGGGAATCCAAGATGCGGTGACTTGTGGGGCTCTGACCAGGTTCTGTTACACAGAATCCTTTGCAAACCTCAAATTGGCTAAAAAAAAACATTTTCCTAACATTTCGGTGACAGAAAGTTCTGGAATCTGAGAGGAGGCACACATTTCCTTCCACCCAGCGTTCCCCCAAGTCTCCCGATATAAATGATACCTCACTTGTGTGGGTAGGCCTAGCGCCCGCGACAGGAAATGCCCCAAAGCACAACGTGGACACATCCCATTTTTTGACAGAAAACAGAGCTGTTTTTTGCAAAGTGTCTACCTGTAGATTTTGGCCCCTAGTTCAGCCGGCACCTAGAGAAACCTACTAAACCTGTGCATTTTTGAAAACTAGAGACCTAGGGGAATCCAAGATGGGGTGACTTGTGGGGCTCTGACCAGGTTCTGTTACCCAGAATCCTTTGCAAACCTCAAAATTTGGCTTAAAAAACACATTTTCCTCACATTTTGGTGACAGAAAGTTCTGGAATCTGAGAGGAGGCACAAATTTCCTTCCACCCAGCGTTCCCCCTAGTCTGCCGATAAAAATGATACCTCACTTGTGTGGGTAGGCCTAGCGCCCGTGACAGGAAATATCCCCAAACACAACGTGGGCACATCCCATTTTTTGACAGAAAACAGAGGTGTTTTTTGCAAAGCGCCTACCTGTAGATTGTGGTCTCTAGCTCAGCCGGCACCTAGGGAAACCTACCAAACTTGTGCATTTTTGAAAACTAGACACCTAGGGGAATCCAAGATGGGGTGACTTGCGGGGCTCAGACCAGGTTCTGTTACCCAGAATCCTTTGCAAACCTCAAAATTTGGCTAACAAAACACATTTTCCTCACATTTCGGTGACAGAAAGTTCTGGAATCTGAGAGGAGGCAAAAATGTCCTGCCACCCAGCGTTCCCCCAAGTGTCCCGATAAAAGTGATACCTCACTTGTGTGGGTAGGCCTAGCGCCCGTTACAAGAAATGCCCCAAAGCACAACGTGGACACATCCCATTTTTTTTTTAGGAAACAGAGCTGTTTTTTGCAAAGTGCCTACCTGTAGATTTTTGCCTCTAGCTCAGCCGGCACCTAAGGAAACCTACCAAACATGTGCATTTTTGAAAACTAGAGACCTAGGGGAATCCAAGATGGGGTGACTTGTGGGGCTCTGACCAGGTTCTGTGACCCAGAATCCTTTGCAAACCTCAAAATGTGGCTAAAAAAAACACATTTTCCTCACATTTCGGTGACAGAAAGTTCTGGAATCTGAGAGGAGGCACACATTTCCTTCCACCCAGCGTTCCCCCAAGTCTCCCGATATAAATGATACCTCACTTGTGTGGGTAGGCCTAGCACCCGCGACAGGAAATGCCACAAAGCACAACGTGGACACATTTCATTTTTTGACAGAAAACAGAGCTGTTTTTTGCAAAGTGTCTACCTGTAGATTTTGGCCCCTAGCTCAGCCGGCACCTAGGGAAACCCACTAAACCTGTGCATTTTTGAAAACTAGAGACCTAGGGGAATCCAAGATGGGGTGACTTGTGGGGCTCTGACCAGGTTCTGTTACCCAGAATCCTTTGCAAACCTCAAAATTTGGCTTAAAAAACACATTTTCCTCACATTTTGGTGACAGAAAGTTCTGGAATCTGAGAGGAGGCACAAATTTCCTTCCACCCAGCGTTCCCCAAAGTCTGCCGATAAAAATGATATCTCACTTGAGTGGGTAGGCCTAGCGCCCGCGACAGGAGATGCCCCAAAGCACAACGTGGACACATCCCATTTTTTGACAGAAAACAGAGCTGTTTTTTGCAAAGTGTCTACCTGTAGATTTTGGCCCCTAGTTCAGCCGGCACCTAGGGAAACCTACTAAACCTGTGCAGTTTTGAAAACTAGAGACCTAGGGGAATCCAAGATGGGGTGACTTGTGGGGCTCTGACCAGGTTCTGTTACCCAGAATCCTTTGCAAACCTCAAAATTTGGCTTAAAAAACACATTTTCCTCACATTTCGGTGACAGAAAGTTCTGGAATCTGAGAGGAGGCAAAAATGTCCTTCCACCCAGCGTTCCCCCAAGTGTCCCGATAAAAATGATACCTCACTTGTGTGGGTAGGCCTAGCGCCCGCAACAAGAAATGCCCCAAAGCACAACGTGGACACATCCCATTTTTTGACAGAAATCAGAGATGTTTTTTGCAAAGTGCCTACCTGTAGATTTTGGCCTCTAGCTCAGCCGGCACCTAGGGAAACCTACCAAACCCGTGCATTTTTGAAAACTAGAGACCTAGGCGAATCCAAGATGGGGTGACTTGTGGGGCTTTGACCAGGTTCTATTACCCTGAATCCTTTGCAAACCTCAAAATTTGGCTAAAAAAACATATTTTCCTCACATTTCGGTGACAGAAAGTTCTGGAATCTGAGAGGTGGCAAAAATGTCCTTCCACCCAGCGTTCCCTCAAGTGTCCTGATAAAAATGATACCTCACTTGTGTGGGTAGGCCTAGCACCCGCAACAAGAAATGCCCCAAAGCACAACGTGGACACATCTCATTTTTTTTACAGAAAACAGAACTGTTTTTTGCAAAGTGCCTACCTGTAGATTTTTGCCTCTAGCTCATCCGGCACCTAGGGAAACCTACCAAACCTGTGCATTTTTGAAAACTAGAGACCTAGGGGAATCCAAGATGGGGTGACTTGTGGGGCTCTGACCAGGTTCTGTTACCCAGAATCCTTTGCAAACCTCAAAATGTGGATAAAAAAACAAATTTTCCTCACATTTCGGTGACAGAAAGTTCTGGAATCTGAGAGGAGGCACACATTTCCTTCCACCCAGCGTTCCCCCAAGTCTCCCGATATAAATGATACCTCACTTGTGTGGGTAGGCCTAGCGCCCGCGACAGGAAATACCCCAAAGCACAACGTGGACACATCCCATTTTTTGACAGAAAACAGAGCTGTTTTTTGCAAAGTGTCTACCTGTAGATTTTGGCCCCTAGCTCAGCCGGCACCTATGGAAACCTACTAAATCTGTGCATTTTTGAAAACTACAGACCTAGGGGAATCCAAGATGGGGTGACTTGTGGGGCTCAGACCAGGTTCTGTTACCCAGAATCCTTTGCAAACCTCAAAATTTGGCTAACAAAACACATTTTCCTCACATTTCGGTGACAGAAAGTTCTGGAATCTGAAAGGAGGCAAAAATGTCCTTCCACCCAGCGTTTCCCCAAGTGTCCCGATAAAAATGATACCTCACTTGTGTGGGTAGGCCTAGCGCCCGCTACAAGAAATGCCCCAAAGCACAACGTGGACACATCCCATTTTTTTTTACAGAAAACAGAGCTGTTTTTTGCAAAGTGCCTACCTGTAGATTTTTGCCTCTAGCTCAGCCGGCACCTAAGGAAACCTACCAAACATGTGCATTTTTGAAAACTAGAGACCTAGGGGAATCCAAGATGGGGTGACTTGTGGGGCTCTGACCAGGTTCTGTGACCCAGAATCCTTTGCAAACCTCAAAATGTGGCTAAAAAAAAACACATTTTCCTCACATTTCGGTGACAGAAAGTTCTGGAATCTGAGAGGAGGCACACATTTCCTTCCACCCAGCGTTCCCCCAAGTCTCCCGATATAAATGATACCTCACTTGTGTGGGTAGGCCTAGCACACGCGACAGGAAATGCCCCAAAGCACAACGTGGACACATTTCATTTTTTGACAGAAAACAGAGCTGTTTTTTGCAAAGTGTCTACCTGTAGATTTTGGCCCCTAGCTCAGCCGGCACCTAGGGAAACCGACTAAACCTGTGCATTTTTGAAAACTAGAGACCTAGGGGAATCCAAGATGGGTTGACTTGTGGGGCTCTGACCAGGTTCTGTTACCCAGAATCCTTTGCAAACCTCAAAATTTGGCTTAAAAAACACATTTCCCTCACATTTTGGTGACAGAAAGTTCTGGAATCTGAGAGGAGGCACAAATTTCCTTCCACCCAGCGTTCCCCAAAGTCTGCCGATAAAAATGATATCTCACTTGTGTGGGTAGGCCTAGACCCTGCGACAAGAAATGCCCCAAAGCACAACGTGGACTCATCCCATGTTTTTACAGAAATCAGAGATGTTTTTTGCAAAGTGCCTACCTGTAGATTTTTGCCTCTAGCTCAGCCGGCACCTAGGGAAACCTACCAAACCTGTGCATTTTTGAAAACTAGAGACCTAGGGGAATCCAAGATGGGGTGACTCGGGGGCTCTGACCAGGTTCTGTTACCCAGAATCCTTTGCAAACCTCAAAATGTGGCTAAAAAAACACATTTTCCTCACATTTCGGTGACAGAAAGTTCTGGAATCTGAGAGGAGGCACACATTTCCTTCCACCCAGCGTTCCCCCAAGTCTCCCGATATAAATGATACCTCACTTGTGTGGGTAGGCCTAGCGCCCGCGACAGGAAATGCCCCAAAGCACAACGTGGACACATCCCATTTTTTGACAGAAAACAGAGCTGTTTTGTGCAAAGTGCCTACCTGTAGATGTTGGCGTCTAGCTCAGCCAGCACCTAGGGAAACCTACCAAACCTGTGCATTTTTTAAAACTAGAGACCTAGGGAAATCCAAGATGGGGTGACTTGTGGGGCTCTGACCAGGTTCTTTTACCCAGAATCCTTTGCAAACCTCAAAACTTGGCTAAAAAAACACATTTTCATCACATTTCGGTGACAGAAAGTTCTGGAATCGGAGAGGAGGCACACATTTCCTTCCATCCAGGGTTCCCCCAAGTCTCCCGATAAAAATGATACCTCACTTGTGTGGGTATGCCTTGCGCCCGCGACAGGAAATGCCCCAAAGCACAACGTGGACACATCCCATTTTTTGACAGAAAACAGAGCTGTTTTTTGCAAAGTGCCTACCTGTAGATTTTGGCCTCTAGCTCAGCCGGCACCTAGGGAGACCTACTAAACCTGTGCATTTTTGAAAACTAGAGACCTAGGGGAATCCAAGATGGGGTGACTTGTGGGGCTCTGACCAGGTTCTGTTACCCAGAATCCTTTGCAAACCTCAAAATTTGGCTTAAAAAAACAAATTTTCCTCACATTTTGGTGACAAAAAGTTCTGGAATCTGAGAGGAGGCACAAATTTCCTTCCACCCACCGTTCCCCCAAGTCTGCCGATAAAAATGATACCTCACTTGTTTGGGTAGGCCAAGCGCCTGCGACAGGAAATGTCCCCAAACACAACGTGGGACATCCCATTTTTTGACAGAAAGCAGAGGTGTTTTTTGCAAAGCGCCTACCTGTGGATTGTGGTCTCTAGCTCAGCCGGCACCTAGGGAAACCTACCAAACCTGTGCATTTTTGAAAACTAGAGACCTAGGGGAATCCAAGATGGGGTGACTTGTGGGGCTCTGACCAGGTTCTGTTACCCAGAATCCTTTGCAAACCTCAAAATTTGGCTAACAAAACACATTTTCCTCACATATCGGTGACAGAAAGTTTTGGAATCAGAGAGGAGGCACAAATTTCCTTCCACCCAGCGTTCCCCCAAGCCTCCCGATAAAAATGATACCTCACTTGTGTGGGTAGGCCTAGCGCCCGCGACAGGAAATGCCCCAAAGCACAACGTGGACACATCCCATTTTTTGACAGAAATCAGAGCTGTTTTTTGCAAAGTGCCTACCTGTAGATTTTGGCCTCTAGCTCAGCCGGCACCTAGGGAAACCTACCAAACCCGTGCATTTCTGAAATCTAGAGACCTAGGGGAATCCAAGATGGGGTGACTTGTGGGGCTCTGACCAGGTTCTGTTACACAGAATCCTTTGCAAACCTCAAATTGGCTAAAAAAAAACATTTTCCTAACATTTCGGTGACAGACAGTTCTGGAATCTGAGAGGAGGCACACATTTCCTTCCACCCAGCGTTCCCCCAAGTCTCCCGATATAAATGATACCTCACTTGTGTGGGTAGGCCTAGCGCCCGCGACAGGAAATGCCCCAAAGCACAACGTGGACACATCCCATTTTTTGACAGAAAACAGAGCTGTTTTTTGCAAAGTGTCTACCTGTAGATTTTGGCCCCTAGTTCAGCCAGCACCTAGGGAAACCTACCAAACCTGTGCATTTTTGAAAACTAGAGACCTAGGGGAATCCAAGATGGGGTGACTCGGGGGCTCTGACCAGGTTCTGTTACCCAGAATCCTTTGCAAACCTCAAAATGTGGCTAAAAAAACACATTTTCCTCACATTTCGGTGACAGAAAGTTCTGGAATCTGAGAGGAGGCACACATTTCCTTCCACCCAGCGTTCCCCCAAGTCTCCCGATATAAATGATACCTCACTTGTGTGGGTAGGCCTAGCGCCCGCGACAGGAAATGCCCCAAAGCACAACGTGGACACATCCCATTTTTTGACAGAAAACAGAGCTGTTTTGTGCAAAGTGCCTACCTGTAGATGTTGGCGTCTAGCTCAGCCAGCACCTAGGGAAACCTACCAAACCTGTGCATTTTTTAAAACTAGAGACCTAGGGAAATCCAAGATGGGGTGACTTGTGGGGCTCTGACCAGGTTCTTTTACCCAGAATCCTTTGCAAACCTCAAAACTTGGCTAAAAAAACACATTTTCATCACATTTCGGTGACAGAAAGTTCTGGAATCGGAGAGGAGGCACACATTTCCTTCCATCCAGGGTTCCCCCAAGTCTCCCGATAAAAATGATACCTCACTTGTGTGGGTATGCCTTGCGCCCGCGACAGGAAATGCCCCAAAGCACAACGTGGACACATCCCATTTTTTGACAGAAAACAGAGCTGTTTTTTGCAAAGTGCCTACCTGTAGATTTTGGCCTCTAGCTCAGCCGGCACCTAGGGAGACCTACTAAACCTGTGCATTTTTGAAAACTAGAGACCTAGGGGAATCCAAGATGGGGTGACTTGTGGGGCTCTGACCAGGTTCTGTTACCCAGAATCCTTTGCAAACCTCAAAATTTGGCTTAAAAAAACAAATTTTCCTCACATTTTGGTGACAAAAAGTTCTGGAATCTGAGAGGAGGCACAAATTTCCTTCCACCCACCGTTCCCCCAAGTCTGCCGATAAAAATGATACCTCACTTGTTTGGGTAGGCCAAGCGCCTGCGACAGGAAATGTCCCCAAACACAACGTGGGACATCCCATTTTTTGACAGAAAGCAGAGGTGTTTTTTGCAAAGCGCCTACCTGTGGATTGTGGTCTCTAGCTCAGCCGGCACCTAGGGAAACCTACCAAACCTGTGCATTTTTGAAAACTAGAGACCTAGGGGAATCCAAGATGGGGTGACTTGTGGGGCTCTGACCAGGTTCTGTTACCCAGAATCCTTTGCAAACCTCAAAATTTGGCTAACAAAACACATTTTCCTCACATATCGGTGACAGAAAGTTTTGGAATCAGAGAGGAGGCACAAATTTCCTTCCACCCAGCGTTCCCCCAAGCCTCCCGATAAAAATGATACCTCACTTGTGTGGGTAGGCCTAGCGCCCGCGACAGGAAATGCCCCAAAGCACAACGTGGACACATCCCATTTTTTGACAGAAATCAGAGCTGTTTTTTGCAAAGTGCCTACCTGTAGATTTTGGCCTCTAGCTCAGCCGGCACCTAGGGAAACCTACCAAACCCGTGCATTTCTGAAATCTAGAGACCTAGGGGAATCCAAGATGGGGTGACTTGTGGGGCTCTGACCAGGTTCTGTTACACAGAATCCTTTGCAAACCTCAAATTGGCTAAAAAAAAACATTTTCCTAACATTTCGGTGACAGACAGTTCTGGAATCTGAGAGGAGGCACACATTTCCTTCCACCCAGCGTTCCCCCAAGTCTCCCGATATAAATGATACCTCACTTGTGTGGGTAGGCCTAGCGCCCGCGACAGGAAATGCCCCAAAGCACAACGTGGACACATCCCATTTTTTGACAGAAAACAGAGCTGTTTTTTGCAAAGTGTCTACCTGTAGATTTTGGCCCCTAGTTCAGCCGGCACCTAGGGAAACCTACTAAACCTGTGCATTTTTAAAAACTAGAGACCTAGGGGAATCCAAAATGGGGTGACTTGTGGGGCTCCGACCAGGTTCTGTTACCCAGAATCATTTGCAAACCTCAAAATTTGGCTTAAAAAACACATTTTCCTCACATTTTGGTGACAGGAAGTTCTGAAATCTGAGAGGAGGCACAAATTTCCTTCCACCCAGCGTTCCCCCTAGTCTGCCGATAAAAATGATACCTCACTTGTGTGGGTAGGCCTAGCGCCCGTGACAGGAAATATCCCCAAACACAACGTGGGCACATCCCATTTTTTGACAGAAAACAGAGGTGTTTTTTGCAAAGCGCCTACCTGTAGATTGTGGTCTCTAGCTCAGCCGGCACCTAGGGAAACCTACCAAACTTGTGCATTTTTGAAAACTAGACACCTAGGGGAATCCAAGATGGGGTGACTTGTGGGGCTCAGACCAGGTTCTGTTACCCAGAATCCTTTGCAAACCTCAAAATTTGGCTAACAAAACACATTTTCCTCACATTTCGGTGACAGAAAGTTCTGGAATCTGAGAAGAGGCAAAAATGTCCTTCCACCCAGCGTTCCCCCAAGTGTCCCGATAAAAATGATACCTCATTTGTGTGGGTAGGCCTAGCGCCCGCTACAAGAAATGCCCCAAAGCACAACGTGGACACATCCCATTTTTTTTACAGAAAACAGAGCTGTTTTTTGCAAAGTGGCTACCTGTAGATTTTTGCCTCTAGCTCAGCCGGCACCTAAGGAAACCTACCAAACATGTGCATTTTTGAAAACTAGAGACCTAGGGGAATCCAAGATGGGGTGACTTGTGGGGCTCTGACCAGGTTCTGTGACCCAGAATCCTTTGCAAACCTCAAAATGTGGCTAAAAAAAACACATTTTCCTCACATTTCGGTGACAGAAAGTTCTGGAATCTGAGAGGAGGCACACATTTCCTTCCACCCAGCGTTCCCCCAAGTCTCCCGATATAAATGATACCTCACTTGTGTGGGTAGGCCTAGCACACGCGACAGGAAATGCCCCAAAGCACAACGTGGACACATTTCATTTTTTGACAGAAAACAGAGCTGTTTTTTGCAAAGTGTCTACCTGTAGATTTTGGCCCCTAGCTCAGCCGGCACCTAGGGAAACCGACTAAACCTGTGCATTTTTGAAAACTAGAGACCTAGGGGAATCCAAGATGGGTTGACTTGTGGGGCTCTGACCAGGTTCTGTTACCCAGAATCCTTTGCAAACCTCAAAATTTGGCTTAAAAAACACATTTTCCTCACATTTTGGTGACAGAAAGTTCTGGAATCTGAGAGGAGGCACAAATTTCCTTCCACCCAGCGTTCCCCAAAGTCTGCCGATAAAAATGATATCTCACTTGTGTGGGTAGGCCTAGACCCTGCGACAAGAAATGCCCCAAAGCACAACGTGGACTCATCCCATGTTTTTACAGAAATCAGAGATGTTTTTTGCAAAGTGCCTACCTGTAGATTTTTGCCTCTAGCTCAGCCGGCACCTAGGGAAACCTACCAAACCTGTGCATTTTTGAAAACTAGAGACCTAGGGGAATCCAAGATGGGGTGACTCGGGGGCTCTGACCAGGTTCTGTTACCCAGAATCCTTTGCAAACCTCAAAATGTGGCTAAAAAAAACACATTTTTCCCCCCCTCCCCCCCACATTTCGGTGACAGAAAGTTCTGGAATCTGAGAGGAGGCACACATTTCCTTCCACCCAGCGTTCCCCCAAGTCTCCCGATATAAATGATACCTCACTTGTGTGGGTAGGCCTAGCGCCCGCGACAGGAAATGCCCCAAAGCACAACGTGGACACATCCCATTTTTTGACAGAAAACAGAGCTGTTTTGTGCAAAGTGCCTACCTGTAGATGTTGGCGTCTAGCTCAGCCAGCACCTAGGGAAACCTACCAAACCTGTGCATTTTTTAAAACTAGAGACCTAGGGAAATCCAAGATGGGGTGACTTGTGGGGCTCTGACCAGGTTCTTTTACCCAGAATCCTTTGCAAACCTCAAAACTTGGCTAAAAAAACACATTTTCATCACATTTCGGTGACAGAAAGTTCTGGAATCGGAGAGGAGGCACACATTTCCTTCCATCCAGGGTTCCCCCAAGTCTCCCGATAAAAATGATACCTCACTTGTGTGGGTATGCCTTGCGCCCGCGACAGGAAATGCCCCAAAGCACAACGTGGACACATCCCATTTTTTGACAGAAAACAGAGCTGTTTTTTGCAAAGTGCCTACCTGTAGATTTTGGCCTCTAGCTCAGCCGGCACCTAGGGAGACCTACTAAACCTGTGCATTTTTGAAAACTAGAGACCTAGGGGAATCCAAGATGGGGTGACTTGTGGGGCTCTGACCAGGTTCTGTTACCCAGAATCCTTTGCAAACCTCAAAATTTGGCTTAAAAAAACAAATTTTCCTCACATTTTGGTGACAAAAAGTTCTGGAATCTGAGAGGAGGCACAAATTTCCTTCCACCCACCGTTCCCCCAAGTCTGCCGATAAAAATGATACCTCACTTGTTTGGGTAGGCCAAGCGCCTGCGACAGGAAATGTCCCCAAACACAACGTGGGACATCCCATTTTTTGACAGAAAGCAGAGGTGTTTTTTGCAAAGCGCCTACCTGTGGATTGTGGTCTCTAGCTCAGCCGGCACCTAGGGAAACCTACCAAACCTGTGCATTTTTGAAAACTAGAGACCTAGGGGAATCCAAGATGGGGTGACTTGTGGGGCTCTGACCAGGTTCTGTTACCCAGAATCCTTTGCAAACCTCAAAATTTGGCTAACAAAACACATTTTCCTCACATATCGGTGACAGAAAGTTTTGGAATCAGAGAGGAGGCACAAATTTCCTTCCACCCAGCGTTCCCCCAAGCCTCCCGATAAAAATGATACCTCACTTGTGTGGGTAGGCCTAGCGCCCGCGACAGGAAATGCCCCAAAGCACAACGTGGACACATCCCATTTTTTGACAGAAATCAGAGCTGTTTTTTGCAAAGTGCCTACCTGTAGATTTTGGCCTCTAGCTCAGCCGGCACCTAGGGAAACCTACCAAACCCGTGCATTTCTGAAATCTAGAGACCTAGGGGAATCCAAGATGGGGTGACTTGTGGGGCTCTGACCAGGTTCTGTTACACAGAATCCTTTGCAAACCTCAAATTGGCTAAAAAAAAACATTTTCCTAACATTTCGGTGACAGACAGTTCTGGAATCTGAGAGGAGGCACACATTTCCTTCCACCCAGCGTTCCCCCAAGTCTCCCGATATAAATGATACCTCACTTGTGTGGGTAGGCCTAGCGCCCGCGACAGGAAATGCCCCAAAGCACAACGTGGACACATCCCATTTTTTGACAGAAAACAGAGCTGTTTTTTGCAAAGTGTCTACCTGTAGATTTTGGCCCCTAGTTCAGCCGGCACCTAGGGAAACCTACTAAACCTGTGCATTTTTGAAAACTAGAGACCTAGGGGAATCCAAGATGGGGTGACTTGTGGGGCTCCGACCAGGTTCTGTTACCCAGAATCCTTTGCAAACCTCAAAATTTGGCTTAAAAAACACATTTTCCTCACATTTTGGTGACAGGAAGTTCTGAAATCTGAGAGGAGGCACAAATTTCCTTCCACCCAGCGTTCCCCCTAGTCTGCCGATAAAAATGATACCTCACTTGTGTGGGTAGGCCTAGCGCCCGTGACAGGAAATATCCCCAAACACAACGTGGGCACATCCCATTTTTTGACAGAAAACAGAGGTGTTTTTTGCAAAGCGCCTACCTGTAGATTGTGGTCTCTAGCTCAGCCGGCACCTAGGGAAACCTACCAAACTTGTGCATTTTTTAAAACTAGACACCTAGGGGAATCCAAGATGGGGTGACTTGTGGGGCTCAGACCATGTTCTGTTACCCAGAATCCTTTGCAAACCTCAAAATTTGGCTAACAAAACACATTTTCCTCACATTTCGGTGACAGAAAGTTCTGGAATCTGAGAGGAGGCAAAAATGTCCTTCCACCCAGCGTTCCCCCAAGTGTCCCGATAAAAATGATACCTCATTTGTGTGGGTAGGCCTAGCGCCCGCTACAAGAAATGCCCCAAAGCACAACGTGGACACATCCCATTTTTTTTACAGAAAACAGAGCTGTTTTTTGCAAAGTGCCTACCTGTAGATTTTTGCCTCTAGCTCAGCCGGCACCTAAGGAAACCTACCAAACATGTGCATTTTTGAAAACTAGAGACCTAGGGGAATCCAAGATGGGGTGACTTGTGGGGCTCTGACCAGGTTCTGTGACCCAGAATCCTTTGCAAACCTCAAAATGTGTCTAAAAAAAACACATTTTCCTCACATTTCGGTGACAGAAAGTTCTGGAATCTGAGAGCCTTCCACCCAGCGTTCCCCCAAGTCTCCCGATATAAATGATACCTCACTTGTGTGGGTAGGCCTAGCGCCCGCGACAGGAAATGCCCCAAAGCACAACGTGGACACATTTCATTTTTTGACAGAAAACAGAGCTGTTTTTTGCAAAGTGTCTACCTGTAGATTTTGGCCCCTAGCTCAGCCGGCACCTAGGGAAACCCACTAAACCTGTGCATTTTTGAAAACTAGAGACCTAGGGGAATCCAAGACTTGTGGGGCTCTGACCAGGTTCTGTTACCCAGAATCCTTTGCAAACCTCAAAATTTGGCTTAAAAAACACATTTTCCTCACATTTTGGTGACAGAAAGTTCTGGAATCTGAGAGGAGGCACAAATTTCCTTCCACCCAGCGTTCCCCAAAGTCTGCCGATAAAAATGATATCTCACTTGTGTGGGTAGGCCTAGCGCCCGCGACAGGAAATGCCCAAAGCACAACGTGGACACATCCCATTTTTTGACAGAAAACAGAGCTGTTTTTTGCAAAGTGTCTACCTGTAGATTTTGGCCCCTAGTTCAGCCGGCACCTAGGGAAATCTACTAAACCTGTGCATTTTTGAAAACTAGAGACCTAGGGGAATCCAAGATGGGGTGACTTGTGGAGCTCTGACCAGGTTCTGTTACCCAGAATCCTTTGCAAACCTCAAAATTTGGCTTAAAAAACACATTTTCCTCACATTTTGGTGACAGAAAGTTCTGGAATCTGAGAGGAGCCACAAATTTCCTTCCACCCAGCGTTCCCCCTAGTCTGCCGATAAAAATGATACCTCACTTGTGTGGGTAGGCCTAGCGCCCGAGACAGGAAATATCCCCAAACACAACGTGGGCACATCCCATTTTTTGACAGAAAACAGAGGTGTTTTTTGCAAAGCGCCTACCTGTAGATTGTGGTCTCTAGCTCAGCCGGCACCTAAGGAAACCTACCAAACTTGTGCATTTTTGAAAACTAGACACCTAGGGGAATCCAAGATGGGGTGACTTGTGGGGCTCAGACCAGGTTCTGTTACCCAGAATCCTTTGCAAACCTCAAAATTTGGCTAACAAAACACATTTTCCTCACATTTCGGTGACAGAAAGTTCTGGAATCGGAGAGGAGGCAAAAATGTCCTTCCACCCAGCGTTCCCCCAAGTGTCCCGATAAAAATGATACCTCACTTGTGTGGGTAGGCTTAGCGCCCGCAACAAGAAATACCCCAAAGCACAACATGGACACATCCCATTTTTTGACAGAAATCAGTGATGTTTTTTGCAAAGTGCCTACCTGTAGATTTTGGCCTCTAGCTCAGCCGGCACCTAGGGAAACCTACCAAACCCGTGCATTTTTTAAAACTAGAGACCTAGGCGAATCCAAGATGGGGTGACTTGTGGGGCTTTGACCAGGTTCTGTTACCCAGAATCCTTTGCAAACCTCAAAATTTGGCTAAAAAAACATATTTTCCACACATTTCGGTGACAGAAAGTTCTGGAATCTGAGAGGTGGCAAAAATGTCCTTCCACCCAGCGTTCCCTCAAGTGTCCTGATAAAAATGATACCTCACTTGTGTGGGTAGGCCTAGCACCCGCGACAAGAAATGCCCCAAAGCACAACGTGGACACATCCCATTTTTTTTACAGAAAACAGAACTGTTTTTTGCAAAGTGCCTACCTGTAGATTTTTGCCTCTAGCTCAGCCGGCACCTAGGGAAACCTACCAAACGCGTGCATTTCTGAAATCTAGAGACCTAGGGGAATCCAAGATCAGGTGACTTGTGGGGCTCCGACCAGGTTCTGTTACCCAGAATCCTTTGCAAACCTCAAAATGTGGATAAAAAAACACATTTTCCTCACATTTCGGTGACAGAAAGTTCTGGAATCTGAGAGGAGGCACACATTTCCTTCCACCCAGCGTTCCCCCAAGTCTCCCGATATAAATGATACCTCACTTGTGTGGGTAGGTATAGCGCCCGCGACAGGAAATGCCCCAAAGCACAACGTGGACACATCCCATTTTTTGACAGAAAACAGAGCTGTTTTTTGCAAAGTGTCTACCTGTAGATTTTGGCCCCTAGCTCAACCGGCACCTATAGAAACCTACTAAATCTGTGCATTTTTGAAAACTACAGACCTAGGGGAATCCAAGATGGGGTGACTTGTGGGGCTCTGACCAGGTTCTGTTACCCAGAATTCTTTGCAAACCTCAAAATGTGTCTTAAGAAACACATTTTCCTCACATTTTGGTGACAGACAGTTCTTGAATCTGAGAGGAGGCACAAATTTCCTTCCACCCAGCGTTCCCCCAAGTCTGCCTAATAAAAATGATACCTCACTTGTGTGGGTAGGCCTAGCGCCCGCGACAGGAAATGTCCCCAAACACAACGTGGGACATCCCATTTTTTGACAGAAAACAGAGGTGTTTTTTGCAAAGTGCCTACCTGTAGATTGTGGTCTCTAGCTCAGCCGGCACCTAGGGAAACCTACCAAACCTGTGCATTTTTGAAAACTAGAGACCTAGGGGAATCCAAGATGGGGTGACTTGTGGGGCTCTGACCAGGTTCTGTTACCCAGAATCCTTTGCAAACCTCAAAATTTGGCTTAAAAAATACATTTTCCTCACATTTTGGTGACAGAAAGTTCTGGAATCTGAGAGGAGGCACACATTTCCATCCACCCAGCGTTCCCCAAAGTCTGCCGATAAAAATGATATCTCACTTGTGTGGGTAGGCCTAGCGCCCGCGACAGGAAATGCCCCAAAGCACAACGTGGACACATCCCATTTTTTGACAGAAAACAGAGCTGTTTTTTGCAAAGTGTCTACCTGTAGATTTTGGCCTCTAGTTCAGCCGGCACCTAGGGAAACCTACTAAACCTGTGCATTTTTGAAAACTAGAGACCTAGGGGAATCCAAGATGGGGTGACTTGTGGGGCTCTGACCAGGTTCTGTTACCCAGAATCCTTTGCAAACCTCAAAATTTGGCTTAAAAAACACATTTTCCTCACATTTTGGTGACAGAAAGTTCTGGAATCTGAGAGGAGGCACGAATTTCCTTCCACCCAGCGTTCCCCCTAGTCTGCCGATAAAAATGATACCTCACTTGTGTGGGTAGGCCTAGCGCCCGCGACAGGAAATATCCCCAAACACAACGTGGGCACATCCCATTTTTTGACAGAAAACAGAGGTGTTTTTTGCAAAGCGCCTACCTGTAGATTGTGGTCTCTAGCTCAGCCGGCACCTAGGGAAACCTACCAAACTTGTGCATTTTTGAAAACTAGACACCTAGGGGAATCCAAGATGGGGTGACTTGTGGGGCTCAGACCAGGTTCTGTTACCCAGAATCCTTTGCAAACCTCAAAATTTGGCTAACAAAACACATTTTCCTCACATTTCGGTGACAGAAAGTTCTGGAATCTGAGAGGAGGCAAAAATGTCCTTCCACCCAGCGTTCCCCCGAGTGTCCCGATAAAAATGATACCTCACTTGCGTGGGTAGGCCTAGCGCCCGCTACAAGAAATGCCCCAAAGCACAACGTGGACACATCCCATTTTTTTGACAGAAAACAGAGCTGTTTTTTGCAAAGTGCCTACCTGTAGATTTTTGCCTCTAGCTCAGCCGGCACCTAAGGAAACCTACCAAACATGTGCATTTTTGAAAACTAGAGACCTAGGGGAATCCAAGATGGGGTGACTTGTGGGGCTCTGACCAGGTTCTGTGACCCAGAATCCTTTGCAAACCTCAAAATGTGGCTAAAAAAAACACATTTTCCTCACATTTCGGTGACAGAAAGTTCTGGAATCTGAGAGGAGGCACAAATTTCCTTCCACCCAGCGTTCCCCCAAGTCTGCCTAATAAAAATGATACCTCACTTGTGTGGGTAGGCCTAGCACCCGCGACAGGAAATGTCCCCAAACACAACGTGGGACATCCCATTTTTTGACAGAAAACAGAGGTGTTTTTTGCAAAGTGCCTACCTGTAGATTGTGGTCTCTAGCTCAGCCGGCACCTAGGGAAACCTACCAAACCTGTGCATTTTTGAAAACTATAGACCTAGGGGAATCCAAGATGGGGTGACTTGTGGGGCTCTGACCAGGTTCTGTTACCCAGAATCCTTTGCAAACCTCAAAATTTGGCTAACAAAACACATTTTCCTCACATTTCGGTGACAGAAAGTTCTGGAATCTGAGAGGAGGCAAAAATGTCCTTCCACCCAGCGTTCCCCCAAGTGTCCCGATAAAAATGATACCTCACTTGTGTGGGTAGGCCTAGCGCCCGCAACAAGAAATGCCCCAAAGCACAACGTGGACACATCCCATTTTTTGACAGAAATCAGAGATGTTTTTTGCAAAGTGCCTACCTGTAGATTTTGGCCTCTAGCTCAGCCGGCACCTAGGGAAACCTACCAAACCCGTGCATTTTTGAAAACTAGAGACCTAGGCGAATCCAAGATGGGGTGACTTGTGGGGCTTTGACCAGGTTCTGTTACCCAGAATCCTTTGCAAACCTCAAAATTTGGCTAAAAAAACATATTTTCCTCACATTTCGGTGACAGAAAGTTCTGGAATCTGAGAGGTGGCAAAAATGTCCTACCACCCAGCGTTCCCTCAAGTGTCCTGATAAAAATGATACCTCACTTGTGTGGGTAGGCCTAGCACCCGCAACAAGAAATGCCCCAAAGCACAACGTGGACACATCCAATTTTTTTTACAGAAAACAGAACTGTTTTTTGCAAAGTGCCTACCTGTAGATTTTTGCCTCTAGCTCATCCGGCACCTAGGGAAACCTACCAAACCTGTGCATTTTTGAAAACTAGAGACCTAGGGGAATCCAAGATGGGGTGACTTGTGGGGCTCTGACCAGGTTCTGTTACCCAGAATCCTTTGCAAACCTCAAAATGTGGATAAAAAAACACATTTTCCTCACATTTCGGTGACAGAAAGTTCTGGAATCTGAGAGGAGGCACACATTTCCTTCCACCCAGCGTTCCCCCAAGTCTCCCGATATAAATGATACCTCACTTGTGTGGGTAGGCCTAGCGCCCGCGACAGGAAATGCCCCAAAGCACAACGTGGACACATCCCATTTTTTGACAGAAAACAGAGCTGTTTTTTGCAAAGTGTCTACCTGTAGATTTTGGCCCCTAGCTCAGCCGGCACCTATGGAAACCTACTAAATCTGTGCATTTTTGAAAACTACAGACCTAGGGGAATCCAAGATGGGGTGACTTGTGGGGCTCTGACCAGGTTCTGTTACCCAGAATTCTTTGCAAACCTCAAAATGTGGCTTAAGAAACACATTTTCCTCATATTTTGGTGACAGAAAGTTCTGGAATCTGAGAGGAGGCACAAATTTCCATCCACCCAGCATTCCCCAAAGTCTGCCGATAAAAATGATATCTCACTTGTGTGGGTAGGCCTAGCGCCCGCGACAGGAAATGCCCCAAAGCACAACGTGGACACATCCCATTTTTTGAAAGAAAACAGAGCTGTTTTTTGCAAAGTGTCTACCTGTAGATTTTGGCCCCTAGTTCAGCCGGCACCTAGGGAAACCTACTAAACCTGTGCATTTTTGAAAACTAGAGACCTAGGGGAATCCAAGATGGGGTGACTTGTGGGGCTCTGACCAGGTTCTGTTACCCAGAATCCTTTGCAAACCTCAAAATTTGGCTTAAAAAACACATTTTCCTCACATTTTGGTGACAGAAAGTTCTGGAATCTGAGATGAGGCAGAAATTTCCTTCCACCCAGCGTTCCCCCTAGTCTGCCGATAAAAATGATACCTCACTTGTGTGGGTAGGCCTAGCGCCCGCGACAGGAAATATCCCCAAACACAACGTGGGCACATCCCATTTTTTGACAGAAAACAGAGGTGTTTTTTGCAAAGCGCCTACCTGTAGATTGTGGTCTCTAGCTCAGCCGGCACCTAGGGAAACCTACCAAACTTGTGCATTTTTGAAAACTAGACACCTAGGGGAATCCAAGATGGGGTGACTTGTGGGGCTCAGACCAGGTTCTGTTACCCAGAATCCTTTGCAAACCTCAAAATTTGGCTAACAAAACACATTTTCCTCACATTTCGGTGACAGAAAGTTCTGGAATCTGAAAGGAGGCAAAAATGTCCTTCCACCCAGCGTTCCCACAATTGTCCCGATAAAAATGATACCTCACTTGTGTGGGTAGGCCTAGCGCCCGCTACAAGAAAAGCCCCAAAGCACAACGTGGACACATCCCATTTTTTTTACAGAAAACAGAGCTGTTTTTTGCAAAGTGCCTACCTGTAGATTTTTGCCTCTAGCTCAGCCGGCACCTAAGGAAACCTACCAAACATGTGCATTTTTGAAAACTAGAGACCTAGGGGAATCCAAGATGGGGTGACTTGTGGGGCTCTGACCAGGTTCTGTGACCCAGAATCCTTTGCAAACCTCAAAATGTGGCTAAAAAAAACAAATTTTCCTCACATTTCGGTGACAGAAAGTTCTGGAATCTGAGAGGAGGCACACATTTCCTTCCACCCAGCGTTCCCCCAAGTCTCCCGATATAAATGATACCTCACTTGTGTGGGTAGGCCTAGCACCCGCGACAGGAAATGCCCCAAAGCACAACGTGGACACATTTCATTTTTTGACAGAAAACAGAGCTGTTTTTTGCAAAGTGTCTACCTGTAGATTTTGGCCCCTAGCTCAGCCGGCACCTAGGGAAACCGACTAAACCTGTGCATTTTTGAAAACTAGAGACCTAGGGGAATCCAAGATGGGGTGACTTGTGGGGCTCTGACCAGGTTCTGTTACCCAGAATCCTTTGCAATCCTCAAAATTTGGCTTAAAAAACACATTTTCCTCACATTTTGGTGACAGAAAGTTCTGGAATCTGAGAGGAGGCACAAATTTCCTTCCACCCAGCGTTCCCCAAAGTCTGCCGATAAAAATGATATCTCACTTGTGTGGGTAGGCCTAGACCCTGCGACAAGAAATGCCCCAAAGCACAACGTGGACACATCCCATGTTTTTACAGAAATCAGAGATGTTTTTTGCAAAGTGCCTACCTGTAGATTTTTGCCTCTAGCTCAGCCGGCACCTAGGGAAACCTACCAAACCTGTGCATTTTTGAAAACTAGAGACGTAGGGGAATCCAAGATGGGGTGACTCGGGGGCTCTGACCAGGTTCTGTGACCCAGAATCCTTTGCAAACCTCAAAATGTGGCTAAAAAAAACACATTTTGCTCACATTTCGGTGACAGAAAGTTCTGGAATCTGAGAGGAGGCACACATTTCCTTCCACCCAGCGTTCCCCCAAGTCTCCCGATATAAATGATACCTCACTTGTGTGGGTAGGCCTAGCGCCCGCGACAGGAAATGCCCCAAAGCACAACGTGGACACATTTCATTTTTTGACAGAAAACAGAGCTTTTTTTTGCAAAGTGTCTACCTGTAGATTTTGGCCCCTAGCTCAGCCGGCACCTAGGGAAACCCACTAAACCTGTGCATTTTTGAAAACTAGAGACCTAGGGGAATCCAAGACTTGTGGGGCTCTGACCAGGTTCTGTTACCCAGAATCCTTTGCAAACCTCAAAATTTGGCTTAAAAAACACATTTTCCTCACATTTTGGTGACAGAAAGTTCTGGAATCTGAGAGGAGGCACAAATTTCCTTCCACCCAGCGTTCCCCAAAGTCTGCCGATAAAAATGATATCTCACTTGTGTGGGTAGGCCTAGCGCCCGAGACAGGAAATGCCCAAAGCACAACGTGGACACATCCCATTTTTTGACAGAAAACAGAGCTGTTTTTTGCAAAGTGTCTACCTGTAGATTTTGGCCCCTAGTTCAGCCGGCACCTAGGGAAATCTACTAAACCTGTGCATTTTTGAAAACTAGAGACCTAGGGGAATCCAAGATGGGGTGACTTGTGGAGCTCTGACCAGGTTCTGTTACCCAGAATCCTTTGCAAACCTCAAAATTTGGCTTAAAAAACACATTTTCCTCACATTTTGGTGACAGAAAGTTCTGGAATCTCTGGAATCTGAGAGGAGGCACAAATTTCCTTCCACCCAGCGTTCCCCCAAGTCTGCCGATAAAAATGATACCTCACTTGTGTGGGTAGGCCAAGCGCCTGCGACAGGAAATGTCCCCAAACACAACGTGGAACATCCCATTTTTTGACAGAAAGCAGAGGTGTTTTTTGCAAAGCGCCTACCTGTGGATTGTGGTCTCTAGCTCAGCCGGCACCTAGGGAAACCTACCAAACCTGTGCATTTTTGAAAACTAGAGACCTAGGGGAATCCAAGATGGGGTGACTTGTGGGGCTCTGACCAGGTTCTGTTACCCAGAATCCTTTGCAAACCTCAAAATTTGGCTAACAAAACACATTTTCCTCACATATCGGTGACAGAAAGTTTTGGAATCGGAGAGGAGGCACAAATTTCCTTCCACCCAGCGTTCCCCCAAGCCTCCCGATAAAAATGATACCTCACTTGTGTGGGTAGGCCTAGCGCCCGCAACAGGAAATGCCCCAAAGCACAACGTGGACACATCCTATTTTATGACAGAAATCAGAGCTGTTTTTTGCAAAGTGCCTACCTGTAGATTTTGGCCTCTAGCTCAGCCGGCACCTAGGGAAACCTACCAAACGCGTGCATTTCTGAAATCTAGAGACCTAGGGGAATCCAAGATGGGGTGACTTGTGGGGCTCAGACCAGGTTCTGTTACCCAGAATCCTTTGCAAACCTCAAAATTTGGCTAACAAAACACATTTTCCTCACATTTCGGTGACAGAAAGTTCTGGAATCTGAGAGGAGGCAAAAATGTCCTTCCACCCAGCGTTCCCCCAAGTGTCCCGATAAAAATGATACCTCACTTGTGTGGGTAGGCCTAGCGCCCGCTACAAGAAATGCCCCAAAGCACAACGTGGACACATCCCATTTTTTTTACAGAAAACAGAGGTGTTTTTTGCAAAGCGCCTACCTGTAGATTGTGGTCTCTAGCTCAGCCGGCACCTAAGGAAACCTACCAAACATGTGCATTTTTGAAAACTAGAGACCTAGGGGAATCCAAGATGGGGTGACTTATGGGGCTCTGACCAGGTTCTGTGACCTAGAATCCTTTGCAAACCTCAAAATGTGGCTAAAAAAAACACATTTTCCTCACATTTCGGTGACAGAAAGTTCTGGAATCTGAGAGGAGGCACACATTTCCTTCCACCCAGCGTTCCCCCAAGTCTCCCGATATAAATGATACCTCACTTGTGTGGGTAGGCCTAGCACCCGCGACAGGAAATGCCCCAAAGCACAACGTGGACACATTTCATTTTTTGACAGAAAACAGAGCTGTTTTTTGCAAAGTGTCTACCTGTAGATTTTGGCCCCTAGCTCAGCCGGCACCTAGGGAAACCCACTAAACCTGTGCATTTTTAAAAACTAGAGACCTAGGGGAATCCAAGACTTGTGGGGCTCTGACCAGGTTCTGTTACCCAGAATCCTTTGCAAACCTCAAAATTTGGCTTAAAAAACACATTTTCCTCACATTTTGGTGACAGAAAGTTCTGGAATCTGAGAGGAGGCACAAATTTCCTTCCACCCAGCGTTCCCCAAAGTCTGCCGATAAAAATGATATCTCACTTGTGTGGGTAGGCCTAGCGCCCGCGACAGGAAATGCCCCAAAGCACAACGTGGACACATCCCATTTTTTGACAGAAAACAGAGCTGTTTTTTGCAAAGTGTCTACCTGTAGATTTTGGCCCCTAGTTCAGCCGGCACCTAGGGAAACCTACTAAACCTGTGCATTTTTGAAAACTAGAGACCTAGGGGAATCCAAGATGGGGTGACTTGTGGAGCTCTGACCAGGTTCTGTTACCCAGAATCCTTTGCAAACCTCAAAATTTGGCTTAAAAAAACACATTTTCCTCACATTTTGGTGACAGAAAGTTCTGGAATCTGAGAGGAGCCACAAATTTCCTTCCACCCAGCGTTCCCCCTAGTCTGCCGATAAAAATGATACCTCACTTGTGTGGGTAGGCCTAGCGCCCGCGACAGGAAATATCCCCAAACACAACGTGGGCACATCCCATTTTTTGACAGAAAACAGAGGTGTTTTTTGCAAAGCGCCTACCTGTAGATTGTGGTCTCTAGCTCAGCCGGCACCTAGGGAAACCTACCAAACTTGTGCATTTTTGAAAACTAGACACCTAGGGGAATCCAAGATGGGGTGACTTGTGGGGCTCAGACCAGGTTCTGTTACCCAGAATCCTTTGCAAACCTCAAAATTTGGCTAACAAAACACATTTTCCTCACATTTCGGTGACAGAAAGTTCTGGAATCGGAGAGGAGGCAAAAATGTCCTTCCACCCAGCGTTCCCCCAAGCCTCCCAATAAAAATGATACCTCACTTGCGTGGGTAGGCCTAGCTCCCGTGACAGGAAATGCCCCAAAGCACAACGTGGACACATCCCATTTTTTGACAGAAATCAGAGATGTTTTTTGCAAAGTGCCTACCTGTAGATTTTGGCCTCTAGCTCAGCCGGCACCTAGGGAAACCTACCAAACCCGTGCATTTTTGAAAACTAGAGACCTAGGCGAATCCAAGATGGGGTGACTTGTGGGGCTTTGACCAGGTTCTGTTACCCAGAATCCTTTGCAAACCTCAAAATTTGGCTAAAAAAACATATTTTCCTCACATTTCGGTGACAGAAAGTTCTGGAATCTGAGAGGTGGCAAAAATGTCCTTCCACCCAGCGTTCCCTCAAGTGTCCTGATAAAAATGATACCTCACTTGTGTGGGTAGGCCTAGCACCCGCGACAAGAAATGCCCCAAAGCACAACGTGGACACATCCCATTTTTTTTTACAGAAAACAGAACTGTTTTTTGCAAAGTGCCTACCTGTAGATTTTTGCCTCTAGCTCAGCCGGCACCTAGGGAAACCTACCAAACCTGTGCATTTTTGAAAACTAGAGACCTAGGGGAATCCAAGATGGGGTGACTTGTGGGGCTCCGACCAGGTTCTGTTACCCAGAATCCTTTGCAAACCTCAAAATGTGGATAAAAAAACACATTTTCCTCACATTTCGGTGACAGAAAGTTCTGGAATCTGAGAGGAGGCACACATTTCCTTCCACCCAGCGTTCCCCCAAGTATCCCGATATAAATGATACCTCACTTGTGTGGGTAGGCCTAGCGCCCGCGACAGGAAATGCCCCAAAGCACAACGTGGACACATCCCATTTTTTGACAGAAAACAGAGCTGTTTTTTGCAAAGTGTCTACCTGTAGATTTTGGCCCCTAGCTCAACCGGCCCCTATAGAAACCTATTAAATCTGTGCATTTTTGAAAACTACAGACCTAGGGGAATCCAAGATGGGGTGACTTGTGGGGCTCTGACCAGGTTCTGTTACCCAGAATTCTTTGCAAACCTCAAAATGTGTCTTAAGAAACACATTTTCCTCACATTTTGGTGACAGAAAGTTCTTGAATCTGAGAGGAGGCACAAATTTCCTTCCACCCAGCGTTCCCCCAAGTCTGCCTAATAAAAATGATACCTCACTTGTGTGGGTAGGACTCGCGCCCGCGACAGGAAATGTCCCCAACACAACGTGGGACATCCCATTTTTTGACAGAAAACAGAGGTGTTTTTTGCAAAGTGCCTACCTGTAGATTGTGGTCTCTAGCTCAGCCGGCACCTAGGGAAACCTACCAAACCTGTGCATTTTTGAAAACTAGAGACCTAGGGGAATCCAAGATGGGGTGACTTGTGGGGCTCTGACCAGGTTCTGTTACCCAGAATCCTTTGCAAACCTCAAAATTTGGCTTAAAAAAGACATTTTCCTCACATTTTGGTGACAGAAAGTTCTGGAATCTGAGAGGAGGCACACATTTTCATCCACCCAGCGTTCCCCAAAGTCTGCCGATAAAAATGATATCTCACTTGTGTGGGTAGGCCTAGCGCCCGCGACAGGAAATGCCCCAAAGCACAACGTGGACACATCCCATTTTTTGACAGAAAACAGAGCTGTTTTTTGCAAAGTGTCTACCTGTAGATTTTGGCCCCTAGTTCAGCCGGCACCTAGGGAAACCTACTAAACCTGTGCATTTTTTAAAACTAGAGACCTAGGGGAATCCAAGATGGGGTGACTTGTGGGGCTCTGACCAGGTTCTGTTACCCAGAATCCTTTGCAAACCTCAAAATTTGGCTTAAAAAACACATTTTCCTCACATTTTGGTGACAGAAAGTTCTGGAATCTGAGAGGAGGCACAAATTTCCTTCCACCCAGCGTTCCCCCTAGTCTGCCGATAAAAATGATACCTCACTTGTGTGGGTAGGCCTAGCGCCCGCGACAGGAAATATCCCCAAACACAACGTGGGCACATCCCATTTTTTGACAGAATACAGAGGTGTTTTTTGCAAAGCGCCTACCTGTAGATTGTGTCTCCAGCTCAGCCGGCACCTAGGGAAACCTACCAAACTTGTGCATTTTTGAAAACTAGACACCTAGGGGAATCCAAGATGGGGTGACTTGAGGGGCTCAGACCAGGTTCTGTTACCCAGAATCCTTTGCAAACCTCAAAATTTGGCTAACAAAACACATTTTCCTCACATTTCGGTGACAGAAAGTTCTGGAATCGGAGAGGAGGCAAAAATGTCCTTCCACCCAGCGTTCCCCCAAGTGTCCCGATAAAAATGATACCTCACTTGTGTGGGTAGGCTTAGCGCCCGCAACAAGAAATGCCCCAAAGCACAACGTGGACACATCCCATTTTTTGACAGAAATCAGAGATGTTTTTTGCAAAGTGCCTACCTGTAGATTTTGGCCTCTAGCTCAGCCGGCACCTAGGGAAACCTACCAAACCCGTGCATTTTTGAAAACTAGAGACCTAGGCGAATCCAAGATGGGGTGACTTGTGGGGCTTTGACCAGGTTCTGTTACCCAGAATCCTTTGCAAACCTCAAAATTTGGCTAAAAAAACATATTTTCCTCACATTTCGGTGACAGAAAGTTCTGGAATCTGAGAGGTGGCAAAAATGTCCTTCCACCCAGCGTTCCCTCAAGTGTCCTGATAAAAATGATACCTCACTTGTGTGGGTAGGCCTAGCACCCGCGACAAGAAATGCCCCAAAGCACAACGTGGACACATCCCATTTTTTTTCCAGAAAACAGAACTGTTTTTTGCAAAGTGCCTACCTGTAGATTTTTGCCTCTAGCTCAGCCGGCACCTAGGGAAACCTACCAAACCTGTGCATTTTTGAAAACTAGAGACCTAGGGGAATCCAAGATGGGGTGACTTGTGGGGCTCCGACCAGGTTCTGTTACCCAGAATCCTTTGCAAACCTCAAAATGTGGATAAAAAAACACATTTTCCTCACATTTCGGTGACAGAAAGTTCTGGAATCTGAGAGGAGGCACACATTTCCTTCCACCCAGCGTTCCCCCAAGTCTCCCGATATAAATGATACCTCACTTGTGTGGGTAGGCCTAGCGCCCGCGACAGGAAATGCCCCAAAGCACAACGTGGACACATCCCATTTTTTGACAGAAAACAGAGCTGTTTTTTGCAAAGTGTCTACCTGTAGATTTTGGCCCCTAGCTCAACCGGCACCTATAGAAACCTACTAAATCTGTGCATTTTTTAAAACTACAGACCTAGGGGAATCCAAGATGGGGTGACTTGTGGGGCTCTGACCAGGTTCTGTTACCCAGAATTCTTTGCAAACCTCAAAATGTGTCTTAAGAAACACATTTTCCTCACATTTTGGTGACAGAAAGTTCTTGAATCTGAGAGGAGGCACAAATTTCCTTCCACCCAGCGTTCCCCCAAGTCTGCCTAATAAAAATTATACCTCACTTGTGTGGGTAGGCCTAGCGCCTGCGACAGGAAATGTCCCCAAACTCAACGTGGGACATCCCATTTTTTGACAGAAAACAGAGGTGTTTTTTGCAAAGTGCCTACCTGTAGATTGTGGTCTCTAGCTCTGCCGGCACCTAGGGAAACCTACCAAACCTGTGCATTTTTGAAAACTAGAGACCTAGGGGAATCCAAGATGGGGTGACTTGTGGGGCTCTGACCAGGTTCTGTTACCCAGAATCCTTTGCAAACCTCAAAATTTGGCTTAAAAAAGACATTTTCCTCACATTTTGGTGACAGAAAGTTCTGGAATCTGAGAGGAGGCACACATTTTCATCCACCCAGCGTTCCCCAAAGTCTGCCGATAAAAATGATATCTCACTTGTGTGGGTAGGCCTAGCGCCCGCGACAGGAAATGCCCCAAAGCACAACGTGGACACATCCCATTTTTTGACAGAAAACAGAGCTGTTTTTTGCAAAGTGTCTACCTGTAGATTTTGGCCCTTAGTTCAGTCGGCACCTAGGGAAACCTACTAAACCTGTGCATTTTTGAAAACTAGAGACCTAGGGGAATCCAAGATGGGGTGACTTGTGGGGCTCTGACCAGGTTCTGTTACCCAGAATCCTTTGCAAACCTCAAAATTTGGCTTAAAAAACACATTTTCCTCACATTTTGGTGACAGAAAGTTCTGGAATCTGAGAGGAGGCACAAATTTCCTTCCACCCAGCGTTCCCCCTAGTCTGCCGATAAAAATGATACCTCACTTGTGTGGGTAGGCCTAGCGCCCGCGACAGGAAATATCCCCAAACACAACGTGGGCACATCCCATTTTTTGACAGAAAACAGAGGTGTTTTTTGCAAAGCGCTTACCTGTAGATTGTGGTATCTAGCTCAGCCGGCACCTAGGGAAACCTACCAAACTTGTGCATTTTTGAAAACTAGACACCTAGGGGAATCCAAGATGGGGTGACTTGAGGGGCTCAGACCAGGTTCTGTTACCCAGAATCCTTTGCAAACCTCAAAATTTGGCTAACAAAACACATTTTCCTCACATTTCGGTGACAGAAAGTTCTGGAATCTGAGAGGAGGCAAAAATGTCCTTCCACCCAGCGTTCCCCCAAGTGTCCCGATAAAAATGATACCTCACTTGCGTGGGTAGGCCTAGCGCCCGCTACAAGAAATGCCCCAAAGCACAACGTGGACACATCCCATTTTTTTGACAGAAAACAGAGCTGTTTTTTGCAAAGTGCCTACCTGTAGATTTTTGCCTCTAGCTCAGCCGGCACCTAAGGAAACCTACCAAACATGTGCATTTTTGAAAACTAGAGACCTAGGGGAATCCAAGATGGGGTGACTTGTGGGGCTCTGACCAGGTTCTGTGACCCAGAATCCTTTGCAAACCTCAAAATGTGGCTAAAAAAAACACATTTTCCTCACATTTCGGTGACAGAAAGTTCTGGAATCTGAGAGGAGGCACACAATTCCTTCCACCCAGCGTTCCTCCAAGTCTCCCGATATAAATGATACCTCACTTGTGTGGGTAGGCCTAGCACCCGCGACAGGAAATGCCCCAAAGCACAACGTGGACACATTTCATTTTTTGACAGAAAACAGAGCTGTTTTTTGCAAAGTGTCTACCTGTAGATTTTGGCCCCTAGCTCAGCCGGCACCTAGGGAAACCCACTAAACCTGTGCATTTTTGAAAACTAGAGACCTAGGGGAATCCAAGATGGGGTGACTTGTGGGGCTCTGACCAGGTTCTGTTACCCAGAATCCTTTGCAAACCTCAAAATTTGGCTTAAAAAACACATTATCCTCACATTTTGGTGACAGAAAGTTCTGGAATCTGAGAGGAGGCACAAATTTCCTTCCACCCAGCGTTCCCCAAAGTCTGCCGATAAAAATGATATCTCACTTGTGTGGGTAGGCCTAGACCCTGCGACAAGAAATGCCCCAAAGCACAACGTGGACACATCCCATGTTTTTACAGAAATCAGAGATGTTTTTTGCAAAGTGCCTACCTGTAGATTTTTGCCTCTAGCTCAGCCGGCACCTAGGGAAACCTTCCAAACCTGTGCATTTTTTAAAACTAGAGACCTAGGGGAATCCAAGATGGGGTGACTCGGGGGCTCTGACCAGGTTCTGTTACCCAGAATCCTTTGCAAACCTCAAAATGTGGCTAAAAAAACACATTTTCCTCACATTTCGGTGACAGAAAGTTCTGGAATCTGAGAGGAGGCACACATTTCCTTCCACCCAGCGTTCCCCCAAGTCTCCCGATATAAATGATACCTCACTTGTGTGGGTAGGCCTAGCGCCCACGACAGGAAATGCCCCAAAGCACAACGTGGACAAATCCCATTTTTTGACAGAAAACAGAGCTGTTTTGTGCAAAGTGCCTACCTGTAGATTTTGGCGTCTAGCTCAGCCAGCACCTAGGGAAACCTACCAAACCTGTGCATTTTTTTAAACTAGAGACCTAGGGAAATCCAAGATGGGGTGACTTGTGGGGCTCTGACCAGGTTCTTTTACCCAGAACCCTTTGCAAACCTCAAAACTTGGCTAAAAAAACACATTTTCATCACATTTCGGTGACAGAAAGTTCTGGAATCGGAGAGGAGGCACACATTTCCTTCCACCCAGGGTTCCCCCAAGTCTCCCGATAAAAATGATACCTCACTTGTGTGGGTATGCCTAGCGCCCGCGACAGGAAATGCCCCAAAGCACAACGTGGACACATCCCATTTTTTGACAGAAAACAGAGCTGTTTTTTGCAAAGTGCCTACCTGTAGATTTTGGCCTCTAGCTCAGCCGGCACCTAGGGAAACCTACCAAACCTGTGCATTTTTTTAAACTAGAGACCTAGGGGAATCAAAGATGGGGTGACTTGTGTGGCTCTGAACAGGTTCTGTTACCCAGAATCCTTTGCAAACCTCAAAATGTGGCTAAAAAAACACATTTTCCTCACATTTCGGTGACAGAAAGTTCTGGAATCTGAGAGGAGCCACAAATTTCCTTCCACCCAGCGTTCCTCTAAGTCTCCCGGTAAAAATGATACCTCACTTGTGTGGGTGGGCCAGGTACCTGCAACAGAATATGGCCCAAAACTTGTAGAGATAGAGGGGATAGCACAGCGAGTTTATAAGGACATATTCTTCTTTTATACATCTTTAGGCTGACTCTGCTTTGGGGACCCACATGAGTGAGGTATCATTTTACTTGGGAGACTGAGGGGAACACTTGGGAGTAGGAATTTTGTGCTGGAGCGGTGATCCTACTAAGAAAAGTCATGAAAATATGCTTTTTTAAGCAAATTTTGAGGTTTACAGAGGAGTCTGGGTAAGAAAATGTTGGGGGATCCACGCAAGCCACACATCACTGGACTCCTTGGGGTATCTAGTTTTAAAAAAATGTCTGGGTTTGGTAGGTTTCCCTAGATGAAGGCCGCACCCAGGACCAAAAACATAGGTGCCCCCTACCCCCCAAACACTGGTAGTTTTGTAATATATCATTTTGATGTGTCCACATACATCTGTGATGTGCCAAACACTAAAATTGTGAAAAGAAACGCACTTAGGTTATGTGAAAAAGACCCCTCACCCACCAACCAAGTTTGTGGCATGCTTCATCATCGGGGTTCCACCCGATGCACCTAGCGTGTCACAGGTGTGCTGCGACGCCTGATTACAGCGGAGCAGGTTTTGTCATTTTTACCACACATACTGGTTGGATTTGGCACGACGGTGAGTGATGGTTGAGTGGATCAAATTTTATTAACAAGAGATTTCACAAAAATGAAATGCACTGTTAATAACTGAAAGGCAAAAAACGGAACCAATTACTCACAGCTCGTGAGCTGTAAAGCCGTGACAAGGCACCAACCGCTTTACAGTCCATTCACACACCTTTCATACATGACACGCACAAGACCATTCACACCGCCAGCCACGGGCCCAGCACATTACAACACTCACATCGACAGACAGCGCCACTCAAGGGCCCATCACTTACATACGCCAACATTCCTGATACAACAATCACACCAGCTGATGGGAGTGTGTGGACTGGTGTTTGGCTGGCAGTGTGTTGCAGTAGCCAACAGCAAGTCAATATGTACACTATGTACACCCTCAGCCAAGCCCCACTCCACACACAATGGCATCATTTTTTTTTTTTAAACAGAGGAACCCCTAACTAAGTAGGAATAATTACAAAACTACAAACACAATAGCTCTAAGTACATGACAGAAATGCTAACCATGAAACTGAACACATGAAAATACAAAACAGACATGAGTTTACACTCATGGTTGTTCCCAGTAATTCTTCTGGGTGTCTTAATTCTTAAAACAACCACCCATACACAGCCCAGGTTTTGAAGGACAATCTGGGCAGTACATTTGAGTCTCCCTCCGGATACCTCTTCGAAAACACACTCTACATTTCTTAGCTAGAAAGTCTTTTTTGGTTGTTGGAGGAATGTGCTCAGCAAAGTGGCGATCTTTCAATCTAGCCACATCCTCCACCACTGCTTCCCTAGGAAGCAGAGAGTGGCCTGTTCCACCACAATAAGGCTCTCTATCACTGACTCCTGAAATTTCACCAATATCATCTTTGACTCTGGAGACCTATCCCTAAACACAATAAAAGCATTAAAGGTTGCTAAGTGGAAGAGGTGAATTGCTAACTTCTTATACCAAACGTAAGACTTACAAATAGCAGTATAAGGTTCCAACCTCTGATCAACTCTATCTACACCTCCCATGTGCTTATTATAATCTGAAATGCACACAGGTTTGCGCACTTCAGCAACCTGGCCCCAATCAGTCACTGGGGAAGTACTCTCATCATGGATGGTACTTAGCATGTAGACATCCCTCTTGTCTGAAAATTTCAAAGCTAGCAGCTCATCATTCCGCAAGGCACAGCACTATCCCCTCTCAATTATTTTACAAACAAGCTCCCTTGGATAGCCTTTCCGGTTACAACGAATTGTGCCACAAGCAACAGTGTCCACTTTAAACAATTCCTTGAACAACTGCACTCCAGTGTAGAGGTTATCTACATACAAATGGTGACATTTGTTGAACAGTCGTCTACCAAGATCCCACACAAATTTCTCAGTGGCTCCAAAAGTAGGAGGACAACCAGGGGGGTCAATATTGGAATCCCTACCAGTGTAGACACGGAAACTATACACATATCTTGTACTACTTTCAGACAGCATATACAATTTAATTCCATATCGTGCCCTTTTGCTAGGAATGTACTGCCTAAAAACCAAACAACCCTTGAAGAGGACCAAAGACTCGTCCACACTTATCTCGTTGCCTGGAACATAGACCTCCGAAAACCGATCTACAAAATGATCAAGGACAGGCCTAATCTTAAAAAGACAGTCAGAATCTAGGTGATCTCGTGGCAAGGCTGATGCATTGTCAACAAAATGCAGCATCCTAAGAAGAAGCAAATACCGATTATGACTCATGGTCGCAGGAAATATAGCTGTTGCCATCAAGGGACTGGTAGACCAATATGAAGCCAGTGACGGCTTCCTTATCAACCCCATCAAAAAAAGTCAAACCCAAAAACTTTTTTATCTCCTCCAAATTTGTGGGAATCCACTGGGCAGCTCTAGAGTGTGGCCTAAGTCTAGCAGCGTTGTCCCTCAAATGCTGCTCCGCATACAAATTAGTCTGCTCAACAATCTCTTCCAAAAACACATCATCCATGAATAACTCAAAGAAATTGACAGGCAAAAAGTTCTCTGTATTGGCGCTACACCCCGGGAGACCAGTAAAGGCAGGCAACTCTGGCTGCTCCATGTTTGGGGCAACCCAGAGATCAGGTCTTATAACGGGAAACCTTTCAGCCCCAGGTTGCTGCACTAATGGCACATCAGTGCCCTCCTCTAAAACAGGCCCTTCATCTGCACTGAGTGTGGCTTCCTCATCAGAAGATTCCTCTCCAACAGAAACATCACTGCCAGAATCTCTCACTTCCTCCTCTGCCTCAGATGCAAAGTCAGTCTCATAATCATGATCAGACAATGACTCAAAAAGCATACCAACCAACTGCTGAGCGGTCATCCTGCGGCTAGTCGTGATCTTTCCTACTAAAATTAACTGGACAAATTCACCACCAACAACCAGCACTGTGTAAAATAAGTAACAAAGTGTAGCTTTATTAGTAAGAGTTATGAACTCAAAAACTATACTGCTCACTTGCCTGAAAGAGCTTGAATCACCAGCAACTACTCTGCACAGACACAGCAATCACCAATGATATCCCACTATAAAGAAAGAAAGAAAGAAAAGCAAATTAGAAATAAGACAAAACAAATATCATTGTGCACAAAACTAAGGACAATGTCACACACAATCCTGCATTTAGTACACCCCCTACAAACATTTCATTCATGCATGTCAACAATACTCCTTTGGAGTAAATTGTTTTTACTTACCTAAAACATGCAACTATGCAAACCGCAGGTCAACCACAGCCAAAACCGCAAGGAGCCACAGCAAATAAAGCAAAAGCTTTGAACTAGAACAAAAAGGAGGAAAACATTTTTTATCACAAATGCAAATACTTCATCAGTTGACAAACACCCCGCCATCAAACATTTAGAAATTGGTGCCTAAGTGGATTCTGCCATAGGGGCAGATGGGTTTACTAAAAAACTAGGCCTATCTGCCCCAAGGAGGGCAGAAAATACCTTTAGTAGTGTGTCATCATGGGGAGCGACCCTTGCCAAGGGGACAGACCCCAAACAAAAAAAACAAACAAACACACACACACTATCCCTGGTGCCTAAGTGGCTTCTGCCCCCCTTGGGGGCAGATGGGCCTAAAAATAATAGGCCGATCTGTCCCCAAGGGGTGCAGAAATGGCCTTGGTACATGTGCCCCCAAAGGGGGGGCGACCCTTGCCCAAGGGCCCCCCCATCCACTAATACACACACACACTATCCCTGGTGTCTATGTGGATTCTGCCCCCCTTGGGGGCAGATGGGCCTACAAAAATTAGGCCCATCTTCCCCTAGAGGGGGCAGAAATGGCCAACAGGTCAATGCCCCCCTTGGGGGGGCGTCCCTTGCCCAAGGGAACGCCTCCCCACAAAAATAAACATATAAAACAAACTCCCTGGTGTTCTAGTGGTTTCTGCCCCCCTTGGGGGCAGATCAGCCTAAAAATAATAGGCTGACCTGCCCCCAAGGGGGGCAGAAATGGCCCTAAAAGGCATGCTCCCCAAAGGGGAGCGACCCTTGCCCAAGGGGCCGCCCCCCCATCCACTAAACACACAATCCCTGGTGCCTAAGTGGCTTCTGCCCCCCCTTGGGGGCAGATGGACCTAAAAAAATAGGCCGATCTGCCCCCAAGGGGGGCAGAAAAGGCCAACAGTTCTATGCCCCCTGGGGGGGCGCACCTTGCCCATGGGGGCACCCCCCCACATAAATAAACAAAAATAAAAACATCCCTGGCATTCCAGTGGTTTCTGCCCCCCTTGGGGGCAGATCAGCCTAAAATAGTAGGCCAATCTGCCCCCAAGGGGGGGCCGAAATGGCCGTTAATAATTTGCCCCCAAAAGGGGAGCGACCCTTGCCCAAGGGGCCGCTCCCCGACACTCAAAACACACATCATAACAAACAAAAAAATCCCTGGCGTCTAGTGGGCATTCCTGCTGCCCGATCGGAATGCTTCCCTGCCTTTGGGGGGGGGTGGGGGGAAGCACACAGAGGGAGCGAGAGCGCTCCCTCTGGGCTGTGTACCGAGGACGTAATGGTTACGTCCTCGGCACAGCAACACTGTGCCGCAGGACGTAACTATTACATCCGCGGCACAAAACCGGTTAAAGGAAACCCAAAATTGTATATCTAGAGTTGCAGAACCTCCCAATGACTTCATGAATAATAAGAGCTTGTGTAGAGATCTGTAGAACTCTCATTGGCTGCCAACACTTCAACCAGAAAGTGTTGGCAGTCATCTTAGGAATTATATCTACCTTAGGTTGCGGGTTATAGTTACTTGAAATAACGCTAATTATAAATATTGAATTTCTCTGGTTTCATGTGTGAGTACATTCAGAACATAACTATAACAGCCCTGTAACCTTTGGTTATAAATATGTATATATATCTTCCAAAATCGACCAAAGTCACTGCCACACGCCAGTTTTCACAAATAAAAGCAATTTATTGAGAGCAAAACACCAATGCGTTTCAACTCCTGTGGCCTTGATCACGGTCAGTGAGTCCTTCTTTTGTTACAACATATATACACATGAAAGCCCAAACTGCCCTTTAGAAGGCATCATGGGACATGAGGTTTCACAACATCATACATTATGTTTAAAAGCAAAAAAGATTTTTTGTGGGATACAGCAGCCTTTTTAAAAGTGCTCTGGATATATAAAGGGAAATCTCCTGTATATATATAAGCAAAATTCTCCGTATGCACAAAATATGTTCTAATATGCACACTGCTCATTCACATTGTATTTTCATATTGGATCCCTCTGTACCTGGCTTCAGGGAACTTTCATCTACCAATATGCACCATTGCAACTAAGGCCTGTACCTGATAATTACTATGACATGGTGTCCAGTACTTTCCATTTTTAACTCCCTTAAAAGCCTAAGGTGTACCCCGATAGACACATGGTCTGATTGCACTATATATCCCCTAGGAGTTCCCAACTAAGTGCCCCTATGACATTTATATGATAAAACCCAATACATGTTTCTGACGAGCTGTGCCTTAGTCAATATCACTTTTTCCACAATGTATACCATGAGTTGGGAGATAACTGCATTGGAAAAGTATACTGCACTGGATAGAATGCCAAGAGGGTTACCCATACTTACCTTTCCAACCATCCGGATTTAAAGCAGCAGTTGTTGATGGAATGGAGCAAACACAATATGGCATGTTCAAAAAACATGATCTTGATTCTTATTAAGTATGCTAAAATCATTATGGAGGAATCAACAAAATCTATTGAACAGGTAGTGGAACAAATCTTGAAGCATTTGGAAAAGGGCAAAAGTGAAAAACTTAGAAAAAAGATGGAGACAAGATTAGAAAAACATGAATCAGATATTGAATCAAGGAAGCAAAGAAAATACTTGAAAGATGAACAAGATTATTAAAATGGTACAATATACATATTTATGAGAAAGTTTAATGCATTGAAAAGACAATACTCTGCAGATTCTAAGCTGAAAATCCCCCTGCCTTCTGGTGAAGTGAGTGAACTGGATACAGATCTCGGGAAGGGAGAAGGAACCTCGGAGAACAGAGTGAGAACCACCTTACTTGAAGAAATTTAGCTACTATACCTGGATCACCACACATCAAAAGGAAGGGACCAAGGATGCAACAGAGGTGGAGCCGAACAAAGAAAAATGCCAAAAGACACAGGAGGAGTAAAAGGGGGCGTGGGAAGAAGATTGTACCCTCTACACAACAGACAGAAAAAGTAATTTCAACAATGGGGCAAGAAGAAAAACTTGGTAGTAAATCTTTCAAATCACCAACTGACCACCCATGTATTATCACTCCTAAATAAAGGTCTATCCTTCTACCCTGAAGGTCATGCTGACCAGTTAGTAGCAAAGATTGATGTCTATAAATTTGTTTGTAAAATTAAACCAGGCAAATATTTTGCAAACAAAGAGGCTGCAAGCATCAAGCCTGGGGAAGAGGGAAATATTCTGAATCAATCAGAGACTGATCCTTAGGCATTTGAAATATTACTAGATTTAATGCATGAGTCCGATGGGGCAGCAATCTCGGATACCCAATAAATGAATGATTTGGAGACCATCACTGACACTCATTAATTTAATCCTTTTGAAACAAAATCAAAATTCTGTCCCATCTTTACCGCCAGGTAATAAGCCTGACATTTGTTATGATCCAGTCATCACAGACCTTGAGAGAATCATAAACAAGAGTAATGGGAAAGCAAAGAAGAACCTGACACTGGCAGAGATGAAAGCCTTGGAAAACCTGAAATCTAATGAATCAATAAAAATGAAACCGGTGGACAAGGGAGGTAATATAGTGCTATTAAATAAAGAGGACTACATGAATGTGGCTAACAGACAGCTTAAAGATGAGAAACATTACAAACAGTTGGAGTATAATCCCATTAATGTAATGACATTATTAATTGGCCAAGCCCCTGGTAATGGGGTCCCCAGAATGATATTGTCTGGGGAGGTAGACCACATAGCACTACTCCATTATTATTTGGGCAGGCCCCAGGAGATGGGGTTTCCAGGGCCAGAAGTAGACCCAGTTATGGGGGCTTTATGCATTCTCCCTATTTACAACATAGCTGGGCCCCAGAATATGAGGTCCCCAGGGCCAGAATGGAAATGGGGAGGAAGGGCTGCATGTCCCCTCCCTGATAAATCCAGGAGAGGACCCCAGGGAATAAGTTCCCTGGGGCCACAAATGGCCCGGGGCAGCGTACCCTCTTCCCTAATAAAATGTGGCTAGTCCCAGGAATGGGATCCCAGGAGTTAAAAGAGACCTGGTAAAGAGGTTGTGTACCTCCCTCTGGGGTTGGCTGCCTTTAGGGGTTTAGCCACAGGGCCTGCGCATAGCACCCACTGAGCATAGCCGAAGTCCCTTCGTGTCATGAGGGTGGCTGCATGTGGGGGGCTGATTACTGTACGCAGCACGGGTTTTGTTGCATGCAGGGATGCTATGCACAGAGCCTGGCCAAAGGTTTCCTAATCCCACAGTGCACTGCCATAGGTTGTGTGCGATAACAGATGGATTACCATATAGTATGACCATTAATTTACATTAAAATGTAAAAAAAAGGTAACAGGGACTTTGTAGTTAATAAATACCATCAATACAGCAAAGATGTTAACTGAAAAAGCCACGTGTTACAGAGACTAGATAGGTAGGAAATAAAAGTAAAACAACTTTAGCAAATGACTGAACAACAAAAGTTATAGGAACATTATAGTTCAGATTTTACACATACAAAGCTATAGAAATTCAGCAGTTGCAATTATACTTATCAAAACAAACTATAACTTGTGACCTAAGATAACTATAACTGGCACCATCACCATTCACTGCTAATTATCCCATGTCATTCACGACATATTCTATTATATCAATGATAATATCACTGTAACATTTCTAATAAAATTATTGATGAGAAAACAGGCATGTTATAGTTACCTTAGTGCACAGGTTATAGTTTATTGAGATAAGTACAACTATAACTACCGAAATTCTGTGGATTAGTGTGTGTAAAATCAGATTCTAACTATAACATCTCTGTAGCCTTTGTTTTTGTTTTTTGTAAATATATATATAGGGGCAGATTTATCATTTTTCCATGAAGGCCATCACAGCAAGGCACCTTGTTGCACTGCGTGAAAGGAAAAGGGCAGGAATGAGCCCTATGTTCCATTATATGGCACATTCCTGTAGTTTCTTAGCACTGGAACACTTTTGACTGCCTATCGCCAACACAGGCACTCTTGCATCACGTTGCAATGATGTCTGCATAGTAGGCAGGATTGTTTTTGCACAACAAGATCCTGAGAGACAGCTTCCTCTTTCTATGTATGCTGCACAATGCAGCACATGTAGAAAGAGGGAAAACTAGGTTAAATAAAAATATTCTCCTCATTATGCCTCACCTAGGAAAGCATAGCACTTTGACACATTCCCAGGTCTACCACTAATGGTAAATCTGGGAATGTGCCAAAACCCATGAGTGGATGCATGCCAACACCCACGCTCCACCTATTGAACACCTTCCTATTGCATAGTAATACAAGGCATTGATTTGAGCTGCCTTGCATTACTCTACATTTATCAAGCTATGCAGGACCACACAAGGAGTTCTTGCATGGCTTGATAAATCACACTTTTGAGTCACCCTTCCATCCCCTTCAAAGGCTGGTGCAAAACCTTGATTGTGAGAAAACTGGGATATTTGCAGAGGCCCCCTAACCCTTTACCCCAATGTGTCACTTTTTGTTAGTGTTTTCCTGACTCTGGTGGTGCCCTGGGTACTGCTAGCCAGTCCCAGGGCCTGTGTTCTGTGTAAAATGAGTATGCAAATCAGGCTAATTATAATTGTCTATGCCAACCCACCTATAAGTCCCTGGTCTATGGTAGGGCATGTAGGTTAAGGGACCCCAGAATAGGTGGTGCACCCATAGGTGCTCTGCTGAGGTGTCCAGTGTCGTTTTAAAGGCAGGCCTTTTAATTAAAGTTACATGCAAATTCGAATTTGGAATTAAAAGTACTTACAAAGTCTTTAACTACCTTATTATTACATATAAGTCACCCCTAAGATGTGCCCTAAGTACACCCAGCATGGGCGCAGTGTAACTGTAAGCAGGGACCTTCTAAAATATGTTTTATAAGCCCTGGTGAGGAGAAATAGCCAAGTTTGTTTTCCCTCATTGTAGCAAATCAGCTCCATAGGCTAAAATGGGGAGACTTTATTTTAATGAATAAAGGGGGTCATTACAACATTGGCGGTAAAAGCCACTTACCGCTGCGCAGAAGACCGCCAACACACCGCCGCGGCTGCGGAATTCTGCCACAGCTATCATGACCCACATCTCGGAATCCAACAAAATTCAGACACCCACACAAGCCCGCCACACCAAAGGTCAGTGATAAACTGCCAAAAACAAAACCTCCAACGTCACGCCAACAGAAATACGCCCACACTATCACGACACACAAATCCATGCGGCGGTCTTTCAACCGCGGTATTCCATTGGCGGTACACACCGCGCGCTCAAAATACACACACACATACAAAACACCACCACATTGGACAATTTGAAATACACACACCTGATACACATACACACACCACTCCCACACACCCATTGCAATATAAAACACCCACCCACATCACCCACAAACCCTTATGACCACAATTACAGAAAGAAGGCCAGAGAGAGACACCACCATCCACAAACTAGCAGCCACAGGCACACAACACCATCACCCACACAACTTCCACGCACAAAACACCACACACCACTTCATATCACCACACTTATCACCACACACACCACCCCACACATCACCTACACCACCGCATGGCATGGCAAAGACACCCCAGGTTTTCGGAGGAGGAGCTCAGGGTCATGGTGGAAGAAATCCTCCGGGTTGAGCCACAGCTATTTGGATCCCAGGTGCAGCACACCTCAATTGCAAGGAAGATGGAGTTATGGCGAAGAATAGTCGACAGGGTCAACGCAGTGGGACAACACCCAAGAAATCGGGACAACATCAGGAAGAGGTGGAACGACCTACGGGGGAAGGTGCATTCCGTGGTCTCAAGACACCACCAGGCGGTACAGCGGACTGGCGGCGGACCCCCATCTCCTCACCCACAACTAACAACATGGGAGGAGCAGGTCTTGGTGATTCTGCATCCTGAGGGCCTCGCAGGAGTCGGTGGAGGAATGGACTCTGGTAAGTCAAACCTTTAACAACCATATCCCCCACCCTACCTGCATGCTATCACATACCCCCACCCTCGCCCCCACCCCTATCACTCCAACTCCTCACAAATGTACCAATATCACAAACTACACATCCCAACACCAAGCCCTGCATGCAACAACAACGCATGGACACCCATCACTAAAGCATGCCCACTGCACATACCCATGCACCCCCCTAAACCATCATCACACAAGCCCCCACGCAGGAATGCCAGCATTGGGGTACACGGTCACCCACCCATTGCACACCATGACACATACAGATGCTATAATCATGCTTTTCCACCCCTGCAGGACCACTACCCAACGTCACCAGACAGGAGGGTCCAGACATCTCCACTCCACCCACAGACGAGGCCCACAGTGATGACAGCACCTCTGTCCACCTGGATCTATATGACTAGCCCGGACCATCGTGGGCCTTGGGACAGTCGTTCCCCTCACACAGGCACAGGCCACCACAGACCTTCCCCCCTCTGGTAACACCAGCACAGCACCCACCCAGCGGGCCCATAACTCCGTCCCCAGGACACGTCAATCATCTGTGTGTCCACCACTACAGGGAACCCAGGATAACCCACCACCCCAACAACAACAGGGTCCAGGGGACGGAGGCCCAGGATCACAGGGGAACTGGGAGGGCTGCTGTGCGACAGGGGGCGGACAGGCCAAGGGAACCTACTCTCCACGAGGCCCTCTCCTCCATCATGGGAGCCTACCACCACTCCCAGGAGACGATGGCAACGGTCCTGGCCAAGTTTCAGGAGACCCAGCGCATGTAGGAGGTACAGTATTTGGGCTTCAGGGAGGAACTCAGAACCATCAGCTCCGCCCTGGGCACCAATGTAGGGGTGCCGAAGGAAATACTCAACACCAGGAGGGACACTGTGGCACTACAAGGGGCCCCTGACCCTAGCATGGACGATGAACTGCCCACCACCTCCGCCGGCACTAGTGGACAGGAGGCACCGCCACAGGACCACCACACCAGCACCCCACCCCCTGCAGACGGAAAACCACCCCGCAAACGGTCCCTGAGATCCAGGAACAAGACAGAGCACGATGCCAAGACCCCCACCAAGAAATGAGACCACCCTGATTGTCATCCTACTGTCCCACTTTGTCACCCTGTCCATATTGAAACTGCCCCAGCTCCACTTCCTATGCCCATATGGGCAATGCACCTGTGAGACAAATAGACTGGACTCTGCCATGGACACTCCTCCGCCATCACCCCTCACCATTTGACTTCCCCCTCCAATATTTTGTATGTAAATAAACACACCTAAAGCACCAAAACATCTGGAGTCTGTCTGTGATTTCGAAATAGTGTATTTGCAATTACAGTGACACAATTTTCAGGAAATAGTAATGTCAACATACCTATGTCACACAGCTCTAGTCCATGATGAATCTAAGCAGATAACACACGTTGGGACCCACACCTGTGAAACCGTAAGGGAAAGTGACAACTCAGTGACCATACACTGGGTGAAATCGACAGACAGGATAGAGGTAGTAGTGTAAAAGTACTTGTAGTAGGCAGGAATGTATTCTCACCTGTGTTTCACTGGAAATATTGCTGGATGACTGAGTCCCTGTTGTCAATGTCCTCTTCCTCTGCTTCCTCCTCATCACTGTCCACAGGCTCCACAGCTGCCACAACACCGCCATCTGGACCATCCTCCTGCAGAAAAGGCACCTCTCGTCGCAAAGCCAAGTTATGAAGCATACAGCAGGCCACGATGGTCTGGCACACCTTCTTTGGTGAGTAGAATAGGGATCCACCTGTCATATGGAGGCACCTAAACCTGGCCTTCAGGAGGCTGAAGGTCCGCTCGATCACCCTCCTAGTACGCCCACGGGCCTCATTGTAGCGTTCCTCTGCCCTGGTCCTGGGATTCCTCACTTGGGTCAGTAGCCATGACAGGTTGGGGTAACCAGAGTCACCTAATAGCCACACACGGTGCCACTGGAGTTTACCCATCACATAAGGGATGCTGCTATTCCGCATGATGTAGGCGTCATGCACTGAGCCAGGGAACATGGCATTCACATGGCAGATGTACTGGTCGGCCAAACATACCATCTGTGCATTCATGGAATGATAACTCTTCCGGTTCCTGTGCACCTGCTCACTCCTGTGGGGGGGGACCAAAGCCACATGGGTCCCATCAATGGCACCTATGATGTTGGGGATATGTCCAAGGGCATAGAAGTCACCTTTCACTGTAGGCAAGTCCTCCACCTGAGGGAAAACGAGGTAGCTCCGCATGTGTTTCAGAAGGGCAGAAAACACTGGACAATACGTTGGAAAACATAGGCTGGGACATCCCTGATGCCATGGCCACAGTTGTTTGAAAAGACCCACTTGCAAGGAATTGGAGCACCAATAGCACCTGCACTTGAGGGGGGATTCCTGTGGGATGGCGGATTGCTGACATCAGGTCTGCCTCCAACTGGGTACACAGTTCCAGGATTGTGGCATGGTCAAACCTCTAGGTGATTATCAAATTTCTTTCCTCCATTGACGACAGGTCCACCAGCGGTCGGTACACCGGAGGATTCCGCCATCTCCTTACATGTCCCAGTGGACGGTGCCTATGAAGGACAACAGCGAGCACAGAGTCAAACAACTCAGAGGTATGTACCCACAGTCCACACAGAACACGATTCATACACAAAATCTGGCCTGTATGTGTGTTGAGAGTAGGCCTAGGTATGAGTGACGCAGTTGGTAACTAGGCCATGAGGGCCCTTGAAATGGTGGCTGCCTGACCTCTAAAGTGGGATAATGGGATGTGAGGTAACTGCACTGGCGTTGTACACAGTCGCGGTAGGCGGTCGAAGACCGCGGCGCAATGCTGCATTGGTTAACATTGGACCCTATGGGTCCCAGGAGCCAATGACGATGTACGCCGGCGGTGATGGTACGCACTGCCGCGGACGTGACCGCCGCGGACGTGACCGCCATTTTAAAGCTGTTGAATCACTTGATACCTGATCTTCGACAGGAGAGGACCTACACTGCAAGTGCTGCTGTGACCTCAGTCTGGAAGAGACAATGGCTCGTGCGTCTGGGGAAAGGGCCCCTGCCTTCACATCGGAGGAGTTGGAGAAGCTCGTGGACGGGGTCCTCCCCCAGTACACGCTACTCTACGGTCCTCCAGACCAACAGGTAAGTACACTGGGAGCATGTTCTATGGGCTATGCCTGTGTGGAGAGGGCTGGTTGTAAGAAGGAAGGGGGCAGAGTTCTGAGTGCATGAAAGATGGTGGGTGCATGTGCCACATGGCAAGGGTAGGGATGGGGGCCACTCACTTTGAGGGTACAGTTGGTAATGGCTTCTCTTCTTCCCCTGTACATTTCGTGTAGGTCAGCACGCACCAGAAGAAGGATATTTGGCATGCCATCGCCAAGGACGTCCAGACCCTGGGGGTCCACCACAGATGGAGCACCCACTGCCGAAAGAGATGGGAGGCCATTCGCCGCTGGAGCAAGAAGACGGCGGAGGCTCAGCTGGGGATGACCTCCCAACGTGGGAGAGGTGCCCGTCGAACCATGACCCCCCTGATGTTCCGGATCCTGGTGGTGGCCTACCCTGAGTTGGATGGGCGCTTGAGGGCATCACAGCAGACACAAGGGGGTGAGTACACTCTCATTCAGCTGACTTTGCGCGCAGTGGAGGGGTCTGGGTGGTGGAGGAGGGCTGTGGGTTTCCCTAGGCCAGGGCGAGTTCCGTAGGCTAGGCCCCTTTGTAAGGCATGGCCCTGTGGCCACCGACCCCACCTCTGTAGAGTGCCAAGTACAGCTATTCATGCACCTGTGTCATCTTTGTGTGCAGATGTCCTCCATAGCCTTGTAGGCCATTTCCCAGGAATTGCACTGTTGAGCCCAACAGCGCGACGTAGTGCTACGGGCTGCCTTGTCTGCCAATGGTAGTGGTAAGCCATGCACTCAACCTGTCTTTCTTCTGTTTCCCCCCCCTTTTTTTGCTGTCTCCCTGTCATTGTGTTCATTTGCATAATCAGGCGGAGGAGCAGTGGCACCGGAGCACGAAGGAGCTGCATCCCACATGGCCATGGAGGCCCACACTACGGACTCTGAATACACCAGTGGGACGGAGGGTGAGGGGAGCACCACGGCGGTTACAGGAGCTGAAACCAGTAACACAGACTCGTCCTCCGATGGGAGCTCCCTTGTGGTGGCGGCAACATCTGTGCCTCCCACTTCTACAGGTACAGCCGCCACCCCCCTACCAGCACCGCCCTCCCAGCAGCCCCTCAGCCTTCGCCCGCTCACCCAGGAGGGTGGGCATCACCTAGCCCCAGGCACCTCAGCCCCTGCCCCTGTCACCTCTGCTGCCCTCAGTGAGGAGGCCATTGACTTCCTCAGGTCACTCACTGTTGGGCAGTCTACCATTTTGAATGCCATCCAGGGTGTAGAAAGGGAGTTGCAACAAACAAAATGCATTTCTGGAGGGCATTCATTCTGGTCAGGCTGCCCTTCATCGAACCTTTCAAACTCTGGCCTCAGCACTGATGGCAGCCATTGTCCCTGTGTCTAGCCTCCCCCTCCAACTTCCTCCACCCAGACTCAATCCCCTGTACCTCTGCCTATCCCAAGCACACCATCACACCACCCTGCACATACCTCACCACACAATGGAAGCTCAGGCAAACATAAGCACCACACATCCCACAGGCACTCACGCAAGCATCACACACAGACACAACAACATCCACTGCCTCCACTGTGTCCCCCTCCTCCTCGTCTCCCTCCTCCCTCCCTGTCTCATCTCCACTCACACCTGCATGCACTACCACTACAGCCCCTACGTCCCGCACCAGCACACCCACCACCACACCCCACTCACGTGCACTCACCACTCCGACTACCATTCACACGTTCCCTGTGTCCTCTCCCAGTGTGTCTGTGACGTCCCCTCCAAAGATACACAAACGAAGGCACCCACCCAACATACATCCACCTCACAACAGCCTCCAGCGCATGCACCTGCACCCACAGCCACAAAACATACACCTCCTACAACCTCCACCTCTTCCTCCACTCCCAAACCCCCTCCAGCTACCCGTCCCAGTGTCTCCAAACAACTTTTCCTGTCCACCCTTAACCTATTTCCCACCACCCCCGTCCAACTCATAGGTCCCGTACTAGCACCTCAGCCACAAAATCTCCGGGACCAGTGGTGCCTGTTGTCACAGGTATGTGGAGTGCACCGGCCACCAGGCCAGCCAGTGTGTCACGGAGCCACAGCACAGCCAGTCCCCCCCTGTGAAGCACCAGAAGTTGGCCAGTGCCCGGCGGGAGAGGGGGAAGACTCCAGCCAGCCAAGCCGCTCACAGGGGTCCCGGGGGGAGTGTGAACTCAGCTGTGACTCCTCCCAAGGTGGGGAAGGGGCAGAAGAAACCTGCAAAGTCTGGAAAGGAGCAGCACGGTGGAGAAGACCGCCATCATCCCCTCCAGGAGGCCACCGCCAGCCCCATCGTCGCTGCCCAGGAGGACCCCGCCAGCCACAGCCCAGCTGCCCAGGAGGGCCCCGCCAGCCACAGCCCAGCTGCCCAGGAGGGCCCCGCCAGTCACAGCCCAGCTGCCCAGGAGGGCCCCGCCAGCCACAGCCCAGCTGCCCAGGAGGGCCTTGCCAGCCACAGCCCAGCTGCCCAGGAGAGCCCCGCCAGCCACAGCACATCTGACCAATGAAGGACCGCCAGCCACAGCCCAGCTGGGCAATGAACGACCGGCAATTCAAGCACCGCTGAACAGGGCAAGGACTGCCAACTCAAGCACCGCTGAACAGGACAAGCACTGCTGAACAGGGCAAAGACCGTCAGGGCAAGCACCGCTGAACAGGGCAAGCACGCCAACTCAAGCACTGATGAACAGGGCAAGCACCGCTGAACAGGGCAAAGACTGCCAAGGCAAGCACCGCTGAACAGGGCAAGCACCGCTGAACAGGGCGAGGACCGCCAACTCAAGCACCACTGAACAGGGCAAGCACCGCTGAACAGGGCAAAGACCGCCAAGGCAAGCACCGCTGAACAGGGCAAGCACCGCTGAACAGGGCAAGGACTGCCAACTCAAGCACCGCTGAACAGGGCAAGCACCGCCAACTCAAGCACCGCTGAACAGGGCAAGCACCGCTGAACAGGGCAAAGACTGCCAAGGCAAGCACCGCTGAACAGGGCGAGCACCGCTGAACAGGGCAAGGACCTCCAACTCAAGCACCACTGAACAGGGCTAGCACAGATGAACAGGGCAAAGACCGCCAGGGCAAGCACCGCTGAACAGGGCAAGCACCGCTGAACAGGGCAAGGACCGCCAACTCAAGCACCGCTGAACAGGCCAAGCACCGCTGAACAGGGCAAAGACCGCCAAGGCAAGCACCGCTGAACAGGGCAAGCACCGCTGAACAGGGCAAGGACCGCCAACTCAAGCATCGCTGAACAGGGCAAGCACCGCTGAACAGGGCAAGGACCGTCAACTCAAGCACCGCTGATCAGGGCAAGCACCGCCAACTCAAGCACCGCTGAACAGGGCAAGCACCGCTGAACAGGGCAAAGACCACCAAGGTAAGCACCGCTGAACAGGGCAAGGACTGCCAACTCAAGCACCGCTGAACAGGGCAAAGACCGCCGAGGCAAGCACCGCTGAACAGGGCAAGGACCGCCAAGGCAAGCACCGCTGAACAGGGCAAGCACCGCTGAACAGGGCAAGGACTGCCAACTCAAGCACCGCTGAACAGGGCAAGCACTGCTGAACAGGGCAAAGACTGCCAAGGCAAGCACCGCTGAACAGGGCAAGCACCGCTGAACAGGGCAAGGACCGCCAACTCAAGCACCTCTGAACAGGGCAAGGACCGCCAACTCAAGCACCACTGAACAGGGCAAGCACTGCTGAACAGGGCAAGGACCGCCAAGTCAAGCACCGCTGAACAGGGCAAGGACCGCCAAGTCAAGCACCGCTAAACAGGGCAAGCACCACTTAACAGGGCAAGCACCGCCGAACTGGGCAAGGACCGCCAACTCAAGCACCGCTAGCCCATGAGCAGCAGGGGCAGTGACACAACTGGGACTGTCACGGGGTGAGTGATGCATTCTGGGCACCAGTCCCCCTCCAGAACCAGTGGAGACATGCATCCACTACCTCTGTCCTGCACAGGATGAAGCACTCTGGGCACCAAGTCCCCTCCAGAACCAGTGGAGAACAGCATCCACTACCTCTGTCCTGCACAGGATGAAGCACTCTGGGCACCAGTCCCCCTCCAGAACCAGTGGAGACATGCATCCACTCCGTCTGTCCTGCACAGGATGAAGCACTCTGGGCACCAAGCCCCCTCCAGAACCAGTGGAGAACAGCATCCACTACCTCTGTCCTGCACAGGATGAAGCACTCTGGGAACCAAGCCCCCTCCAGAACCAGTGTAGACATGCATCCACTCCGTCTGTCCTGCACAGGATGAAGCACTCTGGGCACCAAGCCCCCTCCAGAACCAGTGCAGACATGTATCCACTAACTCTGTCCTGCACAGGATGAAGCACTCTGGGCACCAAGCCCCCTCCAGAACCAGTGGAGAACAGCATCCACTACCTCTGTCCTGCACAGAAAGAAGCACTCTGGGCACCAGTCCCCCTCCAGAACCAGTGGAGACATGCATCCACTACCTCTGTCCTGCACAGGATGAAGCACTCTGGGCACCAAGCCCCCTCCAGAACCAGTGGAGAACAGCATCCACTCGAGAGACTGTGGCTTTGCACTCCCCAGGATGGAGCAGGGGGCAATCCACCCACTGTAGAGACTTGAGAGACTGTGGCTTTGCACTCCCCAGGATGCAGCAGTGGGCAAACCACCCACTGTAGGGACTTGAGAGACTGTGGCTTTGCACTCCCCAGGATGGTACAGTGGGCAAACCACCCACTGTTGAGACTTGTGAGACTGTGGCTTTGCACTCCCCAGGATGGTACAGTGGGGAATGCACCTACTGTAGAGACTTGAGAGACTGTGGCTTTGCACTCCCCAGCATGCAGCAGTGAGCAAACCACCCACTGTAGGGACTTGAGAGACTGGCTTTGCACTCCTAAGGATGGAACAGTGGGCAATCCAGCCACTGTAGAGACTTGAGAGACTGTGGCTTTGCACTCCCCAGGATGCAGCAGTGGGCAAACCACCCACTGTAGGGACTTGAGAGACTGTGACTTAGCACTCCCCAGGATGGCACAGTGGGCAATCCACCCACTGTAGAGACTTGAGAGACTGTGGCTTTGCACTCCCCAGGATACATCAATGGGCATGGAGCCCCCTCGTGGATCTGGCGTCGTGCACTCATCCGGCTGAGGTGCCCCCCCTTCCCTTCCTCCTGAGGTGACTGTTGTATTTCAATCTGATGCCCCAGCAGTGTTCTCTCCATCATGTTCGGGTATCTTGTGTGGGCCTCGCCCATGCATTTTGGGCCCAGAGGTCCACGGACTATGAATGGTGCAATAACTGGATTACTAATCATGGTGTATATTTTTTTAATAGTGTATATATATATATTTTTTTTTTTGCTTACTGAATTTCGATATATTACAATGGTTACACTCATTTCCTTTTGTCTTTGCATTCTTCCAGGTGGGTTGGGGGGTGTTACTGTAATGTATAGATATGCATTAGTGTGTGTGTTGTAGTGGGTGAGGGTGGGGGTGGAGGTTGGGGTGTTGCGTGTGAGTGTCCCTGTTTTTTCCCTCCCCTATGTCGTAGGTGCAGTACTCACCGTGGTCTTCGCCGCCGGCATTGGTGCTCCTGGTACAGGAGTAGGAAGACTAGCGCAGGGAGAATATGAAGTTCCGGCTTCATGGTGTCCTCCTTCCTCGTGGAGTGTGTAGAGGTGAGTGTTTTTCCTTCGAAATGCCTGTTTCCGCCGCGTTTTTATCCGCGCTGAATCCGCCCCGGAAAAGGTGGCGGATTGGCCTGTCATAATAGTGTTTGGCGATACATTGTCCTCCACCTGTCTGTTGGCGGTGACTGCCGCGCTGTTTGTTTGTACCGCCGTGGCGGTTGGAGTGTTAAAGTGGCTGTCTTTGTTGCCGGTTTCCGCCACGGTCGTAATTCCAAAATTTTTACCGCCGGCCTGTTGGCGGTGTTACCGCCGCTTTAACACCGTCCGCCAGGGTTGTAACGACCACCAAAGTCTCCAAAGGAGCGAGATATGGCAAGTTTGGTCTCAAACTGACTGTTATAATAAATGCAACAACTTGTCATTGCTGGATTTAATATAACTAGTTCAGGGAAAGAGATCTGGAACTCTTCCTAAAAGTTACCAGTTTCAGCTCTCTGGTGCCCTTTTCTGATCGGCCAGCCTCTGGCAGCCTGGCCAGGCTGTCTTAATGAGGTGTGAAGTAGCATGGGCTGAACACAAAGAAGGTGCCTGGGGGAGGAGATATGCCTTAGCAGATGGTGAAACAGGATGGGGGGAGAGCATCCAAACTGATCTTCAAAGGAGGGAATGACATTTGGAGCAGCCCAGGACCTCCCCCATCTCCTGCACACCCAGACAACGAGGTGCCCTCTTGATTAGATTCGGAGAGGACAGGAAAGGTATGTTAAGGATTTTTAGCCACGCCAGTGGGTGGGCTTAGTCAGGCCTAACCTCCAAAATTCAGTTTCTGCCATTTTGGATGTTTTCAGGAATGTTGCTCCCTGGGATTGATTTTTGCCACACTTCCCAGGAAGTGGTCATCCAAGAGGGTAGTGGAGAGCCTGTGATTGGACAGCTGCCTGCCTCTGCTTTTCACCCCAGGAGAAAGAATAAATTTGGCAGAGCTGCATCCACACCTCAGTCCCAGACCCCAAGAGGCAAACCAGAGCCTCTGAACACTTGGCTGCTGCTGTGGACCACTTTCCTGTATAAAGAAACACTTCTGAAGGTACATGTAAAAGAGCTACATTGTGGGTAGCTGAACTCTGGACTTTGTCCCTGTCCACAGTGAACTTTTTTCACCCTTTGAGCACTATTTCCTTCTAAGTGCTAGAATTCCGTTTAATGTTTAAAAATTCATATCTCTGGTTCCCTGCATAAGATTTTTGGCATTTTTGTGTAATTGTAAAGATAACAATATAATCTATTTTTGTAAATTGGAGTTGGGTTTTTACTGTGTTTTGTGTTTTACTGGTTTGTGATTTTTAAATGCTTTACAAACCTGTCTCCTAAATTAATCCTAACTGCTTGTTGCCAGACTACCAAGGATTGAGCTTGGATTAAATTATTGAGACCTGACTGGATTTAGATGGGGTTAGTGGCCTATTGTTAAGCATAGGCACTTACCTGCCTTTACCAATAATCCACTTCCAAACATTTTTGGTGCGCAGTGGTGGGATCCAGTACTTGTGTTTAATACCACACTACTGTTTTAAGTGATATAAGTTTTAAATCCTTTAAATTTACCTAGAGCAAAAGTATTTTTGATTTTTCAAATTACTTCTTTTTTGATGTTTCTAGATTATTCTGATCAATTGGTGTCAAAGTTTTTTTAAGTGACACAAAAGTTAAGGGTGACCATGGAGCTTGATCTGGCTAGCCTACCCACACTCACTGCAGCTAAGCTTGGGGCGCTGTGCAAAACGAGGCGATTACTTGCTGCTAACAACCTTAGGAAGGCTGTGATGATCAATTCTCTTTAAGACTGGTTAATGCAGAGGGAGGCAGAGAAAGCTTCAGAGGTAGGAAGGGAGAGGGACGATATCCTCTCCAGCTTCCAATAGGAGGAGGATGATCACCTGTCGGTGACATCAGTAGTTAAGGCCCCATCCAGAGCTAGTGGGAGGGGAGGGTCTATGGCATCAGCCCAAGAAGAAGCAGACTTCGACCTCAGGGAAAGAAAACTTGAGGCCCAGGTAGCCCTCTTAGCTTTAGAGGCAGATAAGTTGGCTCTAAAGAAGAAATAGGCAAAGATGGAACAGAGAGATTGTGGCAGCGACAGAGAAGTTGAGTTGTCCATGGGTGGTGGGTTCTGCCCCAGGTTACCCAAGTTGGCTGTTCCTCCTTATGTAGAGGGGATTGACATAGACAGGTGGTTGGAGACCTTTGAGAGGGCTCTCCAAATGAGAAGGGTTAAGTCCCAATATTGGGGTTCACTCCTATGGGAGTAGGTCCCAATATCTGGGAGGGATAGGCTCCTGATACTAAAAGGATAGGAAGCAGATTCCTATCCCAGTATGAAGAGGTTTTTAACCAAGAAGTTTGGTCTGACCCCAGAGCAGTACAAAATGAAGTTCAGAGATTCCCAGAACGTCAATACCCAGTCTTGGGTTGACTTGTACACACCTCACTTAAGTCAGGCTGGATACATGGTAACAAAGTGAATACTTATCCAAGATTATACAATTTGGTCATGAGGGAGCACACCTTGACCAATTGTGTCCAAGAGACGATACGCATGCATCTAGTGGACTCTAAGCTGACCAACCCCAGAGAGCTGGGGGGAGGCCAGCTGATGAATGGTTGAGAACTAGGGTGGTTGTCAAGTCCCGGGGGGGAATCCAAGAAAGAGGGGTCAGATCCCCAAAAACCTAAGGAGGGAGGTGGTAAGCCCACCACAGAGACTCCCTCTGTACCCCAGAACCCTAAGAAGGAAGAGAGTATATCCCATTCCCACTCTGACAAGCAAAGGCAGGGAGGCCCAGGGTTAAAAAAGCTCTTGGACAGTAAGGCCTGCTTTGACTGTCAGCAGACAGGTCACTTCATGGAAGATGCAGCCTGTCCCAAGAGGGTAGTTATCACTGGGCCGAAGAGAAGGACTCCTCAAATGATGAGGTCGTCACAGCATTGCAGTGGGAGGCAGGACCAGATGGTAAGCTGGTGATCCCTGAGGGTGGGAGTGTGCACTTTCACCCTATTCAGGTGAACGGGGTCCCTACCATTGGACTGAGAGACACCTGTGCCAGTCACACTATATTGAGTGACCAGTTGGTGACCCAATACATGTATGTCCCAGGGGAGACCAGGAGAGTCAGGATAGCCACAGGCGAGGTCACCGCAAACCTGTAGCCATAGTGCCCCTAGAGAGGGATGGTATCCTTGGCTGGTTTAGGGTGGTGCTCGGTGCTGACCTCCCCGTAGACTGTATTCTGGGCAATAACCTCCCAAAGGTGAGCCTGGCCCCAGAGGGGGTGGTCACCCAGGGCACCCCAAACCCAAAATCCTGGGGAGCCAGTCCTACATTTAGGAGACAGGGGTCCCCAAGAAAATGGAAGAATAAAATGAAAGGTAGGCCACTTTTAAAGCAAGTTCAGTGTGCCCAAGGCCTTCTGCCCCAGTAGGGGGAGCCCAGAGTTGGCACTGGTGAGGGCTCACCTGACCCCAAGGAAGTCCTGAGTAGTCAGGCAGCTGTCCAGCTATAGGGTGTTGCCCCTGCACTGACATAAGGAAGAGTGGAAGGAGGGTGTCTGCCTCAGGATGTGGTAGCCCCCACTCTAAACAGCAAGAGGGATGCCAGGACCACACAGTTGCCCCTAAAGCAGCTCACCCACCTGTCAGTGGAGACCTTAGGGTATGGTTCTGGGTTCTGACAGCTGTCAATAGACTTTGCTGGGTGCTGGCCTTCATGGCAGCACTGCACTTGGCCTGAGAGGCAGACCCCTGGTGCAGAAGCAAAGCAGGCCCCCTGACACTCTTGGTCATGGTGGGGTTGCTCAAGTGTTTGATGACCTCTTTGGGTAAGCTAGATGTTACCCTAGCAAAGTTAGGGATAGGGCAGGTGGGTACCTCACTACCCAAGTTGGCAGAGAGAGAGGAGGAGGACACCCCTAAAGGGAAGATACAGTTTAAAATGGGTCATTTTACAGTTGGAATGGGTACACTACCCAGAAGGAGTGACAATGACCGGGGGATATAAGGCAGAGTAGGCCCTGCAACAGGGACATATTTTTCCTCACTGTCTTCCTTGACTGACAAGCCAGGAAGACCATCCCAGGATTGGGTTGAGTCTCCTGGGCATGCGGGCTGGGGTGGGGGGTTGTGTGAAAAAACTGGGCTGATTGTAGAGGCCGCCTACCTTTTTGACCCCATTTTTCACTTTTTGCTGGTGTTTTCCTGACTCTGATGGTGCCCTGGGTACTGCTAACCAGTCCCAGGGCCTGTGCTCTGTGTAAAATGAGTATGCAAATCAGGATAATTATAATTGACAATGCCAACCTATCTATAAGTCCCTAGTCTATGGTAGGGCATGTAGATTTAGGGACCCCAGAATAGGTGGTGCACCTATAGGGGCACTGCTGAGGTGCCCAGTGCCATTTTAAAGACAGGCCTGCCTTGCTGGCTGCTTTGTAATTAAGGTTACATGCAAATTCGACTTTGGAATTAAAAGTACTTCCAAAGTCTTAAACAACCTTATTTTTACATATAAGTCACCCCTAAGGCGTGCTGTAGGTGCCCCAGGGTTGGGTACAGTGTAACTATAAGCAAGGACCTTATAAAATATGTTTTATAAGCCCTGGTGAGGAAAAATAGCCACATTTGTTTTCCCTCCTTGTAGTGAATTGGCTTTATAGGCTAAAATGGAGAGATTTTATTTTAATTAATAAAAGGAGCGAGATATGGGAAGCTTGGTCTCAAACTGAATTTTATAATAAATGCAACAGCATGCCATTGGTGGATTTAATATAACTAATTCAGGGAAAGAATTCTAGAACCCTTCCTAAAGGTTACCAGTTTCAGCTCGGTAGTGCCCTTCTCTGACTGGCCAGCCACTGGCAGCCTGGCCAGGCTGCATTGATGAGGTGTGAAGTAGCATGGCCTGAACACAAACGAAGAAAGTGCCTGCGGGAGGAGATGGTGAAACAGGATGGGGGAAGAGCAGCCAAACTGGTTTTCAAAGAAGGGAAGGACATTTTAAGAAGCTTAGGACCTCCCCCATTTCCTGCAAACCAAGACAACCAGGTACCCTCTTGATTAGATTAGGAGAGGGAAGGAGAGGGGTGTGTTAAGTATTTTGAGCCACACCAGTGGGTGGGCTCAGCCAAACCTAACCTCCAAAATGTAATTTCTGCCATTTTGGATTTTTAAGGAATGCTGCTCCCTGGGATTGATTTTTGCCACACTTCCCAGGAAGTGGTCATCTGAGTAGATAGTGGCCTGCCTGTGAATGGACACCTGCCCGTCTTCGCTTTTCACCCCAGGAGCAAGGATAAATTTGGCAGAGCTGCATCCACACCTTGGATCCCTTCTGGAAGAAGATACTGGAGAAGAAGGACTGCCCTGCTGGACCCCTGGCCAGTACCTGGTCACTGCACCCACAAGGACTGCACCAGCTGCACACTTTGGGCTTCAACAAGAAAGGGACTTTGCCTTGCTTCTACAACTCCAGGAATGGACTCCCTGTAAGTTACATGTACAAAGGAGCTGCCCAGAGCCCCCTGCATCAAGTCTTGCAAGAAGAGCCCAGCTGACCAGCATCCAGTGGCCATTTGAGGTTTCTGACCGGGTGCATTCTGGGAATTGTAGTCACAACTCCCAAAGAGCAGCTCAGAGCTTCTGGAACCATGGATCAAGTTGTGGACACTTCAAGGTCCCAAAAAGGACCTCTGGAAGAAGATCCAGAAGTTTGCAGACATTTGGAACAACTGTTGTACACAGCTCCATAAGTTGAAGAGGTGCATTGTGAGAGTTCTAGTCTCAGACCCCAAGAGGCGAATCAGAGCCTCTGAACCTTTGGCTGTTGCTGTGGACCACTTTCCTGTATAAAGTAAAACTTACGAAAGTAAGTGTAACATTGTTACATCTTGGATGTCCTGAACTCTGGTCTTTGCCCCTGTCCAGTGTGACCTTTTTTAACCCTTTGAGCGCTATGTGCTTCTAAGCGCTAGAATTACTTTTAATCTTTAAAAATTCATATCTCTGGTTCCCTACATTAGATTTTTGTAATTTTAGTGTCATGTTAAAGAAAAAACTATAATCTATTTTTTATAAATTGGAGTTGGATTTTTATTGTGTTTTGCTTTTTTACTGTTTTGTGATGTTTAAATGCTTTATACACCTGTCTCCTAAGTTAAGCCTAACTGCTTGTTGCCAAGCAACCAAGGGTTGAGCTGTGGTTAATTTATTGAGGCCTGACTGGACCTAATGTGAGTTAGTGGCCTATTTCTAAGTGTAGGTACTTACCTGCCCTTACCATTAACCCACTTTCCAACATTGATAACATTGATAAATATGGGTCATAGTGTCTGTAGTATCCATAATGATTTTGTGTACACTTATATGACATTTATGGAAACATAAATGTTTAAGTTACATGTTCTCACTTGCTACCTACAGAGCTTTCTCTGTGTAGATGTGCATTTTTTTTTTTACAGAAGAAGAGTTAGTATTCTTTCTTTGCATTCAGTACAAACACAGCAATATGCATACAATAAACTCAAATGTAAAGAAATTAGGATCATCACCTCTAAAGAATGTAATACATTGCATTGAAAACAAGCATTGAACAATACAATGGGTTTGGCTTTGTCTAATGATATTTTGACTTTGACAATGCTTGTTTGTGTTTAGCTTAGTTATAGTTTGGACCATGTTTCCGTAAGAAGAGAAAGTTTTTTTTGGTTTGCTTATAACTTTGGCGACGTTTGCTGAATCTTCACAAAACTTTCCAAAAAATGTCCATTTAACTCCACTCCTTTGTGGAAGTTTTAGGGGTAATCTGACGAGCAGGACCAAGAAAAAGACGGGATTCGCAAAACACATTTTCCCCATTCATTTTTCCATTGGAAAATTAGAAACAGCTACAGCCAAATAAGCTCAATGGTATTATACCATATTTGGCAGAATGCTGGATGTTGGTCCAAAAAGTAGTAGTTTTTAGGTTTCACCTGCACAGCACTAGCACTGTGCTTGTGAAATCTATTGCATTGCATTCAATATAAATCTGAAAAGGCGCTTTCATCACACCCTGGCATTTCATTGGTTCCTGTGCCTGCCACTTACTTTTCCTCAGTTTCTATTTGCTGTAGCATAGTATTTCCTGCATTTACTAATGCTTGTTTATGTGGTTGCCATTATCAGTGTCCCGAGGCCGCCTACTATTTTCATCCACTTTTGACTGCATAGCGCTTGCACTGTGCTTCTCTATTTTTCACTGTTGTATTATTCTTTTGTATTTGTCAGTGTCGCTTCTCACAGCATCTTGTTTCTTCATCATCTAATGTATGTTCATTTTCTTTATTTGTATAACCTCTATTCATTTCATCATTAAAATGTGCTTCTCACACTTACAATACACTGATGCATGAGGTGAAAGTAACTTGGTGAAGTTATTTACAAGCCTCTGGCTGCTGACTGTCATGGGAACGGGAGCACAGACACCACGGAAGAGCAGGAAACCCATTCTGCCGCAGCCTATAGTTGGATGATTCAACGTGCCAGCTTCATTGCTTCGAATCCCTCCCCCCCCCAAAAAAAAAAACACTGCTTGCCCGCCTCAACCAGCCCTCCCAGGGTGCCCCTTGCCCATCCTAAATCCCCCCTTCGCTGCTTGTTTGAATGCACCTCTTCCATCATCTCAGGTTTTTAATGGCCAAACAAAGTGATAGTAAGCAGTGTCTTGCTCACGCGCATCTTGTCCACCGAATGATTATCAATGCTTCTTTAAAAATAGCTGGATACACTCTGGCAATCACTGCCCGGTCAGTACTTGCAACGTCACTTTGTTGCGATCCTTTACCTTCCCTTCTACCAACTATTACAGAGTCCTGAGGTGCCCCCACCTCCTCGGCGTTACAGCAGAGTGTCCATTTATGTGGTGCTTTTGGCACGTACAGTCTTGGCTCCTGCAGCTCCCCTCCTCGGGCTTCTGTCACTGTTATAAGCGAGGTGAGTGTGCTGTGCGACTGTCCCTTGCGTAAGTGGGCTGCCAAGTGCTGGTTGAGAGAGCGCTCATCACGCTCTGCTTCCCGTGCTAGGTTAGCTGGACTGCAGCTCGCCCTACGTCACACTTGCACTGCAGGAAATACATCTGGGAGTAAACATAAACTACTTTAATCTATTGTTTATCCACCTAGCTCCATTAATGGACTTTGCTACCAGTGGTTTAGGCACATGCAGGTGGCGTCAGGAACGTGTAACAGCACTCAGAATTATATTTGAAAGGAAGCATTTTTTTTCTTTTAGTTTTAGCGTATATGCATTTTGAATGTTCTCTGGGTTTGCCATACTCCTATTTAAGTTGACTCGTGAGAAAATAACTTAACTAGTTATTTTTAAATAATTTCCTGTTTATAGAACTTGCTTTGTGCCACCTTGTTTTACTTGTTCCGTGAGCTACCAATGACGCCTTACATTCCTGCATGGACATTGCACAGAGCAGGTCTCATCGGTAAGAGCAGAGCTTGTCATCAGCCGTAGCTTCCATGCACGCCTACTCCTTTTAGAAATAGTGGAATTTGAAGTGAAGTTTGAATAGTCATTGCCATTAAAAACAAACATTTGGCATGTAACGGGTCTCGCATTTGCTCACATTAGAGCTATTCGCGTTGTAACTCATAACCGGACTTTTCTTGCCACATAAGCTAATAATGAAAAGCAAAACAGTTTCACATATGAATCCCGATGGTCGCCACGAGCGTGAAGGAGACACAGAAAAGGAAACAGAAGTTTGCTTGCAGTGAAACTTATCGACAGAAGTGCTATTATCCATGTTACCAGCAAAAGTGCAATTATCCACGTAACAGGGTCCATGTGATCCAAAGCACTCGACTTCTGCCCAGCGAGATTGCGCTGCGCTGATAATGAAAAGATTAAGTAGCCCAGAAACCAGTTGAAAACACAGCGCCTATTATGTTTTCAGTAGTTTACCAGTGCGCTTGAGGAGGGCTAATCACTGGAAAAGGCATGATGTATGCATGCCTTTCACTAATGAAATCAATTGATTTTTTAAAGGTAAACCCACAAACTAATGAAAGTGACGGGCGTGGCATGGCTGTGGTTATCTCATAGATTAATTTCAACAGGGTCCAGAGTGCTTGTGCATGCTCGACCCTACAAAGAAAGGTTTGTTCCAGCAAAATAAGTCTGTTTCTCAGTCTCTTGGACACTGTCTTTCTGCATTTATCTCGTCCTTCCCTTCTCTCTCTCTTGCCCTCTCTCTCTCTCGTTCTGCCTTTCTAGCTTTATCTCTTCCATCTCCTCTCGCTCTCCGATGGTCTCTCGCCCGCTCTCTCTCTCTGCCTTTCTGTCTTTAGCTCATCCTTCCCCTCTCTCTCCGTTAGTCTCTCGCCCTCTGTCTCTCTCTCGCTGCCTTTCTTGGTCCCTCACTGCGTGGTACTTTCTACCCATTTCTCTCTGTCTTTCTACACCTGTCTTGCACGCACACCCTATTATTTTTTGGGGAAATCATTGATGTTCCGAAACAGATTGAAACTATAGGTGATGGAAATGAATAGTGTTATCCAACAGCTCAAGGTTAGAATGAGTAACCCTTTAAGGTAGCTCAGTGAGTTCCGCACTTGCGGCTGGGTTCAGTCTACAGACCACAGGGCTAAATCGTGCTTAACTCAGCTTTTCATACTTCCGAGGTCATATCATTGGATTTTTCTGTAGAGTGTTTTGCAATATTTATTGCCTGCATGGAAACAACATCGTACACTGGTGACCAAACCAGCACTAATTCTTTGCTGGCTGATTGACTAGTCGCCTTATCACTAGCTGGATTACTCTCCTCCCCCCGGCATGTCCCAAAACGCCTGTGCCCTACTGAAAAGTGCTTTGCAGCGCCTTACAAAATTCCCAAATAGAAAACAATTTGCTGCTCCCAGTGCTTATGAACTATTTCAGGGAAGACACATCTAATCCGGACACTGACTTTTTTCAGTTTTGTTAGCTAATGGAATTGAGGCGCGTGGAGAATTTTGCCCAGGATTCCACAATTTCATAAAGTACTGAGCCGAGATTATAAGAGTTTCTTGCAGTGCTTAATTTGTGCTTGTTGTTTCTATTTCTAAGGGGCGGGGCTTATTCTTCTTCCTCAAGCATTTGCTGCAAGCAAAAGACACATATTGGACAGACGGAGAAAGGGAAAAACGAAAAAGTGTCACAAAGGGAGAAAGTAGAAAGCTGCAAGAGTAAGCTGAAGGAGCAGCGAGTGGCTTTATATGGATTGAAGAGGCCCGAGATGGCTTCAGGATGACGCCGCCTCAGTATTCCGTGTTCAAATATTTAGGGGCATATTTATACTCTGTTTGCACCGAATTAGCGTCATTTTTTTTACTCTAATTCGGTGCAAAACTAACTCCATATTTATACTTTGGTGCTAGACCCGTCTAGCGCCAAATTTATGGAGATAAAGTCATTTTCTGGAAGTGGAGACCTACCTTGCCTTAATGAGATGCAAGGTAGGCGTTCCCATGCAAAAAATGACTCTATGGCCTTAACGCCATATTTAGGGGCATATTTATACTCTGCAGCATTTTATACTCTGTTTGCACCGAATTAGTGTTATTTTTTTTACTCTAATTCGGTGCAAAACTAACTCCATATTTATACTTTGGTGCTAGACCCGTCTAGCACCAAGGCCCTGATTTATACTTTTTTTGCGCTACTTTAACGTTATTTTTTTATGCAAAAGTGGCGCAAACTTACAAATATTGGCCCTTATTTAGACTTTTTGCTGCAAAACTGCACTAACTCAGTTTTGCACCAAAACGTTTAGCACTGGCTTGCACCATTTCTGTGCACCAGCCGGGCACCATATTTACGGAATGGTTCAAGCCAGTGCAAAGGGTAGGCTAGAGTAAAAAAAAATTACTTTTGTCGGGTGGGGCTGGCAGTATAGAAGAAGAGGGTTTAGCACCAAAAAATGACTTTAGGCAGGTTAGAGTAAAAAAAAAATGACTCATCAGATTAGCATCATTTTATGGTGCTAAACCTACCATGCCAAATGACTCCTGCTTTAGAAAAGGCAGGAGTCACGCCCACCACCCCAAAGGCCAGCACAGAGGACATGGGTCCCCTGGGCATGGCCATTGCGCCCTGTGCCATGTATGGGGCCCATTTCAGGGCCCCATATGGCACTTTAAAAAATAAAATGCAATCTTACCTGTACTTACCTGGGATGGGGTCCCCCATCCTCCGCAGTCCCTCTGGTGTGGGTGGGGGTGCCCCTGGGGTCTGAGGAGGGCACCTGTGGGCTTATTCCATGGTGTTCCACCATGGAAATAGGCCCACAGGTCCCTTACGCCTGCCCTGACCCAGGCTTTAAAAGTCATTTTTTGACCCCTCCTCCCTCCCTTGCACCATTCTTGCATGGGAGCATAAATATGGAGTCAATGCTATAGAGTCATTTTTTGCACGGGAACGCCTACCTTGCATCTCATTAGGGCAAGGTAGGTTTCCACTTCCAAAAAATGACTATTTTCTCCATCAATTTGGCACTAAATGGGTCTAGCACCAAAGTATAAATATGGAGTTAGTTTAGCACCGAATTAGAGTAAAAAAGAAGTGATGCTAATTCAGTGCAAACAGAGTATAAATAAGCCTCTTAGCATAAAAAAATGACGCTGATCTGGTTAGAGTCATTTATTTTGACTCTAACCTGCTTAACGTCCTTTTTTATTTATGCTAGCCTACCCTTTGCGCCGGCTTGCACCATTCCATAAATATGGTGCCCAGCGGGTGCTAAAAAATGGTGCAAGCCGGTGCAAAACTTTTTGGTGCAAAACTGCATTAGTGCAGTTTTGCACCAAAAGTATAAATAAGGCCCTAAGTTGCTGCAGCCGCGTGTTTAAGAGGAGGGCTTTGGGCACCGGCACTTTTTCATTTACAAATTAGGCACTGGTTTCTTGTAAGGTCAGCATTCGAGAGTTTAACACCAAGGACCAAATTTCCTCGCTCTTGAGCAAGAGGGGATATAATCGTGAAAAAATCTTACTTTACATTAACTCTCATAGGAAGCTTCTGCTGTATTATTTCTCAACTACCTGCCTGATGCTAGCGGCGCGCTGCTGCATCATTTGGTCGGGTGCAGGTTTGATAAAGGAATTCAAATTTAACAACAAAATGAAGTTAACCAGTTTGCCCCCCACATTCAAATTGATTGTTGCGCACTCTGCAAATATGTCACGGTAACTTGAAAGCAGACTACTAGTTCTTATAGTGGCCTGGAGGTCTCAGTCTTTTATCTTTGGGATGTTGATAAAATGCGTTTGATCAAGGGGTACAATGGTAACACCTCAGCTTTACATCACAATCAAGCGGCAATATGCTATTAAAAGGTGTTTGATATAAGAATATAATTTTACTCATTTATTTTTTAACACATTTGTCATGTTTGCACAGAAACAATGCTTAATTAAAGCAAAAATTCTAAGTACTTAATATTTCCGCTCAAACTGTTTTCAAATTCATGACCGGTCTGCCTGGGATAACTATGACCATTGGTGTTTGATTGTCAGTTCTGAGGTTTCGCCTAGCAATTAACTGAAAGCCCCACATTCCAATGCTGCCTAATGGCACTGGAAATAAAATGTTGAATTAATTTGCATAACAGGGCACGGCCTTTTGCTTTGTTTTAGGAGCACTAACATTTTTTTCTGAAAGCTTTAATTTAATTATGGTTCCTATCTATTTTTTTCACCACTGGAAATAGCAACATAAATCCAAAATCAATTAACAAAATGTAAATGTAAACTTCTTTGAGACAACCTTGGGGGTAACAAACAAAACATCTAATCTGTTACATCTGTTCTATCTTATATTGCACAACTGATCACCAGGTTACAGCTTGGAGAATCTATTACATTTACCAATGCTTGTTTGATTTGCTGTACATCCATTCAGGAGTTTTTGAGAAATAAAAATTCAAAATGTATTGACATTTAATGGCTCTGAGGATCCTCATTGAGGATAGATCTCCAGATATGATCTGGTTAGCTGGCAACACTCAACAAAGTTGTGGCTGGAGCCCTTTTAGGACTCAGGGACTAAGACAAAAATAACATTTACTGGGGCAAGGTAAGTATACCCTGCCCATCCCTCTCAGCCTGAAGGGGGTTCCCCAAAATTGTTTTAAATAACCTGAAAATGGAATAATAAATGAGCAGCAGAAGGTGCTTATTAATTATTAACTGCTCAAGCAAGGAAGCGCCTCATAATGCCCTGTGAGGGCTTTAGTTGTATTTTTAGGATCCTGCCAATGCCCCTAGAACTAGTTTTAGACGTAGACCAGGAAATTTCCCCATACAAGGGCCACCAATAGGCATACAATTAGCACCTTCAGAATCTCTTGTCAGGACACTAGTTGACCTGTGGAAGACTCAGAAGAAGGAGTGTCCCGCTGTCTGAAGAAGGAAGACTTGTCCTGCTTGGCTTAATCCCACGGCTCGCATAAGTGACTCCAGGGGGTATTTGTCAGACCTCCTGTTTAAGCTACAAGGACCCAATAAGCTCCCGGGGGCCGTCCCTTTAACTGTCAAGTTGACCAGCACCAAATGCACATGCTGAGCATTGCTGCTGGCCTCTGCTGGAGTGGGTTTTACTCCCCAAAGGGTGCCCACAGGTCCTAGACCTTTGGCTGGCATCAGAGTATACTACTCCTGACATCCCAGTGAAGAATCTGAAGTTTTGGGCTGCTCGCAAACACAAAGCAGTTTCTTTGCACTGAGAAAAGACTGCCCGCGAGAGCCACCAATGTGAAGTTCAAGCAGTATCTGCATTTAATGGTGACATCGACCGTCCTCGATGACCACCGTCGCGAAGTTCCAGGGAGAACAGCAATTGTGCTTACTGCAACAGCCCATGGTAACTGCCAATGTGAAGCTTCAGCGACCACCGGCTCTTTGCAGCAAAACAGCAACTGTCCACAATGCCTTACCTACTCCTAGTGCCAACAATGTCTTTCTTGCTGCCTGGAAAACACGAACAGTAGCTTGCATGAACCTGAGAAGATAACCCTTCTGCAGAATGAATCAGATTCCTGCATGTGACCTGAATTCCATCACAGTTTGCCTCAATCTGTGACTTCCCTCACTCCAGTGTGACTAGATCACTACAAATGGCACTTTGTGCTTTTTTTCTGGTTTTTCACTTAAAACGTTAAAAACTTGTATCTCCAGTTCCAACAATTGGATTTTTAAAGTTGTGGGGTCATTCCATGGAATAAAATTAACTTATTTTACTAAATTGCTTGTGGATTATTTTGTATAGGCAGCACAGTTATAAGAGGGCGTTGAGCCGGGATTCTCCTGTCTGATCTGAGGGTGCACAGATGCTCGGGGCTGCCAGGGGCAGGCCAGCAATGGATGATGAGACTGAGCTGGGGCTGTCCTCCCTGCTATGCTGTCCGGCTGATCACTTCACGTGCTGTGTGGAGGACTGTCTCCTAGGAGCTGGTAAACTGTGCTGCAGGTAACAGCCTGTTGAGCTCAGTTTTTCCACAGCTGCTGTGGTGGCTCTCCAGGTGGGTCAGCACCACAGGAAATCCAGGACCCACTAAACTGCCAGCACCTGAATAAAGATGCAGCATATCCCTTGGCTTCTGGATCTAGCCACAGGGGTGCCCTGGGCCTAGCCATGCTGCCTGCTCCTCCTGTTCCAGACGGAATAACGCAAGTCCTAGAGATGACCAACATCTCCAGATTATCTGTAAAGGCCAACAATGATGCTGAGGAAATTGACATGACTCTTCTTTGGGCAGATCAAACTAACCTGTGGGACAGAGTTGAAAACACAGAGTTGGCTATACAACACCTTCAGCCCCAGGTGGCAGGTCTACAGGGTAAGGTCTGGGACCTCACATACTGTCTCCATACTCTTTAGGACAGGGCAGAGGATGCAGAAGGCTGTGATGTTCGAAGCAATATCAGAGTGGTTGGTTTGTCCAAAGGCACAGTAGGGCATAATATGGTGATCTTTCTGGATTCCTGGCTGGCGACACGGTGGCACACTAGATTCTATCCATTTTCTTCTTCCTGGAAAGTGCTCAATGGGCGCTGGCATGTCCACTGGCTCTCCCGACATCCCACCCAGACTGATGGTGACAAAACTCCTCCACTTCTGGGACTCAGATGTTATCCTCCAAGCAGAAAGAACAGCTGGTCATTACCAAGTTGGCAAGAGAATTCACTGTGGCCGTGCAGAAACAGCGTGCATCTTTCCCTGCAGTTAAACATAAGCTATGCGAGATGGGACTCCGCTATGCTCTTCTCTTCCTGGCCAGACTTAAAAATATTTTGGACAATAAATCCTTTTTCTTTACTGATCTAGAGGATGCCTGAAGCAGGGCAGAGGCACATGGCTCCTCCTCTCAGGCTTGGGCATAGCTGAAATGGTCACAGAGATCCTGAGACACTTGCAGACCATGCCACGGGAGGAAGTTTGCACATCGGCTCTCAACAGTCAGTCTGCCTCAGTTCTTGACAACTCTCTGACAGCTTCTGATAGGGAATCAGCACTGCGGACTGCCATGGCATGCAGAGGGAGAGATGTTTTGCTTCAGAATCGAGTAGCGGTAGAGTCACTCTCAATCTCCTTAGTAGCTCCGAGGAGAAGGTGGTAGTACTACTGATAATCTCGCTGCAATCTGCCAATGAGATCATTTAATTGAGGCTGAGGGCAAGGGCCCATGGTTCTTAGCTTGAGCAAACTGCATCCTATTTTAAAACCGGATATCCTAATGCCACTGGTTGAATCCAGGCTCCATCCGGCACTCGCCAAATGTAATGAGCTATGACCGCATTTCTGAAAGTTATGGCACCACCTCTTTTTTTGTTCCTCTAGCTGGATTCACAGTAGACATCTGGTTGTTCATGTGGTTCCCGTGGGGCCAACCCCTTCTGTGTTATAACTGTTGTTTCCTAGGGACCATGATCTGTTCTTATGAGCGGTGTCCTAGCTCTACCCCCTTTCACAACATTTTCTATTTTTCTAACTTGCTGTTTTTGCTTCTTTCTCCCCTTTTAAGTCCTTCCTTATTTTCCTATCCCTCTTTCCCCACTGTTACTGTATCGCCCTTGGTTTTGTTTGTTGCATCAATTGGGCAGGGTCTGGTATTTTCTCCAAGCCCAGGTTGGAGAGTTACAGTTGGGACTGTCTTTATCGTTGTTGTGTTGTTCTGGTTTTACAAACTCTTTCATACGTACATAAGCGACTGATAGCATTGCATTGTGGGACACTGGCTTAATAATCCACATTAGCACTGGATTCTTTGAAGGCTGATCTGTACTTCTTGTGTCTGTGCTGATGCACTGCAGAGCATGAGGTATCCTTGCTTACTCCCCTTTCTCCTTGCCTGCCTAGCATGTAATGACATGTCTAGTTTGCATGCATTTACTTTTTTAACATGAAATGTTTGGGTTGTGGCACCCTGCTAAAAGGCATTATAAATATTCATACCTCACCAGGTGCAACATCCATACAGCCATATTGCAGGAAACCCATCTCACTCAATGTTTGCATGCATGTTGGAAGAGTCAACTGCATTATACCACATTTTCTGTATTTTACAGAGGGGTGCTTAGCTGGATAAGGCCAAAGGTCCCCTTTGAACTTGACACCCAGAGAGTGGTTCCAGAGAGGAGGTATGTTTGTATCTTGGGTCACCAGGATGGGCCTGATAATTACATTCTGGGAATTTATGCACCTGATACTAGGCAGGTTACCCACTTGCATTCCTTGGATGGGTTTGTGGAATCCTCCTTGTCAGAGCCTCCAGTGTTGGGAGGGGACTTCAATTGTGTGCTGGATATCCTTATGTGGCACTTGCAGTGGTCTGCGGTGGAGGATGAGGAGTATAGTGGCACAATTGAGGAGGAGATTCAGAAGTTCTTCACAGAAAATACTGGCTCTGCATCAAGCCCTTTCATGATACTGGATGCATTTAAAGTGTATATCCAGAGGATTTGCCTTAAGACATTTACCAGAGTCCGCTCTGTCCTCAGTGCCCAGTTCCGCTCGACTGAGATTGATTTGCACCCTTTGGAGATCCGATCGGTATTGGATGTGGACTCGTATTGCCTTCTGGTACAAAAGTGTTGGCAACATTCTGAAGTGTGTACCCAAATATTGCACCATGATTATGGCATGTACATGGCCACCAGGTATGTAGAAGGGGATAGAGCTGGCGGACTTTTTACAGGGCTACTCCGGGCAGAGACTCAATGCCATCCCATTGCCACCTGATGGCCATACAGTACACACAGAAGTGGACATTAATGCAGTATTTACCACATACTACCAGACGTTGTATGGTGATGTTGGAGCCCAGCGACTTTTAGAAGATGGAGGGTCCAATTACTGACCGCAGAATCAAGGTTGCCATTAAGCAGTTAGCCACTAGTAAAACACCTGGCAGCAGAGGTGTGGCACTCGAATTTTACAAATGCTTTCAGAGGGATCTCAATAAACACTTTGCAGTGATGTTTCAGGTTGCCTGGGAGGAAAACATTCGCCACACTCCTCCACGGAAGCCCCTATTGTAATGCTTTGTAAAGGTGAAGGTGACCCACTGGACGGGGGTCCCTATTGCATACTGCCCGTTTTTAACTTAGCAGAATTCTCTGGAAAATCATTGCCAATCGTACTTTTCCACCCTTGTCCCTCTTGATCCATCAAGGTCAGTCATGATTCATATCTGGGTGTAGTACTTCAGCTAATATTAGGCAGCTTTTATATATTATGGGTTGTCTTCCAGTAGAAATGACACAGGCAGTTGCACTTTCCATTGACATTGAGAAGGCTTTTGATAGCCTCTGGAAGATTTGCCTGGGTTTTGGGGTTTTGGGGATTCCACTGTGTCATGTATTTGGATCCTTAGCTTTACTCAACTCACCTGGGTGTGTGTTGGTCAGGAGTTTTCTGTTCCTTGGCCCACATGCCCCAGTACACATCACAGGTGAACACTTTTACCATCACTCTTTACTTTTGCGTAGAGCCCGTGGCTTGTAGGATGTATCTGCTTTGTGATGATCACAGAGTGCAGATAGCTGACCAAACTAATTCTATCTACCTTTGTGTGGATGACATCCTTATTTATCTCCAGTACATTACCTCTGAGTTGGATCTAGTCATGCAACTTCTACATCAGTTTCCGTGTTAATGTGCAGAAGTCCTGTATCTTTCATTTATTAGACTCATGTGCTGCTCTTCTGGACTAAGGTGGGCTGACCCTTCTGCCAACAGCCCTTGACACTTTCAAATATTTAGGTGTCTGGGTGTATCGTGATCTGGACGACGTTTGAGAAGGTAATTTTGGGAGAGCCCTGATGGTGATACGGTCTTCTACAATCTTTTGAAAGCGGGTCCTGCTGGCTGTTTTGGATTTTCCAAATGGTGGTATCACCTCACCTCTTGTTTTTCTTTGCCAATGTCCCCCTGTTTATTCCCAAGAAGGTGATTAGGGAGCCTAAAATCTGTCTTTCAAACTTGATTTGAGGGGCTGGCAGGCATTGGGTTGCACTGGAAGGCTGCTTCCTCCCCCTGCATCCGCAGGCCTTGCTTCCCCTGTCTGTGAGCCATATTGCTTAGCCAGATAGGTACAGTGGTTGATGGCTTGGATCGCATTGGCCCCTTCCCTAGGAGGCACAAAATCTCTGGTCAGTGGTTGACTGGTCTACTGTCCTCTGAGCGGTTCTAGGGCCCTCACCATGCAGTGCAGTTGTTCCCTTGCTGCTTCGAGTGGTCAGATACTGCTGTACTAGTATCTCTGGTGTCAACATTGTTAGATAGCATGCTTGCTGGATCTCCCCCGGTGGGTACTGCTGGGTCTTGCTGAGCTTGGTGGTTGAGTGAATCAAGTTAACTTGATTGGATCCTGCTAGAATCAGGGGGCTTAGATGTCTCTCAACATGGATTCCGGAAATCCCATAGTACTGAATCTGCTCTCATTTCTTCATCAGATACCTTTCGTAGATTGGTAGATGAGGGCCAGGGTGTCTTTCTGGTTTTGCTGGACTTGTCAGCAGCATTTGATACGACTGCACCCCATATTTTGTTAGAACGACTATATCATATTGGTGTCAGGGATCAAGCCTTCACGCTTCTTGAATCCTTCCTAACCAATAGGTGGTCTACGGTAAGCAGTGGAGATTTTAGATCCTCTTCTTATCTTTTGCCATGTGGGGTTCCGCAGGGCTCGTCTCTCAGCCCTACTCTATTTAATGTTTATGTTGCCCCTTTGGCAGAATTAATACGCTCCTTTGGCTTCATTCCTACCTCCTACGCAGATGACACACAACTTATCATTCCTATCAATAAAAATGTGGAGGAAGTTGCGGCTTGTTTTAACGCCTGTATGTTAGCTGCAAATAGTTGGATGAAGGCCAACTGGCTGAAACTGAACTGTGAAAAAACTGAGATTTTCTGCTTTGGTATTAGCAGGGAACAGTGGTCTCCAAGCTGGTGGCCTAAAGAGTGGGGCACCCCCCCACTCCGGGTTCCACCTCAAGGAATTTAGGACTACTTTTTGACGACCATTTATCTTCCAAACCCCAGGTCAATCAGACCGTTAAAACCTGCATGTGGATTTTGAAGAAACTGAAGAAAGTTTTTCCCTATATTCAAAAACAATGGAGAATCACAGCTACCTTGGCCCTTGTCCTGTCCAGATTGGATTACGGTAACGTCCTTTTGCTCAATCTGGGCAAAGGATCCCTTAATAAACTGCAGCTGATGCAGAACACAGCTACTAGAATGTTATTGAACCTTCCACGATCGGCTTCTGCTAAGGATAGCCTTAAACGTCTACACTGGCTCCCGGTAGCCCAACGGATCACTTTTAAAACTCTCTGTATTACCCATAAAGCCACCCATGGGATCGGACCTAAGTATTTACAGTGATGCAGACTTGAAAGACTGCTGCGTTCTGCCAGCGCCCATCAAATTCAAGTCCCCCGCACCAAGAAGGCGAAGTGGGGTGATAAAACCTTCACTATCGCGGCTGCAAAGAATTGGAATTTACTCCTGCTGGAACTTAGGAGAGAGCACAACGACCTCACTTTTAGAAAACGGGTTAAGACTTGGCTTTTTCCACGATAAATCTGGACCCTGATTCTTTTTTCCTGCAGAGGTTGCACAGTCTCACCTTAGTCAGCGCTTCGATGACCTCGGACCGGAACGCGCTTTATAAATACACTATACATACACACATACATAACTGGCAATTTTCAATTATAGACTCAGAGGAGCAACTGTTTGCCTCTAAAGGTGTTCTTTCATTTGATGAGCTATGCAAAACATACGCTTCGCTGACTGGCAAGTTCTTGGCACGCCCTGCTCGCCAGCTTTCAAACTCTCTTGGGTGGACTTGGATTCTGAGCGGGCCTCTGACTCCACGCTACAGACTCTGTTGATGTGGAGCCCTAAACATACATGGTCACCAATTTCTACTGCACAATTTGTACTCTGGCTGGCCCACTATTCCCTCTGTACAAAAGGGATGGGGGTACTATCAGCAGTTAGATCTCACTGATAAGGACTGGTCCAATATCCTTTGCTATATCCTGTAGATTTACAGCAACACCAGAATAAAGTATTTGAAATTTAATTATGTTTGACGTACTTACTTGACCCATCCCATTTACAGCATATATTTCTGTTGGTCCCACTTGAGTGCCATCCTTGTGCATGGCAGTTCACACCTATTTTTTCCACATGACATGGCAGTGTCCCATGCTGCACACTTTCTGGACTGTTGACTGTGATTACATTACTCGAGTGACCGGTAGAAGCCATATCAACATCAGCCTGCTTGTTGGTTTGGATGTCCTGGCCTGAAACTGAAAGAGCAGGGACAAAACTGATTCCCATTCTATTATGCCTAGGCAATCTAGTGTGAGTGCCCCCACTACTACCAAGGGATGTATCCTATTGCCTTGTCTCCCACCCTCCTTGTCATCTCCTCGTTGTGTCTCCTTTCCGTTTCATTTTTCCGATCTCCTCATCATATGCTGTAACGGGTATCATGTAAAATTATACTATTGTCCAGTGTGAAGAATTTTTTTTTCTTATTAAGGAGCAATAAAAAAAAAAATCTAACCTCTTATGGTGGCCTTCATAATATAATGTGGATCCTTTATGGACCTTTTTAGTCCGAAATATGCTGAAATGCTATCTTTCACAGAGTGTATAAAATATCTCCACAGATTCCCTTAATGGCAAAATGTATGGCCACAGAGCAAGTTGGCTACAATACTGAATTTCCTTAAAGTGCTAGGCTACGTTCAACTTTCCCTCTCTGCTGATACCATTGTATTCCCATCACATGTTCCCCCTCATTGCCTCTAACGCACGACATATCACCAAATGCCATTATTATAAACATGCATTTGTCTCTAGAGTCAATCACAGACCTGATTACACGTTGCACAGTATTGGGGTAGTGGCAAAATGCATGGGATTCTATTTATCTGTCTCTAAAATAGAAAGTGAAAGCATTACTATAAGTTATGCTCAATCTTTATTCCGTTCGACTATTTTCCACTTCTTCCTTATTTACTTTCTCTTAATTTCGCTTCGATCCAAGGCATGTCTCACTCTGTCCCACAAACCACTATCTACTTCACGCTCTCAGCTTTTTCACATCTTTCTCCTAGTAACCTATTTGGAGATGTGTCCTTTCATGAACAAAACTTTAACTTAAGGAAAAGCAACTTCTGGGTCAAACCTTCAAGGTCAGATATTAAGAGAAGAAGACATGACGCAAAGAAAAGTTTACTTCCTCTTGCTCATTAAACATCTATTAAGTGTCTATGTGATCAGTTCCTGTGGCCTGCCAATGCAGTTGTAAATTCATTTTGGAGTGTTCATTATCTGACACAAGTTATTTCACAGCACAACAAACTGAGGGGTAGATTTAAGAGCCCCTAACACCACCTTAGCGCCGCCATAGCATCATTTTTTTGACCATAAGGCGATGCTAAAGTGGCATTTTCCCCACGCCTTATCTACAAAGTGGTGCACTTCATGCATTGCCCACTTTGTAAACCCTTGTGCCACATTATGTCTGTGCCAGGCATAATGTATGCAAGAAGGACGTTGCCCCGATGGGGGGGTAAAAAATGTGCCATTGTTTCTGGACTTTTAACGCCTACTCAGAGCAGGCGTTGATAGGAGGCATACCATTATTTTGCTGCTACTCCTACAGAGTACGTTAATGGCATCAAAATAAAAATAAAAAAATGACACCATTGCCTTCTACCCTGAGCCATAGTGCGCCGTATTTTAAGTATGGTGCACATATGGTGGCTGTGGGGGGGGAGTAGGGGGGGTGATAAGGGACGCATGGAAAGTGGCACTGCACTAAGTGCAGCACCACTTTTCTTGAATCTGCCCTTGAGTCTATTTAAAACTATGTAGTAAGTCATTGAAAGCTTAAATATTGCACATGTGAATTCTTAAGTAGAGAATGTTTCAGAACACATTTATTCTGAAATCAACGTCACCAATGGTTCTCTAAAAAACTTTGCCCAGGAAAAAACAGCATTTATCATGTTTAATTTGCAGCACTTGTAAAACCTTTTTTTTTACTTCCTTCATTTCTCTATTTCCTTCTTCCTCCTTTCTTTGTTTCCTTATTTTCTTTGTTCTTATTATCCTTCTTTCCTTCTTTCGATCATCATTACTTCCTTTTTTCATTCTCTCTAGTTCTTATTTCTTTATTCTATCATTTCTTCTATCTTTTTCCTTTTTCTTTTGTTTTTTCTTTCATTTTTTCTTTATTTCATTCCTTCTCTTTCTTTCATTGTTGTTCCTTTTTTGTCTTCTTTCTTGCTTTCTTGTTTTCCATTTTTCTTTCATTCCTTCTTTCAGTCTTTTTGGCTTTCCTTTTATCATACTCTCTTTCATCCTCTCATTCCTTATTTTCTCCTTTCCTGCTTTCATTCCTTTTTGCTTTCATTCCTCCATTCTTGCTTTCATTCCTTCTTTCTTACTATTTCTTTCCGTCCTTCCCACTTGCCTTCTTTCTTTCCTTCTTTCACACTCCCTATTTCTTTCTTTTCTCTTTTTTTCACTTTCTTTTTCACTTTCTTCTTCTTTCATTTACTCTATCTTTCTGCTTTCATTCCGCCTTGCCTTCTTTCTTGCTGTCTTTCTATCTTTCTTTCATTCTTTCCATCTTTATGTCTGTCTTCCTATCCTTTGCTCTTTTGCCTTACCTTTCTTTCTTTCTTTCTTTCTTCCTTCATCTTCTTTTTCAGTCTTTCCTTCTTTCCTGCTTTTTTTTGTTATTTCCTTTCTTTTTTTCTCATAGAAAAAAAGGCAAGCAGCCAGTGGCTCAATGATTTTTAGTCTATGTTAGCCAAGACGATTTGATTTTATTACAATTATGTGTATGCCATAGTTACTTATAAGTGTTTTTATCCACACTTCATCAATTTGTCTGTGGCTCTGTAATTCACATTTTTCTTAAATCCACTTGAGCATGTAACAAGGTGCAATACGTCACTCCACTTCAGGCATTGGCACTATAAGTTACATCATGCTGCCCTTTCACAAGGAGTACAGCCACACACAAAGTTCCCTTCAGTGCCAGGGAGTACTGTAGTACTGTGTGATTTTGTTAAGACCAAAAAACATGGTTGCCTTTAGTCAATATGTTTTCTTTTTAGATTAACAAACGCCTAGCAGCTTCACAAACAATAAAGCTTTGCATAAGGCCTTGACAAACAAAACAACAATTGCCAAAAGGGTGGCAGGCAATACTAGACCTATTGGCTTTCGCAATGCTTGTTTTCGGATGAAGCTGCACGAATATGTTCTTATAGTTTGTAGGCTGCTTGCTTATCAGGACAGGGGCTATTGTATTTATAAATCATGCCCTAGTCACTTTCAGGCACTATTAACATTATGCCTTGTAGGGTTGAAATTACATATTTTGCAGTTTAAAGACCTAGCTCAAAATCTAAGGTTGACTATTAACTTTTACTTATATCCTTTCCCTACCCCAGAGTGATTTAGCCATGTTAATGAAACCCTCGTTCTCCTTGAAATGTTTACTTTTCGGATTCCGTTATTCTCCTTAAAATAAATATTATATATATTGGATTTCTAAAAAGAAAGCACTAGCTTACCTAATGTGCTGCTCGGATAATGAACAATTTAGACTTTTCCTATTCACCCGCCAAGGATTTGAAGGTGTAAGCACCATTATTGGAGGATATTTTTAAGGGTAAATCTATTCGTACCATTGTGATGTACATTCATTTTGTTTAGAATGCTTATCTAATACAATCTGTTCTGTTCCAGTTATTCCTAAATCTGGCAATTGCCATGACCTGTTTTCAAAAAATAAAATATATTTTCTCTGTCTGTACTTTTTTACATGGGCTACAAGTCAGACCTCTTCACCCAGTAGTCTGTTTAGTGTAATTTACATTTTGCTTCCACCCACAGCAGTGTATAGCATGGGTCACAGTGTAAGCCCACTTCAGTCATTGGCATACTTGACCGTGACATATGGCCTTCTGCTGTTGCACATTGGGCACATTCGTACAACAAGCAAACCCCTCAAGTGGCAAGGAATACTGGTACAATATGTGTTTTTGCATAGACTTTTATACAATGCTTGTTTTCATTCAATGCATGCCTTCGTACACAGATCACCCACAAACAAAATACGCACTGGCAAAACTAAAAGATCATTAGCCAAAGCCAGGCCTATTGTATTTGTCAATACTTGTTTTGAAAGCGCTGTATTAAATTCTTGAGAGGTGAGGAGCGTAGATGCTGTAAATGTAAGTCCCTAGTAATAACGTTTTCCACATCATCATTTATGTTTATTTTATGCTTATAGACCTCTCTTAAACATTCCTCAAAATCAAGGCCAGGGCCTTCTATTAAAAAATGGAAAAAAGAAATATAGAATGAACTTAAAGAAATGCAGTGGAAAACACACGAAGCAGCTTGGTTTGAATTGCACACTGCATTCAAGGAAAATGGCTTCTATATATTTTGGCATCTAATTGGCCATGGTACAGGGGTCTATAGCAAGGCAAACAGCAGAGGTTTCTTCTCAAGGGCAGGGGAGCATCATCCTCCTGCCTGTTGAGAGCCGTTCAGGCAAAAATAAAATGGCAAAGAAAATATTTAATTGCTATTTTATTTTTACCAGTGCAGCACGCACCAGCCCAGAGACATGCTGGGCTTGTCCTCTGCTGCCGATTGACAGAAGAGGACTGGAGCTGTGGTCTTGACTGGATGCTCCAAAGTGCACATGTCACTCTGGGAGGCTGTTTTGCACTGGCCAAAGTGACATACACACTTTCAATTTCTCCACACAGCACTGTCTTTAGACAGCTTGGTGGAGACAAAACACAGGTCTCTAGGGCCTGAAGGAGGGTCTAGCCAGGCCACTCCATCCAATCCAAGCACTTCTCTCATGCTGGTTAGCAGCATGAGAGCAGTGCCTGGATTGGTTAGGGGAGCTCTTCTGCCATCGGAGAAGTAGAAGAGCACTGAGGAGGATGCACAGCCCATGGGTAAGTGCTGTTTTTTATTTTAAATGGTTAATACATGGGTTTGTAATGCATGTGTGTGTAATCCATCAATGTGTGTAATGCATGTAAGTAGTTGTGTTTATTTTATATTTGGTGTTATGGTTTGAGCTTTTGGAGGGAGGGATGGTTTACTTTTTGGTTTTGGAGGAGGAAGTGTTTTTTTTTGTGGGTTGGGAGTGGTGAGGCAATTCACTTGCTCCACCACTTTCAAAGGGTACAAGCCACCACTTTGTGTGAACGATCATTTTATACAATTTTAATCATAGCACTCACATATTAAAGGTCTCTCTGGAAAAAAGTCTGGTTCCACATTTGCTCTTGCGGAATCTTGTAACACCACACTTTCAATTACTTATGGTGAAATTAAATCACTTGTTAAAATTCTACTCTTCAAAGGCAGAAGGCCCCAGTAGAATCCCAATTGATGTAATAAAGTTAGACCTTGACTTATGGTCTTCTATCTTGCACACTGTCTTCTGGGCAATTCTTGAAACTGGTTGTATGCTCCCATCCTGGTTAGGTGTGATTATTAAACCAATCTATAAAAAGGGTGCAACGTCAATCCCAAGAAATACTGGGTCATAATCTTGTACAACTCCTAAGGAATAGTCTTTGGCATGTTCTTATTGAACGCTCTATAGATATGGTGACTAGAAACTAACCTCTTGTCATTTCATTAATCTGGATTGAGATCCAACTGATCCACAATAATAAAATTATCAGCTTAATGTTACTTGTCAATAAAACACTAAAATGTAATTTTTGACTATATGCATGCTTTGTTGACTATTCATTAGCTTTTGACCAAGGAAATGGAATAAAACTCTGGGAAAAATTATCTAGCTGGGGCATCGACCAAAGATGATTACATTTCAGAGTTTTTTTGCATGAAAAATCTGGCTTCAAATTAAACTAGCAAAAAGTATCCAGATGCAGCTGTGCTACATCTGACTTCTGTGAAGAGAGAAGCAGTGTGCAACAGCCTACTGTAATGCAGCCTTCTCCAAGAGTAGACTGCTGAGGCTCATGGAGAGAATGCCAGGTGGCACGAAGGATCAGAAGTCTGAAAACAGGTGAGTGCCATAACGGCACCATCTGGAGTGACGGGACTGGTGGGCCACAGTAGTGGTGAACTGATGGTCTCAGCCAGGCAAGCCTTAGAGGGGCCTTGAGTTCAAACCTGTTCTGCAAAGGACTTTGGACTGTGAGGTGTTGATGACAGGGGCAGTGCCTCCTTCCCCCAATGCAGCAGGTGCTGCAAACGTTGAGGAGCTAGCTCTCCCACATTGGGGTCCAGCCCACCTGGAGAACAGATGTGTGATCTCTTCGGACTGGGCTATGTACAGAAATCCCATGTGAATCAAGAGTGCTTCAATGATTGTAACCTAAAAAACGATCTCAGAGGTGGAGACCTAAACCAGGGTGCCTCTGGGAAAGGCTAGCCCCATATGCTCCCAAAAGAGGGAGCTATCTTAGGGCACATACTTGGTTTCCTTAGATGAATTAAAGTGGTGAGCAAGCCCGTTGGACAAACAGGTGTCCGGTGGATGCTCAAGCACCTTGATGCCTTTCAGAAAGTCAGACCATATGGAACGATGTGCTATCCATGCGGATCCTAGAGATGATTAATGGGGTACTGATAAAAGTCTGGCAGGCATGTGGAGTGATCCCAGAGCAAACATTTTCTGAGCTAAGATCCGATGTTGATTAGATGGCCCAGAGACAACATCAGAACAAATTACCCCTCTTTAGGGGAGGATGTGGAGAAACACCTTCAAAGTGCACTGATGAAGCCTGACTGGAAAATCACTCCCACTGTGAAAACCTAAGACTCAGGGAGCTAGAAGAAGTGGCAGAGGGCATGGACTTGAAGGCCCTAGTTGTGGGTACCCTCTCCTCCCTCCTGGGGGATGGGCAGCGTAAGATCCAATTAAACAGGATTTGGTAAGTGGACTTTAAAAGTCCCTAAAGACCCTCTCTTTATATAATGACCAAGAGACACCCTTGCGAAATTTCATTGTTATGGCGATCAGATGTTGAAGTAGCAAGACACAAAGCTAAGGTCTACTTCCAGGAACTCACCAGTACTATCTTTCAAGACATCCCCCAGGCCACCATGCAACACTAAATGGAATTTAAATCCATAACAGGAAACCTGAGAAAAGAAAACAACAAGTACAGATGGGCTCAGCTTTAGCTTTGACAAAGAAGGAAAACTGTACTATGTCATGGATAGACAGCGGGATGCGGAAGTGTTCTGCCTCTCATTCCTACATAACAATGTTGTGTGGGACTTAAGAGAACTGATCTCAAGATTGTCAGTATAGAAGAACTTTTTGGCACATCTGACCTTAATAAGTAAACTTACAAGGGGACGCGAATAGGCCGATGAACCTTTTGACTCATTAAAGATGTTCCCACCATAAATCGAGTACATGCAGATCAATAATCAATGGCACATTAATATCATTAGTAATAAATAGGAGTCAATAATTGTCACGCACCACAACCTCTCAGTCATGAATAACCACACCTTTATGTAAAAGTTAGAATAGTTATTTCCCTATATTAACAAAACTAATGTCACATACGATCATCTCAAAATCAAATGATAAACATACAGAAACAACACCGGCTGACCAAAGCGACAAAATAATTTTAATATAATTAAAGCTTGAGCTACTACACATTCTAAAGTTACAGTGCAAAGTAATAGCAAGAATAACTGCGCAAACAATATTACATACATTTAGAGTCAGCAAAGAAAGACATTGAATGTTTCACTATGTATCGAGTTTCATTAGTGAGGATCCTAACCAACACCAGATTAGAATTTGCATGTTGGGCTTCATGCAAAATGATTTAGTCAACACAAATTTGGAAAAACATCCATCTATGGCTCTATCAAAACGTGCGGTTGGTAGCTAGAGACAAAAGCAAATAGACATAGGAAACAATATCATAGTCAATATACCTATCCTCAGTTTGGATCAGCAACCTGTGACAGTCTTCGTCATCTAGACATCAGTCTGGTCAGCAAGGCATCAGGATTCAGCATCAAAGTTCAGAAAAGGCAAAGTCTTTTAAGCATTAGAATTAAGCATGTCTCTTCTCAAGACGCTCAAGAAAGCAATGGCCTTTCGGCAAGATACGAAATGGGCAAATACGTTGTCTTCTCTCAGTGCAGTCCGGCTAAATTAGATTTCCTAAAACTATTTCCCAAGTCCCTACTGGTCAAGGGACTGCATGTTCACACTTTGTCCAATAAAACTTAACCTTCAAATCTACATTTCTACTAGTACACGGTTCACATGTCGATGATTGGCTCCTTCCGTACTGTTCTTTTCATCCGGCTCGTCAGGTAACAATATTATTGCAGCTTATGCTCCAGTCAGTGTCTTCATTGTACTCTCCTGAGAAAGTCAGTCATACACACATTACATTTACAATGTTGCGTTAGCAAGAAGCAGACATTTTATTAAACGACTAAAAAAATGCAGCTTGACATGAGGCCGTGCAACTAGGCCAAGACCTCCGCTAAGTCAAAGCTTACAATTAATAAAGCTAATTCATAATACACAACCCTTAATATGATGTATTACTACATTATTCAAACATAAGCTCAACATTTCATATTAATAAGCCATTAATAAGTACACTTAATCAACAATGGTGGCCACTCATGTGGTCATACTTTCAAATGTGTGCATTATTTTCCTCTAGATTATTAAATTTTCTACGCAAATCCATCCATGAATATTCATTAGTAATTTCATTAGAACTTCTGCGTTAGCAGAACCCAAATGCCTGGTATGCTTAAACTACACTATGGGTAGAGACTGCTACAACTGGCACAGAGACTCAAAGATCGAAATTGACAACCAGGCACAGAGAAACGCTAAAGGCAGTAACAACCAGGTAGGGAAGATACAATGAGCAGCGACAGGCAGGTGCAAGAGAACGCTGTGAGTAGAAACATATACAATGTAGAAAGAGGAGAAATGTGAAGAACACATGAAATAAACAAAGCCACTACTCTCTGCTAAAGAAGACGGCACACAACAGACAGAGTGGCCACCATAACCCACGTGGTAGCAAAGAGCTAGTGCTTGACAAAGGTGCCAGCCTAAGTGGGCAGCAAGCACTGCCGGATCAAGCTCCACTCTCGATAGCAGAAGGTTCCACAGGTTATGATGCTACCACATTCCTAAAACGACCATCTCCCTTTGATACAGCCAAAATGTGATTTCATCGATGCACTGGAAGAAACAGGCAACAGAAAGATTGTCATATACCACAAAAATCTTGCTGCTGAAGGAGTAAAGAGATAATAAAGAAACTGCTGTGAACTGAAGAAATTACATACCCTCAAATCGAAGAAGCATTATATCTCAAGTTTAATCCAATGCCAAATGTAATTACAAAATCTATATTTTCAGTCAGGAATGACAGAAGGTTAGTGAAATGATTGACAAATTTGTGGAAAGACCCGATATGCTTGTCAAACACTGTAAGATCAATTAATTCAATGATGAAGAAGCCATGCATCTGCGAATTAGTGACAGATGCCTGTCAGATTAATTCAGATGACAAATTCTGAAAGAAATCCTTGGTCTGGAGCAAGTTCTCATGGCTGCCAGAGCTGAGGAACGTGCTGATCGACAAGCTGCTGACATGGAGGCCCAGAGTGTGTTAGTCATGAGTATGAAAAGCAAGCAGAAACACAAAGCTGAAGGACACAAAGGGCCTGATTTAGAACTTGGGGGAGGAGTTAATCCGTTACAATGGTGACGGATATCCTGTCCTCCAAAATCTAAATCTCACACCAGATAATAGGATTTAGATTTTGGAAGATGGGATTTCAGTCACTGTTTTGATGGAGTTACTCATCCACTGAGTTCTAAATCGGGCCCAACATCATGTCTCCAAAGGAAAACAAACTGTTCTTTAAATGGAAATTTTCATTTCCGCACAAAGGTAAATGTCCTGCCATTAAGCAAGTATGCAAAGGGTTGTAACAGTTTGCATGGAGAAGGAAAAGCTAAGTGCGTCATGACGAGAAAACAAAATTGATGCCAGAACATTCCAGAAGTGATGTTCTACGCATGTCAACAAGGGCAAGTGGCACGATCCACTGAGGCAAATTGACACCAAACAAAGTCGATTGTCATCTAAATCTTCATCCAAGAGTTCTTCAACTTCATTGGCAAGCAACAGTGAGGAAGATGGATATGTCATGTCAGAAAAATGTACACATGTTGGACAGGACACTTGCAAAGAAGAATTAGAGTCAAAGAAAAATTAACAAGTAAAATTACAAACGCCAGTCAAACATTGTCTGAAGATTACAATTAAAGTAAACGGTTGCTCCATGCCTTTTAATATTGACAGGTATGTGTCGATAAACATAATGCCTTAGGAGAAATATAATGAACTGTCTCCATTGCCCCGCAACATTGAAATTAAAATGTCAATGTTCATTTATAGCAACTATGAGGCACAAAAAGAAAAATGTCCAAGCACCCATTCATGTACTTCAAGGTAATTCTTCAAGAGCATTTTTACTCAGTTTCAATACTGCTGCAGAAGTACAACGTGAATGCTCATCATGAAATAGTAAGTCAGTTCCTGACTTTGTTTCATGGGTTGCGAAAATGTAAGACCATGAAAGTGAAACTCCATATTAATGAGTATGTATGTCCTGTTGCTCAAAGGCATAGACAAATTGCATTTTATCTACAAGAAGCCGTTGAGAAAGAACTTGAGACTATGCCAAAGTATAATTCTATTGAGTGATCTACCAGTCCAGCTCCATGGGTTTTGCACCTATGGAAGTTCCCAAAAAAGACAGTAGCAATACTCATATGTGTTGAAATGTGTCAAGCCAACAAGGCAATTGAAAGAGAATGACATTCCAGTCCACACATTGCTGACATAATTACACATTTAAATGGTGCCACAGTATTCCCTTGCCTTGATCTGAAAAAAGGTTATCAGTATAAACTCAAAGGAAATTGCAGGTGCATTACTGCTTTGACGTATCGTACAACCCGTCATAAATGCTTTCAGCTGCAGTGATGAAATATTGGTTTTCAGAGCTACTAAAAAGAATATTAAGAAGCTCTTACACAAGTGTGTCATTTACTTGCTGATACAGGTTTAACTCTGAGAAATGTGAGTTTAACAATATGAAACTCAAATTCTTTGGCTATATCTTTTGTGGTGGGGGTATGATGCCAGAAACAGCTAAAGTACAATAATTATCAGTCACCGATACCCCAAAAGATGTTGGCATGTTGTGTTCATTCCTTGGCATGGCCAGTTTCTGTTCCAGGTACATACATGACTTTGCCACAGTCAGTGCTCCCTTAAGAGATTTACCACAAAAAAATGCTTCATTCTATTGGTCACATGAATGTGAATAAAGATTTAAGAAAACCAAACATCCAATTGGGAATGCCACTGAAATGGCCTACTTTGATCCAAAAGAGGTTGTAGTGATGCAAGCTTGGTTGGGCTATGGCCGATTCTTACCCATCAAAGTGGACACCCAGATGCACAAAGGCATATTGTGGCATGAGAAAGCAGAAGTTTGTCAAAAACTCAACATGCCTGTTTACAACCTGAGAAGGAAGGTTTAGCACAGGTGTGGGCTTGTGAACATTTCCACATATTCCTGTATGGAAAACCTTTCACTCTTGTAACCGATCATCAAGAATTGCTTACCATCTTTGGCAATCCAAAAGCAAAGATGTATCCTAGAATTAAAGGTTTGGTTTTGCGTCTACAGGAATTTAACTGCACTATTATGCACCAACCAGGGAAGGATCAAACCCCTTCTGTCTACTTTTCACAAGTGCCAGTACAGTGTCATACTACCCCTTTCAAAGCAGCTGAAGCCTACATCATCTTTATTACAAAGTTCAGCAGTCCTTCTGCTATTTCTTTGGATCAAAATATTGCTGCAACAAATAAAGACAGCAACATTTTGATACTGAAAGACATTATTGCACGTGAATCCTGGAAACAGCACACTCAACCACTCATATGTGACAGTGAATATCAGAAGTTCAAAATGTGAAGGAAAAACTGTCCATTACCCAAGAAGCTTTTGTTTTACGTGGTTCAAGAATTGTCATACCACAGAGTATGCAACAAGTAATTGAAGTGGCCCATGAAGGACATCCTGGAGTTCTTGCCACTAAACAAGTACTACGAGACCAAGTTTGGTTTCCTCATCTTGATGAGAGAGGTGAAAGGGAGCTGAAGGCCTGTCATTTGTGCATTTGCTAATCTCCAAAAATCACTCACCATATCTCAAACATGTTGGATTCACCAAAACATGTATGGGAGAGAGTTGCTGTTGATTTCTTTGGTCCTCTTGATACTGGACATCACCTTATGGTGATTATCGATAAATACTCACATTTCCACTAGTAGAACATCTCTCATTAATTACTCAAGAAAGAGTAATTGAGAAGTTACATGGAACTTTTGCAGTATAGGTGTTCCTTCAATTCTGAAGTCTGACAATGGCCTTCTTTTCAAAAGTCAAGAATTCAGAGACTTCCATAATCATTTCAAGGTGAAACATCAGAAAAGTAAACCTCTTTAGCCACAAGCAAATGGTGTTGTCGAATGCTTTGTGAGCATCCTCAAAAAGAAGGTACAGCATGCTAAATTTGAGGCGCTTTATATGGAGTCAGCCTTCCATACTACTCTTTGAGTGTACAGGTCGACCCCTCATTTGGCAACAGGTGAAAGTCATGCCACCCTAATATTCAGGAGGACCATAACGATTAGGGTACAACAAATGACCAACCTAACATCTACAACAGATGATGAAGTTCGTCAAAGAAAAGTGTCATCATCTAAAGATAAAGTACATGCTGAAAAGCGTTGATTTGCCTAAGACATTGTGGTCAATAAAGGAGATCGAGTATTGGTGCAGCAATAACAAAAATGCAGATCTGATGTTCCCTTTGATGTGGAACCTTCCAAAGTTGTAACTAGCAAAGGACACATGGTGACGGCTCACTGTCTTGGAAAGTACATAACACAAAATTCTTTGCACTTCAAGCATCTACCTCCTCATTCACCAGCTCCTGACGTCAGAGATGAGACTGATTCAATCAAGACTGTAGCGAGCTCTTTGGCTGCACCTGTCCTTACATCACCGGTGCCAGCCACGGATGTTTTTCCTCTTTCTTCACAGCCTCAGAGGACATGATCCTGGTGTTTAGTCAGAGCTCTGCAACAACTCATAGAGGAGTTGTAACATACATGTCTGTAAAAAATGTAATTTTTATTTAACAACTAGGGAGATGCAGTGTCTTGTGTGTTAGAGATAACAGGACTCTTTTAGTTCCTGGTGGACTCCGTAGAACTGTGATGTAAGTGTTTGGGTGTGGTGAATAGATTTCAGGTTAGAATGTTGAGTTCGCAGTTACATGCAAAGCAATAAAAGCATGTAAGACCAACCTCTGTGTGTGGCATAGTCATTTACGACTACGAGGCTGGGGAGGACGCCACAGGATGTTTCTAGGGAAGAAGTGTGGATTGTTTTTAAAGCAGTCATACACAACAATTATATTGGAATTGCTGCACACTTCACAAGCCTCTGCAAACACAAGGTACATAAGCTGAAACTGGAAATTAGAGAACTTAAGAAACAGGAAATTACCCTTCTCTATCCACAGACTATCTGTAAACATATAGTGACCAAGGGACACCTTCATATATATCATACTAACAAAGCTGAACTAGCCCTATTTCATTTAAAATTGGGAACATTTATCAATGGGGACATAGGGTGAATGCAACTAGCAAAAGTTTTGTGATGAAAATGGGAAAAAGCAATACTTCAAAGAAACACACTGCCAAGCTGGAGATTTGCTTAGTGATGACACTAACAAATGTAGCAAATTTCTGCACCACATTGCACTCTAGTGAAGTCCACTTGGTCCCTATGGAGATACCTACACAAACTTAGACTTCCCCAACTAATCCAAGCACAGAAGGAATCATTAGAACAACCTATGTAAGTTGAGGATACGATAAAGACTTTAAAAATTACTAAAGCCAGCGGGCTGGACATCTTTACAGCCATTTTTTTAAAAACCTTCACACCTACATTAGCACTGAAATTGCCCGAACTGTTTAATGACTGCTCAAGCACTAAGACTGCCAAAGGCACAGTAAGCAAGGCCACCATGACAGTAATCCCTAAATCCAGGCAGGGCGTAAAAAACTGTGTATCCTACCGGCCTACTGCAGTCCTTGATGTAGATGCAATACTGTACACAAACATTTTCGCAACTCCCCTTAAAGAGTCCCTCTTTGATTGGCCCAGGTCATATCAGCTTTTCATACAGCATGCAAACACATGACATTGTCTAAGCAGTGGTCCACTTAGTCAAAACTGTCACTTCAAGGACTATTCTCACTGTACTCTTATTGTTAGGCATGGAGGAGGCCTTCTACTGGGTGAACAGGTTGTTCCTCCATAGAACACTCTGGTATAAAGGGTTTGGGACACACTTGAGGAACATGGCATATTTCAATCATTTGATCCCCACTGTAAGTTAACCGAAATGGCTGCAGACCAGGTGTTTTGTTGCTGCAAAGGGGCACCAGGCAGGGCAGCCGCCTCTCGGTCCTCCTGTTTGCCATCTTTATTGGAGCCTCCCAGCAGTAACTGACCTCTTAGAATCTTTCAAACATGATAAATCAAAGTTCGTTCACTTAACCTTGGAAGATGATGAGGCCTATGACGTAGCAAGGTCTCTCCCCTTTGATGGGCTAAGATGTTCATTATGTACTAAGCAGAGAAAATGACCTTGCCTCCAAAGGACCTCTTTGAGGTCAACTATCTCTCACTGTTAGCCAGCATAAAAAGGAATCTGGAAACATGGGTAAAACTAATTATTTCAAGGACAGGTAGAATCATTACTACTAAAATGAATATTCTCCCCAGGCTCCTTCATTTGTCCTAGGCCACTCGGATAGGGGTAAAGAAAACCTTTCTGGACCACATTCAAAAGCTTCTCTCACTATTCATCTGGTGATGGTGTTGTAGTACCAACCATTCCAGAATTTATAGTGGATGTCTCAGTTTAGAAATAGATGTGGAGGATGAGTGGATGTCCCCTCCCAACCACCCCCACTGCTAAGTAAAGAATTACCAGCCAAGATCCCATCCCATTCACTGTTATGTCTCCAATATAGTGGTTTATTTGTTTCTATTAAAATGTGAAAATGTTTGGAGATGCTGCCCTCCTTTCCAACCAGTTTTGAGCGTCTCAAAAGTGGACTTCTCCCTTGTGGCTGTCAGTCAGACTCAAGGATCAGTGATTCAGGGCCAGATTAATAAAAGTGTCACAGAATGCAGAGGAACACCCAAAGTTATTGTTTTGCATGACAGCGAGAGAGTAGAAAGTGCCATATCTACAGTAATGTGGCAATCTCCTCCTCTCTTAAGAGTGTCTGTGCACAATCAGGCAGCTGAGTGCCACATACACATCTTTGTGCCAAGGTGCAAATGTGCCAGCATGAGATTAACATAGGTTTTGTACTGAAAGGCTACCTTTCCAGTACAAAATACTATTCTTAGAATGACTTTAACATTTTTCCAACTTTGTATGTGTATTGTTCAGTGCAGCACACATGCAAAGTGGGAAAAGGTAGAAGAAATAAAAGCATTTCTGCCTTGTAACACCTGCTTTCAAATGGCATTATTTTGTGGCACAAAACCCTGTCTACTATTATAAGTAAATAGGGTTTTGTCTCAAAAACCATGGGTAGTTTCACGGGAACGCCCATATACAACTGTTGGAATGCCCCCCCAGATAAAAAGCAATGCAAATCAGCACAAAGTGCTGCTTTGCGTAACATTCAGGCAACGTTTCAGCTCAAAACTATTTTTTGACTACAAAGTAAATTCAAACTAAACATTTTGTGCTGGCTTGCAGCACTTTTATGATTCAACCCTTGTGTAAATTGTTAGCAAACGTGCCCTTAATTATGCTCTTGAGTCATTCTAAAATCTATTTTGCTCTGTAAATTATCAGTGGAACTATTTGAGGCACCGATTGATATTGATCATTCCTACAGTACAATTATATCTATTTGTAAAATGAATAATAAGCACGAGCGTTACTGTAAGCTTTACTCACCCTCTATTACGGTGGACTAATTCTGTCTCTTACTTATTTTCTTTTGCTCACTTTGTTTAGTTTCACTTACCAGTCAGGTGGCTTGCCTCATCCTGTCGTTCAAGTTACTTTCTCCTTCCCTTCTCTCAAATGTTTTATAACTTTTCTAGGAAAAAACGATTTTAGAATATGTTCCATCATAGTTAAGAAAAGGTGAGCAGCCTGTGCGCCAGACCTTCAAGGTCAGACTAGATGTGAGGAAGCGAACCAAAAGTCACTTACTCTGCATGTTCACAGCGATAGTGGTATTTGTGTTGCTGGATGACAAAACAAACAATGGCAAACCAAAAACGTCAGGTATTGGCTTTTTCAATGCTTGTTTTGTTGTGATTTTTGTAAAACCTTACTGTTGGAGACGTTTCTGGGTCACCATCAATCTTAAAAACGAAATTGATATAAACAAACGTATGTCTTGTTTTCAGAAAGCAGACATTGCCATAGTAGTCACTGGCACTTAGGAAAACTATTTTGTGTGCTCCTTGGAGAAGGGAACATGCCGTCGCTCACAGAGAAGTTGGCCAGAGGCGGTAGTGACTGACACACTGTCCCACGCAGTATACTGTTGTTGCAAATGAAAAATGTGAATGACACCACAATCCAATGGATGAAGAGCGCTGCCTGAAGTCTCTGTATGCAAGTGTATTATTTATGTAATTCAAGTAGATTCAAAAGGTTTTGTCTAACTTTAGATCTAAAACAGCTTTTCTCTGCCCTCTTTTTTACTCCCTGCCATCCAGTCCCCTTTTGATAAAGCAGATCGGATGTGTAAGTGTAGTTTGTGGGATGCTACCTTACCGGGATAGGAGGTCACTCGTCTTTAGTGGTCCTGCTCTATCTAGTCAGTTTCAAACATTATAGTATTATATTTAGAACAGTAGGTGTGGAATGACATGTTTCCGGTGTTGGAATCTTAGCTCAAAGACCTAAGGATGATCAACTACTTACTTTTACTTTCATCCCTTCCCAACTGCGGGGTGATTTATATATCCTGATAAATCCATTAATTCGCCTGAAATGTTTACATTTCCTATTGCACAATTCTCCTTTACAGGAATATTACTTTTTGGATTTCTTGTCTACTGTGTGGATTGTATAATGAAATTGTAGATATTTCCAACACAAGTGAACAGGGCTTGTTGGTCTAAGCATCACTGTCAGAAGAATTTTTTTAATATTAATAATATTCGTATAATTCAGATGCACTTTCATTTTGCTTACAATGCTCATTGTGAGAGATTGGGTTATTGTATGAAGTGGCGTGGAAGCCTTACTCAGGCAACAAACACAATCCTTGTTGGAGTGAATCACATAAAGTCACAAAATTAACATGTCATTAAACCTCTGGTAGCGCGGCACAAAGCATTCAGGCTTAACTAAGAGGCAATGTATAAAGTATTTATGCAGCACCCAATCCTTAATAAAGTGAAACACAACACAAGAAAAAATCCTAAATCAACATAGAAAAATAGAGTACTCTGTAATTAATAAAATGTTCCCAGACCACAAAAATCCAATCAGTAGCACCAGAGCAATAGAATTTTAAAATTTCAAGGGAAAATAATTGAAAGTGCCATATACAGTTATCTGGTTGAGCCAGATTGGGACAAAGTCACAAGTTCAGGTCTTCCATGATGGAGCATAGGTTGCCTACAGGACTGAGTACGGCTCTCTGGGAGTTGTACCTTTGTGTCTTTGGCTTTCAGATGGGAGGTCCTATGTTGGGTTGTGCCGTGCTGCACCAATCTCGATAAAGTCGTCGATCACGAGCTGCTAGGTGGTGCATTGGGCTTCATCAAACTGGGATGGTTCCAATGAAAGCTTCAGTTGCTCCAGGAAGAGTACAATCTGATTCCAGACAAGGTCCAGGACCTGGGAAACAGAACTTGGGGATCAGGGCTCACTCCAGCAGAGGTCAAATGCTGGGTTCAGACAGATCCAGGCAGGTTCAGGCATTGGGCAGTTGCAGGTAGGTCTCCAAAGCTTGTGGTATCACAGAAGCTCACACCGGTGATCAGCTAGGTGACCCTTGGAGTCACTCTGGGTAGCTTAGGAATAAGACAAGCAGGGTCAGCCTCCCTTGTCCACACAGCAAGGCAGTCCTTCATGCAGCAGGAGTATCCTCTGACAGCAGTTCAGGGCTTTCCTTGTGAATCTTTCAAAGGTCCAGGAGTGTTCCCATGAGTGGCTCTAGAGACCCAATCTTTATATCTTTTGCCAGTCTTTGTGTGGTGGATTCGCAGACCTACCCCTAACACCAATACTGGATAATTCTTCCTTTTTCATTGGTCAAGGATCCAAACTGTCTGGAGTGACAAAAGGCAGGACTGGCCTGGTGTCAGGTTCTTTCATGTGTACTGTAGACAAAGTTAATTGGAGTGTAAGTGATGTTAGGTACAGTTCCTCCCCAGTCATCCTATTAGGATAGCCCATCCTGCCACACCTAAGCCCCCTTTGTGTTACTGTCTGAAAGTAATACACAAACCCCAGCAGCAGAGATATTCACAGTAATTATAGAAGTTATAGTTGCATTAGGGAGCGAGTTTTAGTTACTTGAAAGAACTCTAACTATAACTGTTGAATTTCTATGGTTTTGTATGAGTAAATTCAGAACCTAACTATAACGTCCCTGTAACCTTTGTTTTTTTTGTGAATTTCTTTTGTTTTGTGTTAATGTATAGTCATTTTCATTGCTATACGTGAATCCAACTACTGCCAAGTGCAGCCTTCGGCTGTGCATGGTGGCAGTTGGCCACAGGGTCTGAGGCTAACCCCCTATAAGCACCCATCCTTACACCATGCATGACCTTCTCCCGTTCACAGTAGAGGTTGCCCACAGGGGCTGGCCTGCAGCTAGTCCCTGCTGCCAACTGCCCTAATACCTAACCCAATGCTGTGCACTGCTCTTTGTGCATGCACTGCAGAAGTTGTCCGCTGCCTCTCTGTGTGTCAGAATTGGGGGTAAAAGTGGCTGTCAGAGTGTCTGTCTGGGTGTGAGACTACATACATCAGTGTTTTAGTGGGTTTGTCAGTATGTGCATGGGTCTGTGACTGGGTGCATCAGGGTGTCAGTGGGTCTGTGAATAGGTATTTGATGGTCTGAGTGGGTGCGTTAATATCTGAGTGGGTGCGTGAGGGTCTGACTGGGGCTCTGAGTGAGTGCATGAGGGTCTGCGTTGGTCTGTGAATGAGTGTGTGAGTGTCTGAGTGGGACTGTGAGTGGGTGCGTAAATGTCTGAGTGGGTGTGTGAGTGGGAGAATTGATTGAAAGAGAGACAGAGAGCGAAAGAAAATGAGAGGAAGACAGAGTTTTGTAGTCTTTGATGTCTGATTATTTGATGATTTGTTTCCAATTTAAAATCAAAAATGTATTTTTTTTAAATACATTTCTTTTTTATTAACAAACAAAGAAATTTGAAATGAGCTCAGCTGGACTCGAACACCTAAAACTCAGTGTGAAGGTGTGTGACCTTCACACTGAGCTACGGTATTTTTCTGTTTATGTTTAGCCATTTATGGGCTATCTGGGACCACAGGGGAGCCCCTTCTTATTTTATTTTTTTAATAAAAAAAATATATAAAAAAGGGCTACCTGACACTGCAGGGCCATTGCTTCAGCAAGCACGGAGCTGCAGGGACAGAGATGAAAGCTCTGCTGTCTAACATCAGAGTGTTTGCTGTGGGTTGGCTGAAGTCAAGCCACAGCAAACAGCTATTTCCCAGAGGTGGGCACCCCAGGACATAGCAGGAGCCAGCCCTCGGGGTGGCGGTCTCCACCTCAATCAAATACTTAGTCCCAGGGAGGTGGTGTTCCCTGGCCTTTCTTATTTTACACTTTGCCCCAGGGTGTGGTGGTCCACAGGGATGTGGGGAGGGGTGTGGGCCCCCTGCATATATTTAACTGGAGGCCCTGGGGAAGTGGCAGTCCTTAGGGCAGCTGGGGGCCACGCACCACCTCATATATCAATTAAAAGCCCAGGGCAGTGGGTGGGCCACGGGCCTCCCGCATATTTGTATTGAAGCCCTGGAGAGGTGGCGGTCCCCAGGGCAGGAGGGGGGGCCACAGTCCCCAATTAATAAAAAAATGTAACTCTGGGAGTTGGTGGTCCCTGGAGCTGTGGGAGGGCTGGAAGACCACCCCACACACTACATTTTTAATGGCCCCCGGACCTGGCCCACCCAGAGGGCCTATTAAGAAACAAGTGGGAAGTCCATGATTGTTTTAAAAAAAAATCTTTTGCCACAAATTTGTGAATATCACAAACCTGCAGCAAATAAATAATTTAAAAAATGTTTTTTGTTCTGATGGAGTCCCTATGTGACTCCCTCAACCTGGCCTATTTTATGTTTTTTTTACTGTTTTGAAGCCGAGTCCCAAGGTGGCTTCCAACACTTCCTGGTTTGAAGGGTCGTCAGCCAATCAGAGCTGTGCATTTCCCTGCAGAAGCTTTTCTTTGTCCGTGAATATTTCGCAATCAGAGATGTACAAATTAGAATTTCCCTAAATTTCTCAAAAATCTCTCAAAAACTACTGAAGGGATTCACACCAAATAAGCGAAAGCATAATCTGCGTACCAACAGCTAGCTTTCTGCCAAATTTGGTGTAATTCCGTCCAGTGGTTCGGCCTTTAGTTGTGTCTATAGAATCCTATGGAAATTAACATGGGAAATGAGACCTTTTTTGAGCCCCCTTTCTGTACTCACTCGCTGGATGGATTACCCCAAAACTTTCCATGCGCAAAAAGAATCACCGCAACACTTTAAAAAAAAAAAATTGTGAAGATTCACAAATGGTGCAAAAGATATAGGCAACTCAAAAACGCTTTTCCTATGGGAACATGGTTCTAACTATAACTACCTACTGGTGATCGACAGTAGCTAATATATATATATATATATATATATATATATATATATTTTCCACAACTCCAAATACGTGTTGGTCTGCACCCAGCACGGCAGACTGCGGCGGGGTCACGGGCACCTAAATATTACAAAAAAGGTTGTTCCTTTAGCAGAAGGGAAATGCCGCAGTCACTTAGGGGGTCATTCTGACCTCGGCGGTAAAAGGTGCTTACCGCCGGTCAGAAGACCGCCATAACACCGCCGCGGCCGCGGTAAACCGCCACGGTCATTCTGACCCGCAACTGGCAAACTGCCAAAAACCCGACATCCACAAAAGTCCGCCACACCAAAGGTCATCGCAAAACTGGCGATGAACAAGCCTCCACCATCACGCCAACAGAAATACGCCCATACCATTCCGACCCACAAATCCACGCGGCGGTCTTTCAAACGTGGTATTCCATTGGCGGTACACACCGCCGCGGTCAAAATGCACACACACATAGAAAACTCAGCCACATTGGTCAGTTTGAAACACGCACACCTGATACACATACCAACACCACTCCCACACACCCAACACAATATAAAACATACACCCACATCACCCACAAGCCCCTACGACCCGAAATCATTGACGAAGGCTAGAGAGCGAGCACAGAATAGACAATCCCACAACACAGAGGCACACAACACCATCACCCACACAGAATCCACGCACCAAACACCACACACCACCACACGCACCACACTCATCACCACAAACGCCACCCCACACCTCATCCACACCACCCAATGGCACTCCAAAGACACCCCAGGTTCAGTGACGCCGAACTCAGGGTCATGGTGGAGGAAATAGTCCGTGTAGAGCCCCAGCTCTTCGGGGCACAGGTGCAGCACACCACAATTGCCAGGAAGATGGAGCTATGGCAAAGGATAGTGGACAGGGTCAATGCGGTGGGACAGCATCCACGCAATCGGGAGGACATAAGGAAGAGATGGAACGACCTACGGGGGAAGGTGCGTTCCATGGTATCAAGGCACAACATTGCGGTGCAGAAGACTGGCGGCGGACCCCCACCTACTCCCCCAGAATTTACCGCATGGGAGGAGGAAGTCTTGCACATCCTGAATCCTGAGGGCCTCGCAGGAGTAGGCGGAGGAATGGACTCTGGTAAGTCAAATCTTCACTACTACTTCCCACCCCCACCCCACCTGCATGCCAAATCATACCCCCACCCTCACCCCCACCCCCATCACACCAACACCTAGCAAAAGGCCCACCATCACAACCCACCCATCCCAACACCAAGCCCTGCATGCGACCAAAAAGCATGGACACCCATCACCAAAGCATGCCCACTGCACACACACATCACCCCCACAAGCCACCCTCACAAAAGCCCCCACAAGGAAATGCCTGCACTTGGGTACACGGACACCCACCCATCACACGAAATGCCACACACAGAAGCAATAACCATACCTTTATACCCCTGCAGGACCCGAACGCCACCACACCGCCACGGAGGGTCCAGAGATGTCCATCCCACCCCCAGAAGAGGCCCCCAGCGATGACAGAAGCTCTGTCTCCCTGGAGCCAGATGACCAGGCCGGCCCATCGGGGACCTCTGGACAGTCGGTTCCCCACAGACAGCCACAGGCTACACCAGACCCAACCCCCTCTGGGAACACCAGCACAGCTCCCACCAAGCGGGCCCATGCCTCTGTCTCCAGGACACGTAAATCAGCGGTGTGTCCACCACTACAGGGCACCCAGGTTGACCCACCACCCCAACAACAACAGGGACGTGGGGGCAGTGGTAGTGGGCACACCGTCCAGGGGACAGAGGCCCAGGAACACAGGGGAACTGGGAGGGCTGCTGTGCGACAGGGGGGGGACAGGCCCGGGGAGCCGACTCTCCAAGAGGCCCTCTCCTCCATCATGGGAGCATACCACCGCTCCCAGGAGACGATGGCTACGGTACTGGCCCGGTTCCAGGAGATCCAGGAACTGCAGGAGGAACGGTACATGGGGTTCAGGGAGGAACTGAGGAACATCGGTTCCGCAATGGGGACCATCGTCGTGGCCCTTACCCAGATCATCACCACATTGCGGGACCATGTGGCACCCCAAAGGGCCCCTGTCACTAGCCCAGGCCAGGAACAGCCCACCACCTCCGCCGGCGCTAGTGGACAGGAGGCCCCCACACAACGACAGGCCACCAGAACCCCACCTCCTGCAGAAGAAGAACCACCCCGCAAGCGGAACCTGAGATCTCACAAGAAGACAGAGTAGGATTGCAAGACCCCCGCCAGCCTAAGATACCCCCTGATGTCATCCCACTGTCCCACATTGTCACCCTGTCCAACCTTGAACTGCCCCTGCTCCATCCTTACACAGGCATATGGACAATGCACCTGTGCGACTGAGAACTGGACTCTGCCATGGACATTACTCCACCCATCACCGTTTCACAATCATTTACCTATATGTAGCATTTAAAATAAATCCCTTATTGCACTTAAAATAACAGGAGTCTGCTTGTATTCTTAACAAATGTATTACACATAACGGTGCAATAATGTCCAGTTACTTTGTGATGACAACACACCAATTTCAATAAGCTTTAGTCCATGGGCAAACAAAGCTGAAGTCAGGCAGTGGGTCATACAGCTCTGAAAAGGGAAGGGAAAGTCACAAATCAGTTAACAGGAACTGGGGGGAAACACAGACAGTGGAGACGCATGAGGCCTTAAGTAAATGTAAAATGGCGTGGGTGATTCTTACCTGTGTGCTACTGAAAATATTGTTGTATGACTGTATCCCTGTTGTCCGTGTCGTCCCCGTCGTCTTCCTCCTCTTCACTCTCCACAGTTGCTACAACACCACCATCTGGACCATCCTCCTGCAGAAAAGGCACCTGGCGTCGCAAAGCAAGATTGTGAAGCATACAGCAGGCCACGATGATCTGGCACACCTTCTTTGGTGAGTACATTAGGGATCCCCCTGTCATATGCAGGCACCTAAACCTGGCCTTCAGGACCCCGAAGGTCCTTTCTATGATCCTCTTAGTTCGCCCATGGGCCTCATTGTACCGTTCCTCTGCCCTGGTCCGGGGATTCCTCACTGGGGTCAGTAGCCACGACAGGTTGGGGTAACCAGAGTCACCAATTAGCCACACACGGTGTCTCTGTAGCTGTTCCATCACATAAGGGATGCTGCTATTTTGCATGACATACGCGTCATGCACTGGCCCAGGGAAATTGGCATTTACATGGGAGATGTACTGGTCAGCCAAACAGACCACCTGGACATTCATCGAATGATAACTTTTTCTGTTTCTGTACACCTGCTCACTTTCTTTGGGGGGAACCAAAGCCACATGGGTCCCATCAACGGCACCAATGATGTTGGGGATATGTCCAAGGGCATAGAAATCACCCTTCACTGTAGCCAATTCGCCCACCTCAGGGAAAATAATGTAGCTCCGCATGTATTTCATCAGGGCAGACAACACTCTGGACAAAACCTTAGAAAACATAGGCTGAGACATCCCAGATGATATGGCCACTGTTGTCTGAAAAGACCCACTTGCCACAAAATTGAGTACTGACAGAACCTGCACCAGAGGGGGAATCCCTGTGGGTTGGCGGATGGGGGACATCAGGTCTGGCTCCAGCTGGGCACATAGTTCATGTATAGTTGCTCTGTCAAGCCTGTATGTAAGTATGATCTGTCGTTCTTCCATTGTCGACAGGTCCACCAGCGGTCGGTACACGGGAGGATTCATCCTTCTCCTCGCAAGTCCCAGCGGACGGTGCCTAGGAAGGACAACATGTAGCACAGAGTCAAGCAACCCACAGGTTCGTTCACACAGCTTGCACAGTACACGAATCGCTATGCATTGAAAGGCTTGTATGAGTGGCAATGCAAGGCCTAGGCCTGTGTGACGCAGTAGAAATCATGCCATGTGGGCCCTTGAAATGGCGGCTGCCTGACCTGTGAAGTGTGACAGTGGGATGTGAGGTCACTGCTCTGGCGTGGCACACCGTGGCGGTAGGCGGTCGAAGACCACGGCGCAAAGCAGCATTGGTTAACATTGAACCCTATGGGTCTCAGGAGCCAATGACGATGTGCGCCGGCGGTCGCGGTACGCACCGCCGCGGTACGCACCGCCGCGGGCGTGACCGCCATTTTCTATCTGATTAATCACTTGAGACCTGATCATCCACAGGAGAGGACCTGTACTCCAAGTGCTGCTGTGACCTCGGTCTGGGAGATACAATGGCTGCTGCGACTGGGGAAAGGGCCCCTGCCTTCACTTCCGAAGAATTGGAGAGACTTGTTGATGGGGTCCTCCCCCAGTATGCGCTACTCTACGGTTCTCCAGACCAACAGGTTAGTACACAGGGTGCACGTTGAATGGGCTATGCCTGTGTTGAGTGGGGTGTATGTAAGATGGTGGGGAGGGGAGCAAATGAGGAGTGCAACGCACGAAAGATGAGAGCATGTGCCACATGGCAAGGTTGGGGAGGGGGGGGCCACTCACATTGACCAGGCAGAAAACTGATGCGATTTCCTTTACCACCCTGTACATGTCACATAGGTCAGCGCCCATCAGAAGATCGACATTTGGCGTGCCATCGCCAAGGACGTCCGGGCCCTGGGGGTCCACAACAGATTGGGCACCCACTGCCGAAAGAGGTGGGAGGACATCCGCCGCGGGACCAGAAAGACCGCCGAGTCTCTGCTGGGAATGGCCTCCCAACGTAGGAGGGGTGCCAGCCGCCAATTGACCCCCCTGATGTCCCGGATCCTGGCGGTGGCCTACCCCGATTTGGATGGGCGCGTGAGGACATCACAGCAGACACAAGGGGGTGAGTATCAGCACATTCTGCTATCTTTGCGCGCAGTGAAGGTGTCTGGGTGGGGGAGGAGGGCTGTGGCTATCTCCAGGCCAAGGCGCATTCTGTAGGCTAGGCCCCTCCGTTAGACACGGCCCTGTGCCCCCGCCCCCCACCTCTGTAGGGTGCCAAGTACAGCTATCCATGGTCCGGCCTCACCCATGTGTGCATTTGTCGTCCATAGACCTGTAGGCCTAGTCACAATAACTGAGTAGTGTACCCCGATTGCGCGGCCTAGTTCAGGGGGCTTCTGTGTCTGTCCTCTCCGACAACGGTGTTGCCAATGCATGCACTCAACCCGTCTTCATTTCTCCACCCCCCCCAATTTCTTTGTCTTCCTGTTCATGTGGAAATTAGCATCATCAGGCGGAGGAGAAGTGGCATCGGCGCACGAGGGAGCTGCATCTCACATGGCCCCGGAGGGCCATACAACAGACTCCGAGTACACCAGTGAGACGGAGGGCGAGTGGAGCTCCACAACGGGGACCGGTGGAGACGTCAGCGACACCGACACGTCCTCGAAGGGAGCTCCCTAGCGGTGGCAGCAACATCCGTGCCCACCGCCACAACAGGTACAGCCGCCACCCAGCGCACCAGCCCCGCCCTCCCAGCAGCCCCTCAGCCTTCGCTCCGTGCCCGCTCACCCAGGAAGGCGGGCATCTCCTTCGCCCCAGGCACCTCAGGCCCAGCCCCAGTTACCCCTGCTGCCCTCAGTGAGGAGGTCATTGACCTCCTCAGTACACTCATTGTTGGGCAGTCTACCCTTTTGAATGCCATCCAGGGTGTAGAAAGGGAGGTGCATCGGAGCAATGCATACCTGGAGGGCATTCATTCGGGTCAGGCTGCCCATCAGCGATCGTTCAACGCTCTGGCCTCAGCACTGACGGCAGCCATTGTCCCTGTCTCCAGCCTCCCTCTTCTGACTCCCTCCACCCAGTCCCAGTCTCCTGTTCCTCTGCCTATCCCATCCACACCATCAGACCAGCCTGCACACACCTGTATACCCAAGGGCAGCTCATCCAGACATAAGCACCACAGATCCCACAAGCATTCACCCAAGCAACATCCAGATGCAGACATGCCAACAGTCACTCCCACCTCTGTGTCCCCCACCTCCTCATCTCCCTCCTCCCTCCCTGTGACGTCTCCACCCACACCTGCATGCACACCACCATCAGCCAGTACTTCCATCACCAGCACACCCTCCATTATAGTCCGCACACGTGCAGTCACCACCCCACTGCCATTTACACGTCCCCTGTGTCCTCTCCCAGTGTGTCTGTCACCCCCTCTTCCAAAGCACACAAACGCAGGCAGCCACCCACCCAACAGCCATCCACCTCACGACAGCCTCTGTCACAAGCACCTGCACCCAAAGACAGCACACTTGACTCTCCTACAACCACATCCTCTTCCTCCACTCCCATACCCACTACACCTAGCCGTCCCTGTCCTTCCCAAGTCGTTTTCCTTTCCAACCTTGAACTCGTTTCAATCACTGACCCACCCCCTCCATCTGGTAAGAGTAAAAAAAGCACCTCAGCCACCACCAGCCCTGCATCTACTGTGACCATAGTGCAGAGCTATTGGAGTCCACCAGCTCCTAGGGCAGGAACATCGGCCAGCAGCAAGGGGACAGCCAGCCCACCCCCTGGGAAGAGGACAAAAAAAAAAAAGGGCCGGCGCGACAAGACTGAGACGGCTGCCACCAAGGACAGTAGCCTTGCCCCGTCACCTGCCACATCATCCAAGGGAGGCAAGGGCCACAGAGCCTCAGCGAAGGAGGGCAAGGGAGGCAGGGCAGCAGGGCGGAGAAGTCAGGCAGCAGGCGAGCTGCCCAGGAGGGCCCCACCAGCCCCATTCCGGTTGTGACGGACGACACCCACGGGCCCAGGACTCCATCACAGGAGGGCCCGGCGACCGCAAGGTCGGATGGCGACTGAGCGGGAAGTCTTGCCCAGGTCTGGCTCCCTAGACACACATGACAAGAACCGCTGAACAGGGGCCCGCCGGAAGGAGCACCGCTGAACAGGGGCCCGCCGGGACAAGAACCGCTGAACAGGGGCCCGCCGGGACAAGAACCGCTGAACAGGGGCCCGCCGGGTGGAGCACCGCTGAAGAGGGGCCCGCCGGGACAAGAACCGCTGAACAGGGGCCCGCCGGAAAAAGAACCGCTGAACAGGGGCCCGCCGGGAGGAGCACCGCTGAACAGGGGCCCGCCGGGACAAGAACCGCTGAACAGGGGCCCACCGGGAGGAGCACTGCTGAACAGGGGCCCGCCGGGACAAGAACCGCTGAACAGGGGTCCGCCGGGAGGAGCACCGCTGAACAGGGGCCCGCCGGGACAAGAACCGCTCCGTTGGGGGCCTTCATCTCAAGCACCGCTCCGCTGGGCCCTTCATCTCAAGCACCGCTTCGCTGGGCCCTTCATCTCAAGCACCGCTCCGCTGGGCCCCGCCGTCTCTGCACCGCTCCGCTGGGCCCTTCATCTCAAGCACCGCTCCGCTGGGCCCCGCCGTTTCTGCACCGCTCCGCTGGGCCCTTCATCTCAAGCACCGCTCCGCTGGGGCCTTCATCTCAAGCACCGCTCCGCTGGGCCCTTCATCTCAAGCACCGCTTCGCTGGGCCCTTCATCTCAAACACCGCTCCGCTGGGCCCCGCCGTCTCTGCACCGCTACGCTGGGCCCTTCATCTCAAGCACCGCTCCGCTGGGCCCCGCCGTCTCTGCACCGCTCCGCTGGGCCCTTCATCTCAAGCACCGCTCCGCTGGGGCCTTCATCTCAAGCACCGCTCCGCTGGGCCCCGCCGTCTCTGCATCGCTCCGCTGGGCCCTTCATCTCAAGCACCGCTCCGCTGGGGCCTTCATCGCAAGCACCGCTCCACTGGGCCCTTCATCTCAAGCACCGCTCCGCTGGGCCCTTCATCACAAGCACCGCTGGCCCATTGACAGTGCCGGTTCTGTGTCGAGCAGGGCTTCACGAAGCACTCTGGGCACCATGCCTCCTCCATTAACAGTGGAGTCGGTAATCCATCTGATGGACTGTGGCTTGGCACTTCCCAGGATGGAACAGTGGGCAAGCCACCCACTGTAGAGACTTGAGAGACTGTGGCTTTGCACTCCCCAGGATGGCACAGTGGCCAAGCCACCCACTGTAGAGACTTGTGAGACTGTGGCTTTGCACTCCCCAGGATGGCACAGTGGGCAAGCCACCCACTGTAGAGACTTGTGAGACTGTGGCTTTGCACTCCCCAGGATGGGAGAGTGGGCATGGAGGCCCCTCGTGGATCTGGCGTCAAGGACTCATGTGGCTGAGGTGCCCCCCTGCCCTTCCCCCTGAGGTGCCTGTAGTTTTATCATCTGATGCCCCAGCAGTGTTCTCTCCAATGGTATCTGGTCTCCTGTGTGGGCTTTGCCCATGTGTTTGTGCACATTGGCCCACGGACTATGGAACTTTGACGGAATGTGCAGGACTTATTGCCTATGTATATATTGTTGACTATGTTCATTCCTTATTTTTGTATCTTTCATATAGCATATTTCCAATACCTTTAATGGAGCTATTTATACATATCTTTTATAGATCATTTTAATTGTGTCTTTGCATTTTTCCGGTGGGTTTGGGGGGTGTCACTCTGACTTGTTGCTCGGCATTGGGGTGTAGGTATTTGTGGTGGGGGGGTGGGTGTATGGCGCATGTGGGTGCCCGTAAGCTTTCCTCCTCCCCCCTCCCCTGTGTCGTAGGTGCAGTACTCACCATTGGCGTCTGCGCCGGCCTTCGTACTCCTGGTAGATGAGCAGGTAGACAATAGCTGGTAGGATGTTTAATTCGGGTTCCATGCTGTCCTCCTTCCTCGTGGAGTGTGTATAGGTGAGCGTTTTCCTGTTCGTAGTCTGTTTCCGCCGTGTTTTTATCGGCGGGGCTCCCGCCCCGGAAAAGGTGGCGGATTGGTGAGTTGTGATAGGGTGGGTGGTACATTGTCTGCCGCCTGCCTGTTGGCGGTGACCGCCGCGCTGTTTGTTGTCCCGCCGTGGCGGTCGGAGTGTTAAAGTGGCGGGCTGTGTTGGCGGTTCCCGCCAGGGTCAGAATTCCTTTTTTTGGACCGCCTGTTGGCTTTATCACCGCCCGCCAGGGTCAGAATGACCCCCTTAATCTTTTAAAGAAAAGTATTTATCTAGGCTAAAGTAAAACAAGCAAAAAACATAATCCCGCCCAACGCGTTTTGGGAGACCTCGCTCCCTTGTTCACTGGAAATAATAATAGTCCATACTTCAATTTCCATTTAACATTACAGATCTTAACTCACCATAAATAAGGGACTACAAAAAGTTATAAATCTACGCCGGCCATCTTGGAACATGTTATTTCTTAGATTCTTTTTAATCAAACTTCAAGATATTGTCTAATTTACTCCAATACAAAAAAAACATCCCGTTCTATTTTACTTCTATTCCTTAACATTATTACTTGTTACTACCAGATTGTTCTACCATTTCGGTCAACAATTTAATCATTTTGACATTACATCAGTAATGGTATTAATATCGATATTTCTAGCCTCAATGGCCTCTCTTTATACAATACACTATCAATCAAAAAAAGAAAAGAACAACTTTCCTTATAATGCCGCCTTTTCCATCATCATAATCTCATCTTGTGTGATATAATAGCTCCGTTGCTTTGCATCAAACATCATTCTATCCTTCTGTAAAACAAAAAATGAAAAAAGAAGAAAGTAAATCTATTAGAGGTTTTACAACATACATTCTCAATTTTAAAATATAAAATACAGTCAAATATAAGCAGTAAATATTTGTGGTCATGCAGTAAAACTGCCATTATTCATTTCATATTGTCTTTTTAATATAAATGAACAGATAGTTCCTCATCCTTGTTCATTCCATCTGGCTCCATTGTGTTACAGCCTACAATTAATCGAGATTCAAGTTTCCTTAAATCTAACACCCTATTAGCCCCTCTTACATTAATAGTAACCCCATCTAGGACCACAAACTGTAATTTTTTCACAGAACAAACTATAAAGAACCCCCCTGGGGGTGCAGTGCCCTGCTGAGTCGGTTGGACTCCAGGTTGCTTGTTCGGGGTGACGGCGGAGCCGGCAGCGAGTACAGACTTTGCTGGTACACCCCAGTGGCTGCAGATTCAGCGGAGGAGCTGGAACAGACTGGAGCATCGAGCAGGGTTGTTCTACAGTAGGTGGAGCTTATCGGCCCTCAATAGCGGCATACATGAAGGATGGCAGTGTCGGGTGCTCCCCTCTCCCACCCCCCCCTCGGTGGGTCTGAGGCCTGCTTGGACACTATACCCATAAAACAGTGAGTACTAAGCACCACCATTACAGTAAATATAGCACTATGGTCATGAGGAGGGATAGTGAGGTCCCGCACACCAAGCTGCACAGTCTACAGTATATATCTTATGTTTTATATTTTCGTCAAAAGACTTATGGTGTCCACAAGAAGTGCTGTGCCATCGGCAGGGCCTTCCCTTGGGTTGCGTTGTGCGGGGGTCTGAGTGACGAGGAGACCCGCCCAGAACATGGAGGGAATAAATCCTGTGACCATCCTGCGTTGATCTGAGGACGAGTGGTCTAGATTGGCACAAGAGCGAGTGCTAGCGCATATTTTGTTGTAGATTACATCGGGGGTCCGGTCCTTGGTGTGGGGCGAGGGAAGTGCACAGATTCGCTGTAGACCACCACCGCGTGCGAACATGGTTAAGCCAAAACCAACCAACGTGCAACACAATGTTGATGGGGATATTTCTCCCCCCGCGGGTGCGATGGATGCCAAAGCCAACACCCTACTTCAAGTAAGTGAAACATTGTGCACTCACTCAACACAGTTCGACAAGTTAGTACAGGCGGTGATGGACACTAAAACTTAGTTTGAGGGGAAAATTGACTCAGTGGCACTGGAAGTAAACCTACTTCGCACGGATCACTGTAAAATAGTAGATAGAGTCACCCTCACTGAGACAGTGCTCAGCACAACTCAACCTGACATTGTCAACATGAAAACTCAAATACAGCGAATGGAGGAGGAAATCATTCATTTGCAGCGCAGGGCAGAAGATGCAGAGGGCCGCTCGTGACGGAATCACGTCAGATTCCTGGGATTCCCGGCATGAGTAGAGTCACCTAATGTCGAAGTGTTTCTGGAACGTTGGCTGAAGGACACAGTGCTGCTGCACAATGCACCCTCATTGCTGGTGGTGGAACGGGCTCACCGGGTGCCGGGAAGGCCGCCGCGCCCTCGTCCCCCGACCACTAATTGCACGTTTTCTCAACTACCGCGATAGGGACCAGAGCCTTCAATGCTTCAGATCTCTAGGCCCCATCCGAATGGACAACAGTGCCATCACGGCGTATCCTGAATATACTGGGGAAGTACAGCATAAACGTGCCTCGTTAATGAATGTTAAACAACTACTACGTGAAAGCAACATCACTTACTCACTTCTGTTCCCCGCTCGCCTCCGGGTGATAGACTGGGAGAGGACCCTCATCTTCCCGACCCCGGAGAACGGTTGGACCTGTCTGCATGCCAAGGGTTTGGTGGACCCAACAAAAGAGTACACTAGATAGGAGGGTTGGATCACCCCCCATCCCCGAAGGAAGAAAAGAGCTGGAATACAGGCGCGCCCGTCAAGATCACAAGCAGGGGATGATCAAGCACAAGTCTTAAAAGAGGCTAGTTTATTCATAGGGGCGCAATCCTCAAGTCGCCGAGAGATCAGAGCCACTGACTCGGGCTCACCGCAAAGCTGCTCCAGCCCGCCTACTTCTCCGCTGATATGTGGACCATCTCACCCCGCACACAACTGATGACATTTGAAGCTGCTTACTGTTGTGGCTAGGGTGCACTTTAATTGGACAGAGCCTCATGGTAGAGCACAAAGATTGACACATGCTCGCCCTCACAACTGAGGGTGGAAGAGGTTAGCTTTACTATGTGTGTGGTATGAGCCATGTCTGCGGGCTTTCATGATCGCGTCTTCGGGGGAGACCTAGTCGTTTTGATCCTCGTGGGCGCTGGAGTGCCTGGGACTGCGCAGGAGTAAAGACTATCCGGAGTGGGCCATGACCTGCGGTCCATACATCTTTCCCGTCTGCACCTCCCCGCACCCACATGGGTCTCCGAACTGAATAAGTTCGAACAGTTTTGGCACCGGTTGTGCCAAAGCGTTCCAAGTTGGGCTTGGCTCTGTAAGTTTTCTTTTCTCTCACACTCCTTCTATACTTATAGTTCCTTTTCTTGCTCGGTGGGTGGGTTGGGCAGGGGTGGGGGGTTCTGGGGGCGATGGAGGTGGGGGTGTTTTGGGCTGCTTCCAATCCAGAATCACTACACAGCGGTGCATGATTTGCCGCGCTCTCCTGCAAACAAACCGGTATGACTACATATAATATTTTGACATGGAACGTGCGGGGCATGGTTGGCGTCACTAAGCGTGGCAGGATACACGCATATTTTGAACGTCACAAAATACATATAGCCATATTGCAGGAGACACACCTCACCTCACAAGACCTGAGCAGTCTTAGTAGGAAATGGTCTGGATTGGTCTATGGCACCAGGACATCAGCATATGCAAGTGGGGGCTCTATTGTGGATTGCTCCAGGAGTTCCCTACACTGTGGTGCACAACACAATAGAAGATGAGGGCAGATATGTCCAACTGGGGGAGGCCCAGAATGGGAGACCACTAGTCATAGTGGGATTATATGCCCCAAATTCAAAACAAGGGGAATTTTTCTTAGCTACCACCTCACAATTACTAAGGGACCCGTCGCTGCCCAGTATATGGGGCGGAGACCTAAATTGCGTACCACACATAGACATGGATAGATCTCATCCCCACTCACAGATGCCCCTAGTAGGAGAACCTCTCAAATGCTGAAGTCTTGGATGGTGGAGCGGAGACTCAGTGACGCGTGGAGGCATTTGCATCCATTAGACAGGGAATATTCCTTTTTTTCCCCGGTTCATTGCCTTTACACTCGAATAGATTTGCTGCTCAGTTCTCACGGGCTAACACACACTTTCACCAGTGCTACATACTTGGCAAAAACCACATCAGATCACTGCCCTTTGATGGCTTCCATCCAATGGGGTAGAATGCTCACACGTATCCCCTCCTGGCGCCTACAACTGAGCCTGCTGTTGGATCCCCCATTTCGCACAGAATTAGCGGAGCATATTACTTCTTACTTTACACTTAATGGGGGGTCAGCGTCCTCACGGGCCATTGAGTGGGACGCATATAAGGTGGTGGTGAGCGGCCTGTGTGTGTTGGTGGCTGGGGGGTGCGGCGCACAATGGCACGCGAGCTGCAGAAGACTGAGAAGGAGCTAAGTGAGGCAGAATGTGGGGTGGCATCAGGTACAATGAAGCGGGAAGATCTCGGTGTGATACGTGAGAAATGGACTGAGGTTGATTCACTTCTGCGGCAGCTGCTAGCTTGGTTGTTAAAGGGTGAACAGCAGCGCACTCCCATAGGTGCCATTCGACTAGATACTGGTGCCATAGTTAATACACAAGCAGAAATTAACAAAGCTCTCAAACGCTACTATAGTGCTTTATACATGGCACTTCCCCCCCTCCATCAGAACAAATGGAGGATTTTTTAAGGCACTCCATTTGACTCGCCTCACTGCATCACAAGTGCAGGACTTGGAGAAACCCATAGACCTAGAAGAGATTCAACAAGCTTTACGCCAATTAGCCCACAATAAAGCTCCGGGTAGCATTGGCTTGCCTGCGGAGTACTACCGTACTTTCTCCGTACAGACACTCACACCATACCTGGACATGTTAAAAGAGTCCTTCAGCGAAGGTCGACTCTCGGAATAACAACGGGAAGCGGTAATAGTGGTTCTCCCTAAACCGGGTGGTGATCCACTGGACGTCCTGTCATATCGCCCCTTATCACTGTTAAATTTAGATTGTAAGTTATTGGGGAAGGTGCTGGCTAACCATCTACTCCCGTTGGTGCCATCTCTGGTTCACTCGGACCAATCAGGCTTTATACCTGGCCGCAACACCTTAATTAACATACAATGCCTACTGAGGCTCATGGCTGATACTCCGGAGCTAGAATACAAACGAGTAGCGGTATCGTTAGACATAGAAAAAGCATTTGATACTCTAGGCTGGCCCTTCTTAATGGAGGCACTGAATGGCATAGGTTTCGGCGAAATATTTATGCGTTGGATAAATATCTTATATTTCAATCTGAAAGCAAGGGTAAAAACAGGTGGGATCACATCGGACGGGCTTAATATTGGAAGGGGCACGAGACAGGGTTGACCCCTCTTGCTGATATTGTTTGCACTGGCGATCGAACCACTGGCTGCGCGGCTGGGGACTATGGCTACAGAATGGGGCATACTGGATGGGAATACATATTGCATAGTCTCCCTATATGCAGACAATGCACTGATATACTTGCGCAACTACACTGAGGGGGTCATTCTGACCCCGGCGGGCCAGGGTCGGCGGGAGCACCGCCAACAGGCTGGCGGTGCTCCACAGGGCATTCTGACCGCGGCGGTATGGCCGCGGTCAGAACAGGAAAACCGGTGGTGTCCCGCCGGTTTTCCGCTGCCCTGCTGAATCCTCCATGGCGGCGCAGCTTGCTGCGCCGACATGGGGATTCCGACACCCCATACCGCCATCCTGTTCCTGGCGGTTCACCCGCCAGGAACAGGATGGCGGTATGGGGTGTCGTGGGGCCCCTGGGGGACCCTGCAGTGCCCATGCCAATGGCATGGGCACTGCAGGGGCCCCCGTAAGAGGGCCCCACAAAGAATTTCAGTGTCTGCTTAGCAGACACTGAAATTCGTGACGGGTGCAACTGCACCCGTCGCACCTTTCCCACTCCGCCGGCTCCATTCGGAGCCGGCTTCCTCGTGGGAAGGGGTTTCCCGCTGGGCTGGCGGGCGGCCTTCTGGTGGTCGCCCGCCAGCCCAGCGGGAAACACAGAATCACCGCGGCGGTCTTCAGACCGCGGAGCGGTGTTCTGGCGGGGGAACTCTGGCGGGCGGCCTCCGCCGCCCGCCAGAGTTAGAATGACCCCCTGAGTCCCCTCTGGACCTGCTTAGATTGTTGAACTTATTCGTGGACCTCTCTGGGTTGCGTGTGAACTGTACAAAGTCCTGTCTATTTTCAATGAGGTTGATCCCAGAGTCTCAGCGACCTACCACCTTGGTCTATGCTTTGCCGTGGTGTTATACCACTTTCAAGTACCTCGGGATAAATATATACCATGGTGTCACAGACCTTAAAGAGGGCAATTTGGGGTGAGCGATCAGGTGCTTTAGAGGCTCTTTTCCCTTTTAATGCTCACTCCCGCTGTCCCCGTTGGGCAGACTGGCGATCGCAAAGATGATGATACTCCCGCGGCTACTGTATTATTTTTCTGCACTGCCTCTGATACTTCCTCTGGCTTTTTTCTGAGTCCTAGCTAGCCTGTTGACCGATTTGGTGTGGGGTAATGGACGTCAACGGGTGGCCCTAGCCAAATTATACTTACCACTGATGCAGGACGGAGTAGGCGCTCCGCATTACGAGCTGTACTATGCAGCTGTGCAGATACATTGGATTATCCGCTGGTCTCAAGACGCCCTAGGCTCAGAGGCCTGGATGGTGCATACTTCCCTGGGTCACAATGATGTGCTGCGATGGTTATTGGACCATGACGGATCACCGCATTTAAACAATATCCTACTGAATGTGGCTAGGTGGACTTGGCGTCGATATGTGTCACTGGGGAACCGGACTATGCTATACTCACCCAGGATCCCCCTGATGGTCATCCCGAACATCAGGAAGGTGGCCGTACAGCACAGACTGTCCGCCTGGCCCACAAAAGGCATTCAAACAATAGGGGACATCTTCGAGTAGGGTCAGTTCCTGTCCTACGCAACACTGGCAAGCGCTCAAGATCTAGGACAAGGATGGTACATAGCACACGGTGCTCTACACCAGCTAGTACGTTCCGCATGGAAATGTGGGGAACGTGAACCCCCGACGGCCTCTATTCTACATGAATTACTAGATGGTTTGGGCACAACATTTAATATAACGGGATATATAGAACCTTGATGGTATGCCCAGAGCAGGCAGAGGTTCAGGCAAAGGCCAGGTGGGACGAGGTTCTAGCCACGTCACTGGCTCAGCGAGCATGGAACACAACACTTGCTTCGACGTATGAAGTTTTGCGTAATCCTCAATTCAGATACACACAATTTAATTATTTACACCAAACATATTTATCTCTGCACAGGGTCCGACGTATGTTCCCTCAAACTAGCCAGGAATGCCCAAGATGTGGTGATCCTGACGCCACTTTCTTTCATATGTCATGGTAATGCTCCCTGGTGCTGCGTGCTTGGCAAAACATAACTTCAATGACTGCTGATTGGCTGGGTCATCTGCTATCTCCCTGAATCCTGTTTACAGGGGATCCCCCCAAGATCCAAAGGTGGGAAACAGGTGCATAGATGGATCAACTTAGCGTTTGTGTTATTGAAGTGCCTCCTGGCGATGCAGTGGAAGGTGCCAAGTGTCCCTGACGCGCACCGATGGGCGAGTGAGTTGTTGCATTGGACCAGAGCGGAGGCGCAGGTGCTGCACTCTCTCCAAGATAGAGGGGTTTTGATTAAAGGGGTGGACACATGGGATTCCCTCATTATCCGACTGGAAAATAAAGATGACACTCGGCCACCATGAGGCTTCGGCAGCTCTGTCTTCATATGGTACACATGCTCACAAGATGGTGTAGTGCGGAGAACACAAAGCACACATTGGAAACGCCCAAGATGTTACCTAAATACCACACAGATATTGCTTTACATTTCACATGATGGGAACCATTGTAATTGTCCGTATATGTAAACATATACATAAGAGGGGGGAAATAACAAAAACAAATAAAAAAAAGAAAATAAATATGTATACATTCCCCGGCCCAGACCATGAAGCAGTTTACACCCTCTCCATGAGCATGCATGACGTGTTGCCCGCTCTGCCAAACTGACGTGTCACCCCACTCCGGTCTCCCCCCCCCTTCCTGGCTGCCCTCCCCCCCCCCCATTTGGGATGTCCCTGCCCTCCTGTGCGGGATCTCTCACGAGCAATTTCTATACTACATCTCTGTATGTTCCTATATTTCCTTTTTCCCTCACTATTAGTTCTTTGATTACAGTTATTTTGCTTGTTATGGGTTGTATTAAATTATGTTGGTACAATTATGTGCACAGTAATGTTATTCCTGGATGCATATCCGGACTGTTATGTGACATAAATCAATAAACAGATTTTTTTTAAAAAGCCTTTCTTTGCAAAGGCATTTTCATTCTAAGGTATTGTTAATTCTGGTCTGAGTCTTGTAATGGCCCACAACATTTCTGTTTATGTTGTGACCAGCCAATCAGAGTGCTCAATTCAGAAAAGGGTATATATAGTTTCAAATTTGGGCCCAGATTTATGCTCTGTTTGCGCCAAATTTGCGTCATTTGTTTTAAGCAAATTCGGTGCAAACCTGACTCCATATTTATACTTTGGCACTAGACCAATCTAGCGCCAAAGTTTTGGAGTTAAAGTCATATTTTTCTTGTGGGAAACTACCTTGCATCAATTAGATCCAAGGGAGGCATTCTTGTGCACAAAATGATGACATGGCCTTAGAGCCATATTTATCCCCAGTGCTAAAATCACATACAGGGGAAGTGGGCCTTCAATAATAGTGCTAAGCTTGCTTAGTGCCATTATTTAACGCCTGGTCAGGGCAGGCGTTAGGGGACCTGTGGGCCTATTTCCATGGTCAGGTGCCCTTCCCTACCCACACCAGAGGGATGCCAGAGGATATTGTTTTCTATTTTTATTTACCTATTTCCAAAGATCAATTATTCTCTCTTTACTGGGTTTGCCCTTTTCATCGCTGCTAATAATGTAGATTCCAAGTATCCTCTTTTATTATCTCTACTGTCTAAGTCACTGAGTCCTTGAAGGATGTCCTCTTTCTGACTACAATTTCTCTTCATTCTCAAAACCTCTCCATATGGAATGCTTTTCTTTAAACTGAATGGATGGAAACTAGTTGCATGGATAATGGTATTTCCAGCAGTTGGTTTACAGCAGATCTTACTATGAACGCATCCTTCTTTCACATATACAGTTAAATCTGAAAAGTTAACTTCTTCATTGCTTAAAGTGCTTGTCAACCTGATATTAAGATCATTCTTACTCATTTCTCTTGCAAAGCATTTAGCTTTTTCAAAAGACCCTTTCCAGACAACAAATAGATTGTCAATAAAGTGAAGTCATAAAATGACATTTACAGACCATTCGTTCTCAAATTTCTGATGAAAAACCTCCCACCCATCGCAGTCCCAGTAACCTGTTGGAAAATCTCATGATTAAACATAAAAAAAATGTTTGTTAAGCACCACTCAGTCATTTCTAACAACATCCTTGTATGTTTCTACAGACACATTGGGCATGACCCTAAACAATATTCAATAGCCTTAACTCCATCTTTATGGTGGATAGTTGTGTATAACTTGTGTAGAACTGTAGCTCTTGGTCCAAAAAGTGTCCTTTTTTGTTATTTGGTCTAAATCCGTTCTCTATTTTTTGAGATATTAAAGGAAAAAGAAACTTGTATATCTGGACAGTTGATTTTCACATATGCTCTGATTGGCCAATTTAAAGGAGACTAGTCCATCCTGATTAGTTGGTCACAATCTGAACAATATCTTTGGCAGCCATTACAAGACTGAGGGACTTGATCGCTGTGTCCTGAAAATGAATAAAAAAATATGTAAGTGAGCAAGGTGAGCACACCCATACCCCAAAGGGCATAAATGGGGGCTCAAAATAGAACCCCCTTTATTGTCTGCCTAAAATATAGACTACATGTTATGGCAGCACTTACAGGACTCTGTGACAGAGACCCCATTGAAATGCATTGTTGTGAATTATAAGTTTTGGGGCCGCAAAAAGAAGCACATATAAAGGGTGATAACAGATTTTAGTTACAATATAAATCATTTTTTGATGGCACTGTACTCATTTTAGGAACTGTGGTGTGTTCTAAGGTGATTTTACCTTGTGAAATCAGGTTTGAGAGAAAACTGTTTTCTCATGAGATTCCCATAAGGATTATAGAAAGTGCTGCAGAAGCTGAAATTAGAGCAAATGATCTATAAATTCACACTCTTTCTCTGTCATTTGAGAATGAAGCCTGACATTGTCAGTAAAACATGTCACACCCACTCACACACCCAGGCAGGCACTCTCATCCTCAATGTGAGACCCAGACACACACTCTCAAGCCCACTTGCACACCCAGAAAGACACTTTCACACCCATTCATGCACTTAGACACCCATACCAAGACATAGACTCTAACACCCACTCACACACCCAGACAGAGAGTCTGATATGCACCGACAGATCCAGATAGACTCTCTTACAGCCACTCTGAGACATTCTCATGCCCAGTCAGGCACCCAGACAGATAGTCTAATACCAAGTGATACACCCAGACAGCCACTTTTCAGTCACTCATATAAAAGTGTTAGACAACCACTGAGAGACACTTTAGTATTGCTGGTTTGTACTAAGTAAATATTTTGGTTTTCTGAATCATCGATCGATCCGCGGATCCAAGTATGAATTTGAGAAATATGAATTGTGTTAAAAATGGGTTCTCTAGTTGGCAGAGGTACATACCCTAAAAAGTAGGGACTACAATCCTTGTTGGGGAAAGTCAGATTCACAGCCTAAATCAACCTGTGCTCACCCTCTGGTAGCTTGACACAGAGCAGGCAGGATTAAGTTAGAAGGCAATGTGTAAAGTATTTATGCAACACTTATTTCAGTAATGCAGAGAAAGACACTAAAAAACGAATCAACACCAGTTTAGAAAAATAAATAGATAATAGTTACCAGAGTAAAACAAGAACAAAATGACAAAAAAACAATCAGTAGAAGTTGAGATATACATTTTTATAGATTAAGGCCCTCATTATGACATTGGCAGAAAATGCTGCTTACTGCCGTGCTGACGGCTGCCAACTTACTGCTGCGCTGGTGAATATACGTTCACCATATTATGACACACACACCAATCTGACAGAATACAGCCACATACACAAATCCACTAGACCAAAGGTCAGTGCAAAGGTAGCGGTCCCAAAACCCACACCGTTACGAACAGAATATCGCCCATCACATTATGACCCACAAATCACCACAGCAGACATTCAGCAGCGCTAAACCATTGGTGGTACATACTGCCACGCTCACAATGGACACCCACAGAAAAAACAACACCACATTGGCCAATTCAAATAACACACACCTGACACCCATACACACACCACACCCACACACCACTGTAAAACACACACCCACATTACCCACAACCCTTTACGACTACAAATCATTGCCACAAGGCTGACACCAAGTCCACTGCAACAACTAGTCGCTCTCACCACTCACACCCATAAACCCCTCATCCACTCCACATCACACACCCCAACACATTACCCAACACACCCTCACCAACACACATCACATAACACCCATGACACCACAGTACCAACCAGGACAGAAGGTGTGGGTATTGGAGCCTGTGGCACCAAGAGCACTCCAGCGCAAATGGAGTGCACCCCATCTCATTGTGGAGAAGAAATGTGAGGTCACCTACTTGGTGGACATGGGCACTGCCAGAAGCCCTCTTAGGGTGTTTCATGTCAATCGCCTTAAACCTTACTATGACAGGGCTGACTTAACCCTGCTTATGGCCACAGATGAGGGGCAGGAGGAAGAGAGTGAACCTCTTCCTGACCTCTTCTCCAGCACTTAAGCTGATGGCTTAGTGGAGGGAGTTGTACTAGCAGATTGCCTTACTGCTGAGCAGAAGGACAACTGCATAAATCTCCTTGCACAATTCTTTGACCTCTTCTCCCTAGTTCCAGGCACAACTACCTGATGTGAGCACACAATTGATAATGGAGACAGTTTACCTGTCAAAAGTAAAATGTAAAGATAGCCTGACCATGTCAGAGACTGTATTAAACAAGAGATACAGAAAATGTTGGACCTTGGAGTGATTGAACCCTCTGAAAGCCCCAGGGCCAGCCCAGTGGTGCTTGTCCCCAAACGCCATAGTAAAGAAGGGAAGAAAGAAATGTGCTTTTGTGTGGACTATAGGGGTCCCAATCAAGTAACAAAAACAGATGCTCACCCTATACCCAGGGCAAATGAGCTAATAGATACACTGGCTTCTGCCAAGTATTTAAGCACTTTTGATTTAACTGCAGGGTACTGGCAGATTAAGTTATCAGAAGATGCTAAACCAAAAACAGCATTTTCAACCATTGGAGGGCATTATCAGTTCACAGTTATGCCCTTTGGGTTGAAAAATGCACCTGCCACTTTTCAGAGGTTGTCGAATACAGTCCTCCAAGGATAGGAAGCCTTTAGTGCAGCATATATAGATGATATTGCTGTCTTTAGCTCCACCTGGGAGGATCACCAGTGGAAAGTTTTGGAGTCCCTGCAAAAGGCAGGCCTCAATATCAAGGCCTCAAAGTGCCAGCTAGGGCAGGGGAAAGTGGTTTATCTGGGTCACCTGGTAGGTGGGGAACAGATTGCACCACTGCAGAGAAAGATCCAAACAACTATGGAATGGACTCCCCCTACAACTCAAACCCAAGTGAGTGCCTTCCTAGGCCTCACTGGGTACTACAGGAGGTTCATCAAGAATTATGGCACTATAGCTGCCCCTCTTAATGACCGCACATCAAAGAAGATGCCTAAAAGGGAATTATGGACAGCTATCTGTCAAAAGGCTTTTGATGAGCTCAGACAGGCCATGTGCTCTGCACCAGTCCTCAAAAGCCCTTGTTACTCCAAAAAACTCATAGTACAAACTGTTGCTTCTGAATTAGGGGTAGGGGCAGTTATATCACAGCTAACACAGAGGGCCAGGATCAACCTGTTGCTTTTATCATTAGGAGATTGACACCCTAGAGAAAAGTGTTGGTCTGCCATAGAGAAGGAGGCCTTTGCTGTGGTCTGGGCCTTGAAAAAGTTGAGACCATAACTCTTTGGTACTCACTTTATTGTTCAAACAGACCACAAACCTCCATTATGGCTTAAACAAATGAAAGGTGAAAACCCTAAATTGTTGAGGTGGTCCATCTTCCTACAGGGAATGGACTATGTAGTGGAACATAGACCTGGGAGTACCTACTCCAATGAAGATGGACTCTCCAGATATTTCCACTTAGACAATGAAGACTCATCTGGGCAAGGTTAACCTTATTGTCCTTTGTTTGGTGGGTGGTTGTGGAGGAAAATACCATCTTTCTTGGCATGTTACCCCCAATTTTACATGTATGTCAGTATGTTTTTGCCTGTCTCACTGGGATCCTGCTATCCAGGACCCCTAGTGCTCATAGTTTGTAGCCTAAGGCGGTCATTCTGACTTAGGCGGGCGGCGGAGGCCGCCCGCCAAAGTCCCACCATCAGAATACCGCTGCGCGGTCAAAAGACCGCCGCGGTAATTCTGAGTTTCCCGCTGGGCTGGCGGGCGACCGCCAGAAGGCCGCCCGCCAGCCCAGCGGGAAACCCCCTTCCATGAGGATGCCGGCTCCGAATGGAGCTGGCGGAGTGGAAGGGGTGCGACGGGTGCAGTTGCACCCGTCGCGATTTTCAGTGTCTGCTTGGCAGACACTGAAAATCTTGGTGGGGCCCTGTTAGGGGGCCCCACGACACCCGTTACCGCCAGCCAGGTTCTGGCGGTCAAAACTGCCAGAACCAGGCTGGCGGTAAGGGGGTCGGAATCCCCATGGCGGCGCTGCCTGCAGCGCCGCCATGGAGGATTCCCAAGGGCAGCGGGAAAACGGCGGGACACCGCCGGTTTCCCGTTTCTGACCGCGGCTGTACTGCCGCGGTCAGACTGCCCATGGATGCACCGCCAGCCTGTTGGCGGTGCATCCGCGGTCCCCGGCCCTGGCGGTAGTCAACCGCCAGGGTCAGAATGACCGCCTAAATGTGTATACCTGTGTAGTGCCTAACTGTGTCACTGAGGCTCTGCTAATCAAAACCTCGGTGCTCATGCTCTCTCTGCCTTTGAATTTGTCACTATAGGCTAGTGACTACTTTACCAATTTCAATTGGCATACTGGACTCCCCTTATAAGTCCCTAGTATATGGTACCTAGGTACCCAGGGCATTGGGGTTCCAGGAGATCCATATGGGCTGCAGCATTTCTTTTGCCTCCCATAGGGAGCTCAGAAAAACCTTTTCACAGGACTGCCATTGCAGCTTGAGTGAAATAATGCACACGTTACTTCACAGCCACTTTCACTGCACTTAAATAACTTATAAGTCACCTATATGTCTAACCTTCACTTGCTGGAGCTTAGGTGCAAAGTTACTAAGTGTGAGGACACCCTTGCACTAGCAAAGGTGCCCCACATAGTTCAGGGCCATTTCCCCGGACTTTGTGAGTTCATGGACACCATTACACGCGTGCACCACATATAGGTCAATACCTATATGTAGCTATACAATGGTAACTCCGAATATGACCATGTAACATGCCTAAGATCATGGAATCGTCCTCCCATTCCAAATCTGGTATTGGGAAGCCAATTCCATGCATCCTGGGTGCTCCACTGTGGACCCCAGTACTGCCAAACCAGCTCTCTGGGGTTTTCTCTGCAGCTACAGTTGCTGCCACCCCACAGACAGGGTTCTACCCTCCTGGGATCTGGGCATCCCAGTCCCAGGAAGGCAGAACAAAGCACTTCCTCTGAGAGCTGGGTGTTACACCCTCTCTCTTTGGAAATAGGTGTTAAAGGCTGGGGAGGGGTAGCCTCTCCCAGCCTCTGGAAATGCTTTGAAGGGCACAGATGGTGCCCTTCTTGCATAAACCAGTCTACACCAGTTTAGGGAACCCCCAGTCCCTGCTCTGGCTCAAAACTGGACAAAGGAAAGGGGAGTGACCACTCCCCTGTCCATCACCACCACTTGGGTGGTGCCCAGAGCTCCTCCAGTGTGTCTCAGACCTCTGCCATCCATGTTTCCAGAGGTGTGGGGGCACTCTGGAGGCCTCTGAATGGCCAGTGCCAGCAGGTGACACCAGAGACCCCTCCAGATAGGTGCAAACCTGACTAGGTGGCCAATCCTCCTCTGAGGGCTATTTAGGGTCTCTCCAGTGGGCTTTTCCTCAGATTACGACTTGCAAGAATTCATCAGGGTTCCTCTGCACTTCTCTCTTTGACTTCTGCCAAGGATCAACCGCTTACTGCTTCAGGACGCCTGCAAAACTGCAACAAAGTAGCCAGAAGACTAGCAGCGAGGATTGTAGCAGCTTATCCTTCCGGCTTTCTCAACTGTTTCCTGGTGGTGCATGCTCTGGGGGCTGCCTGCCTTCACCCTGCACTGGAAGCCATGAAGAAATCTCCTGTGGGTTGACGGAATCTTCCCCCTGCTTCAGCAGGCATCAAACTTCAGCTTCACCAGTACTCTGGGCCCCCTCTGATCCTGACGAGCGTGGTCCCTGGAACACAGGTGATGGATCCAAGTGACCCAGACTATCCAGAGGTCCAACTGTCTGAATTTGGAGGAGGTAAGTCCTTGCCTCCCCTCCCCAGACAGTAATCCTGTGCACTGTGTGATCTGCAGCTACAAGGGCTTCTGTGCATATTTCCAAGAAATCCTGCATGCACAGCCGAGCCTACATCCATGCACTCCGTCCTGTGATGCTCAGCTCCCTCAGTTGTTCTCCGGTGTCGTGGGACCTCTCTTGCAGTGTTGAGATGACCACCGTGTTCAGTCTTCTTGAACCCGTATTCAAGGACTTCTGCGGGTGCTTCCTTCCTGTCCATGGGCTCTCTACGTTGCCGAGGGCCCCCTCTGTCTCCTCTCCCAAGTGGCGACATCCTTGTCCTTCCTGGGCCCAAGCAGCACCCTTTTTCTCCAAATGCGACTCTTGCAGGTAGCAAGGCTTGTTTGTGGTATTTTGCCAAGGAAACAACTCTGCATCCTCCAGCACGCCATGGGACATCTTCTGCACAAAGAAGAACTTCCTATCTCCTTTCGTTGTTACAAAACCTGCACTTCTTCCAACTGGAGGCAGTCATTTTGCATCTTCATCCAGGGTTTAGTGGGCTCCTGCCCCCCCTGGACACTTTAGCGACTCTTGGACTTGGTCCCCTTCCTTTGCAGTTCTTCAGGTCCAGGAATCCATCTTCAGTGCTTTGCAGTCTGTTGTAGTCCTTGAAAAATCCTTTATCACGACTTATTGTGTTTCTGGGAAAATAGTAGTACTTTACTCCTACTTTCCAGGGTCTTGGGGTGGACTCTCCTTTACACCCTTAGTGTTTTCTTACACTCCTAGCGACCCTCTACACACTACACTTGCCTAGGGGTGCATTCGTGATTCGCATTCCACATTCTTAGTATATTGTTTGTGTTGCCCCTAGGCCTATTGCACCCTATTGTGTTTTACAGTGTTTGCACTACTTTCTGACTGTTTTACTTACCTGATTTGGTTAGTTGTGTATATTTTGTGAATTTTACTTACCTCCTAAGGGAGTATATCCTCTGAGATAGTTTTGGCAAATTGTCACTAACATAAAGTACCTTCATTTTTAGTAACTATGAGTATTGTCTTTCTTATGATATAGTACCTATATGATACAAGTGGTATTGCATGAGCTTTGCATGTCTCCTAGTTCAGCCTTGGCTGCTCTGCTATAGCTACCTCTATCAGCCTAAGCTGCTAGAACAGTACTACACTCTACTAATAAGGGATAACTGGACCTGGCATAAGGTGTAAGTACCATTGGTACCCACTACAGGCCAGCCTCCTACACCACCATACCCATTTGCATCACCATTGGCACACACATAGCGCAGCCCACAACATGTACACCGCCGAGAGGACATCCAACCCCCTTACATGAGGCCTTCACACACAACTCCAAGCATCCATGCAACATGCATTGTGCACAAGGTGTACTCATCTTTTGGTCTGGAGGGCCATGCAGCAGTCTGTACTGGGGTAGGAACCCATCCACTAGTCACTCCAGCTCCTCAGAAGTGAAGGCTGCGGCCCTTTCCCCAGTCACACGGGCCATGGGGCACTACGTCAGCGGCATTACCTCACTTCCACCTGCCCCTACACACAGGACAGGCGGTCACCATTTCAGGGGGGCTGAACAAGCGTATTGGTTATTGCTGTGTCACTGGATAAATAGACACATACTTCACTAATTACACTGTCCCATAACATGTTTGCACATTGTGGACTGCTGCTGTGGCTCTATTGTTCAGTTTGTGACAGCCTACTCACTCTTGTGTCTCTTAGATGCCTACCGCTGCAGATGAACAGGAGATGGAGACATACCCCCATGTACAGACCGCTGGTGAACTTGGCTACACTGGAGGAGAGGCACATAATATTCATCTATAGACTGGAGAGGGCCACAATCACAGAGCTGTGTGCCCAATTGGAGCCTGACCAGATATCTGCTATCTGTCACCCCACTGGGATCCCCCCTCTTGTGCAAGTGCTATCAGTGCTCTATTTCCTTGCAACTGGTTCTTTCCAAGTGATAGTGGACTTGGGAGCAGAAATGTCACAGCCAATGCTCTCAAATGTGCTAACAAGAGTGTTGTCTGCCCTGATAAAACACATGTGCAGCTACATTGCATTCCCCCAGGTTGAGGATTTGCCCACTGTGAAGGCTGGATTCTATTTAATGGGACATATCCCCAATATAATAGGTGCAATTGACGGAACACATATTGCATTTGTGCCCCCTGCCAGAATGAACAGGTGTTCAGGAATCGTAAGAGTTTCCACTCCATGAATGTGCAGATGGTGTGCTTGGTGGACCAGTACATTTCCCACGTCAATACTAAGTATCCAGGGTCAGTGGATGATGCCTTTGTCCTGAGGAATAGCAGCATCCCAAATGTGATGTCCCAACTACAGAGGCACAGGGTGCGGCTAATATGTGAGCCCTGGTTTCCACCCAGAATATGTTGGTGAATGCCTATGGTGTTGGCCATATAGGATAGTGTGTGGCTAAATGTTGTCCCTCAATATTTGCAGGTGACTCTGGTTACCCAAACCTATCATGGCTGCTGACCCCTGTGATGAATGCCAAGACAAGGGCAGAAGAAAATTATAATGAGACACATGGGCAAACCAGAAGGATCATTGAAAGGACCTTTGGCCTCCTGAAAGCCAGGTTCAGGTGCCTCCATCTAACAGGTGGATTCCTGTGCTACTCACCCAAGACGGTATGCCAGATAGTAGTGGCATGCTGAATGTTGCACAACCTGGCCCTCAGATGGCATGTATCTTTTTTGCAGTAGGAGGAGACGGGAGATGCCCCTGTGGCAGCAGTGGACACTGAGGTCAGTGAGGATGAGGAGACAGAGGATGAGGATGTGGACAACAGAACATCTATGATACGTCAGTACTTACAATGACACACAGGTGAGACTGTGCACATTTACATTTCTATGACTATTGTTGTATTCTGTGTGGCATTGCCATGCTGGCATTACCCACTTCTTTGCACTACTTACTGTTACCTCTGGATATTCATTTTGCAGATGTTGGTGATATGACACATTCTCCTGGTGTGATCACAAGAGCCAGATACAGTTCATTAATTCTATGCTCATTCTATGTACAGTCTATTTGCAATGGTTGTAGCTGTTTCAATCGATACTAATTTGCAATACATGAAATACTAGTAGTCGAGAGTTGTCCAATGGTGTTTATTGCAGCCCTAAAATATAGAGGGGAAAGTGCAATCGAATGGGGTGATGATGGAGGAACGTCCAGGGTTTTTTCCAGTCTGTTTGTAGAACAGGTGCATTGTCCATGGGGACAATGGTAGGGGAGCAATGGCAGTTCAAGGTTCGACAAGGTGACTGAGAGGGACACAAAGGGGACAATCATGAGAGCCTCATTTCCTGGTGGTGGTATTGGCAAGTGTCTCTGGCTTCTGTCTGGTTCGCAGGGAACGTTTGAGGGGTGGTTCACCTTCTGCAGAGGAAGGGGTGCTGGTGGACTGTTGGTCCTGTGGCGGAGCCTCCTGGCCACTAGCGGTAGAGGAAGGGGAGAGCTGTTCAGATGACTGGCTAGTGGTAGGGGCCCACTGGTGTGACACTGCCTCCCTCATGATGTTAGCCATGTCTGCCAGCATCCCTGCTATGGAGACCAGGGTGGTGTTAATGGCCTGCAAGTCCTCCCTGATCCCCTGATACTGTCCCTCCTGCAGCCGCCTGTTCTCCTGCACATTGTCTAGGATCTGGCCCATCGTGTCTTGGGAATGTTGGTAGGCTCCCAGGATCTCAGGGAGTGCCTCCTGGGGAGTCGGTTCCCTGGTCCTGTCCTCCCCCTGGCGCACAGCAGTCCTCCCAGTGTCCCTGTTGGCCTGTGCCTCTGTCCCCTGAACGGTGTACCCAGTGCCACTGAACCCAGGTCCCTGATTGTCTTGTGAATGAGGTGTGGTCTGGAGTCTGGTTGGTTTTGTGTCAGGACAGCCTTCTGGTCATGCCATTGCTTTTGGAGCTCTTGGTGGCCTGAAGGTTTTTAGTGGCCTTTTGCATTTACTCATCCATCCTTGATCTGAGGCCAAGCACATAGTCCACAATGTCTTGTTTGGGAGCTTGTAAAGGTTGTTGCCAACCCTCCTTCACAAGGGGACCTCTTACAGGGTGCCCAAAGAGGAGTCCAAAGGGGCTGTAGCTCACTTGTTTCTGGGGTATAAGCAAAAAGGAGGCATGGCAACAGGACATCCCATCTCCTCCTAAGATTTTCAGGGGGTCCCATGATCAAGCCTTTGAGAGTTTTGTTAAATCTCTCAACTAATCCATTTGTCTGTGGATGATAAGGAGTGGTGAACTTGTAGGCAACACCACACTCCTTCCACATCGCTTTAAGATATGCAGACATGAAGTTATTACCTCTCTCTTATATGATTTACTTAGGGAATCCCACCCTGGAAAAGATCCCCAGGATGGCTTTTACCACTGCAGGAGCTTTAGTGGTCCTTAAGGGTATAGCTTCAGAATACCTAGTGGCATGGTCCACTACTACTAGGATGAATCTGTTTCGTGGAGCTCTTGGAGGGTCAAGGGGGCCAACAATGTCAACCCCTACCCTCTCAAAGGGCTGCCTGTAGGAGGCTGGACTGGCTTGTAGTGAATACCAAGGGGTACTTGCACCTTGCACCAGGCCCAGTTATCCCTTATTAGTGTATAGGGTGTCTAGCAGCTTAGGCTGATAGATAATGGTAGCTTAGCAAAGCAGCTCAGGCTGAACTAGGAGACGTGTGAAGCTACTACAGTACCACTTAGTGTCATATGCACAATATCATAAGAAAACACAATACACAGTTATACTAAAAATAAAGGTACTTTATTTTTATGACAATATGCCAAAGTATCTTAGAGTGTACCCTCAGTGAGAGGATAGGAAATATACACAAGATATATATACACAATAGCAAAAATATGCAGTATAGTCTTAGAAAACAGTGCAAACAATGTATAGTTACAATAGGATGCAATGGGGAAACATAGGGATAGGGGCAACACAAACCATATACTCCAAAAGTGGAATGTGAACCACGAATGGACCCCAAACCTATGTGACCTTGTAGAGGGTCGCTGGGACTATTAGAAAATAGTGAGAGTTAGAAAAATAACCCTCCCCAAGACCCTGAAAAGTGAGTGCAAAGTGCACTAAAGTTCCCCTAAGGACAAAATAGTTGTGTTAGAGGGAAAATGCAAGGAAAACACAAATCAGCAATGCAACAACGATGGATTCCTGACTGAGGGTACCTGTGGAACAAGGGGACCAAGTCCAAAAGTCACAAGCAGCTCGGAGATGGGCAGATGCCCAAGAAATGCCAGCGGTTGGTGCAAAGAAGCTCTTACTAGGCTGAAGAACTGTGAATACTGCAGGAACGACAAGGGCTAGAGACTTCCCCTTTGGAGGATGGATCCCCCACGCCTTGTAGAGTCGTGCAGAAGTGTTTTCCCGCCGGATGGACGCCAACAAGCCTTGCTACACGCAAATCGTGCGTTTGGCGTTTTTGGATGCTGCTGGGGCCCAGGAGGGACCAGGAGGTCGCAAATTGGACCTGCTGAGAGAGGGGACGTCGAGCAAGACAAAGAGCCCTCACTGAAGCAGGTAGCACCCGGAGAAGTGCCAGAAACAGGCACTACGAGGATGCGTGAAACGGTGCTCGCCGAAGTTGCACAAAGGAGTCCCACGTCGCCGGAGACCAACTTAGAAAGTCGTGCAATGCAGGTTAGAGTGCCGTGGAACCAGGCTTGGCTGTGCACGAAGGATTTCCGCCGGAAGTGTACAGGGGCCGGAGTAGCTTGCAAAGTCGCGGTTCCCAGCAATGCAGCCCAGCGAGGTGAGGCAAGGACTTACCTCCACCAAACTTGGGCTGAAGAGTCACTGGACTGTGGGGGTCACTCGGACGATGTCGCTGGATTCGAGGGACCTCGCTCGTCGTGCTGAGAGGAGACCCAAGGGACCGGTAAGGCAGCTTTTTGGTGCCTGCGGTTGCAGGGGGAAGATTCCGTCGACCCACGGGAGATTTCTTCGGAGCTTCTGGTGCAGAGAGGAGGCAGACTACCCCCACAGCATGCACAAGCAGGAAAACAGTCGAGAAGGCGGCAGGATCAGCGTTACAGAGTTGCAGTAGTCGTCTTTGCTACTATGTTGCAGGTTTGCAGGCTTCCAGCGCGGTCAGCGGTCGATTCCTTATCAGAAGGTGAAGAGGGAGATGCAGAGGAACTCGGCTGAGCTCATGCATTCGTTATCTAAAGTTTCCCCAGAGACAGAGACCCTAAATAGCCAGAAAAGAGGGTTTGGCTACCTAGGAGAGAGGAAAGGCTACTAACACCTGAAGGAGCCTATCAGCAGGAGTCTCTGACGTCACCTGGTGGCACTGGCCACTCAGAGCAGTCCAGTGTGCCAGCAGCACCTCTGTTTCCAAGATGGCAGAGGTCTGGAGCACACTGGAGGAGCTCTGGACACCTCCCAGGGGAGGTGCAGGTCAGGGGAGTGGTCACTCCCCTTTCCTTTGTCCAGTTTCGCGCCAGAGCAGGGGCTAAGGGGTCCCTGAACCGGTGTAGACTGGCTTATGCAGAATTGGGCACATCTGTGCCCAACAAAGCATTTCCAGAGGCTGGGGGAGGCTACTCCTCCCCTGCCTTCACACCATTTTCCAAAGGGAGAGGGTGTCACACCCTCTCTCAGAGGAAGTTCTTTGTTCTGCCATCCTGGGCCAGGCCTGGCTGGACCCCAGGAGGGCAGCTGCCTGTCTGAGGGGTTGGCAGCAGCAGCAGCTGCAGTGAAACCCCAGGAAGGGCAGTCTGGCAGTACCAGGGTCTGTGCTACAGACCACTGGGATCATGGAATTGTACCAACAATGCCAGGATGGCATAGAGGGGGCAATTCCATGATCATAGACATGTTACATGGCCATATTCGGAGTTACCATGGTGAAGCTACATATAGGTAGTGACCTATATGTAGTGCACGCGTGTAATGGTGTCCCCGCACTCACACAGTTCAGTGAATTGGCTCTGAACAATGTGGGGGCACCTTGGCTAGTGCCAGGGTGCCCTCACACTAAGTAACTTTGCACCTAACCTTTACCAGGTAAAGGTTAGACATATAGGTGACTTATAAGTTACTTAAGTGCAGTGTAAAATGGCTGTGAAATAACGTGGACGTTATTTCACTCAGGCTGCAGTGGCAGGCCTGTGTAAGAATTGTCAGAGCTCCCTATGGGTGGCAAAAGAAATGCTGCAGCCCATAGGGATCTCCTGGAACCCCAATACCCTGGGTACCTCAGTACCATATACTAGGGAATTATAAGGGTGTTCCAGTAAGCCAATGTAAATTGGTAAAAATGGTCACTAGCCTGTCAGTGACAATTTGAAAGTAATGAGAGAGCATAACCACTGAGGTTCTGGTTAGCAGAGCCTCAGTGAGACAGTTAGGCACCACACAGGGAACATATACATGCACACCTATGAGCACTGGGGCCCTGTGTGACAGGGTCCCAGTGACACATACATATAGGCCACAAACCTATGAGCACTGGGGTCCTGACCAGCAGGATCCCAGTGACACATAACAACCATACTGAAAACATAGTGTTTTCACTATGAGCACTGAGGCCTGGCTATCAGGATCCCAGTGAGACAGTGAAAACAGTGACAAACACCCTGACATACACTCACAAACAGGCCAAAAGTGGGGGTAACAAGGCTAGAAAGAGGCTACCTTCTCACACTGCCCAACCACTGGAAGTGGAATTAAGGGGGCTTTAGTTGTGCCATCAGTCTTGCCACTGGCTTGGCAGGTCACACAGGAGCGACGGAACTCCTTGGTGTCCTTTAACATATGAGGCCAGTGAAACAATGCAACAAGTCTGTCCCATGTTTTACTTTGGCACAAATGCCTAGCCTAAGGAATGTCATGAGCCAAAGTCAGAATAAAACTCCCTATACTACAAAGGGATGACCAATCTCCTGGCAGCTCCAGGTTTAGGGTCCTTTGCCTCAGTATAGAGAAGGCTGTCTTCCCAAGAGACTTTGTGGGTATCAGTGACATCCCCATTTTGCTGTTTGACAGCCTGCTGTCTGAGACCCTCTAGTGTGGGACAGGTCTGCTGTGCCACACTCAGCTCTTCCCTAGCAGGCCACCCTGCACCCAAAAGCTCAGCAGTGTCAGCTGCCAGCTCCTCTGGGGAAGGTTCTGCACAGCGAGAGGATTCCTCTTCCTGAAAAGGGGAATCTTCTGGAGAGGGAGGGATAGTGGGTAAGGATTTACCCTTTCTACCCCTAGCTTTTGGGAGCACTTGGTCAATTTTTCCAGGATCCAAGTTTCCCTGTCCTCCTTGCTTCTGGGTCTGAGCCCTTGTGAGAGCAAAGATATGCCCTGGAATGCCCAGAATTGCTGCATGAGCCTCCAACTCCACCTCAGCCCAAGCTGATGTTTCCAAATCATTTCCTAGTATGCAGTCTACAGGTAAATCAGTGGCTACCACAACTTTCTTTGGCCCAGTAACCCCCCCCCCTAGTTGAGATTCACAACAGCCATGGGGTGGCTAAGAGTGTTTTTATGAGCATCAGTCACTTGGTACTGCTGACCAAGTAGGTGTTGTTTAGGGGCAACCAGTTTCTCTATCACCATGCTGACCCTGGCTCCTATGTCCCTGTAGGCCTCAACCTCAACACCATTTATTAGGGGAAGTTGCTTGTACTTACCCATATAAAGGGGGCAAAATCAATACCACATTCAGAGACTAAAACAGCCTCTGTGGTCTCCCTAACTAGACCAACCCCCACTACAATACCAATGGTGAGCCCTGCTACACCCTTTGTCCGGCTATTTGTAGTGTTCTTCCCACCACCACTGCTATTACTAGGGGCACTAGTGGACACAGTTGGGGTTGTGGTGGTGGGAGCCTTTCTTTGGACAAGTGGGATAACTTGCCCAGTGGGCTTTACTTTTACATAAATAACACCATGGCTTCTTTTGATTGTGAGAAGAGGATTTGGACCCACCTCCCCCAGAGGATTTTTGTGGGCCTGATGACTCAGAATTATTTTTGTCTTTGTCCACTTACCATTCCTTCTTCTTGCCCTCCTTGTCACCCCCTGTATGAGCTTTTCTGCTCACTCTTGTTCTGACCCATTTGTCTGCCTTATTTCCCAATTCTTGGGGAGAGGTCAGATCCGAGTTTACCAAGTACTGATGCAACAAGTCTGACACACAATTATTCAAGATATGTGTAGGAGGCTGGCCTGGCTTATCGTGGGTACCTGATGGTACTTACACCTTGTGCCAGGTCCAGTTATCCCTTATTAGTAGATTAATTGTGTTCTAGGAGCTTAGGCTGATAGAGGTAGCTATAGCAGAGCAGCTTAGGCTGAACTAGGAGACATGCTAAGCTCCTACTATACCTCTTATATCATATAGCACTATAGCACAAGAAAACACAGTACTCAGAGTTACTAAAAAATAAAGGTACTTTATTTTAGTGACAATATGCCAAAAATATCTCAGAGGATATACCCCCTTAGGAGGTAAGTAAAATACACAAAATATACACACAAACAAAAATCAGGTAAGTAAACAGTTAGGATGGCGTGCTGGGGACCTGGGCTGTGCTGTGCATGAAGGAATCCTTGCAAAAGTGCACTGAAGCCCTAGCAGCTGCAGATCACGCAGTACACAGGATTACTGTCTGGCGTGGGGAGGCAAGGACTTACCTCCACCAAATTTGGACAGAAGGACCATTGGACTGTTGGGGTCACTTGGATCCACCTCCTGTGTTCCAGGGACCATGCTGCTTAAGATGAGAGGGGACCCAGAGGACCAGTGATGCAGAAGTTTGGTGTCTGCATTAGCAGGGGGAAGATTCCGTCGACCCACGGGAGATTTCTTCTTGGCTTGCAGTGCAGGGTGAAGGCAGACAGCCCTCAGAGCATGCACCACCAGGAAACAGTTGAGAAAGTCAGCAGGATTAGGCGCTACAATGTTGCTGGTAGTCGTCTTGTTACTTTGTTGCGGTTTTCCATGCGTCCTGGAGCAGTCAGCGGTCGATCCTTGGCAGAAGTTGAAGAGAGAGATGCAGAGGAGCTCTGGTGAGCTCTTGCATTTACTATCTGAAGAGAAACCCACAGGAGAGATCTTACATAGCCCTCAGAGGAGGATTGGCCATTTAACCAGGTAAGCACCTATCATGAGGGGTGTCTAATGTCACCTGCTGGCACTGGCCACTCAGAGGCCTCCATTGTGCCCTCACACCTCTGCATTCAAGATGGCAGAGGTCTGGGACACACTGGAGGAGCTCTGGGCACCACCCCTGGGGTGGTGATGGACAGGGGACTGGTCACTCCCCTTTCCTTTGTCCAGTTTCGCGCAAGAGCATGGGCTGGGGGATCCCTGAACCGGTGTAGACTGGCTTATGCAAGGAGGGCATCATCTGTGCCATTCAAAGCATTTCCAGAGGCTGAGAGAGGCTACTCCTCCCCAGCCCTTAACACCTATTTCCAAAGGGAGAGGGTGTAACACCTTGCTCTCAGAGGAAATGCTTTGTTCTGCCTTCCTGGGACGGGGCTGCCCAGACCCCAGGAGGGCAGAACCATGTCTGTGGGGTGGCAGCAACTGTAGCTGCAGAGAAAAACACAGAGAGCTGGTTTGGCAGTACTGGGGGTCCATAGTGGAGCCCTCAGGATGCATGGTATTGGCTCCCCAATACTGGATTTGCAATGGGGGGGACAATTCCATGATCTTAGACATGTTACATGGCCATATTCGGAGTTACCATTGTGCTAGTGCAAGGGTGCCCCCTAACTTAGTAACTTTGCACCTAACCGCCAGCAAGTGAAGGTTAGACATATAGGTGACTTATAAGTTACTTAAGTGCAGTGTAAAATGGCTGTGAAATAAGGTGGACATTATTTAACTCAGGCTGCAGCGGTAGTCCTGTATAAAGGTTTGTCTGAGCTCCCTATGGGAGGCAAAAGAAATGCTGCAGCCCATATGGATTTTCTGGAATCCCAATGCCCTGGGTACCTAGGTACATTATACTAAGGACTTCAAAGGGGGGTCCAGTATGCCAATTGAAATTGGTAAATGTAGTCACTAGCCTATTGTGACAAATTTAAAGGCAGAGAGAGCATGAGCACTGAGGTACTGATTAGCAGAGCCTCCGTGACACAGTTAAGCACTACAAGGGAATACACATTTAGGCCACAAACTATGAGCACTGGGGTCCTGGCTAGCAGGATCCCAGTGAGACAGGCAAAAACATAGTGACATACACGTAAAATTGGGGGTAACATGCCAAGAAAGATGGTACTTTCCTACAGGTGGGCCATTTGGTTGACAGGCTGGACTGTTTGTCTAATGGTATTCTCCTGTCTGTATTGCCTCTGCAGGTCAACGCCCATCAAAAGAATGGAATATGGCGTGCCATCGCCAAGGACGTGCACCCACTGTCGGAAACGGTGGGAGGACCTGAGACCCTGGGCACGAAAGACCGCGGAGGCCCAGCTGGGAATGGCCTCCCAATGAGGAAGAGCTGCCTGTCGGACCCTGAGCCCCTTGATGGCCCGCAAACTGGCGGTGGCCTACCTGGAGCTGGATGGGCACTTGAGGGCACCACAGCAGCCACAAGGGGGTGAGTACAGTGGCTATCATCACAACTTACGGCTGGTGGGGTGGTACCCGGGTGGTGGTTGTGTGTCCTTGGGTGCCCCTAGGCCAGGCCAGACATAGCAGCGTAGGTCCTCTGAGGGCTAAGGGTTTGAATAGGAAATACTGCTTACCTAGCTTGTCAGTATTCAGTCCTGGGCAGGGCTGCGTGGGTCCCAGGTGTGCTGCAGTTGGCGGTGTGTGCCCCTTTTCATTCCTTGGTGACTAGCCATTTCACTAGTAGTCCCATGCATAGTGCATAGTGAGTAGGTGTGTTCCCTGTGTGTGAGGGGCGGTGTTGGTGCAGTCATTGACCCTGTATATCCTTTGTCTCTCTCCCCTCCTTTCTTGTTTTGTCATCCTGTCTTTGTGTGCATTAGCATCAGCTGGCGGAGGAGCACAGGCACCTGCAACAGGGGGAGCTGCATCTCGCAGGACCCTGGAGGCAGAGTCCACCGACGCAGAGGGCAAAAGTGGGACAGAAGACAAGGGGAGCTCCACGGCGAAGAATGGAAGGGACAACACAGACTGATACCTTGTCCGATGGGAGGTCCCCGGTGGTTGCGGACATTTCTGTGACCACCCCAGCTGCAGGTACAGCCGCCACCCCCATCCTAGTAGCCCCTCAGCGAGTTGCCCGTGCCTGCTCACCCAGGAGGATGGGCATCTCCTTCGCCCCAGGCACCTAAGGACCCGCCCCAGTGAGCCCTGCTGCCCTGAGTGAGAAAACTATTGACCTTCTGAGATCCATCTCTGTAGGACAAACAACCATTGTGAATGGCATGTCAGACAGAGGTAGTAACTTCATGTCTGCATACCTCAAAGCAATGTGGAAGGAGTGTGGTGTAACATACACATTCACTACTCCTTATCATCCACAAACAAATGGTCTGGTTGAGAGGTTTAATAAAACTCTCAAAGGTATGATTATGGGACTCCATGAAAAACTCAGAAGGAGTTGGGATGCCCTGATACCTTGCCTCCTTTTTGCTTACAGGGAGGTACCCCAAAAAGGAGTGGGCTTTAGCCCCTTTGAACTCCTCTTTGGGCACCCTGTGAGAGGTCACCTTGCACTTTGTGAAGGAGGGTTGGGAACAACCTTTAAAAGCTCCTAAACAAGACATTGAGGACTATGTACTTGGCCTAAGATCAAGAATGGCTGAGTACATGAAAAAGCCCAGTCAAAACCTTCAGGCCAGCCAGGAGCTGCAAAAGCAATGGCATGACCAGAAGGCTGTCCAGACCCAGTACCACCAAGGACAGAAGGTGTGGGTATTGGAGCCTGTGGCCCCAAGAGCACTACAAGACAAATGGAGTGGACCCCATTTCATTGTTGAGAAAAGGGTGAGTTTACCTACTTGGTAGACCTGGGCACTGCCAGGAGTCCCCTTATGGTGCTCCATGTCAACCACCTAAAACCCTACTATGACAGGGCTGATCTAACCCTGCTCATGGCAACTGATGAGGGACAGGAAGAAGAGAGTGGCCCTCTCCCTGATCTCTTTCCCACCACTGAAGCTGATGGCTTAATGGAGGGAGTAGTACTTGCAGATTGCCGTACTGCCGAGCAGAAGGACAACTGTGTAAATCTCCTAAGTCAGTTTTCTGAACTCTTCTCACTGATACCAGGTACCACTACTTGGTGTGAGCACACAATCAATACTGGAGACAGTTTACCCGTCAAAAGTAAGATTTATAGACAGCCTGACCATGTCAGGGACTGCATAAAACAAGAGGTTCAGAAAATGTTAGACTTAGGAGTGATTGAACCTTCAGAAAGCCCATGGGCTACCCAGTGGTGCTTGTCCCAAAACCTCACAGTAAGGATGGTAAAAGAGAGATGAGGTTTTGTGTTGACTATAGAGGGCTCAACCAAGTAAGCAAGACAGATGCTCACCCTAGAACCAGGGCAGATGAGCTGATAGATGCACTGGCTTCTGCCAAGTATCTAAGCACTCTTGATTTAACTGCAGGGTATTGGCAGATTAAATTATCAGAAGAAGCGAAACCTAAAACTGCATTTTCAACCATTGGAGGGCACTATCAGTTCACTGTGATGTCTTTTGGTCTGAATAATGCACCTGACACTTTTCAAAGGATGGTGAACACAGTCCTGCAAGGGTTGGAAGCTTTTAGTGCAGCATATCTATATGATAAAGCTGTCTTTAGCTCCACCTGGGATGATCACCTGGTCCACTTGTGGAAAGTTTTGGAGGCCCTGCAAAAGGCAGGCCTCACTATCAAGGCTTCAAAGTGCCAGATAGGGCAGGGGAAGTGGTTTATCTTGGCCACCTGATATGTGGGGAACAGATTGCACCACTGCAGGGAAGATCCAGACCATTATGGAATGGGCTCCTCCTACAACTCAAACCCAGGTGAGAGCCTTTCTAGGCCTCACAGGGTACTATAGGAGGTTCATTAGGAACTATGGCTCTCTTGCAGCTCCTCTTAATGACCTCACTAGTAAGAAGATGCCTAAAAAGGTAATGTGGACAGCTAGCTGTCAAAAAGCTTATGATGAGCTCAAACAGGCCATGTACTCTGCACCTGTCCTAAAAAGCCCTTGCTACTCCAAATAATTCATAGTCCAGACTGATGCTTCTGAATTGGGGGTTGGGGCAGTGCTATCACAGCTCAATACTGAGGGCCAGGATCAACCTGTTGCTTTAATCAGCAGAAGGTTGACCCCTAGAGAAAAACGTTGGTCTGCCATAGAGAGGGAGGCATTTGCTGTGGTCTGGGCACTGAAAATGTTGAGACCATACCTGTTTGGTACTCACTTTATTGTTCAGACAGACCACAAACCTCTCCTTTGGCTAAAACAAATGAAAGGTGAAAACCCTAAATTGTTGAGGTGGTCCATATCCATACAGGGAATGGACTATACAGTGGGACATAGACCTGGGAGTACCCACTCCACAGCAGAAGGACTCTCCAGATATTTCCTCTTAGACAATTAAGACTCATTTGGGCAAGGTTAGCCTTATTGTCCCTTGTTTGGGGGGGAGAGGGTTGTGTAGGAAAGTACCATCTTGCCTGGCATGTTACCCCCATTTTTACTTGTGTGTCAGTTTGTTTTTGGCCTGTTAACCAGGACCCCAGTGCTCATAGTTTGTGGCCTAAATGTGTTCCCTGTGTGGTGCCTAACTGTATCACAGAGGCTCTGCTAACCAGAACCTCAGTGTTTATGCTCTCTCTGCTTTTTAAATTGTCACTGCAGACTAGTGACCATTTTCACCAATTCTGATTGGCACACTGGAACACCCTGATAATTCCCTAGTATATGTTACCTAGGTACGTAGGGTATTGGGTTTCCAGGAGATCCCTATGGGCTGGAGCATTTCTTTTGCCACCCATAGGGAGCTCAGACAAATTTTTATACAGGATTGCCACTGCAGCCTGAGTGAAATAATGTCCACGTTATTTCACAGCCATTTTTCACTGCACTTAATTAACTTATATGTCTAACCCTCACTTAGTGAAGGTTAGGTGCAAAGTTACTAAGTGTGAGGGCACCCTGGCACTAGCCAAGGTGCCCCCACATTGTTCAGGGCAATTTCACCGGACTTTGTGAGTGCGGGGACACCATTACACGCGTGCACTACATATAGGTCAATACCTATATGTATCTTCACAATGGTAACTCCGAACATGGCCATGTAAAATGTCTAAGATCATGGATGGAATTGACCCCCAAGCCAAAACTGGTATTGGGGTGCCAATCCCATGCATCCCCGGGGCTCCAGCATGGACCCCCGGTACTGACAAACTAGCTCTCTGGGGTTTCCTCTGCAGCTACAGCTGCTGCCAACCCTCAGACAGGTTTATGCCCTCCCGGGGTCTGGGCAGCCCAGTCCCAGGAAGGCAGAACAAAGGATTTCCTCTGAGAGAGGGTGTTACACCCTCTCCCTTTGGAAATAGGTGTTAAGCTCTGGGGAGGAGTAGCCTCCCCCAGCCTCTGGAAATGCTTTGAAGGGCACAGATGGTGCCCTCCTTGCATAAGCCAGTCTACACCGCTTCAGGGAGCCCCCAGCCCCTGCTCTGGTGCGAAACTGGACAAAGGAAAGGGGAGTGACCACTCCCCTGGCCATCACCACCACAGGGGTGGTGCCCAGAGCTCCTCCAGTGTGTCCCAGATCTCTGCCATCTTGAATGCAGAGGTGTAAAGGCACAATGGAGACCTCTGAGTGGCCAGTGCCAGCAGGTGATGTCAGAGACCCCTCCTGATAGGCTCTTACCTGGTTAGGTAGCCAATTATCCTCTGAGGGCTATTTAGGGTCTCTCCTGTGGGTTTCTCTTCCGATAATGAATGCAAGAGCTCACCAGAGTTCCTCTGCATCTCTCTCTTCGACTTCTGCCAAGGATCGACCGCTGACTGCTCCAGGACGCCTCCAAAACCGCAACAAAGTAGCAAGACGACTATCAGCAACATTGTAGTACCTAATCCTGCTGGCTTTCTTGACTGTTTCCTGGTGGTGCATGCTCTGAGGGCTGTCTGCCTTCTCCCTGCATAGGAAGCCAAGAAGAAATATCCCGTGGGTCGACGGAATCTTCCCCCTGCTAACACAGGCACCAAACTTCAGCTTCACCGGTCCTCTGGGTCCCCTCTCATCTCGACAATGGTGGTCCCTGGAACACAGGAGCTGGATCCAAGTGACTCCGACAGTCCAGTGGTCCTTCTGTCCAAATTTGGTGGAGGTAAGTCCTTGCCTCCCCACGCCAGACAGTAATCCTATGTACTGCATGAACTGCAGCTGCTAGGGCTTCTGTGCACTTTTGCAAGGAATCCTTCATGTACAGCATAGCCCAGGTCCCCAGCACTCCATCCTGCATTGCTCAGCTCACTTAGTTGACCACCGACTTCGTGAGACCCTCTTTTGTTGTGTTGAGATGACTGCCATGCTCAGATTTCTTGAATACCTGTTCAAGTGCTTATTCGGGTGCTGCCTGCTTCTGCATGGGCTCTCTCTGTTGCTGAGCACCCCCTCTGTCTCCACATCCAAAGGGCGATCTCCTGGTCCTTCCTGGGCCCGGATACCACTCATTATCTTCAACCGCGACTCTTGCAGCTAGCAAGGCTTGTTTGCAGTCTTTCTGTGTGGAAACAACTCTGCATCCTCCAGCATGCCACGGGACATCTTCTGACCAAAGGAGAAGTTCCTGGCACCTTCCGTCGGCTTCTTCCAACCGGAGGCAGGCCTTTTGCACCTTCATCTGGGGCTTAGTGGGCTCCTGCCCCCCCTGGACACTTGTGTGACTCTTGGACTTGGTCCTCTTCCTTTACATGTCCTCAGGTCCAGGAATCCATCTTTAGTGCTTTGCAGTTAGTTGTTGCCTTTGCAGACTCCCCTATCTCGACTTTATTGTCTTTCAGGGGTAGTAGGGTAACTTTACTCCTACTTTTCAGGGTCTTGGGGTGGGGTATCTTGGACACCCTTAGTGTTTTCTTACACTCCCAGCAATCCTGTACATACTACACTAGGCCTGGAGTCCATTTGTGGTTTGCATTCCACTTTTGGAGTATATGGTTTGTGTTCCCCCTAGGCCTATTGTCTCCTATTGCATTCTATTGTATTCTACAGTGCTTGCACTACTTTTCTAACTGTTTACTTACCTAGTTTTGGTTTGTGTGTATATTTTGTGTATTTTACTTACCTCCTAAGGGTGTATATCCTCTGAGATACTTTTATTTTTAGTATCTCTGAGTATTGTGTTTCTTATGGTATAGTGTTATATGATATAAGTGGTATAGTAGGAGCTTTGCATGTCTCCTAGTTCAGCCTAAGCTGCTCTGCTATAGCTACCTCTATCAGCCTAAGCTGCTAGAACACTACTAATCTACTAATAAGAAATAACTGGACCTGGCACAAGGTGTAAGAACCATCAGGTACCCACTATAAGCCAGGCCAGCCTCCTACAGCACAACAAAGTGCTCAAGCAGACACAGACTGAGACTCCCAGCAAACACTATTGAAGTGAGTGAAACACCCATGTCACACCAATGAACACACTGACACACCTAATAGTTTATAGCATGTAATTTATTACTATTTGCTGGAGAGGTAAATGTATTCTATATTTGATTTGCAGATATCCACTTGTATTTTTAAAAAAAATCACAATTCCTAATAAGAGACAAAGAAGAAAAAACAGAGGAAACAGTACTACCTGTTTCAAACTGAGAGTAAAAAGACAGGTACAGTAGAGAGTGTGGACAAGAAAAAAAGAGCAGCTGATATGAGCGTTAAGGAGTTTCTGAAAAAGTATGTACAAAAGTTAAAAATGAAAGAAAATTGTCCAGTAAAATAAATGGTTGAAATCAACTGAAAAACAAAAAGGAGTACATGGTATTAAAAGTAGGAAATTTAAGAACAGAATTTGACTTGGAGACAGAAACAGTCTAAGGAGATAAGACTAAAAATGTTTCGAACTCGACTAATACAGAATTTGCTAAAGAATATGAAGAAGTATAAGAGGAGAAGTGGTGTACTTAAGAAAAAGCAACATATTGAGACTATAGTTGAGAAAGCATTTGCTGTAAAGAGGAAACTTTTTATCTTAATATTGAACAGAATGAAGACATTAGACAAAACAGTATTTTGTATGAGGAAAAAAAACTTAAGAAAAAGGCTTATTAATCAGAGTAATTTTTGTGATTTTTTTAAAGGTGAATGGAAGCACACATCTAATACAGAGCTGTTTTTTAATTAAGAGAGATCCTTACAAGAGAGCACATTAGTGCATACAGTTGATGAAACTGGTCACTGCTATGAGGTAAGAGACAGTGGTCCCATACAAAAAGAACAGCTAGTCCCTAGGAATGTTGATAAAGTGATAGCTGAAGCGGTAAAAGGAAGGCATAGGCACAGGCCTCTATATATAAGTGGAATTGTAGAAGTATTTGCAGTGTGTGCCAGGAATCAATTACTAAATTAAGAGCTTTCTTAAGAGAATTTTCATGCAGAAGTCCGAAACTGAAAATTATAATGCTGCGAGAATTAGATCCATGCACAGTTAGGAAATACACTAATTTACAAGGGCTTTTACTGGCTAGCCTCTCCAAAAAAGTGAACAGAAGCACTTTTCAACTTTTTATTGATATTGATAATTTTAATAGAGAGCTGGAATGCCAAAGGCGTCTTGGCGCTAAAAACTACCACTAACTCACATGATTGCGACATATCCAAAGTGCATCCACCTGACATAGATTATGGCCCTCATTACAACATTGGCGGTCAATCCCGCTTACAGCTGTGCAGAAGACCGCCAACACACCACCGCGGCCGCGAAATACCGCCACAGCTATTAAGAGCCACTGCTTATAATCCGCCAAAATCTAGACACCCACACAAGTCCGCCACACCAAAGGTCAGTGATAAACTGGCGATAACAAAACCTCCACCGTCACGCCAACAAGAATACGCCCACACTATCATGACCCACTAATCCACGTGGCGGTCTTTCAACCGCAGTAAACCATTGGCGGTACACACCGCCGCGCTCAAAATACACACACATTTACAATACACTACCACATTGGACAAATCCAAATACACACACCTGCTACATATACACACACCACTCCCACACACCTAATACAATATAAAACACACACCCACAAATCCTTACTACCAAAAATGTTGCCAAACGCCAGAGAGACAGCAAAGCAAAGACAACACCAGCATACAGAGGAACACAACACCATCACACATACACATTGTAGGAGGCTGGCCTGGCTTGTAGTGGGTACCAGAGGTTCTTCCACCTTGTGCCAGGTCCAGTTATCCCTTATTAGTGGAGAAGAGGTGTTTCTAGCAGCTTAGGCTGGTAGAAGGTAGCTATGGCAAAACAGCTTAGGCTGAACTATGAGACATGTAAAGCTCCTACTATACCACTGGTGTCATATGCACAATATCATAAGAAAACCCAATACACAGAAGTACTAAAAATAAAGGTACTTTATTTTTATGACAATATGCCAAAAGTATCTCAGTGAGTACCCTCAGTATGAGGATAAGATATATACACAAGATATATATACACAAACCAAAATTATGCAGGTAATAGCAAGAAAAGTAATGCAAATGAAGTAGTTAAAGCTTTGCCTTACCAGAGTACATTCACCCAGCTACTCCTGTGAGGCCCTCAGGATGCAGTATAGCCAAGACCTGCTCCTCCCTTGTTGTTAGTTGTGGGGGATGAGGGGGGATCCGCCGCCAATCCTCTGAACTGTAAGGTGGTGTCTTGAGATCATGGAACACACCTTCCCCCGTAGGTCGTTCCACCTCTTCCTGATGTCATCCCGTGTTCTTGGATGCTGTCCCACTGCGTTGACCCTGTCCACGATTCTGCACCATAGCTCCATCTTCCTAGCTATGGTGGTGTGCTGCACCTGTGATCCGAATAGCTGTGGCTCTACCCCGATGATTTCCTCCACCATAACCCTGAGCTCCTCCTCAGAAAACCTGGGGTGTCTTTGCGGTGCCATGGGGTGGTGTGGGTGATGTGTGTGATTGTGTGTGTTGTGTGGGGTGATGTTTAGGGGTGTGTGGTGTTTTGTATGTGGATGCACATACCCACACAGACCCCAAAACAATTCTCACACAAGCTCCTACATAGGAATGGAAGCACTGGGATACAGGATCACCCACCAATTGCACACCATGGCTCACACAGATACTAAAACTATGCCTTTACACCCCTGCAGGACCCCTACCCAACGTCACTGGACAGGAGGTTCCAGACATGTCCAGTCCCCCCAGAAGAGACCCACAGTGATGACAGCAGCTCTGTTCAACTGGATCTCGATGACCAGCCCGGCCCATCTGGGACCTCGGGACAGTCGGTTCCCCTCACACTGGCACAGGCCACCACAGAGCCTCCCCCTCAGGTAACACCAGCACAGCACCCACCCAGTGCGGGCCCATACCTCTGTCCCCAGGACACGTCAAGCAGCAGTATGTCCACCACTACAGGGAACCCAGGCTAACCCACCACCCCAAGAACAGCAGGGACCTGGGGGCAGTGGTAGTCGGCACACGCTTCAGGGGACAGAGGCCCAGCAACACAGGGCAACTGGGAGGGCTGCTGTGTGACGGGGAGGACAGGCCCAGGGAACCCACTCTCCATGAGACCCTCTCCAACATCATGGGAGCCTACCATCACTCCCAGGAGACGATGGCAACGGTACTGGCCAAGTTTCAGGAGACCCAGCGGCTGCAGGAGGAACAGTATTTGGGGTTCAGGGAGGAACTCAAATCCTTGAATACCACCCTGGGCACCATTGTAGGGGTGCTGAAGGACCTTGTGAACACCAGGAGGGACACTGTGGCATAACAAGGGGCCCCTGACACTAGCCTGGACGATGAACTGCCCACCACCTCTGCCGGCGCTAGTGGCCAGGAGGCACCGCCACAGGACCACGACACAATCACCCCACCCCCTGCAGATGGAGAACCACCCCGCAAGTGGTCCCTGAGATCCAGGACAAAGACAGAGAACAATGCCAAGACCCCCTCCAAGAAATGAGACCACCCTGATTGTCATCCTTCTGTCCCACTTTGTCACCCTGTACATCCTTAAACTGCCCTAGCTCCACTTCCTATGCCCCTTTGGACAATGCACCTGTGAAACTAATAGACTGGACATGGACATTCCTCCACCATCACCCCTGACCATTTTACCAACCCATCCACTAATTTGCACTTCAATAAACACCCTTGAATCACAAAACAATCTGGAGTCAGTCTGTGATTTCACAAATGTGTATTAGCTAGAACTATAGAAAATACCAATGTCCATTGTATTGTCAACATACACATGTCACACAGCTCTAGTCTATGAGGTTACATAGCAGAGGTCACACAGTGCGACCCCCATCTGTGAAATCGAAAGGGAAAGTGACAAATCAGGGTCCATACACTGGGTGAAAGTGATAGACAGATGAGGGGTAGAACAATTGTATCAGATGTAGGAGGCAGTGATGTCTTCTTACCTGTGTCTCACTGGAAGTATTGATGGATCACAGTGTTTCTGTTGTCTATGTCCTCTTCTTCTGCCTCCTCTTCTTCACTGTCCACGGGCTCCATAGCTGCCACAACACCTCCATCTGGACCATCCTCCTGCAGAAAAGGCACCTGTCATCGCAAAGCCAAGTTATGCATTATACAGCAGGCCACAATGATCTGGCACACCTTCTTTGGTGAGTAGTAGAGGGAACCACCTGTCATACGGAGGCACCGGAACATAGCCTTCATGAGTCCGAAGGTCCTCTCTATAACCCTCCTAGTTCACCCATGTGCCTCATTGTAGCGTTCCTCTGCCCTTGTCCTGGGATTCCTCACTAGGGTCAGTTGCCATGACAGGTTGGGGTAGCCAGAGTCACCTGCAAATGTCGAGAGACAACTGTTAGACACACACTAACCATTAGCGACAACCCCAGACCCAGACAACTATTCACATGTTATAGGGTCCTTGTCCTCACTTAATAGCCACACACGGTGCCTCTGGAGTTGGCTCATCACATAAGGGATGCTGCTATTCCTTAGAATGTAAGCGTCATGCACTGAACCAGGAAACTTGGCGTTCACATCGGAGATGTACTGGTCGGCCAAACACACCATCTGCACATTCATGGAATGGTAACTCTTCCGGTTTCTGTACACCTGTTCACTCCTGCGGGGGGACCAAGGCCACATGTTTCCCATCAATGGCACCTATGATGTTGGGGATATGTCCCAGTGCATAGAAGTCACATTTCACTGTAGGCAAATCCTCCACCTGAGGGAAAATGATGTAGCTGCGCATGTTTTTCAGCAGGGCAGACAACACTCTGGACAACACGTTGGAGACCATAGGCTGGGGCATCCCTGATACTATGACCACTATAGTTTAAAAAGACCCACTTGCCAGGAAATGGAGTACTGACAGGACCTGCACTAGAGGGGAATCCCTGTGGGATGGCAGATTGCTGACATCAGGTCTGGCTCCAACTGGGCACACAGTTCCTGGATTGTGGCACGATCGAGTCTGTAGGTGACAATTACATGTCACTCTTCCATTGTCAACAGGTCCACCAGCGGTCTGTACACCGGAGGATGCCGCCATCTCCTCACCTGCCCCTGCGGACATGCCCTATGGACGAGAACAGCAAGCAGAGAGTCACCCAACACTGAGGTATTAAATAGAATATTTATTGCACATTTGTCAATCCGCTATGTGCCTGTCTTAGTGTGTATGCAAGGCCTAGATATGTGTGACGCATTTACAATTAATGCCATGTGGCCCCCTGAAAGGGCGGCTGCCTTACCTGTAAAGTGGGACAAGGGAATATGAGGAAACAGCGCTGGCGTTGTACACCGTTGCGGTAGGTGGTCGAAGACCGCAGCGCAATCCTGCATTGGTTAACATTGGACCCTGTGGGTCCCAGGAGCCAATGACAATGTACGCCGGCGGTGATGGTACGCACTGCCGCGGACGTGACCCCCATTTTCTCTCTGTTCACTCACTTGATACCTGATCTTCGACAGGAGAGGACCTACACTGCAAGTGCTGCTGTGACCTCAGTCTGGAAGCAACAATGGCTCAAGTGTCTGGGGAAAGGGCCCCTGCCTTCACATTGGAGGAGTTGGACAAACTAGTTGATGGGGTCCTCCCCCAGCACACGCTACTCTACGGTCCTCCAGACAAACAGGTGATTACACTGTGAGCATGCTTTATGGGCAATGCCTGTTTGGAGTGGTGTGGATGGGAGATGGGGGAGGGAATGAGGCGTGCATGAAACTAAGGTGAGTGTATGTGCGTCAGGGCAAGGGTAGGAACGTGGGCCAATGACTGTGACGGTCCGGACGGTTATATCTTCTCCTTTTCCCCTGTACTATCCCTGTAGGTCAGCGCCCACCAGAAGAAGGATATTTGGCGTGCCATCGCCAAGGAAGTCCGGACCCTGGGGTCCACCACAGACGGAGCACCCACTGCCGTAAAAGATAGTAGGGCGTTCGCCGCTGGAGCAAGAAGACGGTGGAGGCCCAGTTGGGTATGGCCTCCCAACGTGGGAGGGATGCCCGTCGCACCATGACCCCCCGATGTTCCAGATCCTGAAGTTGGCGTATCCAGAGTTGGATGGGTGCTTGAGGGCATCACAGCAGCCACAAGGGGGTGAGTATAGTCACATTCATCTGATTCAGCGCGCATTGGAGGTGTCTGGGTGGGGGAGGTGGGTTGTGGGTACCCCTAGGCCAGGGCGAGTTTTGTAGGCAAGGTCCCTTCATAAGGAAGGCCATGTGGCACCCCACCCCACCATCTACCCCTAGTCAGGCTCCTGTGAGTTCCATGTGTGCCGCAATCGGGCATAGGCCTTGTACCCCATGGCCCTGTGATTAATTAGGGAACTCAAAGTGCATGGCATAGTGCAGAGGGCTGTAGTGTCCGCCAACAGTAGCGGTATTGCATGCACTGAACATGTCTTTCTACTTTCTTTCCCCCCCCTTTTTGTGCTCTCCCTGTTCTTGTGTGCATTAGCATAATCAGGCAGAAGAGCAGCGCCACCGGAGCAGGAGGGAGCTGCATCCAACATGGCCCTGGAGGGCGAGACTCCGGACTCCGAATTCACCAATGGGACGGAGGGCGAGGGGAGCTCCACGGCGGGGACAGGAGCTGAGACCAGCAACACTGACTCCTCCTCTGATGAGAGCTCCCTTGCGGTGGCAGGCCCCTCTGTGCCACTGCATCTACAGGTACAGCCGCCACCCCCCCTACCAGCACCGCCCTCCCAGCAGCCCCTCAGCGTATGCCCCGTGGCCGCTCACCCAGGAGGGTGGGCATCTCCTTCGCCCCAGGCACCTCAGGCCCTGCCCCTGTCAGCCCTGCTGCCCTCAGTGAGGAGGCCATTGACCTCCTCAGATCCCTAACTGTTGGGCAGTCTACCATTCTGAATGCCATCCAGGGTGTAGAGAGGCAGTTGCAACAGACGAATGCATACCTGGAGGGCATTCATTCTGGTCAGGCAGCCCAACAGCGAGCTTTTCAGACTCTGGTCTCAGCACTGATGGCAGCCATTGTCCCTGTGTCCAGCCTCCCCCCCTCCAACTTCCTCCACTCAGCCCCAATCCCCAGTACCTCAGCCTATCCCAAGCAAGCACACCATCAGACCAGCATGCACACACCTCAACACACAAGTGTAGCTCTGGCAAACATAAGCACCACACATCCCACAGGCACTCACACAAGCATCATACCCATGCACACATACCAACATCCACTGCCTCCACTGTGTCCCCCTCTTCGTCATCTCCCTCCTCCCTCCCTGTCACGTCTTCACTCACACCTGCATGTACTACATCTTCATCCACTACATCCATCACCAGCACGCCCATCACCACACACTGCTCACGTGCACTCACCACCCCCACTACAATTCACACATCCCCTGTGTCCTCTGCCAGTGTGTCTGTGATCCCACCTCCCAAACTACAGAAACACAGTCACACACCCACCCAACTGCCATACACCTCACGACGGCCTACAGCCCATGCACCTTCACCCAAAGTCAGCAAACAAACACCTCCTACAACCACTACTTCTTCCTCCACTCCCAAACCCCTCCATCTACCCGTCCCAGTGTGTCTAAAAAACTTTTCCTGTCAAACCTTGACCTCTTCCCTTCACCTCCCACACCCCTTCCGTCCCCTAGGGCACGCCTTTCCAGGTACCAACCCAGCACCACAGCCTCCACATCACCGGGAACAGTGGTGCCAGCAGTAACCGGCTTCTGGAGTGCACTAAGCAGCAGGGCAGGCAGTGTGCCAAGGAGCAAGGCCAAGGACAGTCACCCACCTCAGAAACATAAGAAGTTGGCCACAGCCCAGAGGGAGAAGGGCAAAACACCTGCCACCAAGGGCTCTCCCAGGACTACAGTTGGAAGTGGCAAGACAGCTGCGCCACCATCCAAGGTAGGGAAGGGGCAGAGAAAGAAAGGGAAGTCGCCGCCAACCTGCACGGCGGACAAGACCACCACCGGCACTGCCACATGCACCGCCGCCACCAGCACTGCTTCCCAGGACACCGCTGCCACCAGCACCGCTGCCCAGGACACCACCGCCACCAGCACCGCTGACTAGGACACCACTGCCACCAGCACCGCTGCCCAGGACACCGCCGTCACCAGCACTGCTGCCCAGGACACCGCCGCCAGCAGCACGCTCACTGAGCCACCCACCATCACCGCTGCCCAGGACACCGCCGCCAGCAGCACGCTCACTGAACCACCCACCAGCACCGCTGGTGAATGAGCGCTGCAAGCTCTGCCACTACTGAGGCCGCTGCTACTGAGGCTGCCGCAAGCACCGCCAGCAGCCACGCCACATCATGTGCCAGTGACACCACCGCAGACATGGCTGCCATCCCCAGTGGTCAGTCGTACGAAGGTGGGGTCAGTTCCAGGGGCCTGGACAGCTTCCATGTAGGCCCACCGTCAGTGGAGTGTCACATCCACTACCTGAGTCCTTGGCAGGATGAAGCACTCTGGGCACAAATCCCTCTCCAGAGCCAGTGGAGAAAGGCATCCACTACCTGAGTCCTTGGCAGGATGAAGCACTCTGGGCACAGAGCCCCCTCCAGAACCAGTAGAGAGATACATCCACTACCTGAGTCCTTGGCAGGATTAAGCACTCTAGACACAAAGCCCCCTCCAGAACCAGTGGAGAAAAAATCCACTACCTGAGTCCTTGACAGGATGAAGCACTCTGGGCACAAAGCCCCCTCCAGAACCGGTGGAGAAAGGCATCCACTTGAGAGACTGTGGCTTTGCACTCTCCAGGATAAAGCAGTGGGCAAACCACCCACTGGAGAGACTTGTGAGACTGTGGCTTTGCAATCCCCAGGATACATCAATGGGCGTGGTGCCCCCTCGTGGAGCTGGCGTTGTGCACTCATCCGGCTGAGGTGCCCCCCCTTCCCTTCCCCCTGAGGTGCCTGTTTTATTTTGATCTGATGCCCCTGCAGTGTTCTCTCCATTTTGATCGGGTGTCTTGTGTGAGCCTCGCCCATGCATTTTGGGCCCAGTGGTCCACGGACTATGTAGGTGCAGTACATGGACTTGAATTCTTGGTGTATATATTTGTTTATAGTGTATATATATTTTTGAGTACTGGATTTTTATTGATTACAATCGTTCAACTCATTTCCTTTTGTCCTTGTGTTCTTCCAGGGGGGTTGGGGGGTGTAAATGTAATGTTTCAACATGTATTTGTGTGTGTGTTGTAGTGGGTGAGGGTGGGGGTTTTGCGTGTTGCGTGTGTGTGTCACTCTCTTTTCCCTTCCCCCTCCCCTGTGTCGTAGGTGCAGTACTCACCGTGGTCGTCGCCACCGGCATTCGTGCTCCTGGTAGAGGAGTAGGAAGACAAGGATAGGTAGAATTTGGAGTTCCAGCTCCATGGCGTCCTGGTTCCTCGTGGGGTGTGTAGAGGTGAGTGTTTTCCCTTCCAAGTCCTGTTTCCGCTGTGTTTTTGTTTGTGGTGAATCCGCCCAGAAAAGGTGGTGGATTGGCCTCTCAAGTGGCTGTCTATGTTGGTGGTTTCCGCCACGGTCGTGATTCCATTTTTTTTACCGCCGGCCTGTTGGCAGATTTGCTGCTGCTTTAACACCGACCGCCAGGATTGTAATGAGGGCCTATGTCTCCCCAACGGGACAAGAGAACAACCAGGGTTTAAGCTGTTTCCTAAAGCACATAAAATTGGGATGGCTTTTCAGTTCATCCTGCACGTTATTCCACAAATGGGCTGCCAGATACATAAATCTCCTCCTTCCCCACCTGGAACTCCTGATTTTACAGACCATGATTGTTTCGGAATTGGAGGATCTTAAGGCTCTCCTGAGGGTGTACCAGATGATATTTTGCTTAAAAGAAGTGGGAGCATCCCCATACAGTGATTTATGAACAAGACACAGGCCCTCATTATGAGTCTAGCGGTCTTGAAACTGCCAGACTCAGGATCCGCCGACACTGCCAGGTTGCCATGCACTTGGCATGGGCAGTGCAGGGGCCCCTATGCACAGCTCCGTCACACATCCACTGCCCGAATTATGGCCAGTGGAATGTGCGACAGGTGCTGCTGCACCCGCCGCACTGCCACATAGCTGCCGGCTCGATTACGACACGGCTGCTATGTTAAGGCCCTGTTCACTGCAATGCCGGCGAGCAGAAACAGCGTGAACTCCACATAGGACCAGCAATGTTTGGTCTGCACAGGTGGCCTCTCGGCGGTTTGAGTTTGGCGGATGGCCTCCGCCACCCGCCAAACTCATAATTTGGGCCACAGTGCCTTGAATTGGCAGAATGTTATCTGCCAATCACTCAAAAATGTGAAATTTAGTTAGGAGACTTTACTATGTGAAAACTGCAGCTTTATGTGTATGAGAAATGAATAGAGCTCATGTGTGAGAAAGTAGCCTCTTTCTAGGATGGTTACCCCCATTTTTGGCATTTTTGCGAGTGTTTGTCAGTGTGTTTTTACTGTCTCACGGGGATCCTGCTAGCCAGGACCCCAGTGCTCATAGTTAAAACCCTATTTGTCGGTGTGTTTTGCCTGCCTCACTGGGATCCTGTTAGCCAGGACCCCAGTGCTCATGGTTTGTGGCCTAATGGGTGTGTTGTCAGTAGTGCTTAACTTTGTCACTGAAGTTCTGCTAACCAGAAGTTCAGTGCTTATGCTCTCTCTGCTTTCAAATTAGTCACTATAGTTTAGTGACTTCATTTACCAATTCCAATTGGCACACTGGGCCCCCTTACATGGCCCTAGTATATGGCACCTAGGTACCCAGGGCATTGGGGTTCCAGGAGATCCATATGGGCTGCAGCATTTCTTTTGCCACCCATGAGGAGCTAAGACAAACCCTTTCAAAAGAATGCCACTGCAGCCTGCGTGAAATAGTGCACAAAGTATTTCACAGCCATTTTCACTGCACTTAAGAAGCTTATAGGTCACCTATATGTCTAACCTTCATTTACAGAAGGTTAGGTGCACATTTACTAAGTGTGAGGGCACCCTTGCACTAGCAAAGGTGCCCCACGCTGTCCAGAGCCACCTCAAACTTTGTGTGTGCGGGGATACCATTACACACGTGAACTACATATAGGTCAATACCTATATGTAGCTTCACAATGGTAACTCCCAATATGGCCATGTAAGGTGTCTGATATCATGGAATTGTCCCCCCCGTTCCAAATCAGGTATTTGGGGGGCCAATCTCATGCATCCTTAGTGCTCCACCATGGACCCGCAGTACGGCCAAACCAGCTCTCTGAGGCTTGCACTGCAGCTATAGCTGCTGCAAACCTCACAGACAGGATTCTGCCTTCCTAGGGTCTGAGCAGCTCAGTCCCAGGATGGCAGAACAAAGCATTTCATTTGGGAGGAGGGTGTTACACCCTCTTCCTTTGGAAAAAGATGTTACAGGCTTGGGAGCCTCTGGAAATGCTTCGAAGGGCACAGATGGTGCCCTCCTTGCATAAGCCAGTCTACACCGGTTCAGGGACCCCCAGTCCCTGCTTTGGCACCAAACTGGACAAAGGAAAGCCAATCCCCTGTACATCACCACCCCAGGGGTGGTGCCCAGAGCTCCTCCAGTGTGTCCCTGGCAATAGCCATCTTGTTTTCCAAGGTGTGGGGTCACTATGGAGATCTCTGAGTGGCCAGTGTCAGCAGGTGACGTCAGAGATCCCTCCTGATAGGTGCATACCTGGTTAGGTAGCCAATCCCCCTCTCAGGGCTATATAGGGTCTCTCCTGTGGGTTCCTCTTCAGATTCAGCTTGCAAGTTTCCATCCAGAATCCTCTGCAACTCCTGCTTCATCCTCTGACCATGGATTAACTGCACACTGCTTCAGGAACTGCTTTAACTGCAACAAAGTATCCAGAAAGGCTACTGCGCCTCTGCAACTTGAGCTCCAGCCAGCAACTGCAACAGTTTCCACGGTGTGCATGCTCTGGGGACTCCCTGTCTTCACCCTGCACCAGAAGAACCAAATAAATCTCCTGTGAGTGACGGAGTCACTTCCCTGCTCTAGCGGGCACGTTCTAAGATGTCTACCAGTTCTTTAGGACTCCTTTCCTGACAGTGAGCGGGCTCCCAGGAACACAGGTGGTAGACCCCTTTGACGGACTTCCCTCCTGACAGCAAGCGGGCTCCCAGGAACACAGGTGATGGACCCCTTTGACACAGACTGTCCTAAGGTCCAGCTGTCCAAATTTGGAGGAGGTAAGAGCTTGCCTTCCCCGTTTGCGACAGTACCCATGTGCACCGCGTCATCTTCAACTCCTGAGGCCTCTGTGCACTATTTGCAAAAATACTTCGTGCACAGCCTGGCCCAGGTCCCCAGCACTCTATCCTATGACGCTCAACTTGCTGAGTTGTTCTCCTTCAGCGTGGGACCTTCTTTTGTAGTGGTGCAGTAACCGCAATTTGCACCTTTTTTTCCCCATGTCCTGGGACCACCGTGGGTGCTGCCTGGTCATCTGTGGGTTCCCTCCAGTGTTAAGACCCCCCTCTGCCTCCTCAGTCTGAGTTGAGGCCACCAGGTCCTTCCTAGGTCCAGGCAGCGCCATTTTGATGCAGTCCGTGAAATTGCTTGAACCAAGGCTTGTTGGATGAATCTAGCACTGCAACTCGCCTGCATCCAATATATCCACGTGGGCCATCCTTTGCATCATTCAGGAAACCAGGAGCAATCTTCTTTGGTGCTCTTCTGCAGACTTCTTACAACCAGAGAATCCTCTTTTGCACCATCTTCTAGGTTGGCAGGGGCTCCTGTCCTTCCTGGAATCTTCGGCAACTTCTGAACTTGGTCTCCTCGCTTTACAGGTCTTCAGGTCCAGGAATCCACCATTTGTTGCTTGCAGTCTTGCTTGGTTCATGCAATAACTCTAATCACAACATGTAGTGTGTCCTAAGGAAACTTGCAGTGCTTTATTCCCACTTTCCTGGGCTCTGGGGTTGGGTATTTTACTCACCTTTGTGGTTGTCTTACACTCCCAGCGACCCTCTACACACTACATTTGCCTAGGGGGGAATTCGTGATTCACATTCCATTTTCTTAGTATATGGTTTGTGGTGCTCTAGGCCTCTTTCTTCCTATTGCATTCTATGGTATTTTCCATTGTTTGCACTATTCTATGACTATTTACTTACCTGATTGTTGTGTCTAGTGCATATATTGTGTATAATACTTACCTCTAGAAGGAGCATTGCCTCTAAGATATTTTTTGTCTTGTGTCACTAAAATAAAGTACCTTTATTTTTGGTAACACTGAGTATTGTCTTTTATTGTGTATAAGTACTGTGTAACTATAGTGGTATTGCAGGAGCTTTGCATTTCTCCTAGTTCAGCCTAAGCTGCTCTGCTACAGCTGCCTCTATCAGCCTAAACTTCTAGAACACTATTACATTTCACTAATAAGGAATATCGGGACCTGGTATAAGGTGTAAGTACCCAAGGTACCCACTGCAAACCAGGCAAGCCTCCTACATTGGTGGTGCAGAGGTGGGATAAGTACTTGCAATTGCTTTACTACTTTGTTTTACTTGTGCTTTTCACAAAAAAAGCTTGCTCCAATTCTTAGAGCTACACATAATTGTACCTAGAAGTCACTTTTAACTTTCTAAAAAGTTATGTAAAACTTTGCAAATGTTTTTCAAAGCTTCTGAAAAGTAAGGCCTACTAGTCTACTAACTTTTTACTCTTTTTTCTAAACTCTTTCTGTCAACATTTCTGTTGTAGAGGCTACCCCTAGAGTTGTGAAGACAACATATGAAAGTTTAAACTTTAAATGTTTAAGGGGTATCTGTATTGAAAGAAGTTTAGGGGTTGGGAAGAACCCCAATAAGGAATTCCTCTTAAATCTTCTCCTGAAGGATGACCAGGGACTTAGCACTGGTCAGGAAGGGCCAGAGGGGGAAGTAGAGGACAATTCCAACCAGGTAGGCTCAGAGGAGCATTCTGATAATCCTGGGGAGGGTCCTTCCACTGATCGTTCTATCAACAAACCCCCTAGTGTAGCTGGGAGTGGGAAGGGGTCAAAAACCAGTAGGGCTCCCTTCACACCTAGAGGACAGGTCACTAGGGTGGTTGCAGTTAGGGAAAGATCTTCCTCTGCCAATTCCCATGTTACTTCTGTTTCAGAAGTATCCCACACTTCTACCCCTGAGGGCCAGTCCCTAGATAGGGAACTCAGAAAGCTCAGGTTAGAAGAGGCCAGACTGAGGCTACAGCTGCAACAGTTGGCCTTAGACAGAGAATCCCTGGCTGTGGAAAGGGAAAGGCAGGGTTTGGGGTTAGTTCCCCATGGTGGCAGCAGCAGTTTCAGGAACTCTAGTGTTAGGGAACCTACATTTGATTCCAGAAATCCGCACAAAGTTGTTCCCACTTACAAAGATGGGGATGACATCTATAAGTGGTTTGCTGCACTTGAGAGGGCCTGTAAAGTTCAAAGGGTCCCTCAAGTTCAGTGGGCTGCTATCCTGTGGTTGTCTTTCACTGGCAAGGGGAGAGACAGACTCCTTATTGTCAGGGAGGATGATGCAGACAAATATCACATTCTTAAAAGCGCACTCTTAGATGGTCTGGGCTTAACCACTGAGCAATATAGAATAAAGTTGAGAGAGACCAGAAAGGAGTCATCACAGGATTGGACAGATGTTGAATTCTGTTCAGTGAAGGCCTTAGAAGGTTGGTTAAATGGCAGCAAGGTAACTGACTATAAAAGCCTGTTTAACTTAATTCTGAGAGAGCATGTATTGAACAATTGTGTGTCTGATTTGTTGCATCAATATCTTGTGGACTCAGATCTGACCTCTCCCCAAGAATTGGGTAAGAAGGCAGACAAATGGGTCAGAGCAAGGGTGAGCAGAAAAGCTCATACAGGAGGTTACAAAGACAGCACAAAGAAAGATGGTGACAAATCTCAGGACAAGCATGGGGATAAAAGTAAACACAAAGATCCTTCTTCAGGTTCAAAGCACTCCTCTGGGGGTGGGGATAAATCATCTTCATCTTCTTCTCACTCAACACACACCAAAAAGCCTTGGTGCTATGTTTGCAGAGGTAAAGGCCATTGGCTAGGGGATAAGTCCTGCCCTGTTAAAGCTCCTAAGCCTACCACCAATAATACATCAAACTCTAGTGCCCCTAGCAGTAGTGGTAATAGCAGTGGGACTATGTAGGAGACTGGACTGGCTTGTAGTGAGTACCAAGGGGTACTTACACCTTGCACCAGGCCCAGGTATCCCTTATTAGTGTATAGTGGTGTCTAGCAGCTTAGGCTGATAGAAAAGGTAGCTTAGCAGAGCAGCTTAGGCTGAACTAGGAGACGAGTGAAGCTCCTACAGTACCACTAGTGTCACTTGCACAATATCATAAGAAAACACAATACACAGATATACTAAAAATAAAGATACTTTATTTTTATGACAATATGCCAAAGTATCTCAGTGAGTACCCTCAGTATGAGGATAGCAAATATACACAAGATATATGTACACAATACCAAAAATATGCAGTATAGCAATAGAAAACAGTGCAAACAATGTATAGTTACAATAGGATGCAATGGGGACACATAGGGATAGGGGCAACACAAACCATATACTCCAAAAGTGGAATGCGAACCACGAATGGACCCCAAACCTATGTGACCTTGTAGAGGGTCGCTGGGACTGTAAGAAAACAGTGAGGGTTAGAAAAATAGCCCACCCCAAGACCCTGAAAAGTGAGTGCAAAGTGCACTAAAGTTCCCCAAAGAGCACAGAAGTCGTGATAGGGGAATTCTGCAGGAAAGACCAAAACCAGCAATGCAACAATGATGGATTTCCAGACGAGGGTACCTGTGGAACAAGGGGACCAAGTCCAAAAGTTACGATCAAGTCGAGAGTGGGCAGATGCCCAGGAAATGCCAGCTGTGGGTGCAAAGAAGCTGCTACTGGACAGTAGAAGCTGAAGATTCTGCAAGAACAACAAGGGCTAGAAACTTCTCCTTTGGAGGATAGGTGTCCTACGTCGTGAAGAGTCGTGCACAAGTGTTTTCCCACAGAAAGACTGCAAACAAGCCTTGCTAGATGCAAAGCTTGCTGTTAGGGTTTTTGGATGCTGCTGTGGCCCAGGATGGACCAGGATGTCACCAATTGCGTGAGGGGACAGAGGGGGCATCCAGCAAGACAAGGAGCCCTCTCAGAAGCAGGCAGCACCTGCAGAAGTGCCAGAACAGGCACTACAAATTGGAGTGAAACGGTGCTCACCCGAAGTTGCACAAGAGAGTCCCACGCCGCCGGAGGACAACTCAGGAGGTCGTGCAATGCAGGTTAGAGTGCTGTGGACCCAGGCTTGGCTGTGCACAAAGGAAATCTTCGTGGAGTGCACAGGAGCCGGAGTAGCTGCAAAACATGCAGTTCCCAGCATTGCAGTCTGGCGTGGGGAGGCAAGGACTTACCTCCACTAAACTTGGATTGAAGAGTCACTGGACTGTGGGAGTCACTTGGACAGAGTTGCTGAGTTCAAGGGACCTCGCTCGTCGTGCTGAGAGGAGACCCAGAGGACCGGTGATGCAGTTCTTTGGTCCCTGCGGTTGCAGGGGGAAGATTCCATCGACCCACTGGAGATTTCTTCGGAGCTTCTAGTGCAGAGAGGAGGCAGACTACCCCCACAGCATGCACCACCAGGAAAACAGTCGAGAAGGCGGCTGGATCAGCGTTACAGTGTCACAGTAGTCGTCGTTGCTACTTTGTCGCAGTTCTGCAGGCTTCCAGCGCGGTCAGCAGTCGATTCCTTGGCAGAAGGTGAAGAGAGAGATGCAGAGGAACTCTGATGAGCTCTTGCATTCGTTATCTAAAGAATTCCCCAAAGCAGAGACCCTAAATAGCCAGAAAAGAGGGTTTGGCTACTTAGGAGAGAGGATAGGCTAGCAACACCTGAAGGAGCCTATCAGAAGGAGTCTCTGACGGCACCTGCTGGCCCTGGCCACTCAGAGCATTCCAGTGTGCCAGCAGCACCTCTGTTTCCAAGATGGCAGAGGTCTGGAGCACACTGGAGGAGCTCTGGGCTCCCAGGGGAGGTGCAGGTCAGGGGAGTGGTCACTCCCCTTTCCTTTGTCCAGTTTCGCGCCAGAGCAGGGCTGAGGGATCCCTGAACCGGTGTAGACTGGCTTATGCAGAGATGGGCACCATCTGTGCCCATCAAAGCATTTCCAGAGGCTGGGGGAGGCTACTCCTCCCCAGCCCTGACACCTTATTCCAAAGGGAGAGGGTGTAACACCCTCTCTCTGAGGAAGTCCTTTGTTCTGCCTTCCTGGGCCAAGCCTGGCTGGACCGCAGGAGGGCAGAAACCTGTCTGAGGGGTTGGCAGCAGCTGCAGTGAAACCCCGGGAAAGGCAGTTTGGCAGTACCCGGGTCTGTGCTAGAGACCCGTGGGATCATGGGATTGTGCCAACAATGCCAGGATGGCATTGAGGGGGCAATTCCATGATCATAGACATGTTACATGGCCATATTCGGAGTTACCATTGTGAAGCTACACATAGGTAGTGACCCACATGTAGTGCACGCGTGTAATGGTGTCCCCGCACTCACAAAGTCCGGGGAATTGGCCCTGAACAATGTGGGGGCACCTTGGCTAGTGCCAGGGTGCCCACACACTAAGTAACTTAGCACCCAACCTTTACCAGGTAAAGGTTAGACATATAGGTGACTTATAAGTTACTTAAGTGCAGAGTAAAATGGCTGTGAAATTACGTGGACGTTATTTCACTCAGGCTGCAGTGGCAGGCCTCTGTAAGAATTGTCAGAGCTCCCTATCGGTGGCAAAAGAAATGCTGCAGCCCATAGGGATCTCCTGGGACCCCAATACCCTGGGTACCTTAGTACCATACACTAGGGAATTATAAGGGTGTTCCAGTACGCCAATGTAAATTGGTAAGATTGGTCACTAGCCTGTTAGTGACAATTTGGAAAGAAATGAGAGAGCATAACCCCTGAGGTTCTGATTAGCAGAGCCTCAGTGAGACAGTTAGTCATAACACAGGTAACACATACAGGGCACACTTATGAGCACTGGGGCCCTGGCTGGCAGGGTCCCAGTGACACATACAACTAAAACAACATATATACAGTGAAATATGGGGGTAACATGCCAGGCAAGATGGTACTTTCCTACAGACTACTAGTCAAACTAAAGGTGTAGTTGGGTTCACTTTTGGGACCATGATAGAAACTGGGGCAGACAGTCCCAAGACAGTTTCTGTCACACCTGGTGGCATTGGCCTTGCCACCTTGGCTGCTTGTCCCCTTAACATGGATACGTACAGGCAGTCAATCTTAATAAATGGTGTTGAGGCCCAGGCCTACAGGGACACAGGTGCCAGTATCACTCTGGTGACTGCAAACTTGGTGACACCTGCACAGCATCTCCTTGAACAGAAGTACTAGATTACTGATGTCAACAACTTCACTCATTCTCTCCCCTTAGATGTAGTTCAACTTAGTTGGGGTGGAGTTACTGGTCCAAAGCAGGTGGTGGTATCACTTAGCTTACCTGTAGATTATATCTTAGGGAATGACCTAGAGGCTTCATGTTGGGCTGAGGTAGAGTTTAGGACCCATACATCCATGCTGGGTATCCCTTAGGAATTGCTTTCTCTTATTTCTGGTGAAATGAAAAGGGCTGATGTAGAGTTTAGGACGCATGCATCCATGCTGGGTATCCCTGAGGAATTGCTTTCTCTTATTTCTGGTGAAATGAAAAAGCAAAGAAGAGCAAAAGACATGAAATCTCAGGATCACTCTCCACCAAGAGGTAAAAAGGGTATCAAAGTATCCCTTCCCACCCTGCTCCGAAGGATACCATTCCTGTGGTGGGAAAAACTTCTCCTGGAGTGGAACCTGTACCAAAGGAGCCCTCAGCTACCATAGCTGGACTCCCAGAGGTAAAAGTACCACTCTGTGGAACCACTAAAGCAGATGTGCAAAATTGCACCATTTTTGTAAATATGGAGATAAGTATACTTTTATTCGGTATGAAAAAAATTCATCCATTACAATAAATAATCTCCAATAAATTTGTTAAAATTAGCAATAAAACCATAAATAATAAGAACACCCATCAGAAATAAAAACATATATAACCACATGCATAGAAACAATAAAATAAAAAGATTCATTCTAAAAACTCTACATTGTTACGCCAAGTAATAGCTCCCTTCAGGAATGACCCCAGCCCCTTTCACACCAATACATCTGAGGCCATCTGCAGCCACATAAAAGCAGGACGATATTGCACAAAACGCTTAGGCCTTAGGAGAGGTAATAAAAAACGAGTTCTGAATGGTGCATAAAAAACACAAAACAAAGTAAAATGGGGCAAGGTCTGTGGGGACACCCCATCACAGGGGCAGGGTCTAATACATTTGTCCCCATACTGACCTAACAGGAAACACAGATTACTTCTGATGATCCCCAAACGGAAACGGGTTATGAGAGACCTTTCCCTCACATCCTTTATTTCTAAGAGAAAGCGCTCAGGGCCTACCCACATCTTTAACATAATGAAATCCCTGATCGATTTTTTCCCTAAAGCCTCCCCCTCCCTCCTATTCTTCTGGATTCTTAAAAAATTCTCCTTGACCCATTTCTTATCACACCTGGTTAGGCCTTCAGGATGATCAACCAAATCAGGCCGCCCCAAATCACGAGCCATCTTCCTTATGTGCATCAACCAGGGAATATTCTTTACATTGTCACAAGCCAGACAATCCTTTAAGATATCCCTATTCAGAGTGGCATGTTCGTTAGTCCAAATTGAGATCGATAGCAGAAGGGGAGCCAACTGAATAGTGTCCTGGACAAACTCAAGCTCCAACTCCAGATGAAGGCTAAAACCAGGGATATTTTGTCCAACTCCCAAAAACCTTCTACAGAACCGATTTTCTTCCACCGTAAGGGCTCGGGAGTCCCCATAATCCCAAAGTGCAGCTCCATATAGCAGGACGGGGAGGCATTTCCACCTATAAATTTCAAGCAAAGGCTTGATGGGTTTACTACCTACTCTAACAGCAAAATCAAAAGTTGCGCCAACTGCTGCATGAAAATACAATGTTTCCAAGATCCTTTCTCATCAAAAATAATCCCTAGGTATGGAAACTCATGGACCCTGCTGATAATTTGATCCTCCACCCTTAGCTCCCCAACCCTACTCAGGGGTTTTCCGCACACCATAAAATGAGATTTTTTAAATTTGACCTCTAAACCCAAAGCTGACATAAAGGAGGCATAAGCTCTAACTAATTCCCGGAGACCATTCATAGTACGGGCCATGAGGACTGCGTCATCCGCGTACGTTAGCACGGGGATATCAATACCATTCACCTTTGGAACATCCCTACAATGTTTCATCAGAAAATCAGACAATCCATTTGTATATAGAAGGAACAAAGTAGGAGCCAGAACACACCCCTGGCACACACCCCTTGGGAACTTAAAGGCCTCGGAGCATTCCCCATTCAACCCCACCCTCACATTTGCAACCGTCCCAGAATGTAGATATCGGAGCAACTGTACAATATTAGGATCCAGCCCTAACTGATTTAATCCCTCCCATAATATAGACCGGTTCACCTTATCAAAGACACAGCTAAGATCCATAAAAGCAAGATAGAGCGTACCTTTCCTAGCCTGCGTGTATTTGCTGATCAACATCAGTAGGTTGAGACATTGGTCTCGCGTGCCAAGGCCTTCCCTGACACCATACTGGTCCCGGCTTAAGATATCATTCCCTATCATCCAGGACTCCATACGCCTTAAAATAATCCGTCCCAGAATCTTCACCGAAGAGTCCAGTAGAGAAATAGGGCGGTAGGACTTAGGATCATTTCGGTCGCCCTGTTTAAACACTGGGACAATACATGCCAGTCTCCAAGAGGCAGGGGTAACCACAGTAACTGCTGCATTAAGGACATTTAAGAGAACAGGTGCCCATAACTGGGGGTTCGCTTTATACAAGTCCATAGGGATCGAATCCGGGCCCGGAGCTTTATTGCTCGCACTACTCTGTATCGCATCCATAACCTCCTGGAGCGAGAACCTAATTGCTAGGTTAGGAGCCATCTCATACTCATTCTCCTGGTTATTTCTTAGGGGAGAACCCTCAAAAATACTACAAAAGTGAATTACCCATGCTTCCGGAGCGATGTTACATCCAAGCCCAAAGGAACCTCTATTTACCACTTTCCAAAACAGGCCAGGATCCTTCAGAGCTATGGCACGTTCTAATTCTTCCCAGGCTTTATCTTTATGTTTTATCTTGCTATCCCTCACGGCCCTCTTATATTTCATTGTAGCTTCTTTTACGAGGACCCAATCTCTAGGGTGTTTCTTAGTGGCCATCCTCAGGTTTTTCCTTGCAACATAGCAGGTCTTATCGTACCAACCACAATTACGTTTGCTAGGTTGACTGCTTACTGAGAAAAGGCAATCTCTCACTGCTGCATTTACTCTTGTTATTGCATTCATAACAGTTTTAGCATTAGGAGCCTCTATCAAGAGTGTGTCCATAAATAAATGTAAATTTTCCCCCACCACCCTTTCTACCACTTTTAGGGAATCCACTTGCTTCCACCCAAGCCGCCTACCCTGGTCCTTTATCTCCACTACTACCGGCCTACCTCGTCCTAAATTACGTAGGGCCCCAGGGAGTTTAAAATATATTATAAGGGGATTATGATCACTGAAACTCTCACCCAGCACCTCCCCCCTAGTCACCAGGTCTTTCAAAGGTGGAGACATAAAAATATAGTCAATAGTGGATTCAGATCCTCTTCCCACATAGGTTGGGAGTTGATGGGTGCCAACGGCTTCTATATCACACACATTCAGAAGGCCCATCTTCCTGAGTTCCTTAATTAGAACCCTGCCTCTGGAGTCCTGCAGACCATCTACTGAATAATCCTTGCAGTCAAAAATAAAGGGATTAACCACAGTACTGAGCCCCCCCAATTTAGCATTAAAGTCTCCAGAGACAATAACACAGAATTCTAACCCCATCTCCTCCATTCTGAGTTTCAAAACCTGAAGAACAGAGAACAGGGCCCCAATTTGGCATCCCATATCCCACACAGCGTTATAAAAGTTAACCAGTAAAATATTAAAATTATTAGAGAAAATTACCCATACCAGCAATATACCTTTGTGATTGCAATTAATTTGAAAAGCATCCACTATCTTAGAGAGGCGGATTAGGGTAACCAAGCCACCTTTTGAGCGGCCACCAAGAGACTTCACAGCTGGAATTGCAAATCTGTGGTACCCATCCCACACAGACAACCCATCTGACCAGGTTTCCTAAAGCATGATCACATCAAAATTAGTCACACACCTAATCCACGTCTGATCAGATAACTTAGCATCATAGCCCGCAATATTCCATGAGATAAGTTTACATTGTGGGGGCACCTCATCTCTTATAGCCAGAGTTTTGGCGCATTGTCAGTCCACCCCTTCCAAGGATAAATTACTGTTAGTGACAGTTCTTCTGCTGGTAGCCTGGAGACTATTCTGACCCTAGGGGGAAACCTACCAGAACCCGGAAACACTCCGGCACTCAATCGCATGTGGTCATAAAAATAACCCAGAGGGACCATACTAATTGTACCAGGTCTAGATACAGCAGGGCGGTAGGTAGAAAGGAGCCTTTGACTCAGGGCTGGGTATCTAACATTTATAATAATACAATCTTCATCCCCCACCTTATTTTTGGGCCCAACCCATCCAATTCTTCTGGCAAACAGGATATCATTTAAATCCTTACATGAGAAATCACAGTTCTTACTCAACCAATATCCAGCCTTGTTTGTGAGTTGGGCCGTGGACTCAGTTACCCCAGGGGCAAGAGCAGGTACATTCGTCAATACCACCACATAGGGGGCACAAGCTGGGGGGAGATCCAAACAGGTCAATGCAGGCCTGGCGGTCGGGAGATTCAGATTTTTATTCCCAACCATCTGTTGGTCAGCCCCCCCGCTACCACAAATTCAGGATCAGGCTGCCTACTACAGCTAGACCTATTGACAGTCCTATCCGCCCTTAATATAGAAGTCGGTGCAGCCGATGCAATCTCAACATGAGCGCCCTGACCCCCAGAATTTCCAAAATTAACCAATAGCTGAGATGATTTTCCCAGAGGCCCCAACGGCCCTGCAGCGTCCTCCAGCAGGAGCAACTCCTCACAAGGATGGGATCGCCTGGTCGGGGCCACACATCCACCTGCACAATGCCTCCCCTGACTTCCTTGCACAGATATCAGAGAGACTGCCTTTTCTATGGCCGATAGTTTTGCCACAACGGGGGATAAAATCTCCTGGATCATTTCACGAAATTTTGACAATAAAATAGTAACATCACAACCCAGCTGCTGGCAAGGTGCAGGGTCACTACTCGTACCCTTAGGGAGTTCCAAGGAGGATGTTTTTGACTTGGGAATCGATTTCTTTAAGACCTTTTTTTTCCGGGGGGGTGCTACATTTATCCAGGGGGCCGGCCGGTGGAGAAGATAATAAAAGTCTTTTGCTTCTTTTGGAAGGGCCTTGGCCACCAGAACCCTCTGTAGTCTCTATTAGCTCAATTTGAGCAGGTTCAACTGCAACCATAACAGTACCTTGATCTCCCCCCGGATAAGTCCCCTCCACATCTACAGCCTCCCTAGGACCACTATCTATTGGGGCCAGACGCCAGTCCTCCAGTTCCATGGATAACCTCCTTTCTGCCAGATCAATCTCCTTCGTTACGACCCCAACGGCTCTTGCGAGGAAGGAGTCCAATGTGATGGTGCCACTTCCTTGTCTACTGCCACCACCACTCCCTTCCATAGGACTAGTTAGCAGACCTCTTTTCCTGCCCATTTAAAAAAAAAAAAATGTTTCAATAATGAATCAAACAAAACAGACTAAAAAATTAAAGACCCACCTGACCTACTAAAAAGGCTCCAAAATGATCCCCAGTATATAGTAAATGTATAAATAGTCACCCTTCACTGGAGATGAAAGAGGGGTGGCCCAGCCCAGCCTCTAACGGGCGATGACGGGCTCAAGATGGGCCTGCCCTTGGCCCGGGCTTTGCCCGCGCGCGTCCCGCGCGCGTCCCGCGGATGCGGGAGAGCAAATCAGTTTTTAAAGGGCTCCTGCCCTGTGAGTTGTGCCTGCCGCCACCTCCAATGACGCGCGTCCCGCGGATGCGGGAGAGCAAATCAGTTTTTAAAGGGCTCCTGCCCTGTGAGTTGTGCCTGCCTCCGCCTCCAATGACGCGCGTCCCGCGGATGCTGGAGAGCAAATCAGTTTTTAAAGGGCTCCTGCCCTGTGAGTTGTGCCTGCCGCCGCCGCCGCCTCCAATGACGCGCTTCCCGCAGATGCGGGAGCGCTAATCAGTTTTTAAAGGGCTCCTGCCCTGTGAGTTGTGACTGCCGCCGCCGCCGCCTCCAATGACGCGCTTCCCGCGGATGCGGGAGCACTAATCAGATTTTTAAAGGGCTCCTGCCCTGTGAGTTGTGCCTGCCGCCACCTCCAATGACGCGCTTCCCGCGGATGCGGGAGCGCTAACCAGTTTTGAAAGGGCTCCTGCCCTGTGAGTTGTGCCTGCCGCCGCCTCCAATGACGCGCTTCCTGTCCCTTGTTCACTCCTATGGGCACAGCATGGACCATATATATAAATATGGAGCAACCTTGCAGATCTCCCAGAAAAACATTAGTGCAGGAGCCCTGCACTGCCTCTAAAAACTTAGGACAGCAGCCCTGTCCTAGTGTGGAGCTTATAGGACAGCAGCACTGCCCTGCTCCAACTCAAGAGAAACAGCAGATCTGTTCTCTCTTACAGCCATATGGACAAACTTTTTGCCTAGTTATGGCTTTACTAAGACAGCATCCCTGTCTAGAATGTTCTTCATTTGACATAGGGCCAGTGGACCAATCCAACTGCCCAACTTTAAAAACATATTAATAGAAACTCTGAGAATTTACACTCACACTGTTGGTTAGGTAAAAACCTCCAAACAGGGTGGTTTACATCCCCACAGGGAAGTAACCATGCAGTGGATGATAAAGGGAGGAACCACTCTATTGCAGATCTACTCTCCACTTATCATCACTTATACAATAAAGTCTTAACTGGCCAAGATTAGCCTTATTGTCCTTCATTTGGGGCGGGGGTGAGGGGTTATGTGAGAAAGTAGCCTCTTTCTAGCATGGTTTCCCCCACTTTTCGCCTGTTTATGAGTGTGTGTCAGTGTGTTTTGCCTGTCTCCCTGTGATCCTGCTAGCCAGGACCCCAGTGCTCATAGTTTGTGGCCTAGTGTGTGTGTTGTCAGTAGTGCTTAGCTGTGTCACTGAAGTCCTGCTAACCAGAACTTCAGTGCTTATGCTCTCTCTGCTTCCAAATTAGTCACTATAGTTTAGTGACTTCATTTACCAATTCCAATTGACACATTGAACCCCCTTATAAGTCCCTAATATGTAAAACCTAGGTACCCAGGGCACTGGGGTTCCAGGAGATCTTTATGGGCTGCAGCATTTATTTTGCAACCCATCAGGAGATCAGAAAAAAGTTTCACAGGACTGCCACTGTAGCCTGCGTGAAATAGTGTGCACACTATTTCACAGCCATTTTCACTGCACTTAAGTAACTTGTAAGTCACCTATATGTCTTACCTTCATTTACTGAAGGCTAGGTGTAAAGTTACTAAGTTTGAGGGCACCCTTGCACTAGCAAAGGTGTCCCCAGGCAGTCCAGGGCCAATTCCTCAGACTTTGTGAGTGTGGGGATGCCATTACACGTGTGCACTACATATAGGTCAATACCTATATGCAGCTTCACAATGGTAACCCCGAATATGGCCATGTAAGGTGTCTAAGATCGTGAAATTGTCCCCCCATTTCAAATTTGGTATTGGGGTGCAAATCCCATGCATCCTGGGTGCTCCACCATGGAACCCCAGTACTGTCAAACCAGCTCTCTGAGGCTTGCACTGCAGCTATAGCTGCTGCAAACCTCACAGACAGGATTCTGCCCTCCTGGGCTCTGAGCAGCTCAGTCCCAGGAAGGCAGAACAAAGCATTGCATTTGGGAGGAGGGTGTTACACCCTCTCCCTTTGGAAATAGGTGTTACAGGCTTGGGAGGGGTAGCCTCCCAGAGCCTCTGGAAATGCTTTGAAGGGCACAGATGGTGCCCTCCTTGCATAAACCAGTCTACGCCGGTTCAGGGACCCCCAGTCCCTGCCCTGGTGCGAAACTGGACAAAGGAAAGGGGAGTGAAGACTCCCCTGTCCCTCACCACCCCAGGGGTGGTGCCCAGAGCTCCTCCAGTTGTCCCAGACTTCACCCATCTTTTTTTCCAAGGTGTGGGGGACACTCTGGAGGCCTCTGAGTGGCCAATGCCGGCAGGTGACGTCAGAGACCCCTCCTGATAGGTCCATACCTGATAAGGTAGCCAATCCCCCTCTCAGGGCTATTTAGGGTCTCTCCTGTGAGTTTCTCTTCATATTCTACTTGCAAGTTTCCAGCAGGAATCCTCTGCAACTACTACTTCATCCTCTGACCTCGGATCGACCGCAGCTTGCTCCAGGAACCTCCGTAACAGCAACAAAGTATCCAGAAGGACTACTCTTCTTCTGCAATTTCAGGTCCAGGTAGCAACTGCAGCAGTTTCCACAGTGTGTACGCTCTGGTGACTCCCTATCTTCACCCTGCACGAGAAGGACTGAAGAAATCTCCTGTGAGGTGACAGATCCACTTCCCAACTCCAGCAGGAACCTTCCGGTTCTCTTGGATTCCTCTCCTGGAGACAAGCGTGCTCTTTGGAACACAGGTGGTGGACCTCTCCGACACAGACTGTCCTAAGGTCCTGCTGTCCAAATTTGGAGGAGGTAAGAGCTTACCTTCCCCGTTTGTGACAGTACCCCTGTGCACCGTGTCATCTTCACCTCCTGAGGCCTCTATGCACTGTTTACAAGAATCCTTCGTGCACAGTCTGGCCCAGGTCCCCAGCACTCTATCCTGTGACGCTCAACTCGCTGAGTTGTCCTCCAGCGGTGTGGAACCTTCTTTTGTAGTGCTGCAACAACAGCAATTTGCACCTTCATTGTCTCCGTGTCCTGGGTCCAGGCAGCGCCACTTCGATGCAATCCGCAGCATTGCTTAAACCAAGGCTTGTTTGATGAATCCAGCACCGAAACTCAACTGCATCCAACATCACCACATGGGACATCCATTGCATCACCCAAGGCAGCCATCTTCTCTTGGTGCATTTCTGCAGTCTTTGTCCAACCGGGCTCTTCTTTTGCACCCTCTTCTACGTTGGCAGGGGCTCCTGTCCCTCCTGGAACCTACTCCGACTTCTGGACTTGGTCTCCTCTATTTGCAGGTCTTCTGGTCTGGGAATCCACCATTTGTTGTTAGCAGTCTTGCTTAGTTCTTGCGATAACTTTAATCATGACTTGTAGCGTGCACTATGGAAAATTGCATTACTTTACTCCTACTTTCCTGGGCTCTAGGGGTGGGGTATTTTACTCACCTTGGGGTTTTCCTACTCTCCCAGCGATTCTCTACACACTACACTTGTCTAGGGGGGAATTTGTGATTTGCATTCCACTTTCTTAGTATATGGTGTGTACTGCCAGTAGACCTATATTCTCCTATTGCATTCTATAGCATTTACTATTGTTTGCACTCTCCTATGTCTAATTACTTACCTTATTTTGGTGTCTAGTGTATATATTGTGTATAATACTTACCTCCAGAAGGAGTATTGCCTCTAAGATATTTTTGGCCTTGTATCACTCAAATAAAGTGCCTTTATCTTTGGTAACACTGAGTATTGTCTTTTATAGTGTATAAGTACTGTGTAACTGTAGTGGTATTGCATGAGCTTTGGATTGTCTCCTAGTTCAGCCTAAGCTGCTCTGCTACAGCTATCTCTATCAGCCTACGCTGGTGGAACACTACTACATTTCCCTAATAAGGGATAACTGGACCTGGTATAAGGTGTAAGCACCCAAGGTACCGACTACAAACCAGGCCAGCCTTCTACATTGGTGGTGCAGCAGTGGGATAACTACTTGCAATTGCTTTACCACTTTGTTACTGGTGCTTTCACAAGAAAAGCTTTCTCCAATACTTAGAGCTATACATAATTGTACCTAGAAGTAATTTCTAACTTTCTAAAAAGTTCTTTAAACTTTGCAAAAGTTTTACAAAGTTTCTGAAAAGTTTCTTCTTTTCTCTAAAACTTTAGGCCTGCTAGTCTACTAACTTTTTACTCTTTTCCTAAACTCTTTTTCATTCAACATGTCTCCTGGAGAAAAGCTACCTCTAGAGTTGTGAAAACAACATATGAGAATCTTCTCTTTATAAGTATTATGGGTCTCTGCATTGAAAGGAGTTTAGGGGTTGGGACGAACCCCAATACAGAATTCCTTTTAAATCTTCTCCTAAAGGATGACCAGGGACTTAGCACTGGTCAGGAACAGCCAGATGGGGAAGTAGAGGAAGATTCCAACCAGGGAGGCTCGGAGGAGCATTCTGATAATCCTGGGGAGGGTCCTTCCACTGATCTTTTTGTCAACAAACCCCTTAGTATAACTGGGAGTGGGAAGGGTTCACACACTAGTAGGGCTCCCTTCACACCTAGAGGCCAGGTCACTTGGGTGGTTCCAGTTAGGGAAAGATCAGCCTCTGCCAATTCTAATCTTATTGCTGTTTCAAAAGCATCCCCCACTTCAAAACCCTGAGGACCAGTCCCTAGATAGGGAACTCAACAGTTGGCCTTAGACAGGGAATCCCTGGCTCTGGAAAGGGAAAGGTGGGTGCTGGGGTCAGACCCCCATGGTGGCAGCAGCAGTTTCAGAAATTCTAGTGTTAGGGAACCTACATTTGATTCAAGGAATCTGCACACAGTTGTCCCCCCTTACAAAGATGGGGATGATATCTACAAGTGGTTTGCTGCACTTGAGAGGGCCTGTAAAGTTCAGAGGGTCCCTCAAGTTCAGTGGGCTGCTACCCTGTGGCTATCTTTCACTGGCAAGGGGAGAGACAGGTTCCTTATTGTCAGGGAGGAAAATGCAGATAACTACCATATACTCAAAAGTGCACTCTTAGATGGTCTGGGCTTAACCACTGAACAATATAGAATAAAGATCAGAGAAACCAGAAAGGAGTCATCACAGGATTGGACAGATTTTGTAGACTATTCAGTGAGGCCCTAGATGGTTGGTTAAATGGAAGTAAGGTGACTCACTATGAAAGGCTATATAACTTAATTCTGAGAGAGCATATATTGAATAATTGTGTGTCTCATTTGTTGCATCAGTATCTTGTGGACTCAGATCTGACCTGTCCCCAAGAATTGTGAAAGAAGGCAGACAAATGGGTCAGAACAAGGGTGAACAGAAAAGCTCATAAAAGGGGTGACAAAGACAGCAAGAACAAGCATGGTAAGTCTCATGACAAGGGCGGGCACAAAGATAAAAAAATCTTTTGAGTCTTCATCAGGCCCACAAAAATCCTTTGTGGGTGGTGGGCACAAATCCTCTTCACACAATCAGAAAAAGCCTTGGTGTTATCTCTGTAAAGCCAAATGTCATTGGGCAAGTGACCCCCCTTGTCCAAAAAGAAACCTCCCACCACCACAACCCCCACTGTTTCCACTAGTGCCCATAGAAATATCAGTGGTGGTGGGAAAACACTACAAATAGCCAGACAAAGGGTGTAGCTGGGCTCACTTTTGGCAATGTAGTGGGAGTCAGTCTAGTTAGTGAGACCACTGAGGCTGTTTTAGTCTTTGATGGTGGCATTGACCTTGCCACCTTAGTTGCTTATTTCCTTAATATGGATAAGTACTTAGTTGCTTGTCTCCTTAATATGGATAAGTACAAGCAACTACCCCTAATCAATGGTGTTCAGGTTGAGGCTTACAGGGACACAGGTGCCAGTGTCGCTATGGTGATGGAGAAACTGGTAGACCCTGAGCAACACCTACTTGGTCATCAGTTCCAAGTGACAGATGCCCACAACAACTCTGTTAGTCACCCCACTGCTTTTGTGAATCTCAACTGGGGGCGGGGGGTTACTGGTCAAAAGTAAGTTGTGGTATCCACTGACTTACCTGTAGAGTGTCTATTAGGAATTATTTGGAGACTTCAGCTTGGGCTGAAGTGGAGTTGAGGCCCATGCAGCAATGCTGGGCATTCCTGGGCATATCTTTGCTCTTACTAGGGCTCAGGTGAAGAAGCAAAGAGGACAGGGAAACTTGGATCCTGAAATAACGGACCAAGTGCTCCCAAAAACTAGAGGTAGAAAGGGCAAACCCTTGTCCACTATCCCTCCCTCTCCAGATGATTCCCTTTTGATGAGGAGGAGACTTCTCCCTGTGCAGAACCTACACCAGAGGAGCTTGAGGCTGACACAGCTGAGGTTTTCGGTGCAGAGGGGCCTGCCAGTGATGAACTGAGAGGCTCTCGGACAGCAAGCTGTCAAACAGCAGAATGGGGATGTCAATGACAACCACAGAGTTTACTGGGAGAATAAACTCTATACTGAAGCAGGGGACCCTAAACTGGTGCCTCCAGGAGACTGGTCATCCCCCTCCAGGATAGGGAATTCCTCCTAACTTCCTTCGAAACCGCAACTTTCCCAGAAAGCTGGAAACACGCCGAAATCCACGCCCTCCTGAAGAAGCCCAAGGCAGACCCCAACGACCTAAAAAACCTCCGACCTATCTCCCTGCTCCCCTTCCCAGCGAAGGTCACCGAGAAGATCGTCAACGCTCAGCTTACCCACCACCTCGAGGACAACTCCATCCTGGACTCCTCCCAGTCCGGTTTCAGAAGCAACCACAGCACCGAGACTGCACTCCTCGCTGCCACAAATGACATCAGACAGCAAATGGACAACGGCAAAACATCAGCCCTCATCCTCCTGGACCTATCTGCAGCCTTCGACACGGTCTGCCATCGCACCCTGTTAACACGCCTCCACGAAGCCGGAATACAAGAAAAAGCCCTCAACTGGATCTCCTCATTCCTCTCCGGCAGAACCCAGAGAGTCCGCCTCCCACCCTTCCGTTCCAAAGCCACCAAAATCATCTGCGGCGTACCCCAAGGCTCCTCACTGAGCCCGACACTGTTCAACATCTACATGACCCCCCTCGCACAACTGGCCCGTCAGCACAACCTAAACATTCTCTCTTATGCCGACGACACCCAGCTCATCCTCTCCCTCACCAAAGACCCACATACCACCAAAGCCAACCTCCACGAGGGAATGAAGTCCATCCAGTGGATGAGATACAGCCGCCTGAAGTTGAACTCTGACAAGACGGAGGTCCTCATCCTCGGGCGCACCCCCTCCGCCTGGGACGACTCCTGGTGGCCCACCTCGCTGGGAGCCCCGCCAACGCCAGCCAACCATGCACGCACGCAACCTGGGTTTCATCCTTGACTCCGCCCTCACCATGTCCAAGCAGGTCAACGCAGTTTCCTCCTCCTGCTACAACACCCTCCGCATGCTCCGTAGAATCTACAAATGGATCCCGACGGAAACCAGAAGAACGGTGACACAGGCCCTCGTCAGCAGCAGACTAGACTACGGCAACGCTCTCTACACAGGCATCCCAGCAAAAGACATCTGACGCCTCCAACGCATCCAAACCGCCTCCGCCTGACTGGTCCTCGACGTACCCCGCCGCTGCCACATCTCGCACCACCTGAGAGACCTCCACTGGCTCCCCGTGGACAAGAGGATCACCTTCAAGCTCCTCACCCACGCTCACAAGGCACGCCACAACGCCGGTCCAGCCTACCTGAACAACAGACTCAACTTCTACGCCCCCACCCGCCAACTCCGCTCTGCCAACCTCGTCCTCGCCATCGTTCCACGCATCCAGCGCAAGACCGCCGGTGGCAGATCCTTCTCCTACCTTGCCGCCAAGACCTGGAACACCCTCCCGACCTCCCTGCAACAGACCCAGGACCTTCTCACCTTCAGGAGACTTCTTAAGACCTGGCTCTATGACCAGTAGCAGCACCCCCCCTTTCAGCGCCTTGTAACCCTAACGGGTACGTAGTGTGCTCTACAAATGTTGTGATTGATTGATTGATTAACTCTAGCTCATGACATTCCCTTGGCTAGACATTTGGGGCAAAGTAAAACATGGGACAGACTTGTTCTCCATTTTCACTGGCCTCATTTGTCGGAGGACACAAAGGAGTTTTGTTGCTCCTGTGTTACCTGCCAAACCAGTGGCAAGACTGGTGGCACCCCAAAGGCCCCCTTAAGCCCACTGCCAGTGGTTGGTGTGCCCTTTGAGAGGGTAGGGGTTGGCATTGTTGGCCCCCTTGACCCTCCAAATGCTTGTGGCAAAAGATTCATCCATGTAGTAGTGGACCATGCCACCAGGTATCCAGAAGCTATCCCCTTAAGGACCATTATAGCACCTACAGCGGCAAAAGCCCTCCTGGGAATATTTTCCAGGGTGGGTTTCCCTAAGGAAGTTGTAGCAGACAGAGGTAGTAACGTCATGTCTGCATACCTCAAAGCAATGTGGAAGGAGTGTGTTGTTGTAGGAAAGTACCATCTTGCCTGGTATGTTACCCCCATTTTTACTTGTGTCAGTTTGTTTTTGCCTGTTTCACTGGGATCCCGCTAGCCAGGACCCCAGTGCTCATAGTTTGTGGCCTGAATGTGTTCCCTGTGTGGTGCCTAACTGTGTCACTGAGGCTCTGCTAACAAGAACCTCGGTGCTTATGCTGTCTCTGTCTTTAAAATTGTCACTGCAGGCTAGTGACCATTTTTACCAATTCTGATTGGCACACTGGAACACCCTTGTAATTCCCTAGTATATGGTACCTAGGTACCCAGGGTATTGGGGTTCCAGGTGATCCCTATGGGCTGCAGCATTTCTTTTGCCACCGATAGGGAGCTCAGACAATTCTTACACAGGACTGCCACTGCAGCCTGAGTAAAATAACGTCCACGTTATTTCACAGCCATTTTACACTGCACTTAAGTAACTTATAAGTCACCTATATGTCTAACCCTCACTTAGTGAAGGTAAGGTAAAAAGTTACTAAGTGTGAGGGCGCACCCTGGCACTAGCCAAGGTGCCCCCACATTGTTCAGGGAAATTTCCCCGGACTTTGTGAGTGCGGGGACACCATTACATGCATGCACTACATGTAGGTCAATACCTATATGTAGCTTCACAATGGTAACTCTGAATATGGCCATGTAACATGTCTAAGATCATGGAATTCTCCCCCATGCCAAATCTGGTATTGGGGTGCCAATCCCATGCATCCCCGGAGCTCCAGCATGGACCCCGGGTACTGCCAAACTAGCTCTCTGGTGTTTTCACTGCAGCTACCGCTCCTGCCAATCCACAGATAGGCTTCTGCCCTCCTGGGGTCTGGGCAGCCCAGTCCCAGGAAGGCAGAACAAAGGATTTCCTCTGAGAGAGGGTGTTACACCCTCTCCCTATGGAAATAGGTGTTAAGGGCTGGGGAGGAGTAGCCTCCCCCAGCCTCTGGAAATGCTTTGAAGGGCACAGATGGTGCCCTCCTTGCATACGCCAGTCTACACCGGTTCAGGGCTCCCCCAGCCCCTGCTCTGGCACGCAACTGGACAAAGGAAAGGGGAGTGACCACTCTCCTGGCCATCACCACCCCAGGGCTGGTGCCCAGAGCTCCTCCAGTATGTCCCAGACCTCTGCCATCTTGAATGCAGAGGTGTGAGGGCACAGTGGAGGCCTCTGAGTGGCCAGTGCCAGCAGGTGACATCAGAGACCCCTCCTGATAGGTGCTTACCTGGTTAGGTGGCCAATCCTCCTCTGGGGGCTATTTAGGGTCTCTCCTGTGGGCTTCTCTTCAGATAACGAATGCAAGAGCTCACCAGAGTTCCTCTGCGTCTCTCTCTTTGACTTCTGCCAAGGATCGACCGGTGACTGCTCCAGGACATCTGCAAAACCACAACAAGTTAGCAAGACGACTACCAGCAACATTGTAGTGCCTAATCCTGTCGGCTTTCTCGACTGCTTCCTGGTGGTGCATGCTCTGAGGGCTGTCTGCCTTCACCCAGCAATGGAAGCCAAGAAGAAATCTACTGTGAGTCGACGCAGGTACCAAATTTCTGCATCACTGGTCCTCTGGGTCCCCTCTCATCTTGACGAGCTTGGTCCCTGGAACACAGGAGCTGGATCTAAGTGACCCCAACAGTCCAGTGGTCCTTCTGTCCAACATTGGTGAAGGTAAGTCATTGCCTCCCCACGCCAGACAGAGTAACACTGTGTACTGCGTGATCTGCACCTGCTAGGGCTTCTGTGCACTTTTGCAAGGAATCCTTCATGCACAGAATATCCCAGGTCCCCAGCACTCTGTCCTGCATTGCTCAACTCGCTGAGGTGACCACCGACTTCGTGGGACCCTTCTTTGAAGTGTTGAGACGACCGCTGTGCACAGATTTCTTGAATGCCTGTTCAAGTGCTTCTGCGGGAGCTGCCTGCTTCTGCGTGGGCTTTCTGTACTGCTGAGCGACCCCTCTGTCTCCTCCTCCAAGGGGCGACCGCCTGGTCCTCCCTGGGCCCGGGCAGCACCTATTTTCTTCAACCGCAACCTTTACAACTAGCAAGGCTTGTTTGCGATCTTTCTACGTGCAAACAACTCTGCATCCTCCAGCACACCGTGGGACATCTTCTGTGCAAAGGAGAAGTTCCTGGGATTTTCCGTTGTTACAGAATCTCCAGCTTCTTCCACCCAGAGGCAGCCATTTTGCACCTTCATCCTGGGTTTAGTGGGCTCCTGCCCCCCCTGACACTTGTGTGACTCTTGGACTTGGTCCCCTTCCTTTACAGGTCCTCAGGTCCAGGAATCCGTCTTCAGTGCTTTGCAGTCAGTTGTTGACTTTGCAGAATCTCCTATCACAACTTTAGTGTCTTTCTAGAGAAGTAGGGTCACTTTACTCCTACTTTTCAGGGTCTTGGGGTAGGGTATCATGGACACCCTTAGTGTTCTCTTACACTCCCAGCGACCCTCTACATACTACACTAGGCCTGGGGTCCCTAAGTGGTTCACATTCCACTTTCTTAGTATATGGTTTGTGTTGCCCCTAGGCCTATTGCATCCTACTGTTTTCTACAGTGTTTGCACTACTTTTCTAACTGTTTATTTACCTGATTTTGGTTTGTGTGTATATTTTGTGTATTTTACTTACCTCCTAAGGGAGTATATCTTCTGAGATATTTCTGACACATTGTCACTAAAAAAAAATGCCTTTATTATTTTTAGTAACTCTGAGTATTGTGATTCATATGCTACCGTGATAAATGATATACGTGGTATAATAGGAGCTTTGCATGTCTCCTAGTTCAGCCTAAGCTGCTTTGCTATAGCTACCTCTATCAGTCTAAGCTGCAAGAACACTACTAATCTACTAATAAGGGATAACTGGACCTGGCAAAAGGTGTAAGTACCATAAGGTACCCACTATAAGCCAGGCCAGCATCCTACATTGGTGGCAGTGGTGGGATAAGTACTTGTAACTGCATTGCCACTTTGTCATTGGTGCTTTTCATAAGAAAAACATATACCAAATACTTAAAAATATACACAGTTAACCTAAACAGTTTAACTTTCTTTCTTTAAACTTTCTAAAAAGATTCTGGAAAGTTTTCAAAAGTTTGAAAAGGTTTTTGTATTTTCTCTAAAAGTTTCTAAACTTTTTTCGCTCTGTCCTAAACCCTTTCTAACACTCATGTCTGCAGTAGAACTTACTCTCACAGTTGTCCAGGCAACCTATGGTAGTTTCAACTTTAAAGGTTTGAGGGGTCTCTGCATGGAAAGAGGTTTAAGCATTGGTAAGAACCCTACCAAAGATCTTCTCCTTAGCATTCTCCTAGAAAGTGACCAGAACCAGTCTGGCCCATCCCAGGATCAGGAGGTAGAGGAGGGGGGTACCCAGCAAGACTCAAAGGAGTCCCCTGAGGATGCTGGGGAGGGTTCATCCAAAAACCTGCCAGCTAACAGGCCATCTAGTGACACTGGTAGTGGGAGGGGGTCACACACTAGTAGGGCATCTTTCACTCCTAAAGGCCAGGTTACTAGAGTCCAGCTAGTTAGAGACAGGTCTCACTCTGCCAATTCCCACATTTCCTCTGTGTTTTAGAATTCCCAAACCTCCCACCCTGAGGATAACACTATGGAAAAAGAACTCAGAAAGCTGAGGTTGGAAGTGGCCAGGCTGAAGCTAAGACAGCAGCAGCTGGCCTTAGACAGGGAATCTCTAGATGCAGAGAGGGAAAGGCAGAGGTTGGGGTTAGTTCCCTATGGTGGAAGCAGCAGTGTTTTTGATAGCAATCCTGAGAGAGAACAAGATTCCAAAAATCTGCATAAGATAGTCCCCCCTTACAAGGAGGGGGATGACATTAACAAGTGGTCTGCTGCACTTGAGAGGGCTTGTATGGTACAGTTGCTCCCTCAACGGCAGTGGGCTGCTATCTTGTGTCTATCTTTTACTGGTAAGGTTAGGAATAGGCTCCTTACTGTTAGAGAAAGTGATGCTAATAATTACAACGTTTTGAAGGATGCACTCTTGGATGGATTTGGCTTAACCACTGACCAATACAGGATAAAGTTCAGAGATACCAGAAAAGAGTCATCTCAAGACTGGACAGACTCTGTTCAGTGAAGGCCTTGGAGGGTTCGTTACATGGCAGTAAGGTGACTGACTATGAAAGCCTGTATAATCTAATCCTGAGAGAGCATATTTTGAACAATTGTGTGTCTGATTTGTTGCACCAGTACTTGGTAGACTCAGATCTGACCTCTCCCCAAGAATTGGGAAGGAAGGCAGACAAATCGGTCAGAACAAGAGTGAACAGAAAAGTTCATAAAGGGGGTGACAAGGATGGCAAGAAGAAGGATGGTAAGTCGTCTGACAAGAGTGGGGACAAAGATAACAAATATTCTGAGTCTTCATCAGGCCCACAAAAATCCTCTGGGGGTGGTGGGTCCAAATCCTCTTCCCACAATCAAAAGAAGCCATGTTGTCATTTATGTAAAAGTAAAGGCCATTGGGCAAGTGATTCCATGTGCCCAAAGAAAAACACCAAGGCTCCCACTACCACAAACCCAACTGCAACCTCTAGTGTCCCTAGTAATAGCAGTGGTGGTGGGAAGTCTACTGTAAATAGCCAATCTAAAGGTGTAGCTCGGCTCACCATTGGTAGTGTAGTTGGTAATCTGCAAGTACTACTCCCTCCACTAAGCTATCAGCTTCAGTGGTGCACAAGAGATCAGGGAGAGGGTCACTCTCTTCTTCCTGTCCCTAATCAGTTGCCATGAGCAGGGTCAGATCAGCCCTGTCATAGTAGGGTTTTAGGCGGTTGACATGGAGCACCCTAAGGGGACTCCTGGCAGTGCCCAGGTCTACCAAGTAGGTAACCTCAACCTTTTTCTCCACAATGAGATGGGGTCTACTCCATTTGTCTTGGAGTGCTCTTGGGGCCACAGGCTCCAATACCCACACCTTCTATCCTGGGTGGTACTGGGTCAGGACAGCCTTCTGGTTATTCCATTGCTTTTGGAGCTCCTGGCTGGCCTGAAGGTTTTTACTGGCCTTTTTCAAGCACTCAGCCATTCTTGATCTTAGGCCAAGTACATAATCCACAATATCCTGTTTAGAAGCTTTTAAAGGTTGTTCCCAACCCACCTTCACAAGTGCAAGGTGACCTCTCACAGGGTGCCCAAAGAGGAGTTCAAAGGAGCTAAAGCCCACTCCTTTTTGAGGTACCTCCCTATAAGCAAAAAGGAGGCAAGGTAACAGGACATCCCATCTCCTTCTGAGTTTTTCAGGGAGTCCCATTATCATACCTTTGAGAGTTTTATTAAACCTCTAAACCAGACCATTTGTTTGTGGATGGTAAGGGGTAGTGAGCTTGTATGTAACACCACACTCCTTCCACATTGCTTTGAGGTATGCAGACATGAAGTTACTACCTCTGTCTGACACCACTTCCTCAGGGAAGCCCACCCTGGAAAAGATTCCCAGGAGGGCCTTTGTCACAGCAGGAGCTGTAGTGGTCCTTAAGGGGATGGCTTCCGCGTACCTAGTGCCATGGCCCACTACCACCAGGATAAACCTATTGCCTGAAGCTGTTTGAGGGTCAAAGGGGCCAACTCCTACCCTCTCAAAGAGCACCACAACCACTGGAAGTGGAATTAAGGGGGCCTTTGGAGTGCCACCAGTCTTGCCACTGGCTTGGCAGGTCACACAAGAGCGACAAAACTCTTTGGTGTCCTTTGACATATGAGGCCAGTGAAATAGGGGAACAAGCCTGTCCCAAGTTTTACTTGGGCCCAACTGTCCAGCCAAGGGAATGTCATATGCCAAGGTAAGAAGAAACTCTCTGTATTGCAAAGGGGTGACCAATCTCCTGGCAGCTCCAGGTTTAGGGTCCCAATACACCTTATGGCTATCACTGACATCCCCATTCTGCTGTTTGACAGCTTGCTGTTGTAAACCCTCTAGTGTGGGACAGGTCTGCTGTGCCACACTCAGCTCTTCCCTAGCAGGCCCCCGTGCACCCAAAAGCTCAGCAGTGTCTGCTGCCAGCTCATCTAGTGTAGGTTCTGCACAGGGAGAGGATCCCTCTTCGTCAAAAGGGGAATCTTCTGGAGAGGGAGGGATAGTGGGCAAGGATTTACCCTTTCTACCCCTAGCTTTTGGGAGCACTTGGTACATTGTTCCAGGATCCAAGTTTCGCTGTCCTTTTTGCTTTTTGGCCTGAGCCCTTGTCAAAGCAAAAATATGCTCAGGAATGCCCAGCATTGCTGCATGAGCCTCCAACTCCTCTTCAGCCCAAGCTGATGTCTCCAAATCATTGCCTAGTAAGCAATCTACAGGTAATTCAGTGGCTACCACAACTTTCTTTGGACAGTAACCCCCCCTAGTTGAGATTCACAACAGCTATGGGGTGACTAAGGGGGACATTCCTACCCTGGCGGTCCGAGACCGCCAGGGTAGGGGACGGAGGAAGCACCGCCAACAGGCTGGCGGTGCTTCTGGGGCTATTCTGACCGCGGCGGTAAATCCGCGGTCAGAAAAGGGAAGCCGGCGGTTTCCCGCCGTTTTCCCGCTGCCCCTGTGAATCCTCCACGGCGGCGCTGCAAGCAGCGCCGCCATGGGGATTCCGACCCCCTTCCCGCCAGCCTGGTTCTGGCGGTTTTCACCGCCAGAACCAGGCTGGCGGGAACGGGTGTCATGGGGCCCCTGGGGGCCCCTGCAGTGCCCATGCCACTGGCATGGGCACTGCAGGGGCCCCCTAACAGGGCCCCACATTGATTTTCAGTGTCTGAAGACACTGAAAATCGCGACGGGTGCTTCCTGGAATCTTCTGTGACTTCTGGACTTGGTCTCCTCTCTTTACACGTCTTCAGGTCCAGGAATTCAGCATTTGTTGCTTGCAGTCTTGCTTGGTTCTTGCAATGACTCTAATCATGACATGTAGTGTGTCCTGAGGAAACTTGCAATACTTTACTCCCACTTTCCTGGGCTCTGGGATGGGGTACTTTCCTCACCTTTGTGGTTTTCTTACACTCCCAGTGACCCTCTACACACTACACTTGCCTAGGGGGAATTTGTGATTTGCATTCCACTTTCTTAGTATATGGTTTGTGTTGCTCCTAGGCCTATTTCTTCCTATTGCATTCTTTGGTATTTTCTATTGTTTGCACCATCCTATGACTATTTACTTACCTGATTTTGGTGTCTAATGTGTATATTGTGTATAATACTTACCAGAAGGAGTATTGCCTCTAAGATATTTTGGCGGTCATTCTGACTGCGGTGGGCGGCGGTCGCCGCCCGCCATGCGGTCACCGCCGAATGACCGCCCCGCGGTCAAAAGACCGCGGCGGCCATTCCAACTTTCCCGCTGGGCCGGCGGGCGACTGCCAAAAGGCCGCCCGCCGGCCCAGCGGGAAAGCCCCTGAAACGAGGAAGCCAGCTCCGAATGGAGCCGGCGGAGTTGCAGGGGTGCGACGGGTGCAGTGGCACCCGTCACGATTTTCACTGTCTGCTAAGCAGACAGTGAAAATCTTTGTGGGGCCCTGTTAGGGGGCCCCTGCACTGCCCATGCCAGTGGCATGGGCAGTGCAGGGGCCCCCAGGGGCCCCACGACACCCGTTCCCGCCATCCTGGTTCTGGCGGTGAAAACCGTCAGAAACAGGGTGGCGGGAAGGGGGTCGGAATCCCCATGGCATGGAGGATTCCCTGGGCCAGGGGAAAACCGACGGGAAACCGCCGGTTCTCCTTTTCTGACCGCGGCTTTACCGCCGCGGTCAGAATAGCCCTGGAAGCACCGCCAACACCCCCGCCAGGGTCGGAATGACCCCCTTTGTGCCTTGTGTCACTAAAATAAAATACCTTTATTTTTGGTAACACTGAGTATTGTCTTTTATTTTGTATAAGTACTGTGTAACTATAGTGGTATTGCATAAGCTTTGCATGTCTCCTAGTTCATCCTAAGCTGCTCTGCTACAGCAACCTCTATCAGCCTAAGCTGCTAGAACACTACTACATTTCACTAATAAGGATAACTGGACCTGGTATAAGGTGTAAGTACCCAAGGTACCCACTGCAATCCAGGCCAGCCTCCTGCAATGGTTCTGTGGCAGAGGTGGAAAAGGTTTGTGAAGATGTTCAGTTTAGTTTCTTTGGTTCTGAAGAGGAGTGTAGGCAAAATGAGGAGTTGGTAACTAGAGGAGCGAAACAGCAGGACATAGAGATTACTATTTCAAAATTTGCACAAGAGAAGGCAAAGTTTAATACAGTTTCTTCAGAGAAACCAGTCTGTGTTTGTATTTGTTGTTGCCGCACACTCACTACAAAAGCCAAACTCATTAAGTAGTTATATTTTCAAAAACTGAGCAAGAAAATAGAGAGAAACACTTTGATTTGGCAACAAAGCAAACTACATGTAAGTATTGTTATATTATGTTAAATGATAATAAAATGCCAGCTAGAGCAATACATAACAGATTGAAATTGCTATCGCTCCCAAAAGAACTTAAAAGAAAAAATGGTTCTCATAAAAACTATGCACCCTTTTCAAGCAACAGTTTGAATGGAACCGAAGACTAGGAAGCTACCGCCAAGACAGCTACATAAATAACTTAAATGAAAAGTTGTCTTCTTACCTTTATAATGTAAACAAAATGTTGAGACTGTGAGTGTACAGAGAGACACTGATGAACCACTCATCATTCTAGTAAATGGTGTGCCCATCAAAAACAAAACATCTGGCAAGAGTTAGTGGATGCTAGTCAAGTCAAGAAAGCCCCAATATAATTGAAAGAACATAATGTTTCCGACAAAAATATTGATATTGTTGGAGACGTAAATTGTATCAATGAAAAAACATTACCATCAAGTGGACAGATTGAAAAAGTGGCTATTGATGATGCTATTGATGCCTTTCAAATGAAACAAGCAAAAGGAGTTCCATTGAGTTTGTGGGAAAAAAGTTAAAAGTTTAGAGTCTTTCTGTTTTCCACACCTATTTGCTATTGGAGTAGGTCGTTGATATGATGCCAAGCCTCTATAAATACCAATACCTGAGTACAGATCATCTAGACTATTTCCAGAAGACCTAACAGAAGGAAACTCTAACATTAAGGACATCAATTTGAAGGCAGCAGGTGTACTTTGCACTTTGGATCCTGCTTTCTAGGTATTTTAATCACAAGTTTCAAGCCATGCTGAGTTTCATATGCAATAAAACCAACCCTCTTTTTGGTGAAGCAACACATTTCTTTTGGTGTAAAGAGTACCAGGCAAGAGGTGCTCCTCATATTCACATGTGTTATGGAAAAAAGATACACCGAAATTTGGAACCAACAGTGATGACTGTGAACTATCTTTCATAGAACACTATGGCCCTCATTTCAACCTCGGCGGTCTTTTTCCAAGACCGCTGAGGTACCGTCGTGCTGAAGACCGTCAGTGCAGGCGGTTTTCCGCGCAGCGTATCATGACTTCTGGCAGTCCTCCATCCTTTTTCAGACGAAGAGCTGCCAGCAGCCATACTGGCGGTCGGCGGGGAAGTGGAGGTTGCTCCACCTCCACCGCCCCGTCATCAGAACACTGCCCACCGAATCACAACCCAGGATTCGGTGTGGCGGTGTTCTGGGTATGGGGAGCTGGTGGCGGAGCAGCCCCCATGGATCCTGTTCCCTCCCGGAGGATCACCGGACCAGGTAAGGTGATCGTCCGTTAGGGGATGGGGTGGGGAGGGGTGTTGTGTGTTGTGTGCGTGCATAGGGGTGTGCGTGTGAGTGTGTAGAGGGGGTGTGTGAGTGTGTGATTGCATGCAGGGGTGTGTTGAGAGTTTGGTTAATTGTGTGCATGTCGGTCAGTTTGCATGTCTGTTAGTATGTGTGTGGTTATGCGTTGTTGTAGTGTATGTGTGCATCTGGGGGGTGTCATTGTTGGGGGTGGAAGTGGGATGGGGGGTCCTGCCACCTTTGAGGGGTGGTAGGGGGGTCAGGGTGTGGGGGGAGGACTCGGTGAGGGTTGGAGTTGGGGGAGACCCCTATCAGTGCCAGGGAAGGAATTCACTGCCACTGATAGTGCCTACTGCCATGGATTTCGTGGCGGTTCCAAACCACACGAAATCCATGACGATATACAGGGTTCAGATACCGCCGGCGGTCTGGTGACGGCCGTCGGGCTAGAGACCAAAGTCTCCAGCCCAGCGGTCGGAGTGGAGAAGTGGCGGATAACCATGGCAGTAACCGCCATGGTCATAATTACATTTTTTTTTTTTTCCGCCAGCCTGTTGGCGGTATTACCACCACTTCTCCCCCGCCCGCCATGGTCCTAATGAGGGACTATGTGACATGCACCATCCCAAAAGACAAGATGATAAAAGCCAAAGACAATACGTTTTACACTTTCGAACACATATATGTTGCAACTATTGTCATTGAAAATACAAATATAAAGGAACATTTTATACAAGGTGGGTTTTGGATTTCCAAGACCTATCTTTTCCAAAGAAGAGTGAAAAACATTTTATCTGCATCCAGACATACACTAACACAAAAAGCAACACAACCAACATATATTCTCAGAAGAACAGAAGCCTCCAAGTATACTAATGTCTATAATCCTGTCATTATGAAATTGTGGAATACAAATATGGATATACAGTTTGTTGCAGAGAACTCCATTGATGCCCCTTGTTATGTCACTTTGTACATTATAAAATCAGAGAAGACAGAGATGAGTAAATGTGGGAGGAGATTTCTGCAGGGAAGTCTCTAACCAAGAAATTGTACAGCTTCAACCTGGAAATGCTTTCCCATGGAGAGATAAGTTCCTGTGAATGCTGTGACAGGTTGAGCTTAGTCAGTTTGTACTCGAAGTCTAAGTGAATTGTTTGGGTCAGCCTAGGCCTTGTTAGCAAGTGAAACAGAGCGTTGACGTTGTTCCCAGAAATTCAGTGCCAAGCAGAGTTTGATACAGAAAGTACAGATATTGTAAAAACAAATTTGTTGGATACTGACTATTCAAGAAGAAGTCCACACCATGAAAACATGAGGGCCTTATTTATATAGAATTGGCATAGGGAAGCACCACAAGTCATTTTGCTGTGCTGCCCTACACCAATTCAAAAGAGAAGGAATGCACCATATCTAAAAGATAAAATTTCTGTCCTTTCAGACAGAACCGGTGCACAAATTGCAGTCAAGCACCAGTGCAGACACCCATGTACCATGATGCAAGGGCATCTGTGCTACTGGCATGATTGTATTTGTGCTGGAAGGGGCCCTTCCTGCACAAAAATAATCACAAGAGGTGTTTCCTTGTTCTATATGTGCTGCAGAATGCATTAAACGTGGAAAGAGAAAAACTATTGAGGACAAATGTAAACGTTTATCCTCATTACACCTACTCAACCATGGTACGCCTCCCTGACTCAGTGTGTTACACCATATCTACAAGGCCATCCAAAGGCAAGCAGGGTGGCTTTGCATAGCCTTGTAGCTATGGGTCTGCATTGTGTGCCACAGGAGCATCACAAACGTGATGCGTCAGTGGCATACAGGGACTTGTAAATAAGCCCCAGATGTCTTTACAAGATTCTGCAACATTTTAGGAACAGAAACAATGTGACAGAAAACACAGAAGAGGAGAAATGTGCCATACTTGGTTGTGAAGGTTGTTTGGTTCAACTCATAACCCAAATAAAACATAGTTGTGAAATGTAAGCCTTGACAATCTGAATCAGGGTTACTTAGACATTATGACTGCTGTGAAGATTCTTTCAACGCTGTGAAACTCAACATTCAGAACTTAATTTATGAGTTTTTGCCGCAGACAGCGCAGCCAATCACTTGGCTGGGCTGCCCTGCATCAAAACGAAAAGACAGGAATGTGCCGTATTAATAAAATATAGCACATTCCTGTCCCTTCTGCCTGTGCACAAATTGGTGCGGGCACCAACGCAGGCACCATTGCCCCATGACGCCAGGGTGTTTACGTTGTTGGCACGATTGTTGTTGTACAGGAAGGGGCCCTTTCCTGCACAAAAACAATCAATGGAGGCATTTTCCTCATTCTATGTGTGCTGTAGAATCTGTCACACATAGAAAGAGGAAAACACAAGGAGAAATACAATTATTTCCTCCTGTGATTCTTCCCCTGAGGAAGCACACAGTTTTGATGCACTGGTGTTGCATGGGAAAACCCACCGCAGCACCCATAGAATGCCTCCTTGACACAGAGTAAGGCAACGTAGAGCTTTGCATTGCGTTGCTTTATTCCATATCTATGAGAGCATGCAAAGCCAAGTTGGGTGGTTTTGCGTCACCTTATAAAAATGATTGAGAGGCCTGTGCCAATGGAATCTCATAAAAAGTGATGCTCCAGCAACGCAGGTCTCTTGTAAATGAGGCCCTCAGTGTTCAATCTTTCCTAACTACATGAAAAAAAATTATGATGAGATTGAGCAGTAGGAAACAATTGCTGAAGGACAGTTCACGAAGCTGCCAAAGTCAAGGTCCACTTGGTAAACCAATAATTGATTATGAAGCTGCAATAGCAATGAATGAGGTGGAGACTGCAATGCAACAAGCAAGCCAGGAAAATGTTGTTTGGAGCAGTTAGTTAGACAACACAATGGCGAGCAGAAATAAATATATATGGAGGTAAAAGAGAAAAATAGAGCATGGATTCCTCCACAAAAAGAAGAATGTAAATATTTAACATATAAGTCAATTCTATTATATGTCAGCTGTCAAGCTGGCACTAGGTAACACTTTTTAATTCAAGTTCTCCCCATGTATCAACAGAGAACAACAGACTGAAATTTGTTGTGTATAGTACAGCACCAACTGGATTAGCTGCACACAACATAGTAGGAATTACTTTCCATCGACTACTTATGCTACCTGTAGAAAATGACAACAAACTAGAGTACCAAAAGTTATCTGGAGAAGCTTGCCATGAAGTTTCCAGAACACTGAATAAATTGAAACTTTTAATCATCAATGAGGTGAGCATGTCTGAAATGTAATGCTTGCCTATGTCCACTTGGGAATGTGACAGATTCTGAAGACAGACTATGATGTATTTGTTAGAGGAAAGTATTCAATTGTATTCGGAAATCTACTACAGCTTACCCCATGAAAGGACAGCCTGTGTTCAAGACACTTCCACATGAAGAAACTCACAATTCTTTGGAAAGTATTGGAAATGTAATCATGTAGATACACTTCCAATACAAGGAACTAATTAGGAATATGCATCAAGCATATCACATGAAACATGGAAATGTTCTGAAAGATATTAGAGTATGAGTTCTCACAAAACAGGGAACACGTTGCTTAGAAGGCTGACTTGTAAACAACCTATTTCCTACAAAGAACTCAGCTACTGAATTAATGTTCGATTTCATTGAAGAAGGAAAGTTCATTGTGTGCCTAGTGCCCACACTTCAGGAGTGCCACAGTTTCAATGAACAAGTACTAAATCTGGAGAAAGAAGAATGTATAGACCTTACAGCAGTTGATAAAATGGATTACTAGGGGTTACTGCTAACTGAAAAACTACAATCAAAATTGGATTCATTAGAGAAGTCTGTTTCCAGATCTGTGGGACTGGAAAAGTGTTTACATGTTTGTAAAAGTTGTAAGCTAATTTTGCGGTGTAATTTAAATGTTGAGGAAGGATTGGTTATTGGTGGCATAGGTAAAGTATATGATTTCATTTGATTTCCAAACAGGGATGAGGTTGAGTGCTTAGCAATTAAATTTGATCAACTTGAAGGTTTTAAACAGACAGCAAGGTCTGTTGAATGTCTCTTGCTTGTAAAAGATGTGTATGTTCAGAGGAAGCAGTTCCCAGCATATTTAGCATATGCTCTAGCAATCCATAAATCTCAAGGTTTAAGTGTAGGTGCAGCATTCATTAATATTGGTAATACTGTCTTTCAGGAAGGTATGTCATATATAGCCTTATCACAGGTTAGAACTTTGTCCAGTTTGTATCTCATAGGCTTTGATGACAGCAAAGTAAATGCTGACTCAATTTGTGTCAAAGAGTACAACAGTTTGAGATGTCTTTATGTTGCTCATTTAGGACAGTACCTAGTTTAAGAAATAAACCTACTATCTTGGCGAAGTGAAAGGTTTCAAAGGGTCACAGCGATGTTCCTGAGAAAAAGTGCAAGAAAGAGAACATGGAGGGTTTGAAGAAACAAATACCAACAATGCATTGATATTGATGGTTACCAGTTGTCAAACCTATCTGGAGTCAACTGCTATGCTAATGTGTTTCATAATGCACTGTTGACTTTACCTAATCTGGTTCATGAAATTGAACCAAATAAAGACAAAAGTTTGTGCTCTACATTCTTTGCTTTGTTAGAACGCTTGTGCAGTGATAGAGCTAAAACATATTCTGCATCTCATATTAGAGATCTTTTAGATGTGTGCACTGGATCTGTACACTCCACACAAAACACTCAAGAAGATGCACAAAAATGTGTGATGGTAGTGCTTGGTTTCTTAGAAGAAGAGATAGCACCTACTGATGACCTATTTGGACTTAGTTAATTATGGCGGCTTGAGTCTAAGTTTAAACAAACATCAGGTCCTAACACACTTAGCCACACTCTGACACATACGCTTATTTACTCAGACACACTGATGCATACACAGACATACCTAGCCACACACTATTGCATATATTGTGACACCCAGGCACACACGGATACAAACACTGACACACCCAGGTAAATATTCATGCATATACTAACATACCCAGGCAGTTACTGACAGATAAACTTTCACACCCTAGCAGACACTTATGCATACACTACCACACCCAGACATACACTTATGCAGATACTAACACACCCAGGCACACACTCGTACATACAATGATGCCTCCAGGCACACACTCATAAAGACTCAGGTACACTCAGGCACACACTGATACAGACACTGATTCATCCAGGCATACACTCATGCATAGACTTACATACCCAGGCTCACAGGAAAACATACGCTATCACACCCAGGCACATACTGACACACACTGACACACCCAGACACACATTGACACCGACATTGATACACCCAGGCATACACTAATACACACACTACCACACCCAATCACACCTTAACACCTACGCTGACACACCCAGGCACACATGTATGTATACACTATCACACCAAGGCAAATACTCGTAGATACACTAACATACCCAGGCCCACACTTATGTATACACTGACATACTCAGGCACACACTGAAACAGACACTGACACATGCAAGCCCACACTCATGCATACACTCACATATCAAGGTATACAGGAATACATCAAGTATCACACCCAGGCATGGACTGATGCAGACACTGACACACCCAAGCATACACTGACACATACATGGCACACTCAGACGCAAACTCTTGTATACAATCACTTAACCAGAAACACACTAATACATACACTATCACACCCACAACAATACTCATGCAGATACTGACACACATATGCGCACACCAACACACTGGCACACCCAGGCACACACTCACACATGTACTGATGCGTGCATGTAAGTACTGATGCATACATTGACACACCCAGGTACACGTGACAAATACACAGATACATACAAGCACACACTCATGCATGCACTCACATATCGAGGTACACAGAAATACATCCACTATCACACCCAGGCATGGACTGATGCAGATGCTAACACACTCAAGCATACACTGACACATACATGACACACTCTCATGCATACAATCACATAACTAGGCACACACTAATACAGACATTATCACACCCACAAACATACTCATGCAGATACTGACACACACAGGCACACACTGACACACCCAGGCACACACTCATTCATACATTGATACATGCATGTAAGTATTGATGCAGACATTGACACACCCAGGCACACACTGAGACATACACAGATACATCATGAGACACACTCACGCACACACTCACATGCCCACTCACACAGGAATTCATACACTATCACAACCAGGCAATTACTGATGCAGACACTGACACACCTAGCAACACACTGACACATACACTGATACGCTCATACATACAATCATGTGGCCAGGCACCAAGGAATACATACAATAATACAGAGATCATCACACTCAGGTATAAACTGATGCTGACACTCACAAACCCAAGCATACGTTGACACATACACCAACACAATCACACACACATTTATCCATACAATTCCATTTCCAGGCAAATGCTAATACATACAATATCACACCCAGGTACATACCCATGCATGTTCTGACACACCCAGACACACACTGAAACATACACTAACACAGCCATGCACACACTGCATACACTGATACATGCAAGCATGTACTGATGCAGACACTCACACACTCAGATATTGTGAGAAAGTAGCCTCTTTCTAGCATCAACACCCCCATTTTTGGCCTGTTTGTGTTTGTCTCAATGTTTTTACTGTCTAACTGGGATCCTGCTAGCCAGGACCCCAGTGTTCATAGTTTAAAAACTGTTTGTCAATGTGTTTTGCCTGTCTCACTGGGATCCTGTTAGCCAGGACCTCAGTGCTCATAGTTGTGGCCGATGTGTGTTGTCAGTATGCTTGACTGTGTCTCTGAAGTTCTGCTAACCAGAACTCCAGTACTTATTGTAGGAAAGTACCATCTTTCTTGGCATGTTACCCCCAATTTTCCCTGTATGTCAGAATGTTTTTGCCTGTCTTACTGGGATCCTGCTGGTCAGGACCCTAGTGCTCATAGTTTATGGCCTAAAGTGTGTGTCTGTATAGTGCTTAACTGTGTCACTGAGGCTCTGCTAATCAGAATCTCTGTGCTCATGCTCGCTCTGCTTTTGCATTTGTCACTGTAGGCTAGTGATTTCATTTACTTCAATTTCAATTGGCACACTGGACCCCCCCTCATAAGTCCCTAGTATATGGTCCCTTGGTACCAAGGGCATTGGGTTCCAGGAGATCCTTATGGGCTGCAGCATTTGTTTGGCCACCCATAAGGAACTCAGACAAACACCTACAAAGGACTGCCACTGCAGCCTTCATGAAATAATGCACATGTTATTTCACAGCCATTTTCACTGCACTTGAGTACTTATAAGTTACCTATATGTCTAACCTTCACTTGCTGAAGGTAAGGTGCAAAGTTACTAAGTGTGAGGGCACCCTTGCACTAGCAAAGGTGCCCCCACATAGTTCAGGGCCATTTCCCGGGATTTTGTGAGTGTGGGGACACCATTACATGCGTGAACTACATATAGGTTAATACCTATATGCAGCTCCACAATGGTAACTCTAAATATGGCCATGTAAGGTGTCTAAGCATGGAATTGTCCCCCCATTTCAAATCTGGTATTGGGGACCCAATTCCATGCATCCTTGGGGGTTCACTATGGGCACCCAGTACTGCCAAACCAGCTCTCTGAGGCGTGCACTGCAGCTACAGCTGCTGCCAGCTCACAGACAGGGTTCTGCCCTCCTGGGGTCTGAGCAGCTCAGTCCCAAGAAGGCAGAACAAAGCATTTCCTTTGGGCGCAGGGTGTTACATCCTCTCCCTTTGGAAATAGGTGTTACAGGCTGGGGAGGGGTAGCCTCCACCAGCCTCTGGAAACGCTTTGAAGGGCTCAGATGGTGCCCTCCTTGCATAAGCCAGTCTACACCGGTTCAGGGACCCCTTGTCCCCTGCTCTGGCACGAAACTGGACAAAGGAAAGGGGAGTGACAACTCCCCTGTCCATCAACACCCTAGGGGTGGTGCCAAGAGCTCCTTCAGTGTGTCCCAGACTTCAGCCATCTTACTTTGCAAGGTGTGGGGGCACTCTGGAGGGCTCTGAGTGGCCAGTGCCAGCAGGTGACGTCAGAGACCCTTCCTAAGAGGTCCTTACCTGATAAGGTAGCAAATCTCCCTCTCAGGGTTATTTAGGGTCTCTCCTGTGGGTTCTCTTGAGATTCTACTTGCACGTTTCCAGCAGCACACATTTAAATACTATCTCGGCAAACATTGCTTGTACATGTGCAGGAAAGGACACCTCCCTACACATGAACAGATCATCACTTCAAGGCAGCCACCCCCTCATCACACTGCAACAGTGTCTGTGTTTGTGCAGGGGGCACTAATCTGTGCAGGTGCATGGGGAATTGGAGGGCTGTAGTGTATACGGGTAAATTTGGCACACCACTGAATATTAAAACTGCTGCAGTGTACTGCTACACATCTTGCAGCTTCCCTGAGCCATGCCAGATAAGAAAAAAATCTGCCCTAAGGCTTGGAACACAACCCATACAGGCTGAACCCACAACTCACACACAACCATATGCGTCATATGGGAATGGCCTTCAAAATAAAATGCATACACCACATTGTGCATGTATGTGAACATCATGTGTGAAGCTGAATAAGTGGCTGCAATCTCACCATTTGACAAGTTAGAGGACTAGATTGAACAGAAAATGATGGTGTGTGCTGCTGTGCAAAATTAGGCAGCATAATACACCATCTTATTAAAAAAAGGCAGGGATGCACTATATACATTAGAATACATCGCTCCCCTTTATACCTCCCTGCGCAATTGATAATCAGGTGTTGTGCGCCAGTGCAGCCACCCTTGCACCATATTGCAAGGATGGCTGTGTTGAGGGGTAGAATATTTATGTGCAGAAAGGAGCACCCTCCTGCACAACAACAACCTGAAAGTGTGATTTGCTCTTACACTGGGTGCTGCATAACGCAGCACACATGGTAAAAGCAAGAAATGCAGTACAAATGTAAGCATTACTCCTAGATTTTACGATGCTAAACCCAACCCTGGCGGGTGTCAGGTATTGACCCAGTGTCCGGAATACAACTAGTTAAAAATCAGAGGCAATGTGACAATGCAATGGGTGTTGCCGTGGTACACCCACTGCAACACTGAGTGAGCATGTCATCCTAGTGGTACAGCAGAGCAACTAACAAACATCTGTGATCACTCAATCACAAATTGTCTCAGATGATGTAGACCCACACACCTACAAACTATCACTGTCCCTGACACTCCTGTGGTGCTTCTCACTGCACCATTAATACATGCCATTGTCATAGGTGTCTGTTAGCTCTACACCTCCATGACCATATGGGAATCCTTGACACTGTATATTGCATCTGAGGGGCATGCAATGGTTGTTGTAGTGGCTGTCCCATAGCATTTGAGGCTGCCTCAGAAGTCATAGACATCTACCTGATTGTCACAGCAAACTGACAAACTACTGCCCAGGGGTTGTGTGGGTATTCCAAGGTGTGGAGGAATGACATGATACATCCTTCAGTGAAGTAAGTAATGTGTGTGTGCCATCACAAGGCACACACATGATCAGTAATGCTATGGGACTATACTAATGTGAAGAAAGTTGTACCTACTTGCACATTGACTGATTGAAATCATGGATGTATTGCCAACAGTGTGTGCCAGCCATTGCTGCCATGGTATACCATTATTTGTCCAGGGAGGGATGAGGACATGGGCATAGAAAATATCTCAACACAGAAAAACTTGCTCTGTGGTGCAAGGATGCATTTGTTGGTGTAGCTTACTGAGTGATGTGCCAGTAAAGGAGCAGATGCAGGGTAGCCCCATAATGTCAGTGAGAAGAGACAGGCCTGTAGAACAGACTCTGCACATGTGTGTGGTAATAGACATAGGCCCTCATTCTGACCTTGGCGGGCGGCGGAGGCCGCCCGCCAAAGTCCCGCCGTCAGGTTACCGTTCCGCGGTCGAAAGACCGCGGCGGTAATTCTGACTTTCCCGCTGGGCTGGCGGGCGGTCTCGTTCAGACCGCCAGCCAGCCCAGCGGGAAAGACGCTTCCACGATGAAGCCGGCTCGGAATCGAGCCGGCGGAGTGGAAGCTGTGCGACGGGTGCAGTTGCACCCGTCGCGTATTTCACTGTCTGCGCAGCAGACAGTGAAATACATGTAGGGGCCCTCTTACGGGGGCCCCTGCAATGCCCATGCCAGTGGCATGGGCACTGCAGGGGCCCCCAGGGGCCCCGCGACCCCCCCTACCGCCATCCGGATCTCGGCGGTCCGACCGCCGGGATCTGGATGGCGGTAGGGGGGGTCAGAATCCCCGCGGCGGTGCAGCAAGCTGCGCCGCCGCGGAGGATTCAATGGGGCCGCGGTACACTGGCGGGACCCCGCCAGTGGTGCCGGTCCGACCGCGGCTTTACCGCCGCGGTCGGAATCCCCATTGAAGCACCGCCGGCTTGTCGGCGGTGCTCCCGCGGTCCTCCGCCCTGGCGGTCAAAGACCGCCAGGGTCAGAATGAGGGCCATAGTATAGGGTGTATGTGATACAGAAGGAACTGGAACAGGTAAGTGCTAGTAATCTAGACCCAGCTCATGGTCTAGCTCCCTTACAAGGCCTTGGCTAATGACACAAAGGGCCCAATAGAACAACAGGGGTGCAACACCAATTGCATCAATGCAGTCCTTGTGGCCCTCAGTGCACCCCTTAATCCCACCATGTGTGCGCCTAGTTTTAATTAATGCACAGCAGGATGCAGGTCGGTCGATAGGCATCTATTTATGTGTAGGTAAATGATGTACTCAGCAGGAGTTGCAACAGATCCTCACGACTTCTGATGAGTACATTGGGGGCCCATCTCATTCATTTTCATCCCCCATATCACACCTGCTCTCTGCAGCCATTCAGAGTGCCAGTATAATTGTACAAAGGGATTTCTCGGCTTACTCAGTGGTTTATACATATGCCACCCAAACAGGTTTTGGGACCCCCTTCCATTCATGATACATGGCACAGGCCTAATTTGGTGCTGCTCATTACCGATTTGCTCTATACATGTATCACAACTCTTTGCAATGGTTGTGCAGGGAAAATATTACATCTGCCCAGCATCGGATTCATCATTTTACAACTGACTAGAGGGTCTGAGGTGGCGCTGCAACTCATCCTACAGGTAGCATACGACATGTCCACATCTACAAGCATTACATGGAGCACTCTACCGTATCTGCTATTGTCAAGCAAATGCAAAAGTAAGGACTTTGTATGAAAATGTGAGACTTACCAACTGCTCCACCAATCTCAATTCCCAGATGATCCAGCAGATCCTGCTCCCTTGAAACCAGATCTGCTCATTGATGTTTCAGTTGGTGGTCTTTCCTTCCACTGCCGAAGATTCTTGTGAGGTGGTGGAGCACCTTGCCCCTATTCAGCCGCTGTGCCTCTTTGGGGTAGCCAAGGATTACACAGCCAACCAGTTGCAGCATCAAAGGGAGGTAGTGCTGAACAAGCCAGAAGAACCCCCCCTGCTCATCGGAAGACATCCACGGCATCCTCCCTTTCCCAGACATTCTGCAAACGCAGTTCACCCAAAACAATAAAATAAAGAAAACCTAACCCAACTGCCCAAACTACCCCAACAACTATTCTACCCCAGACAAATACCCCACAATACTGAGACAAAAACAGTATAATTACACTACAAAAGAAAAATTTAAAGACAACTAAGGACAACACCTAAAAGACACAGCACAAGAAACACTACAAATATCCACCTACAACACCAGCTCCACACACCCTCACTCAGTCACAGATAATAAGACTGTGAAGTGAAAGTGAACTGACTGTACCATGTTTGGAGGTAGGATGTCCTGTTTCATCACTTCCTGGGCGTGTGTGTCACGTTTCCAGTCATGCGTTGTTTTTTTAAATGCATTACGGTTATGCATTGTTTTTCTCACCATTAGCATAAAAAGGACTGTGGTCCTGCGGTAGACGCTCAGGGGCTAGTCGTCTTTTAGCTTAGGGGTATTGTATGGTATATGAATGAAAAACTTTGAGGCATGACGGTCATGCGTGGATAATGCACCATGGTGCGTTCAGATGAGTGTGTACGTGTAATTGCTGGTCAGGGCCAGGTGTTATTTTACAAACATTGCAAAGTATAATTGATGCGTTTGCGTCATACATTTTTTACGCATGATGAAATTGCGTGGATTTTTGCATTGTAGGCCTTGAGTGCACCCTGATTAACTTAACATGTTACATGGGCTGTGCAACAATGTTGAATATGTGATATGGCAACAGTACTGTGTGAATGTCAAGTACTACCATTACGGTGACAATGGTATGTTGAACCTATAGGCTTGTTTATGAGTCTGCTGCATGCGATTACTCATACCTTGTGCATATGTGCACGTAGCTACTCTGTGTCCACATACATGTTGGCACATGTGTGCTATGTGTGTACACATGTGTATGTAGGCTAATTTGTGGGTGGACGACATTGTTAAGTCTGAGATACATACCTACAGCACAATATATATAGTGACCTATGTCCAAAACATGGTAAAGCATGTGACAAGCATGACAGTTTCTACTCAAAATATTCAGTGGACTTGGACTGCATTGACATCACATATACCCTGCCAGTTTGTGTGTGCATGTGTGTCCACTCTGTGGTGTATTGTATTTTACTTCATGTTGCTCTGCTACACATGTGCCATTTGGTCCCCCATGCATCTTAGTTGCAGGAGATTTTATGTACACATGTGTTGGTGAAGACTGGTATATGCTGTGTGTGTATAGACATGTGTTTTGTAATTTCTGTAACATATGATGACAGTGGTGTGTCTAAGGGACGTGAAACCTCAAATTACCATCTTCCTGCATGGACACATGTTGGCATTTGGCAAATGCATGCATTGTCACATCAATGCCACCTATGTTTCCGTATTTCAGAACACATGTGAAGATAATTTCTTACAGTCACTTATCCTGTTATACCTATACCCTTACTATTGTGCTAGGTTGCCTTTTGCTCAGAATCCATACACATTACCATGCTGAGCCACAAGAGTGGTACGTGTGTGCTGAGATAAGTGGCATATATGTGCATGCCATCAACTAGGCACTCACATTTGTCCACATCATGTTTGTTATGACTGTCACAAACAATGGCATACCTCTGTGTAACAGTGCTGCAGTCTGGCATAGATGGCAGCCTACTCATCATCGCAACTGTGAGAGTTTGCATGTCAACACAAACCCATGGTTGCATGTGAAGGGGCAAGTTAATGGAGCTCCAGTTTACTCAGCCCCCTGTACACATGGATTAGGCCCCTAACAATGTTATACGTTAATATAGCAATAGCAGTGGTGTGTGGGTTTATTGAGCAGGAACCTAGCCTCTTCATGATTGCTACTCAGCAGAAATATGCACACTCCCCAGCAGACAGACACTTGTACAATTGTGGTCATATAGACTAGGATATCACATTTTCCTCTAGCGTACTTGATGTCAGCTTTCCCCTCTCATGTACAGAGCTCAGGTGCTTGTGCATGTAGGACATGTGACATTATTTGATGTCCTTAGTTGTTTCGTTGGGCAGCTTTTTGGTCTTGTATATCTGTTGTGACTTCAATATTGGAAACGTGCCAGGGTTCAGATGGTGTTGTCTGTCACAGCATCCTGTCATGGTGGCATGAGATGGGCACATACCATAGTATGCTACTGCCCAACATGACTGGGTTATGTACTGACCTGCCCACCCTCTCTGTACATATGTGAAATATTGCAATGTAGACATTGATGTGTCATACAGTCAGTGTTGGTCTATGTGTGTTCCGGTATTGCCACCTACATTGCTCCCATTTGTTAGTCTGCTTGCACTTTGTACAAATATTCTACAGCAACATTGTCTGGTCATACATGGACATGATGCAATATGTGACTTGTGTAAATGGAAGATGTACACATCTCCTTCTATTGCCTACTTGATAGTTACAGTTCCATTAATGATATTCGTGAGATGTCATGAGTTACACACATGACATTGCTCCTGCCACAGCACAAGTGTTGTCTCCATTTTACCTCCTGTGTTGTATTTGAAAGCATCTGTGAGGGTCTCAAAGCTGTTCATCCAGAACCTCCATTGAACATGGGTATGCATTTCTTCAAGAATGCAACATTCTGGTAACTCTTAACATGAATGAATGATATTGAGGTGTGAAATCATCTCAGTGCTGTACAGTTCTGTAGGATACTGAACTGGTTTGTAGTGGGTACCTTGGGTATTTGCACCTTATACCAGGTCCAGTTATCCTTTATTAGTGAAGTAGTAGTCTTCTAGCAGCATAGGCTGATAGAGGTAGCTATAGCAGAGCAGCTTAGGCTGAACTAGGAGACATGCAAAGCTCATGCAATACCACTTATAGTTACCACATACTTATAACAAATAAAGACAATACTCAATGTTACCAAAAATAAAGGTAGTTTATTTGGGTGACACAGTACCAAAAATATCTTAGAGGCAATACTCCTTCTGGAGGTAAGTATTATACACAATATATACATTAGACACCAAAATAAGGCAAGTAATTAGACATAGGATAGTGCAAATAATAGGAAATGCTATAGAATGAAATAGGAGAAAATAGGTCTGGGGCAACACAAACCATATACTAAGAAAGTGGAATGCAAATCACAAATTCCCCCCTAGACAAGGGTAGTGTGTGCAGATCTGCTGGGAGACTAAAAATACAGTAAAGGTAAGTAAATTACCCCCCCTAGCAAAGCAGGAATAAAGTACTGCAGATTTCCTTAGGACACACTACACCTCGGGATATGGATTATTGCAGTAACCAACCAAGTCTGCAAACAACAACTGATGGATTCCTGGACCTGAAGACCTGCAAAAGAAGGGGACCAAGTCCAGAAGTCGAAAGAAGTTCCAGGAAGGACAGGAGCCCCTGCCAACCCAGAAGAGGGTGCAAAAGAAGAGTCCCACGTTGGACAAAGACTGCAGGAATGCACCCTAGGAAGATGCCAGCGGGTTCCTGCCTGATGCAAAAGATGTCCCACGACGTGAAAATGGATGCAGACATGATTTCGTGTTGGAAGTCGCCAACAAGCCTTGGTTATGACAAATGTGTGTTTTGCATAAAAATGGTGCTGGCTGGACCCAGGAGTGACCTGGGGGCCTCAATTCTGTATGAGGAGGAATGGGGGGTCTCAGCACTTCAGAGAGTCCCCAGGACACCAGGCAGCACCCACGGGAGTCCCAGGACAAGGGGACTAGGGAGGTGCAAAACGCGGTTGGTGCAGCACTACAAAAGAAGGGTCCCACACCGCCGGAGGTCAACTCAGCGAGTTGAGCGTTGCAGTATAGAGTGCTGGGGACCTGAGCCAGGCTGTGCACAAAGGAATTTTGCAAATAGTGCACAGAGGCCCCAGGAGGTGAAGACGACATGGTGCACAAGGGTACTGTTGCTCTCAGGGAAGGCAAGGTTTTACCTCCTCCAAATTGCGTCAGCAGGACCTCAGGACAGTCTGTGTTGATGGGGTCCACCCTCTGTGATTCTAGGAGCACACTCGTCGCTGTGAGAGGAGCCCAGGAGTACCTGTTGTCAACTTAGAAGGTGCCTGCGTGAGCAAGGGAGTGACTCCGTCACCCCACTGGAGATTTCTTCGGTTCTTCTGGTGCAGGATGAAGACAGTGAGTCCTCAGAGTGTGCACACCGTGGAAACTGTTGCAGTTGCTGGCTGGAGCTGAAGTTGCAGAAGAAATGCATTCCTGGAGCAGGCTGCGGTTGATCCGAGGTCAGAGAATGAAGTAGTAGTTGCAGAGGATTCCTGCTGGAAACTTGCAAGTAGAATCTGAAGCCCACAGGAGAGACCCTAAATAGCCCTGAGAGGGGAATTTGCTACCATATCATGTAAGGACCTATCAGGAGGGGTCTCAGACATAACCTGCTGGCACTGGCCACTCTGAGCCCTCCAGCGTGCCCCCAGACCATGAAAAGCAAGATGGCTGAAGTCTGGGACACACTGGAGGAGCTCTGGGCACCAACTCTACACTAGTGTTGATGGACATGGGAGTGGTCACTCCCCTTTCCTTTGTCCAGTTTTGCACCAGAGCAGGGGACAAGTGGTCCCTGAACTGGTGTAGACTGGGTTATGCAAGGAGGGCACCATCTGTGCCCTTCAAAGGATTTCCAAAGGCTACCCCCCCCCCCAGCCTGTAACCCCTATTTCCAAAGGGAGAGGGTGTAACACCCTGCTCTCAGAGGAAATGCTTTGTTCTGGCTTCCTAACGTTTGCGTAATTTCATGCAGACTGCAGTGGCAGTCCTGTGAAAAGGTTTTTTCTGAGCTCCTTATGAGTGGAAAAAGAAATGCTGCAGCCCATAAGGATCTCCTGGAACCCCAATGCCCTGGGTACCTAGGAACCATATACTAGGGACTTATAAGGGGGGGTCCAGTGTGCCAATTGAAATTGGTAAATGAACTCACTAGCTTACAGTGACAAATTTCAAAGCAGAGAGAGCATAAGCACTGAGGTTCTGATTATCAGAGCCTCAGTGACACAGTCAAGCACTATACAGACACACACATTAGGCCATAAACTATGAGCACTGGGGTCCTGACCAGTAGGATCCCAGTGAGACAGGCAAAAACATACTGACATACAGGTAAAAATGGGGGTAACATGCCAAGAAAGATGGTACTTTCCCACAAGTTCATTTGCCAATTGCTACATATATGGCTAGGTCTACTCCCACTCAGTTTGGTGTTATGTCTCAGACATTTTTCAACAATGCTGAACATAGTAGCACATCCTACACCTGATTGCGATGTTGGAGGCCACAACATGTACGGGACAATTTTTTACTGTTGCTTTCATGCACTTGTTCTGACAAGTGAGTGACAATGAGTGGGGTGTATTGCTTTGTGCTGTGTGATGTAGTTATACACAGCATACTAGGTCTACATGCTGACACGTCAAGAATAGTTGATACTGGCAAACCAGTTGCTACCTAGGACATACACCCTTACAGCAGTCTTCACATGTTTGCCTGGATTTACTCTCGGCATGTGTCAAGACAGCAGATTTGTGCAACAAGTGTGCACCACGTAAACACAGAGAATATTTAACACACTGCCTACATTCAACCCATATACAAATTTGGTGGTGCAGTGTCTCAATAAATCCATGGATTGTGACTATGGCTCATGTGTTTGGACAGTGATTCTGCACCCATAGCTGAATATAGAGTCAGGCAACCCATTGCACACTCCACAGCCAGCATGTGTGTGCCATACGTGAGGTACAGAACACCATGTGCCAGGGTTGAGGCCAATGGTAGTGCCAGGACACAATTCCACAGATAAACTGTGCAGGCTCAGCATCGGACATTGGTTACAATCCCTGGGCATTTACTGAAGGAGCACAGTTAGCAATGATGCTCCACCCTTGACATACCTGTATCATGCAGGCATTGCTACTGTCACCATGAGTTGTGACAGTGTTCTGTTCCTACATAACTTGATGTACATTTGTTGACAGCCCCTTCTGTATGTGTGCCCCCTTGCTTACATCCTGTTATGCATGGTGTTGTTGCGGTGAATGGGCTATGTATTAGCACCTTGCCCACTTGACGGAACAATATATGTAGTGGTGCATGGATCTAGACCTTCAGGAGTCACATGGCCGCAAACTGCGTTTCACTGATATGTGAGATGGTGGCAGTAGACCTTCTTACATCACAAACGATGTTGCTACCATACTTGTCACCTTTGTGTTACTTACCTGATCACTGAGGTTTGAGTTACATTCCAGTGGTGAATGTAGTGAAGAATGAGTAGACCAAGGAGAATCAGGTGCAAAGTGATTTATTTTATTTATGTGATGTTCATAGTATAGTGACTATGTGTAGAAGTTCTCAACAATGTGGAGTGTCCTACGAACGCATGCAGCTGTGTTCTGTTGTTCCCCCTCCACATTATGTGCTCCATCATCCTCCTCCTCCTCGTTGGGGGCATCAACCAGTTCATCCCAGGGGATATTTCTTGTGCAGGATTGCACATGCCAGAATTATCTTGCAAACAAGTGGTGGAGCATACAAGAGGCTTCCTCCTATCAGGACCAGGCACCTGAACCTGAATTGTAGGAGCCCAAATGTCCTCTCCACCACAATGCAAGTTTTCCTATGACCCTCTTTGTAGGCCAGCTCTTCCACCATTGTGGGATTGGCAAATTGGGTCATCACCCACAGCTATATGCCGTACCCTTGATAAGCTGCAAAGGATAGAGGGAAGATGTGTTGTACTTTTTTAGTTGGAGCGGTGACACAGACTTGCTTGTGGTATAGTGTGTGTTCCTGTTCTTGTAAAATGGTTTCATTGGACTGTGTTCATGGACATGCCAATCTTCGGTAGTAGCTCAAGGGCCTGGGAATATTTATTGATCCCAAAATGATGGTTATGATTTAGGTAAATGTGTTGTGTAGTCCATGTTTGAAGCAGTGTTCTATTGGTAGACAGAGCCTACCACCTCCTAGCACCATAATGGTGTCAGATGTTGAAACAACATGGTTGCCCTACAAAGCCAGACTGTGCCGTCCATGCTACCATGTGGCCCTATGCATGCAGTGTGACACTTTGTGACCCCTTGTGATGGATGATGGTTGTGCCAGCCACCAAGTGTACAAGAGTGTGTATCACACATTTGTAGGATGATGTCATTTGGTGCTTTTTAGAAATGGGGTCTTTGGTTGGGAGTCAGGTTAGCCCCTGTCCAAGCAAGGACCCTCACTGTAGTCAGGGTAAAGGAGAATAACCCTCAGTTAACCCCTGCTCACCCGCTTGGTAGCTTGGCACATGTAGGCAGGCTTAACTTCAGAAGCAATGTGTAAAGTATTTGTACCAACACACACAATATCTCAGTGAAAACACTACAAAATTACACAACACAGGTTTTAGAAAAATAGATAATATTTATCTAAACAAAACAAGGCCAAAGCAACAAAAATCCTACATACACAAGTCAAGAAATAAATTGTTAAAAAAATAAGATTCTTAGGGGGTCATTATGAACATGGCGGTCTAGACCACCATGCCAGCGGTGGCGGAAATTAGCACCACCGGCAAGGCGTTCTGGACCGCCATATTAAGAACACTGGTGGACTGCCACAGGCGGCCCTCCGCCACCGCCACCGCCAGGCTACCGCCGCCAGGCAGTCTGATGATGGCGGAGTTCTCTATTTGACAGGGCAGCACTGCAAGCAGCGCTGCCCTCCAGATAAATAACCCGTGTTCCTCCAGCCTTTCCCTAGCAGTTTCCCCCACCAGGGAAAGGTTGGTGGAAAAGGTGCTTCCGAGCTCCCTGGGGGCCCCTCCACTGCCCATGCACTTGGCATGGGAAGTGCAGGGGCTCCCCATGCACAGCCCTGTCGTGCAGGTCACTGCCAGATGTACGGGCAGTGATATGCGCGACGGGTGCTGCTGCACTATCCGCACAGAGGCATTGACGCTGGGCCGGCTGCCAGAAACACTGTTTCTACCTGCCGGCCCTGCGGAATGCTCTTTGTTGGGCCGGCGGGGTCTTCAACGGGCTGGCGGTGTGTGGTTAGACCCCAGCATGAACACGGCGGGAAATCCCACTGTGTTCATATTCAGGGCCTTAATCCTTAGAAAACTGTGAGAACGTTGTTAGCGTCCAAAAGTACCTGGGTAGAGTCAAAATAAAACTGCACGGGCAAGAGTGCATTGAAAAAGGCCAGCGATGCGTCAATTTCTTACCCGCAAGCAATAACGTGCATCAATCCTTCTCCAGTCGAGTCGGCGTGCGTCGTTTCTTCTCTCCGGCAAGAGAGAAATGCGTAGATCCGGACGGGCACTTTGGGTCCTAACAGGCTTTGCATTGTTTTCTGCAGCGATGTTGTGTCGAAATCAGGTCGCACGGTGTCAAGAAACCGTTCTGCATGGGGGCTTGCATCATTAACAGCAGCCACTGTGGGTGCTGCATGTTGCTTCTCCAGCCGCGATGCGTCGATCTTCCAGCCGCAATGCTAGGGGAGCGTCAATTTTTTACCACAAGCTCGGCTGCGCGTCCTTTCTTAGCTGCAAGACGGGTGGTGCGTCAAAAGTTCCACCGTGCGGCGGTCTTTGTGTGGATTTCTGTCCTTTTCCACCAGCTGCACTTTTCAAGGGCCCAGAGACAGGTTAGGGCACCACTTGGCAGGCAGGACTCTCAGTAGGAAGCCCATTGCTGGTAGAGAGAAGTCTTTGTTGTCCCTGAGACTTCAACAACAGGAGGCAAGCTCAGCTCAGGCCCTTGGAGATTCTACACCAGTGGGAAGTCACACAATAGTCAGTCTTTGTCCTCTCTCAGGTAGAAGCAGCTACTGCAGGCCAACCCAGCAAAGAACAGTCACAGGCAAAGGGGCAGTATGCCTCCTCTCCAGCTCTTCTCTTTGGAAGAGGTTCCACTTTGTTCCAGAAGTAATCTGATTTTGAGGGTTTGGGTAATCTTCTTATACCCCTTTCAGCCTTTGAAGTAGGCCTACTTCAAAGAGAAGTCTCTGTTGTTTTCAAGCTCCTGCCTTGCCCAGGCCAGGCCCCTGATCACACACCAGAGGGTTGGAGACTGCATTGTGTGAGGGCAGGTACAGCCCTTCCAGTTGTAAGTGACCACTCCTCCCCTCCCTTTAGCCCAGATGGCCCATCAGTGTAAGAGGCTGGCCTGGCTTATAGTGGGTACCTGATGGTACTTACACCTTGTGCCAGGTTCAGTTATCCCTTATTAGTATATTAGTAGTGTTCTAGCAGCTTAGGCTGAAATAGGTAGCTAAAGCAAAACAGCTTAGGCTGAACTAGGAGACATGCAAAGCTCCTACTACACCACTTATATCATATAGTATTATATCATAAGAATCACCATACTCAGAGTTACTAAAAATAAAGGTACTTTATTTTAGTGACAATGTGCCAAAAATATCTCGGAGGATGTACTCCCTTAGGAGGTAAGTAAAATACACAAAATATATGCACAAACCAAAATCAGGTAAGCAAACAGTGAGACAAATAGTGCAAACACTGTAGAATACAATAGGATGCAATAGGCCAAGTGGCAACACAAACCATATACTAAGAAAGTGTTATGCAAACCACTTAGGGACCCCTGGACTAGTATAGTGTGTAGAGGGTTGCTGGGAGTGTAAGGAAACACTAAGGGTGTCCAAGATACCCCACCCCAAGACCCTGAAAAGTAGGAGTAAAGTGATACTACTTTCCCAGAAATACACTAAACTTGTGATAGGAGATTCTGCAAAGACCACAACAGACTGCAAAGCACTGAAGACGGATTCCTGGACAAGAGGACCTGTAAAGGAAGGGAAGCAAGTCCGAGAGTAACAAGAGTGCCGGGGGGGGCAGGAGCCAACTAAACCCCTGATGAAGGTGCAAAATGGCTGCCTCTGGATGGAAGAAGCTGAGGATTCTGGAATAACAAAATGTGCCAGGAACTTCTCTTTTGTGCAGAACATGTCCCATGGAGTGCTGGAGGATGCAGAGCTGTTTCTTTGGAGAAAGACCGCAAGCAAGCCTTGCTAGCTGCAAAGATCGCGGTTTAAGAAAAAGGGTGATGCCCAGGCCCAGGAAGGACCAGGAGGTCGCCACTTGGAAGAGGACACAGAGGGGGCCCTCATCAACACAGAGAGCCCACACACAAGAAGGCAGCCATCACAGAAGTACTTGAACACGGGTTCAAGAAAACTGAGCACAGCGGTCATCTCAACACTACAAAAGAGGGTCCCATGAAGCCTATGGTCAACTCAGCAAGTTGAGCAATGTAGGACAGAGTGCTGGGGACCTGGGCTATGCTGTGCACTAAGGATTCCTTACAAAAGTGCACAGAAGCCCTAGCAGCTGCAGTTCACACAGTACACAGGATTACTGTCTGGTGAGGGGAGGAAAGGACTTACCTCCGCCAAATTTGGACAGTTGGACCACTGGACAGTCGGGGTCACTTGGGTCCACCACCTGTGTTCCAGGGGCCACACTCGTCAGGATGAGAGGGGTCCCGGAGTACTGGTGACGCTGAAGTTTGGTGCCGTCTGGAGCAGGGGGAAGATTTTGTCGACCCACAGTAGATTTCTTCTTGGCTTCCAGTGCAGGGTGAAGGCAGACAGCCCCCAGAGCATGCACCACTAGGAAACAGTCGAGAAAGCCGGCAGGATTAGGTGCTACACTGTCGCTGGTAGTCTTCTTGCTATTTTGTTGCAGTTTTGCAGGCGTCCTGGAGCAGTCAGCGGTCGATCCTTGGCAGAAGTCGAAGAGGGAGATGCAGAGGAACTCTGATGAATTCTTGCAAGTCGTTATCTGAGGAAAAGCCCACAGGAGAGACCCTAAATAGCCCTCAGAGGAGGATTGGCCACCTAGTGAAGTAAGCACCTATCAGGAGGGGTCTCTGATGTCACCTGCTGGTACTGGCCACTCAGAGGCCTACACTGTGCCAACACACCTTTGGATTCAAGATGGCAGAGGTCTGAGACACACTGGAGGAGCTCTGGGCACCACTCCTGGGGTGGTGATGGACAGGGGAGTGGTTACTCCCCTTTCCTTTGTCCAGTTTTGTGCCAGAGCAGGGACTGGGGGTTCCCTGAACTGGTGTAGACTGGCGTATGCAAGGAGGGCACCATCTGCGCCCTTCTAAGCATTTCCAGAGGCTGGGGGAGGCTTCTCCTCCCCAGCCCTTAACACTTATTTCCAAAGGGAGAGGGTTTAACACCCTCTCTCAGAGGAAATTCTTTGTTCTGCTTTCCTGGGACTGGGCTGCCCAGACCCCAGGAGGGCAGAAGCCTGTCAGTGGGTTGGCAGCGGCGGTAGCTGCAGAGAAATCCCCAGAGAGCTGGCTTGGCAGTACTCAGGGTCCATAGTGGAGCCCCGGGGATGCATGGGATTGGCACCCCAATACCAGATTTTGCATGGGGGGACAATTCCATGATTTTAGACATGTTACATGGCCATATTCGGAGTTACCATTGTGAAGCTACACATAGGTATTGACCTATATGTAGTGCACGCGTGTAATGGTGCCCCGCACTCACAAAGTCCAGGGAAATTGCCCTGAACTATGTGGGGGCACCTTGGCTAGTGCCAGGGTACCCTCACACTTAATAACTTTCCTCATAACCTTCATTAAGTGAAGGTTTGACATACAGGTGACTTATAAGTTACTTAAGTGCAGTGTAAAATGGCTGTGATATAACGTGTGCGTTATTTCACTCAGGCTGCAGTGGCAGTCCTGTGTAATATTTGTCTGAGCTCCCTATGGGTGGCAAAATAAATGCTGCAGCCCACAGGGATCTCCTGGAACCCCAATACCCTGGGTACCTAAGTACCATACACTAGGGAATTATAAGGGTGTTCCAGTGTGCCAATTAGAATTGGTAAAAAAATTCCTAAGCCTATAGTGGCAATTTTAAAAGCAGAGAGAGCATAAGCACTGAGGTTCTGGTTAGCAGAGCCTCAGGGACACAGTTAGTCACTACACAAGGTCATACGATCAGGCCACAAACTATGAGCACTGGGGTCCTGGCTAGCAGGATCCCAGTGAGACAGGCAAAAAGAAACTTACATACATGTGAAAAATGGGGGTAACATGCCAGGCAAGATGGTACTTTCCTGCACAATCCCCCCCCCCCAAACGAGGGACAATAAGGCTAAACTTGCCCAGATGAGTCTTCATTGTCTAAGTGGAAATATTCTGCATTGGAGTGGGTACTCCCAGGTCTATATTCCACTGGTGTAGTCCATTCCCTGAAGGGAGATGGACCACCTCAACAATTTAGAATTTTCACCTTTCATTTCTTTAAGCCATAATAGAGGTTTGTGGTCTGTCTGAACAATACAGTGAGTACCAAACAGGTATGGTCTCAACTTTTTCAGTACCCTGGCCACAGCAAAGGCCTCCCTCTCTATGGCAGACCAACGCTTTTCTCTAGGGGTCATCCTCCTGCTGATAAAATCAACAGGTTGTTCCTGGCCCTCAGTGTTAAGCTGTGATAGAACTGCCCCTACCCCTAATTCAGAAGCATCAGCCCGGACTATAAATTTCTTGGAGTAACAAGGGCTATTTAGGACAGGTGCAGAGCTTTAGCTCATCAAAAGCCTTCTGACAGCTGGCTGTCCTCAATACCTTTTTAGGCATCTTTTTACTAATGAGGTCATTAAGAGGGGCTGCTATTGAGCCACAGTTCTTAATGAACCTCTTATAGTACACTGTGAGGCCTAAGAAGGCTCTCACCTGGGTTTGAGTTGTAGGGGGAGCCCATTCCATAATGGTCTGGATCTTCCCCTGCAGTGGTGCAATCTGTTCCCCATCTACCACACCTACCAGGTGGCCCAGATAAACCACTTTCCCCTGCCCGATCTGGTACTTTGAAGCCTTGATAGCGAGGCTTGCCTTTTGCCGGGCCTCCAAAACTTTCCATATGTGGACTAGGTGATCATTCCACGTGGAGCTAAAGACAGCTATATCATCTAGATATGCTGCACTAGGGGCCAGATGAAGGTAGGAAAAAATTAGCGAGGCGGAAATTGCGAGTCGTTGCGACTCGCAATTTCCGACTCGCTAAATGGTATCCAAGAAGAAAAAGCGACTTCAATTTGCAACTCGCAAATGAAGTCGCACCGCAGATTGCGAGTCCGCTGTTTGCGAGGTCGCTTTTTGCGACCACGCTAAAAACAAACACGCAAATTGCGAGTGGGTGTTGCAAATTGCGACTGTGCTGCAAATTGAATGCAGGTGCAGAAGAACACTCTGGAAAACACTTCCTGGCTCCTGATGATGACATCACAGCCAGGAAGTTTACAAATACACCTGGGAGGAGGGAGGACCACACCCATTTTAAACTGCTGAACTGCAAACAGGGGGAACAGCAGCTACCATGGCAGAGACACCTAGAAAGCGCAAATTGAAATTTGCAGAAAAAGAGCTGGAGGTGCTGACTGAGGAATGCTGCCAGCACCATGAACAACATTTTGGGACGGCAGTCCTCAGTGTGCCAGAGGTGGAAAAGAAAAGAATCTGAACCAAAATACAGGACAAGGTGAACTCCATGGGTGTGAGCCACCGGAGTATAGAAGAATTGAAGAAACTGTGGTATGACCTGCGCTCCCGGACCAAGGTGAGGGTGGCAGAGCGGCTCCGGGAGATGAGGGGCACTGGAGGGGGACCATCCACTATACCACCACCCACACCCCTGGAGGAAAGAGTGGACGAAACCTTGGAGCCAGAGGCAGTGTGCGGGATGGGAGAGCTGGACACATCAGAGCCAGGACCATCAACCGGTGAGTACCATGAGACATGCATGTACACCCATATATGCCATACCCCCACCCACCTTGTACACAGCAGCATGAACAACCAAAATAGCTCCATTTCAGAGTAGCAACCACCTGCATGGTGCATTATGGGCAATGTAGTCAAGTAGGCAGTTGATAGGCAACAGTTTATTAGGAAGTTGATAACAGATGGTAGATACTGACAGTGTGTTCCCTATGTCCCACAAGTCTCCCACACAACACCACCTCCAGCCAAAGCGTCCAGGGGCCACAGGTCAGCCACCAGCCTGCAGAGGACTCAGGACCAGCCACCACAGGGACCTGCACCACCCAAACACAGTCCCCTCATGATGCACCAGTTGCCATACTGGTGAGTGAGCCAGCACCCGGTCCCAGCCACAGTGCCGGTGTAGAGGACACGGAGCCTCCACTGCGTCGCAGGCGACGTCTAAATGTCCCTCCAGTGCCGCAGGCTGAGACAGGGGACGCCTCCATGTCGGCCGCCAAGGCTGCACTCCTACGTGGTCAGCTCCTGCAGACACAGGAGATAAGGAAAATATCAGGGGCCATGCGGCGCATGGAACAGAACCAGAACAGTGGGCTGCAACTGGTACACACAGAGCTGCAACAACTCAATACCCATGTAGGCGACCTTGCACTCTCAATGAGACAACTGGTGGCAGAACTGATCACTGAGAGAGAGGGTGCAAGGCGCCGTGACAGGCAGCTAATGCTCCGGCTGGACCGCATGTCTGCCTCCATCGTCAGGCTGGCAGTGAACACCACTGACCTGTCACGGCGCACGGTCAGCCTCCAGGTAGACATGGGCCACTTTGCCAGTGATGTGGCACGTGGACTGGGACGTCTCAGCCACCCCGTAGATCTCATGGAGGCACGACAGGTGGCTAGGGGCACGGCAGACACGCCGCAGGACAGCGAGGAGGGCTCCACCGTTAGCAGTGTCTTAGCCAGTGACACTAGGGTGTTGCGCAGTGGTAGCGCAAGGCAGGGCACTGCTGACACACCAGGAACCAGCCATGCTGGGCGAGGCCGGCGTAGAGTGTGAGCTCCGCACTGTCCTGGAGTAGAGGCACGTGAGGTTAATGTGTCCTCATGCCAGGTGGACTTTTACAGCCCCTGAACTGTAGTTTATGTATATAGTTTTTTTGGTGCACATTATTAAATTCCTTGTTTGTTCCACTTCACACCTGGACTCTTTGTGTGTGACATTAGTGAGTGTGGTGACAGTTAGCAAGTACCTTCCAAAGTATTGGTTTGCAATGTGGTCCCGTCTCAGTCTGCCTTGATTTGCAATGCTTCTTTCCCCATGATGGCGATGTGGTAGCTCTTGCTCGTCATCCTCCGAATCTGGGTCTTCTGGGGTGAGATGTAGCCCACGTCTGGTGGCAATGTTGTGCAGGATAGCGCATGCGCCAACGATCTTGAAAGCTGTTATTCGGGTATACTGGAGGGCACCTCCACTTCTGTGAAGGCATCTGAATCTTGCCTTCAGCAGTCCAAAGGTCCTCTCTATGATATTTTGGGTCCTCCTATGTGCACTGTTGTATCGCCTCTCTGTCTCATTGCTGGGTGTTAAGTACGGGGTAAGTATCCATGGTCGTAGTGCATATGCACTGTCACATGTTTGGCACAAAATGTACAATGTTAGCTGGGCATAGATGTGTTCCACATTGACCTGTGTGTATGTCTTCAAGGTGTATTCAGCTATACCTAGGAGGTATCCGTCTCCAAACTCCCCACGTTCTAGGCGTTGGTGTAGCCCACTGTGCCTGAAAATGCAGGAGTCATGTGTGCTCCCTGGAAATTTGGCAACCATGTCAGTGATAACATAATGTGAGTCACATACCACCTGGATGTTCAGTGAGTGGGTACACTTCCTGTTGCGGAACAGATATTCCAGATTTGCAGGAGGGCATATTTGTATATGTGTCCCGTCTACACACCCTATTACATGTGGGAAGTTGGCAATCCTGTAGAATTCCAACTTGGTGCTGTTGATTTCTGCCTCATTCCTGGGTAGGTATATGTATCTGGACATGTGTGTGAGTAAGGCATCTATGAATGCTCTGAAGCAGTGGTTCCCAACCTTTTGACTTCTGTGGACCCCCACTTTCTCATTAATGGAACCCAGGGACCCCCACTGAATCATCAGTGGAATCCGGGGACCCCCACTGAGTCATTACTGGAAGCATGAGACCTAATTTGTCAATATTTGTTAATATTTTTAATTTTCTAAGCAGTCGCGGACCCCCTGAGAAGGCTTTGCGAACCCCCAGGGGTCCCCGGACCACAGGTTGGGAACCACTGCTCTGAAGAACCGTGAGAGTGCACTTTGGGCTACCCCACCTGCCACGACAATGACCCCCTGATAGCTACCCGAGGCCAAGAGGTGCAGTGAGCATAGCACTTGTACGTGTAGGGAAGGCGCAGCCGTGCACAGTCTGGCGTTGAAGCTGCGGATTGAGTAAATCTATTAAATCTAGCATTGCTGCACTGCTAAGTCTGTATTTATCATAAATCTCCTCCTCAGTTTGTTGGAAAAGTGTCTGTCTGGTTCTGTATATCTTCTCTTGTCTTTGGCTCCTCCTCCTCATCTGCTATGCGGCGTGGGCTCTCCTCCTCATTGCTATCACATTTATCTCCGCCATCTTGAGTAAGCCAGGTGCCTTCTAGGTCTCCTTTTATACTTTGGTTCTGGTTACCACCTGCTCTGAGTTAGTGGTAAATTGGAAGTGCAAAATGGGCTTTTTGCGACTAGTCGAAATTTGCGAGTGGCTATTGCATTTGGTTTGCGACTCGCAAATTGAGACTTCCTATTTGCAGGTCGCAAAATGGGGTCGCTTTTTTGCGAGTCGGTAATGGCTCGCGTCGCATTTTGTGAGTCGGCAATGGAATTTGTGAATCCCGTTTCCGATTTTGCGGGGTCGCAAATTGCGATTCGGGCCATTTGCGACTCGCAAAAGTTTTCTACATCTGGCACTAAAAGCTTCCAACCCTTGAAGTAAGATTTATAGGCAGCCTGACCAGGGACTGCATTAAACAAGAGGTTCAGAAAATGTCAGACTTAGGAGTGATTGATCCTTCAGAAAGCCCATGGGCTAGCCCAGTAGTGCTTGTTCCAAAACCTCACAGTAAGGATGGTAAAAGAGAGATGAGGTTTTGTGTTAACTATAGAGGGCTCAACCAAGTAACCAAGACAGATGCTCGCCCTATACAAAGGGCAGATGAACTGATAGATACACTGGCTTCTGCCAAGTATCTAAGCACTTTTGATTTAACTGCAGGGTATTGGCAGATTAAATTATCAGAAGATGCTAAATCCAAAACTGCATTTTCAACCATTGGAGGGCACTATCAATTCATTGAGATACCCTTTGGTCTTAAGAATGCACCTGCCACTTTTCATAGGTTGGTGAACACAGTCCTGCAAGGGTTGGAAGGCAAAAGGCAGGCCTCACTATCAAGGCTTCAAAGTGCCAGATAGGGAGGGGAAAGTGATTTATCTGGGCCACCTGGTAGGTGGGGAACCGATTGCGCCACTGCAGGGGATGATCCAGACCATTATGCAATGGGCTCCCCCTACAACTCAAACCGAGGTGAGAGCCTTTCTAGGCCTCACAGGGTACTATAGGAGGTTTATTAAGAATTATGGCTCCATTGCAGCTCCTCTTAATGCCCTCGCTAGTAAGAAGATGCCTAAAAAGGTATTGTGAACAGCTAGCTGTCAAAAAGCTTTTGATGAGCTCAAACAGGCCATGTGCTCTGCACCTGTCCTAAAAAGCCCTTGCTACTCCAAAAAGTTCATAGTCCAGACTGATGCTTCTGAATTGGGGGTTGAGGCAGTGCTATCACAGCTTAATACTGAGGGCCAGGATCAACCTGTTGCTTTTATGAGCAGGAGGTTGTACCCTAGAGAAAAGCATTGGTCTGCCATAGAGAAGGAGGCCTTTGCTGTGGTCTGGGCACTGACAAAATTGAGACCATAACTATTTGGTACTCACTTTATTGTTCAGACAGACCACAGACCTCTACTTTGTCAAAAACAAATGAAAGGTGAAAACTCGAAATTGTTGAGGTGGTCCATCTACCTACAGGGAATGGACTATACAGTGGAACATAGACCTGGGAGTACCCATTCCAATGTAGATGGACTCTCCAGATATTTCCACTTAGACAATGAAGACTCATCTGGGCAAGGTTAGCATTATCGTCCCTGGTTTTGGGGTTGTGTAGGAAAGTACCATCTTGCCTGGCATGTTACCCCCATTTTTTTGTGTGTCAGTTTGTTTTTGCCTGTGTCACTGGGATCCAGCTAGCCAGGACCCCAGTGCTCATAGTTTGTTGCCTATATGCGTTCCCTGTGTGATGCCTAACTGTATCACTGAAACTCTGCTAACCAGAATCTCAGTGTTTATGCTCTCTCTGCTTTTACAATTGTCACTGCAGGCTGGTGACCATGTTTACCAATTCTGATTGGCACACTGGAACACCCTTCTAATTTCCCAATATATGGTACCTAGGTACCCTGGGAATTGGGGTTCCAGGAGATCCCTATGGGCTGCAGCATTTCTTTTGCCACCCATAGGGAGCTCCGACAATTCTTACACAGGACTGCCACTGCAGCCTGAGTGAAATAACGTCCACGTTATTTCACAGCCATTTTACACTGCACTTAAGTAACTTATAAGTCACCTATATGTCTAACCTTCACTTGGTGAAGGTTAGGTGCAAAGTTACTAAGTGTGAGGGCTCTCTGGCACTAGCCAAGTGCCCCCACATTGTTCAGGGCAGTTTCCCCGGACTTTGGGAGAACGGGGACACCATTACACGCATACACTACATAAAGGTCAATACCTATATGTAGCTTCACAATGGTAACTCCGAACATGGCCATGTAACATGTCTATGATCATGGAATTGTCCCCCCAAAGCCAAATCGGGTATTGGGGTGCCAATCCCATGCATCCCCGGGGCTCCAGCATGGACCCCGGGTACTGCCAAGCTAGCTCTCCGGGGTTCGCTCTGCAGCTACTGCTGCTGCCAACCCTCAGACAGGTTTCTGCCCTCCTGGGGCTTGGGCAGCCCAGTCCCAGGAAGGCAGAACAAAGAATTTCCTCTGAGAGAGGGTGTTACACCCTCTCCCTTTGGAAATAGGTGTTAAGGGCTGGGGAGGAGTAGCCTCCCCCAGCCTCTGGAAATGCTTTGAAAGGCACAGATGGTGCCCACCTTGCATAAGCCAGTCTACACCGCTTCAGGGAGCCCCCAGCACCTGCTCTGGCGCGAAACTGGACAAAGAAAAGGGGAGTGACCACTCCCCTGTCCATCACCACCCCAGGGGTGGTGCCCAGAGCTCCTCCAGTACGTCCCAGACCCCTGCCATCTTGAATGCAGAGGTGTGAGGGCACAATGGAGACCTCTGAGTGGCCAGTGCCAGCAGGTGATGTCAGAGACCCCTCCTGAGAGGCTCTTACCTGGTTAGGTAGCCAATCCTCCTCTGAGGGCTATTTAGGGTCTCTCCTGGGGGTTCCTCTTCAGATAACGAATGCAAGTGCTCACCAGAGTTCTTCTGCATCTCTTTCTTTGACTTCTGCCAAGGATCGACCACTGACTGCTCCAGGACTCCTGCAAAACCACAACAAAGTAGCAAGAAGACTACCAGCAACATTGTAGCGCCTAATCCTGCTGGCTTTCTTCACTGTTTCCTGGTGGTGCATGCTCTGAGGGCTGTCTGTCTTCACCCTGCACTGGAAGCCACGAAGAAATCTCCTGTGGGTCGACGGAATCTTCCCCCTGCTAACGCAGGCACCAAACTTCTGCATCACCAGTCCTCTGGGTCCCCTCTCATCTCGACGAGCTTGTTCCCTGGAACACAGGAGCTAGATCCAAGTAACCCCGACAGTCCAGTGGTCCTTCTGTCCAAATTTGGTGGAGGTAAGTCCTTGCCTCCCCGTGCCAGACAGTAATCCTGTGTACTGCGTGATCTGCAGCTGCTAGGGCTTCTGTGCACTTTTGCAAGGATTCCTTCATGCACAGCACAGCCCAGGTCCCCAGCATTCCATCCTGAATTGCTCAACTCGCTGAGTTGATCACCGGCTTCGTGGGACCCTCTTTTGTTGTGTTCAGATGACCGCCATGCTCAGATTTCTTGAATGCCTGTTCAAGTACTTCTGCAGGTGCTGCCTGCTTCTGCATGGGCTCTCTCTCTTGCTGAGCGCCCCCTCTGTCTCCTCCTCCAAGGGGCAACCGCCTGGTCCTTCCTGGGCCCTGGCAGCACCTATTATCTTCAACCATGACTGTTGCAGCTAGCAAGGCTTGTTTGCAGTTTTTTGCATGGAAACAACTCTGTGTCCTCTAGCACACATTGGGACATCTTCTGACCAAAGGAGAAGTTCCTGGCACCTTCTGTTGTTGTAGAATCTTTGGCTTCTTCCACCCAGAGGCAGTCCTTTTGCACCTTCATCCGGGATTTAGTGGGCTCCTGCCCCCCCCCGGACACATGCGAGACTCTTGGACTTGGTCCCCTTCCTTTGCAGGTCCTCAGGTCCAGGAATCCGTCTTCAGTGCTTTGCAGTCAGTTGTTGCCTTTGCAGAATCCCCTATCTCGACTTCACTGTCTTTCTGGGGTAGTAGGGTAACTTTACTCCTACTTGTCAGGGTCTTGGGGTTGGGTATCTTGGACACCCTTAGGCCCGTATTTATACTTGTTTTGCGCCGCATTTGCGTCGTTTTTTGATGCAAAAATGGCGCAAACTTGCAAAATACCATTGTATTTTGTAGGTTTGCGCCGTTTTGCGTCAAAAAGCGGCGCAAATGCGGCGCTAAAAAAAGTATAAATACGGGCCTTAGTGTTTTCTTACAGTGCCAGTGACCCTCTACACAGTACACTAGGCCTGGGGTCTATTTGTGGTTCGCAATCTACTTTTGGAGTATATGGTCTGTGTTGCCCCTAGACCTATTGTCTCCTATTTCATTTTCTTGTGTTCTACAGTGTTTGCACTACTTTTCTAACTGTTTACTTACCTGATTTTGGTTTGTGTGTATATTTTGTGTATATTACTTACCTCCTAAGGGAGTATATCCTCTGAGACACTTTTGGCATATTGTCACTAAAATAAAGTACCATTATTTTTAGTAACTCTGAGTGTTGTGTTTTCTTGTGATACAGTGCTATATGATATAAGTGGTATAGTAGGAGCTTTGCATGTCTCCTAGTTCAGCCTAAGCTGCTCTGCTATAGCTACCTCTATTAGCTTAAGCTGCTAGAACACTACTAATCTACTAATAAGGGATAACTGGACCTGACACAAGGTGTAAGTACCATCATGTACCAACTATAAGCCAGGCCATCCTCCTACACCCACCTTATAAGGGGAAAACTATGTTGCTATTTGTACAGCAAAATCTTTAAGCATAGGATTGGCACACTGCCATCCTAGCCAAGCTGTTAAATAACAGAGGCCTCTCAATACTCCAGGCACACTATTACAGCTTTGAATTGGTAAAATAACATCCAAGCCAACATAGAATGAAGAAAAGGAAGACCTGACATGTGTTCCACTACCTTTATAGCTCTTCAGAGTGGATTAACTTTGTCCAGACAAAAGGGAACACCCAGTATAAATCAAAATAAATTCCTTTCAGGGTTACAGTGACTCATAAATTATGCAAATAAAAAGAGGACTCTAGGTATTTCCCAAGTTTAGGTACAGAACAGCTTCAGAAAGGAGCACCCTCTAACATCAGCAGCACTCTAAATTTGCTCAGCTCAACTGTCTGTTTTTCAAGCAGAGGATGAGCACAGTGCCATCCACGTCTAGCTCGAAAGGGACAAAGGCCCTCATTACAACCGTGGCGGTCGGTGATAAAGCGGCAGTAATACCGCCAACAGGCCGGCGGTAACAAAAATGGAATTATGACCACGGCGGAAACCGCTCAGACAGACAGCCACTTTGACACACCGACCGCAACGGCGGTTGCAACAAGCACCGCAGCGGTAACCGGCAACAGCCAGGCGGAAGACAATGTACCTCCCACTCTATTATGACAGGCCTATCCGCCACTTTTTCCGTGGCGGTACCAACAACATCAAAAGCACAGTGGAAACAGTACACAGAAGGCAAAGGACTCACCCCTGGAGAAACAAGGAAAAACTACTCCGCCATGGAGTCTGAGTTGCAGGTATTCCCCATGCTCGTTTATCTCCTTCTTCACTATGAACACCAGCGCCGGCGAAGACGACCACGGTGAGAACTGCCGCCTAGCACACAGGGATGGGGGAAGGAAAAAGAGAGTGACACACACACATGCTACACGCAACACCCCCAACCCGACACCATACACATAACCAGATGCAGTAACATTACATATTCACTGCGTACCCCTCAGGAATAATGCAAGGACAAAAGGAATTGATTGAAGTGAGTGTAAAGATAAAAGATAAAAGTGTAGAAAATCGTGCTCTAAAATCAAAACAGTATATACATATATACAAACGGAGGGACACTGACCATTCCACAATGTCCGTGGGCCACAGGGCCACATCACATAGGCCAAGGCCCCACTTGACTCCTGCAACAACACAGAGAGAACACCGCAGGGGCATCAAGTCGAAAATACACAGGCACCTCAGGGGGACGGGGAACGGAGGGCACCTCAGCTGGAAGATGCTATAACACCACTGGTCCTGGAGGGGGCAACATGCCCTGTGCGATGTCCTGGGGCGTGCAAGGCCACAGTCTCTCAAGTGGGTAGTTTGCCCACGGCTTGGTCCTGGGGAGTGCAAGGCCACAGTCTCTCTAGTGGGTGGTTTGCCACTGCTTGGTCCTGGGGAGTGCAAGGCCACAGTCTCTCAAGTGCATGGCTTCTCCACTAGTTCTGGAGGGGGCCTTGTGCCCAGTGTGCTTCATCCTGGCAAGGATGGGGTGAGTGGATGGCTTCTTCCACTGGTTTTGGAGGGGGCCTTGTGCCCAGTGTGCTTCATCCTGGCAAGGATGGGGTAAGTGTATGGCTTCTTCCACTGGTTCAGGAGGGGGCCTGGTGCCCAGTGTGCTTCATCCTGGCAAGGATGGGGTGAATGGATGGCTTCTTCCCCTTGTTCTGGAGGGGGCCTGCACCCAGTGTGCCTCATCCTGGCAAGGATGGGGTGAGTGGATGGCTTTTCCACTGGTTGTAGAGGGGGCCTTGTGCCCTGTGATGCAGCACTTGGGGAGTGCAAGTTCACAGTCTCTCCTCTGGGTGTCACACCAACAGGATTTACAGGCTCCATGATGCACCACAGTCCATGGAAGCAGGACTACACATTGCCCGCCGGTGGTGACAGCTGCTCAGTGGTAGCAGTGACGGTGCTGGTGTCGGTGCTGCCAGTAGTGGTGAGAGGCTCCAGCCCTTCCCATGCAGCCTCGGATGGCTGCCACCTGGGCTCTGCTGCTGCTGGCAGTGGTGCTGGTGGCGGTGCTGGCAGTGATGGTGGGAGGCTCCAGCCCATCCCCTGCAGCCTCGGACGGCTGCCCACTGGGGCTGGTGCTGCTGGCAGTGGTGCTGGTGGCGGTGCTGGTTTTAGGAATGCCAGTGGTGGTAGGAGGCTCCAGCCCATCCCCTCCAGCCTCCGACGGCTGCCGACTGGGGCTGCTGCTGCTGACAGTGGTGCTGGCAGGGGTGCTGGTGGCAGTGCTGATGGTGGTGCTGGTATTGGGAATGCCAGTGGTGGGGCGAGGCTCCAGCCCATCCCCTGCAGCCTCGAACGGCTGCCCACTCGGGCTGATGCTGCTGGCAGTTGTGCTGGCAGTGGTGATGGTGGTGGTGCTGGTGGTGGTGCTGGTGGCAGTGCTGCTGTCGGGAATGCCAGTGGGGGGAGGATCCAGCCCTACTCCTGCAGCCTCAGACGGCTGAACCGCCATGATTGGTGTTGGGTGCTCAGAATCAGTCCCAGCACCAGGCCTCCTGTCCTTGCCTGCAGGGGCAGGCCCCTTGCCCTTGGCAGCTGGTGGTGCCTCCTTGCCCTTGCCCTTGGCAGCTAGTGGTGCCTCCTTGCCCTTGGCAGCTGGTGGTGCCTCCTTGCCCTTGGCAGCTGGTGGTGCCTCCTTGCCTTTCCCCTTGGCAGCTGGTGGTGCCTCCTTGCCTTTCCCCTTGGCAACTGGTGCAGGCACACTGTCAGTGCTGATGGCTGGTTCCCTAGAGCCTCTCACACCTGCAGTAGCTGCTGACACTACTGTGGCCGTGGACTGGGTGGCTGAGGTGCTCGGTTGGGTTCTGACCACCCTGGCCCGACGAGAAGGACGGGGGAAGAGGGGAAGGGAAGAGGTCAACGGCGGAGAGGAAAAGCTTCTTAGGGACACTGGGGTGGGAAGACGATGAAGGTATGGGAGTGGGGGAAGAGGGAGTGGTTGTAGGAGGTGTATGTCTGCTGTGTTTAAGTGTAGGTGCATGGGCTGGATGCTGTTGTGAGGTGGATGGCTGTTGGAAGTCTGAGTGCTTGCATTTGTGTACTTTGGGAGGAGGGGGCACAGACACAGTAGGAGAGGACACAGGGACGTGTGCATGGATGTGGGGGTGGTGACTGCCAGTGAGGGATGTGCAGTGATAGGCGTGATGGTGATGGGGTAGTGGATAAGGATGTAGTGCATGCAGGTGTGAGTGGAGATGCTACCGGGAGAGTCGTGGACGAGGAGGAGGAGGGGGACACAGTGAAGGCAGTGGATGTTGGTGTGACTGCATCTGGAAGGTGTTTGTGTGAGTGCCTGTGGGATGATGTGTGGTGCTTGTGTTTGCCTGAGCCACTCCTGTGTGTTGTCTTGGGTGCATGGTGGTCTGAATGTGTGATTGGGATAGGTTGTGGTTGAGGGGAATGGGACTGGGTAGAGGAAGTTGGAGGGGCAAGGCTAGAGACAGGGACAATGGCTGCCATCAGGAAGGAGGCCAGAGCCTGGATTGATCTCTGTTGGGCCGCCATGCCAGAGTGAGTGCCCTCCAGCAATGCATTTGTTTGTTGCAAATGGCCTGCCAGCCCCTGGATGGCATTCACTATAGTTGACTGCCCAACAGAGATGGATTTCAGGGGGTCGCTAGCCTCCTCACTCAGGGCAGCAGTGCTGACTGGGGCAGGGCCTGAGGTGCCTGGGACAAAGGAGATGCCCACCCTCCTGGGTGAGCGGACATGGGAAACTCGCTGAGGGGCTGCTGGGAGGGCGGTGCTGGTACGGGGGTAGCAGCTGTACCTGTAGTTGGGGTGGGCACAGCGGTGTCCACCACCAGCAAGGAGCTTCCATCGGAGGAGGTATCACTGTCAGAACTGTCCTCTCCTGTGTCCGCCGTGGTACTCCCCTCACCATCCGTCCCACTTGTTCCCTCACCATCGGTGGATTTAGCCTCCAGGGTCCTGTGGGATGCAGCTCACTCCATCACCGCTGCCTTTGCTCCTCTGCCAGATGATGCTAATGCACACAAGGACAGGATGACAAAACAAGAAAGGGGGGGGAGAGACAAAGGATACACTGGGTCAATGACTGCACCAACTCCACCGTTGGTGTACACAGCACCCTCACACAAAGGGAACAGGCCTACGCACTATGCATGGCCCTATCACTGAAATGGCTACTCAACAAGGAATGAGGAGGGGTACACACCGCCAACTGCAGCACACCTGGGACCCACGCAGCCCTGACCAGTATTGAATACTAACAAGCTAGGTAAGCAGTATTTCACAATCAAACCCATGGCCACCAGAGGACCTATGCTGCTATGTCAGGCCTGGCCTAGGGGCACCCACTGACACACAAACACCACCCGGATACCACTCGTCCAGCCTTGAGTTTCAATGATAGACACTGTTCTCACCCCCTTGTGGCTGCTATGATGCCCTTAAGCACCCATCGAGCTCAGGGTTGGCCACTGCCAGTATGCGGGCCATCAGGGGGGTTAGGGTCCGAGGGGCACCCCTTCCTCGTTGGGAGGCCATCCCCTGCTGGGCCTGTGTGGGCTTATGTGCCCAGCGTCTCAGGTCCTCCCACCATTTCCGACAGTGGGTGTTCGCCTGCATAGACTCCCAGGGTCCGCACCTCCTTGGCGTTTGCACACCATATTCCCTTCTTTTGATGGGCACTGACCTGTAGAGGCAATACAGACAGGAGAACACCATTAGACAAACAGTCCAGTCAATCCCACAAATGACCCACCGCACCAGTTTTCATCACCATTGGCACACATATAGCCCAGCACACAACGTGTACATCGCAAATAGGACATTCACCCACCCCCCTTACATGAGGCCTTCACACACACAACTCCATGCATTCATGCCACATGTCTACAGTGTACCAACAGTCCGTGTTGGGGTAGGACCCTATCCACCAGTCGCTCCAGCTCCTCAGAAGTGAACACTGGGGCCCTTTCCCCAGTCACACGTGCCATGGTAGGTTCCAGACACAGGTCATAGCAGCACATGCAGTGTAGGTCCTCTCCTATGGAAGGTCAGGAAACAAGTAAGGATTGTGAAATAAAATGGCGGTCACGTCCGCGGCAGTGCATACCATCACCGCCGGCGTAGATCACCATTGGCCACTGTACCCCATAGGGACCAATTATAACCAATGAGGAATTGCACAGCGGTTACCGCCTACCACCACAGCGCACAACGTCAGTGGCATTACCTCACTTCTGACTGTCCCTCCACACAGGACAGGCAGACGCCATTTCAAGGGGGGTGAACAGGCCTTAGGATTAATGCTGCATCACAGAATATATAGGCACATACTTCACAAATTACACTGTCCCATAAAATGTTTGCACATTGCGGACTGCTGTTGTGGCTCTATTGTTCAGTTTGTGACAGCCTCCTCAATCTTTTGTTCATTAGATATCTACCACTGCAGATGAATAGGAGATGGAGACATACCCCGTGTACAGACCCCTGGTGGACTTGGCTACACTGGAGGACAGGCACATAATACTCACCTATAGACTGGACAGGGCCACAATCACAGAGCTGGAATTGGAGCCTGACCTGATATCTGCTATCCGTCACCCCACTGGGATACCCCCTTTTGTGCAAGTGCTATCAGTTCTCCATTTCCTGGAAACTGGTTATTTCCAAGTGACAGCGGGGTTGGCAGCAGGAATGTCACAATCATTGTTCTCAAATGTGCTAACATGAGTGTTGTCTGCCCTGATAAAACACATGTGCATCTACATTGCATTCCCCCAGGTTAAGGATTTGGCCACTGTAAAGGCCAGATTCTATGCAATGGGACATATCCCCAATATAATTGGTGCAATTGATGGAACACATATAGCATTTGTCCCCCCTCACCAGAATGAACAGGTGTTCAGGAATCGTAAGAGTTTAGACTCCATGAATGTGCAGATGGTGTGCTTGGCGGACCAGTACATCTCCCACGTCAGTGCTAAGTATCCTGGGTCGGGGCATGACGCCTTTGTCATAGCAGCATCTCAAATGTGATGTCCCAACTACAGAGGCACACGGTATGGCTAATAGGTGAGCCCTGGTTCCCACCCAGTATATGTTGGTGTATGACTATGGTGTTGGCCATATAGGATAGTGTGTGGCTAAATGTTGTCCATCAGTACTTGCAGGTAACTCTGGTTACCCAAACCTATCAACTGTGCTGACCCCTGTGAGGAATGCCAGGACAGGGGCAGAGGAACGTCATAATGAGGCACATGGGCAAACCAGAAGGATCATTAAAAGGACCTTTGGCCTCTTGTAGACCAGGTTCCGGAGCATCCATCTAACAGGTGGATCCCTGTGCAACTCACCCAAGAAGGTCTGCCAGATAGTAGTGGCATGCAGCATGTTGCACAACCTGGCCCTTTTCTGCAGGACTAGGAGACTGGAGATGCCGGTGGACCCTGAGGACAGTGAGGATGAGGAGGCAGAGGATGAGGATGTGGACAACAGAACATTTGTGATACGTCAGTACTTCCAATGACACAGGTGATACAGTGCAACTTTACATTTCTATGACTTTGGTTGTATTCTGTGTGGCATTGGCATGCTGGCATTTCCCACTTCTTTGCCCGCTTAATGTTACCTCTGGATATTCATTTTGCAGATGTTGGTGATTTGACAAATTATCCTGGTGCGATCACAACAGCCAGCTGCAGGTCATTAATTCTATGCTCATTCTATGTACAGTTCATTTGCAATGGTTATAGCTGTTCAATCAAAACATATTTGAAATATATGAAATTCTCGAAGTCGATTTTTATCCAAGGGTGTTAATATATAGGGGGGAAGTGCAATGGGATGGGGTGATGATGGAGGTATTGTTCCAGTCTGTTTGAAGCACATGTGCATTGTCCATGGGGACATAGGAAGGGGAGCAATGACAGTTCAAGGTGGACAAGGTGACTGAGTGGGACACAAGGGGGACAATCAGGAGAGTCTAATTTCCTGGTGGTGGTTGGCAAGTGTCTCTGGCTTCTGTCTGGTTCACAGGGAACGTTTGTGGGGTGGTTCACCTTCTGCAGGGGGAGGAGTGCTGGTGGCCTATTGGTCCTGTTGTGGGGCCTCCTGGTCACCAGTGGCAGTGGAAGTGGAGGCCTGTTCAGATGACTGGCTAGTGGCAGGGGCCCGCTGGTGTGACACTGCCTCCCTCATAATCTTGGCCATGTCTGCCAGCACCCCTGCTATGGAGATCAGGGTGTTGTTGATGGCCTGCAAGTCCTCCCTGATCCCCTGATACTGTCCCTCCTGCAGCCGCCTGTTCTCCTGCAGGTTGTCTAGGATCTGGCCCATCGTGTCCTGGGAATGTTGGTAGGCTCCGAGGATCTTGGAGAGTGCCTCCTGGAGAGACGGTTGCCTGGTCCTGTCCTCCACCTGGCACACAGAAGTCCTCCCAGTGTCCCTCTTGGCCTGTGCCTCTGTCCTCTGCTGAACAGTGTGCCCACTGCCACTGGCCCCAGGTCCCTGATTGTCTTGTGTGCGAGGTGTGGCCTGGGGTCCCTGTATAGGTGGGCATACTGCTGATTGATGCGTCCTGGGGACAGAAATTTGGGGATGCTGGGTGGGTGCTGTGGTGTTGGTTCCTGGTTGGGGGAGGCTCTGTGGTGGTTTGTGATTGAACTTGGGTGACCGACTGTCCAGTGGTCCCTGATGTGCCAAGCAGATCCTAAAGATCCTGAAGACCAGAGTTACCCTCATCACTGTGGGCCTCTTCTGTTGGGGGACTGAATAGTGATGGCACCTCCTCTCCAGTGACATTGGCTGGGGTACCTGTGGGGACATAAATGATGTATTATGCGTGTGTATGACATTTGTACATCCCTGGCTTCCCCTCTATGGTTGTTTTTTGTCCTGCCAGCTTTTACTTGTGTACGTTGGTGTATGGGGGAGTGTTAGTTTCCCTAAGCTGTGCATGCTTTAGTGATGAGTGTCCATGCAGGGCTGTGAGGGGTGTCCATGCATTGGTACAGCATGCAGAGCTTGGCATTTGGATTAGTGTGATGTGATGGTGGAGTGTGTGGAATGGAGTGGAGTGATGGGAATGAGGGTGAGGGTGTGTGATTGCATGCAGGTATGGGGGTGATAATTGTTGAAAGTTGACTTGCCAGAGTCCAGTCCTCCTCCAACTTCGGCCAGGCCCTCAGGATGCAGTATTGCCAAGACTTGCTCCTCCCATGCTGTGAGTTGTGGGGGAGGAGGTGGAGGTCCACTGCCAGTTCACTGTATAGCGAGCTGGTGTCTTGCTGCTATGGAATGTACCCTCCCCCGTAGGTAGTTCTACCTCTTCCTGATGTCCTCCCTTGTTCTGGGGTGCTGTCCTACTGCGTTGACCCTGTCCATGATTCTCTGCCATAGCTCCATCTTCCTTGCTAGTGATATGCTCCAAATAGCTGTGGCTCTACCCTGATGATTTCCTCTACCATGACCCTTAACTCCTCCTCAGTGAAACTGGGGTGCCTTTGTGGTGCCATGGGTATTATGCGATGTGTGTTGGTGACGGTGTGTTGGGTAATATGTTGGGGTGTGTGATGTGGAGTGCATGAGGGATGTATGGGTGTGAGTGGTGTGTGGGTCTAGTTGTCACAGTGGTCTTGGTGTCAGTCTCATGCCAATGATTTGTATTCGTAAAGGGTTGTGGGTAATGTGGATGGGTGTTTTATAGTGGTGTGGTTGTGTGGGTGTGGTGTGTGTATGGTTGTCAGGTGTGTGTTGTTTGAATTGTCCAATGTGGTGTTTTGTATGTGGGTGTCCATTAGGAGCGCTGTGGTATGTACCGCCAATGGTTTACCACCGTTGAATGTCCGCCATGGTGATTCGTGGGTCATAATGTGATGTGCATTGTTCGGTAGGCGTAACAGTGTGGGTTTTGAGACCACCATTTTATCACAGACATTTGGTCTGGAGGATTTGTGTATGTGGCGGTATCCTGTCGGATTGGTGTTTGCGTCATCATATGGTGAACGGATATCCGCCACCACAGCGGTAGGTTGACGGGCGTCAGTGTGGCAGTAAGCAGGATTTACCACCAATCTCATATTGAGGGCCAAAGTCGTTTGCCATTTGTACAGCAAACTCTTTAAGCATAGGATCGGCATATTGGCATAGTGCCATCCTCATCAAGCCGTAAAATGACAAAAGCCTTTCACCACTCCAGGCATAGTATTTCAGCTTTGGATTAGGAAAATACCATCCAAGCCAAACTGGAACAAAAAAACGCAAGCACTGACATGTGGTTCGCTATCATTATAGCTCTTGAGAGAGGTTTAGCTTCATCCAGACACAAGAGATCACCCAGTATAAGTCAAAACAAAACGCTTTCAGGGTTAAAGGGACACGTAAAAGGCCTCATTACAACCTTGGCGGGCTGCCACCGCCGCCCGTCAAGTTTTAACCGTCGTACGGCCACCACTGCTGCTGTACTCCCGCCAGCCCCATTTTGACATCCCCGCTGTGCCGGTGGGCTGAAACAGAGTTTCCGCCCGCCAGCCCAGCGGGGATGTCGGCCGCAACATGGGAGCCGGCTCCTAATGGAGCCGGCGGTGTTGCGGCCGTGCGACAGGTGCAGCTGCACCCGTCACGCTTTTCACTGTCTGCTGTGCAGACAGTGACAAGCAGTGTGGGGCTGTGCCTGGGGGCCCCATGCACTGCCCATGCCAGGTGCATGGGCAGTGCAGGGACCCCCAGGGGCCCCACAGCTCCCCTTCCCGCCAGCCTTTCCATGGCAGTCTCTACCGCCATGGACAGGCTGGCAGGAAGGGGACTCGTAATCCCCTGGGCAGCGCTGCTGGAGGATTAAAACCGCCAGGACAACCATGGCAGTAAACCGCCGGTCCCGGCCGTGCAACCGCGGCGCTTCCACCGTGGTCGTAATCGGCAAGATTGTACGGCCAGCCTGTGACCACCAGGGTTGTAATGAGGCCCAAAGTATCTAAAAGAGAGAACTCTGGGAAGATTCCAAGTGAAGGTGCAGAGCAGCTTCAGTAAGGAACACCCTGCAACACCAGCAACACTCTAGAGTTGCTCACCTCAAATGTCTGTTTTCCTAGGAAAGTTTGTGTAAGCATAGGGTTAGCACAGTGCCATCCACACAGAGCTCATAAGAGACTAAGGGGCTGATTAAGGTATTAGCAGACGAGTTACTACCTCACAACAGTGATGGATATCTGCCCACCGAAATCTAAATCCTGTAGGATATAATGAGATTCAGATTTTGGCAGACGGGATATCCATCACTTTTGTGGCGGAGTAACCTGTCCACCAATGGTTAAATCAGGCCCAAATTATTTTGCCATTTTTTCAGTAAATTCTGTAAGCATAGGATTGGCACAGTTCCATCATTGCCAAGCCGTACCTTGGCAAAAGCCTTTCACCACTCCGGGCACAGTATTACAGTTTTGGATTGGTAAAGTACCAACCAAGCCAAACTGGAATGAAGAAAAGCAAGCCCTGATGTGTTTTGCTATCTTTATAGCTCCTCAGAGAGGTTTAGCTTTGTCTAGACACGAGGGAGCACCCAGTATAAGTCAAAACAAAACTCTTTCTGTGTTAAAGTGACACATAAATGATGCAAAAAATAAGAGAGAATTCTGGGTAGTTCCCACATTTAAGTGGATGGCAACTCCAGTAAGGAGCACCCTGCAACACCAGCGACACTCTAGATTTTCTCACCTGAAATGTCTGGTTTTCTAGCTAAGTTTTTAAGCTTAGGATTAGCACAGTGCATCCACACCCAGCTGGAAAGAGGAAAAGTATTTTTCCATTTGTACAAAAAAATCTTTAAGTTTAGGATTGGCACAATGCCTCAATCCCCAAGCTGTAAAATGCCAAAAGCCTTTTTACTATTCCAGGCACAGCATTACAGATTTGGATTTGTACAATACCATCAAAGCCAACCTGGAAAGAGGAAACGCAAACACTGACATGTGGTTCACTATCATTATAGCTTTTCAGAGTGGTTTAACTTTGTCTAGACAGAAGGGAGCACCCAGTAAAAGTTAAAACAAAACCCTTTCAGGGTTATGAGTGACTTATACATTATGCAAATAAGAACAGATAACTCTAGGTAGTCCCCAAGTTTAGGTGGAGAGCAGCTCCAATAAGGAGCACCAGGCAACACCAACGACAATCTAGAATTGCTCATCTCAAAAATCTGTTTTTCTAGCAAAGTTTTTAAGCATAGGATCAGCACAGTCCTCTCCAAGCTGAGCTAGAATGGAAAAAAGTGTGTGTTTATATATATCGGCAGTAGGTAGTTATAGTTAGGTAGTTAGGGCCTAGTTTTCCTTGACAAAGTGTTTTTTGTTTTGCCAATAACTATAGTGTAGTTTGATGGATCTTCACAAAATTCCCAAAACTAGTATGCAACTCACTTCAGGTGCTGTGTGGAAATTTCAGGATGATTCGTCAAGCAGGGGCCAAGAAAAATGTGGGATCCAAAACGGATTTTTCCCATGCATTTTTCCAGAGAGATTTCAGACATGACTACAGCCTGAACAACTGAATGGAACTACACCAAATTTGGCAGAAAGCTAGATCTTGGTCCAGAAAGAGTACTTTGTGCTGCAAATCCATTTAATATTTTTTGAGTTATTAAAGGAAAAAGAAATATAGATATCTAGAGATACATTTCTCAAAATGAGATCTGATTGGCTGCCAAACCTTCAAACAGGAAATGTTGATAGCCAACTTGGGACTTGGGATTGAGCTCAACCGAAAAAAGAAAAAAAAACAGAAGGGGTCAGGGTAGAAATAGCCTGACCCCCTTAAACCTGGTAGCGGGGTCCCACCAGTAAAATTTAAAAGGCATAGTTGCCCTTGCTTGTTTGGTATATTTCAGGTGAGCCAGGTATGGGGCAGAGGATTACAATTTAAGCCCCAGAGACCAACAAACCTCAGAGCATGGCCATTAACATGGGGAGGGGGACTGTGCAGTGACGCATCCTCCCTCTTAGGCTGATTTCAGCCACAGGGACTGCGACCTCTGGGCCCGGCCACACACCATATAGGGGGAGTGGGGGCCACGCGACCCCATCCTGGGCCGATTTCAGTCCCAGAGACTCCAACTCCAAATTGGGGGATGGAGGCCAGGCAGTCCATCTCACTATGCTGTTTTTGACCCCAGGGCCTCCTACTCCAAGGACTAGACTATGGCATCAAATGTGAGGGAGGCTGAGCTGACGACCAACCAAATCTATTAATGGGCCTGTCAATCCTCCTGCTGGGAAGTACTTTTTATCTGTTTGCCTGCCCACTGCGAAGCGGGTAGGAAAACAAATTAAATAATTGCTCCCACTCACAGGGAGCACCATTTTTAACTGCTCCCTGCAGGGGGGAGTAATGTCGGGTCCCACTGCAGGCGGGGAGCAGAATGGGTCTGCAGAGGCATTGGGGCTTCCCCTGTGGCCTCCAACAAACGGCAGTGTGTGTCATAGGTGAGAACAAGGGCTCTCACCATTTAGTGAAAAGGCCCAGGGGGATGGGGTCCCCACGGCCTATACCAGCATTGGGAGAGGGGCTGCATGCCACCCTTTACATACTGGCCAGGCCCCAGTGGGAATGGGGTTCCCGGGGCCAGTATTGGCCAGGTTGGGTGGGCTGCATGCCCCCTCCCCTTAAGAGTAAGACCAGGCCCTGGGAGACAGGGTCCTTAGGGCCAAAATTGGCTCAAGGAGGGAGGCGCAGACCCCCTGCCCTTTTTAAATATGAAGTGAGTGCCCTGGGTGGGCTCCAGGCCACCCACCATTTATTGGGCAGGCCCCGGGGGATGGGATCCCGTGTCCCCACAATGATAATTTAGTGATGGGCCCTGAAGGATGGTGCCCCTGGGGACAAATACTGCTTGGGAAGGGAGGCCACATAACCCACCCCCTACAAAAGATGGCAGGCCACAGGGGATGAGCTCCAGGGGGCCAAACCCAGCCCAGGGAGGCGGCCTGCATACACCCCACCCGGGCTGACTGCCTTTGGGTGGTGGCCACAGGGCCTGAGCGCAGGCCAGGCCCTGTGGCCAACCCCGTGTGCGGAGCGGGGCTGACTGCATGCTGGGGGTAGGCTGCAAAGCCTGCGACAAGGAGATGCAGGAGTGCAATGTTGTGGCACCCCCTTTAGCAGTCAACCCGGCTGGGGTGCATGAAGTCCCCTTCCCTAGCTGATTTCAGCTCCTGGGTCCCCAACCCCGTGGCCCAGAGGTTGGATTACTGTATAATAATTAAGTATTACATTACGTTAAAAAAACATAGAATTTCACTGAAAAAAACAAAGGTTACAGGGAAGTTATAGTTAGGAAATAAAATGTTAAAAACCTTAGAAAATCACTAAAAAACAAAGGTTACAAGGATGTTTTAGTTAGGTTCAACAGTTTATATGCACAAATTCATATAAATTCAGCAGTTGTAGTTAAAGTTATCTCAAGTAACTATAACCCTTTCCCTAATGTAATTATAATTCACTTCCTCGCGATGCACTGCTAATTTCCTACATATATCATCAATCATGACATCTTCTATGACATCATTGATATCACTGCAATTTTTGCAGTAAATTTATTGATGAGAAAGCTGTGCGTGATTTAGGTTAAAAATATATTTTTTAATTATATTGGGTCACGGGTATTGTGGTACCAGCGTCTGGTGCTGTTCTAACCAGTGGGACTCTCCCTGTGGTTCCGGTACTGCAGCTCCGAAAAAAATATTTAAAAAAATTACAAAGGTGTGCTCATAGACCTGAACCTAACTCCGTGCTTTGTCAAAGGTGCAGTGGGGTGGTTAGTCCCTCAGGGTTGTCAGGCAATCCCCAGTTGCACACAGCTCTTGTCCCTAATCAGTAGAGTGGTGGAGTGTTGTCTGACCGCTTGAAGGGAGTGGATGGAGGACAGGCCCTATGTCCGACCTCCTACGGTACACAGCCTTGGGCCCTGTGCGGCAAGGAATTAGGTGCCCAAAGGGGAGTTGGGCATAGGATCTGTCCTCTCTAGACCCTGCAAACAACCTCCCCCTTCTGTACGGATTCACAGGCCGTGGGCAGGAGAGAATTGAGTACTCGGTGCATTGAGCACAGGTTGCCAGAGGAGGTTAGACGTTTGCTCAGCTTTGAATGTGATCAAAACACTTCAAAAATCCACTGAGAAAAACAAAGGTTAAAGTAATGCTATAGGCAGGTGCAGTAATACAATTATCTTACATTCTACAAACCTCTGTAATCCACTGTAGAAAGGTAAATGGGAAGCCATAGTTAGGTGTTAAAATGAAATAAAAACTAATGCTGAAAAATCACAAAAACAATTAAATTTGTCAGTTGTCAGTTTAGTGAGGTAATTATAAATTGCGCCCCCTCCATGCACTGTTATGGCCTATCATATTAAATGACTTATTACATGATAAATTACATTATCAATTACATCTCAAATTAAGTAATGATTGTGTTGTTCTGTGCCTCCATGGGGAGATAAATGCCCTGTTATGTGTTACATGTTTGCCGCTAATGGAGTTGCAAGCACCCACTGAATTGTGAGTATTGCCATTCCTTATGTTACCACGGCTCGACTTGAGGATCTGCTGCTCCAGCAGAAGCATGCAAATCTCACCAGCCATGTTAACAATTCAGTAGGATCTCCCTGGGTAGGCAGTTCTCAAGACATTAGGCAATTCTTCATTGTTGTGTTAGAACCGAACCCCCCAGGAATCTCAATGCTTTTCACTGGGAAACCCGCAGGAGTGCGGTGCTGTGGCAACCAGGAGCTCTACACCCTTTGAGGAGAGTGGGTGGAGGCTCTGTGTGAGTTCTGGATGAGCCTGTAATATTTGCTTATACCTTATGTTATGTTCTGTGTAAGGACAAACATTATGCTATGACATAAGAATTATGACTTTGACTTTATGACTTGCTGAGGCAAAGCTGGTTTATTTTGAAATCTATTATACTGTTTACATTCTTGTAGTCCAATCACCATCAAGGAAGAGGAAAGCCTTAGGAACCTGCCACCTGTGTAATTTCTCGACACCATGAAGGAAATTGAGGGAAATTAAAGAAGAGAAAAAAAAATGAAAGTGTGCGCAAACTTCTGTTCAGCAGGTCACTCTAGGGTGTTCAGCGCACAGTCACTTACCCTGGATGCTGCAGTCCTCCTGGACTGTTGTGGGATATACGGCATCAGACAGTGGTGTCCGCCACCCTTTGGATCAGGTGTTTTCCTCCTTGCTGTTCCAGTCCTCAGCACCCTCTTTTTTGGGTCTCTGTTGTCTTTCCGGTTCCTCGAAATGGTGTCCATTGCTCACTTCCTCTCTATTCTCCCCTCTCCTTCTTTTGAATCTGGATTGCCTCCATCTTGCACCACCTTCCATCTCATCACTTCCTTTCCTCCTTTTATCTTTATGTCTGTTCCCAAATTGATTTCAAATCAATATTTTTTTCCATTACTCATTATCTTGTAGAGTCAGTTGTGATATTTATTAGTCAGAATAAATCAATTTAGTTTGGATCAGCATGTTTTCTTTGCTGTGGAAGGGCTATGCTGATAATAACAACTCAGATCCAAGGGATTGTGTCCTTAAAAAGATGCCACTTTTCTCAAATATATTTTCAAACTACCGACTGGTGGTGTTATGCTATATTCCCATTATGTATATTTAAAGACTGCACATGAAGAACGAGCTCATTGTAAATAGTGATGATAGCAACACATTTCACCATAATAAGAAGAATTCAAATACAAATTTTCCGTTTCAATACAGTGTAACTTTCCAATTCTGAAAGCATGCTTATTACAGTATCTATGTCTCATTAATCGGAAATGGCACCAGGAATAACTATGTCTTCCATAACAATTTTAAAGACATAAGGAATTTTTTAAAATATCAAATGGGACCTTTACCCACACAATTCCATCAGAGGCAGGAGTCGATGAGATGTTTACAAGGGACAATGTGACTATGTGAAAACGAACGAGGCTTTAGCACCTCGGCTACTAGTTCAGGAGCAGTGTATTCTGGAAGCTAATATACATTCGGAATCGAGAAGAAAACTGTAACAAATCCAGTACAAATGAAGAGTAAAACTGTGAAATGGCAATCCAAATTTAGGACCACAAGGAATCAGGTAAGCCTGTTTCAGCCAAAGAAAAAATATGCGTACTCCACCCAGTGAAATGTGTGAAGAGTTTCAAGAAAAATCAACAATGATGACAAAGTAAACAGAGGCAGTCTGTGGAAAAACATGGGAAAGATAAAGGAGAACTGATAGGCTCTTACTAAAGTGGTCTGTAATAAATAACTTCATTCTTTAAAGCACCAGTTGAAAACTGTAGACTCACGCATGGAGTGTGTCCTATATTAGCAGTAGCAACAGGAACTAGTGGAAGTTTGGCATCTGAAGTCCCCAGCCGAGGAGAAACAACACATGTATTGCTTAATTCTTGCTGAGAAATTTCCTACAGGGTAGTGGGAGGAAGCAGGGAACTACCCAGGAGCTTTCATGGCCTACTGGGTAGGTCTGGCAACATGGTGGCCCATATTTATACTTTTTGACGCAAAACTGCGCCAGCGCAGTTTTGCGTCAAAAATATTACCGCTGGCTAACGCCATTTTGGTGCGCCGTGCGGGCCTCATATTTATACTTTGACGCACGGCGGCGCAAACAACAGGTGGGAGTCATTATTTTTGACACACACCACGGCAACAAGTCGTAAAGGAAAACAACGTTAACGCGGCGGAAATGACTGTGGGTCGATTTACGACACCGCAAACTGGATATGCGCCATTTTTTTGTCGCAATAGCGTCAAAAAACACAGCAAACACAGCCATTTCACCAGAGGAGAGCCAAAATGGATCCCAGATGCCACTACAGACCCCAGGAAGAAGACAGCAGACCAGGAACCAGCCAGGAGGGCCCACACAAGAACCAGGACACTTTTAAGAAGAAAAGAAAGTGTCGCTTTAGTGCAGAGGAGCAGGAAATTCTGGTTAAAGAGGTGACGGAACACCAGCACCAACTGTTTGTCACATCAAAGTTGTCAATCAGTAGGAGAGAGGCTATATGGCAACAAATTGTCGACAAGATTAACAGTGTGGCTGAAGTACGCAGAACAGTCATCGAGTGCAAGAAACGCTGGCATGACTGCAAACGCAGGACCAAGGAAAAGATGGCCAGGAACAGGAAGGCAGCAGTGCAGACTGGAGGGGGGAGTCCAGTACACCAGGAGGCCCTGGACCACATGGAGGAGATGGTCGCAGCCGTCATCCCTGAGGAGATCGTCACAGGGATTCAAGGACAGGACAGCGCAGACTACCAGGAGACAACGCACATGCAGGGTAAGTTGCATGGGGAATTAAAATGCACAAATGTTAACTTCAAGCGGGGGGGGATACCGACCACAAAATGCATGGAAGTCATCATATACATGGAGTGGCATGGGTAAAGGGGCACGGCATCAGGGCATGGCCTGCACAGACAGAAGCTGGGGCACACCATTACACTACACCAACAACAGTCCCATGGGGGCATGCTGTCATGCCAACGATGGAGCAAAGGGAAAGCCACGACAGGAGGGAAGGCCACTACGTCAAACTTACATCCTGGCACTCGTCAGCCAACATACCCCCTACATTAACTAGGGCCCTATTGGAAATCCTCTAGCCAAACCGACAACTGCAATGTAACTGCGACAACTGTTGCCACTACCACCTCTGATCTGTGTGCAGCTCAGCTAGCCAATGGCAGTAACCTCCCCATGGATCATACACACCTAAATTAGGGGGTGAGGATGACAACTGCAACAATCCCCAGAAACAAGACAAAGGCCCCAGTACTCTCAAATGTCAATGCCCATGGTTGTCACAAACATCAGCCAAAGTAAACAACAATAGGAGCGACACAGCACTAAGGACAAACCCATGCTGCATATGTCAGGGTCCATCCTGTGCCTGGGTAACAAGACAACATCCCAAATGTCATACTGCTCAGACAACAGCATTGAGGAGAGGACACATGTAACTGGTCACTGAAATACACCTGCACAGTCAGAGGACGAAATAGGACACTGATACAACTAGCAGGGCAATCCAATGTAACACACATTACCCAACATCAGCAGGACCCATTGACAATGTCAAGATCCATATCGGATCATAACATTGCCATGCATAGGATATGCCACATGTCAATTACATTTAAGTCGATGTGAACGATCAGGGATTGGGGCAGGTCCAGATTGTTAAATGTGCTGCCAGGGCCATCAGAACACCCACAGCCAGTGAGAGGTCTCACCATGAGAATGGATGTACACGGAGGGTCGAGTAGGAAAAGAAGGTGGCAATTCTCTATTTGGCTAAAATCAACACCTAGAGGCAATGAGGCTGACAAGTCTGATAACTCAATAACATACATGTGACACACAGGTGGGCCATAGGCCTGAAACAATGCCCATCTGAAGGACTGGAGATATTAACACAAAACAAGATCACAAAGTGAATTCATCAAAAGGCAGGCACGTCACATCAAAATTGCCACAACACAGACACACTAATTGTACCCTCTTTCATTGCAGAGGAAGATGGATCTCCTGCCGATATGCCTGTCCCAGATTTCCCTGATGACATGGATGACGAGCCGATAAACATTCCCCAGGAGACTATCCAAAAGGTCCTTGAAACCCTCCGGACCCCACCTTCAGTCACAAGGAGGAGCACAGAACAAGCAGCCATCGCAGAGGAACCACCCACCACCCCAATTGTAAGACCTGCCAGCTCCAATACAGATGAGGACTCAGACGACACTGGCACCAGCTTTGAGAGAACTCTAGTTGGAGTATAGCGGGAGATGGCCAAGGAGGTGCGGGTGGGGATGCAAAATATGGCAGCCAGCCTAGAGGGGGTGCGTTCGTGCATAATGTCATTTGCAGATCAGGCAGCAGCTATGCAAGCCCTAACATCTATCTTGCAGGAACTGCAGAAAACCCAGAAGGAAATCAGCACAGCTGTTATACAGTTGACCCAACAACTACAACAGCAATCCTATCAACGCATGCACAAATGCAACATTGAACCCCTCAGGGCCGACCTGGCTGCCTACTATCGTGATGTGGCTGCTATTCTCAAGAACCAGCAGGCCCTCCTTGCAGCAGGACTGCCCTTAAGACCTTCACAGGGAGCAGCCACCGGGATGTCTGACTCCACGTCTTCTAACACTGAGGTGTGTGTTGCCCCTTCACAACCAACAACAACAAGGACAAAGCAGGCAACACACACATCAGAAGAAGAAGACATGGAACAGATCACATTCACAAGGAAAAGTACCCGGAAGCACTAGTCCCTGCCACATGGCCAACTATTACCAAAGTCCTGCGTTTTGAAACATGACAGTCTTACAACAACTGTACTCAAGCACTGTTCTGCTAACCACTGTATAACTTGTCACCCAGCCCAGTGATTGTCTCTCTCCTACTCATTGGCTAAGTCTGTCTCTCTGCACTGTCTGAAACAGCAACCCCAGCATGACAAAAGCATTTTGGTAAACCCTTGTGTTGGATCACAATGGAAGACATCACTATAAAGGTCTCACAATCATGGACAATGTACATATAGCACTACAGCACTTTTCAATAAATAGCACTTACACAACAAATCTGTCTCTGGGTAATGTGACATATCAACTGTGCAGTAGATAACTGAAATGTGCCTACTGTCAAATTACACAGCTTGTCAATACAACTGTCCTGATATTATATAGTTAGAGAAATCTGCACAGTGCCCATGATTGCATCATACTCTGCCCATCCTGAGGGACAAATCTGATGAAGTGAGAAACCATATACCACCATGCTGTGTAGGACAGGAGAATGCTTCCTCAGGGGATAACTAAGTCATCAAATAGTGGCCGCAAAATGTTTTCACCATGCAAAAATAACACAATAAACATGCCACACTAATCTAAGTAAATACAAAAAAAACTGCACAACTGAAGGTGTCTGAGTTAACATACAAATAGGTAATCATGCCGAACTGTTTCACAAATGATGTATGAGGATCATGAAGACAAGAATACAAGATTGCCAATGGGAACTCATCTTATAAGGGTGTGCATGATCATCACACTGCAGTCAGACCTAAAACTGTTTCCCCAATATCAAGTCTGGAAGCACTGTTAGTGACTTTGAAAACACACTTATCAACAGAAACACATTGGGATCCATATTAACTGTGATTGGTGGTTGCAACAAAGGGTAGACACTTTGCAAGGTAGCTCTGGGCTAGCTGCCAATCGTACAGCTCAGTTGGGATTTGTTAGTAGCATAGGACACAGATGTTATAGTAAAAAATTGATGTACACTGAATCCAAACCCACGATCAAGTACCATTCAACACATACTATTAAGGGGTAACCAAATATTTATTAAAAGCTAACCATAGATGAGGAAACTGAAGGAAAAATCTTACCTACCCTAATCTACCCTGACTACTCATTACCCACAACTGTCCCTAACTAACCTAAGCTACACTTACTAATCACATGTAAAGAAACGTTGTAAACATCTACCCCCCACCCCCTTTATGAGATGGGACACATTGAGGACAACACATACTAAAGTAAACACATACTATACTATCCTAAACAAACATATATTTTTTTGTATTTTTAAAAAAAATATATTCTTTTTTTGGTATTTTTTTTTTTACACACAAGAACCCCAACATAGCCCAACACCCACCCACCCACCCATGTAATAAGTAAAAAAAGAAACAAGCAGGACCCCCCACCCCACACACACTAACACTAACTAAACTAACAGCCTATACTAACCTAACACTAAGCCCCCTAAGCCCACTAACTATAAGAACAAGGAAAGAGGAGGGAGAGGAGGGTATCATGTCCATCAAATCAAGTGTCTAGAGGTTGGCCCTCCGGAAGGTCCTCTTAATATCCTTGACCCGCCGTTTAATGTGCCGCACGTCCCGGCTCAGGTGGCTCACCTTGCGCAGCACTTTGTCCATCTTATGTTCAAGTCTATTGAAGGCTGCAGGGTCAACAGATGGAGCAGTGGCAGTCTGGGTACCGGTGGAGGAGGTCTGTGTGGGCTGTCCTGCACCGGTGGCAATGCTGGGGCCAGGAAGTCCAGCAGATGTCGGATCAACAGTGGCAGCTGTGGGTGGGGCCACCTGGCTCTGATTGGTGGTTGTTTCTGTGGTGGCTGTGGTGGGCAAAGTAGGCTGTGCTGGTATCGCATGGCCCGGCGCTGAAATTCACGGACCTGGTCTGGAGTCATGTTAGCTGCTGCGAAGACAAATGCAGATATGCTACATTAGTAACTGCATTGTGTGAAACGGCACAGCAAGTTAATCAGACATTACATCTACTGTACTTGCAACAGCTCATATCACGATACAGAGCATTGAATGTCCCTGAGGAAGTATATGGCAGGCCAAACAACAAAGGTCACATCACACAAAGCACATCCATAACCCACAAGATGGGTAACAACTGGCTTTGACTTGTAATCTGAGTTCTGACAGTTATCATCTAAGAACCATGCTGCATATCCTCCACCAAGAGTTGGGCTACAAATGTCAGTGTACGGAAAGCAAAACTAAAGCCACATGGTCTGCAAGTTGTAACTGGACTTTCCAGTATGGTACCAAGTGCCAAACCTGAGTGTGTATACTAGTATGCAACCAAACCGTCACTTATTCACAGGTATGTGTAACATACTGGTAGCATCAGTACTAGGTACCCCATTCACAAACCCATGGCCGTGTTTGAGGGGGTGCGGTGGAAACACAACTATAATTTGCCAACAACATGTACACCGAGGAGTGTATAGGCAACTCCACACATGTTTGTCTCTACAGACACACCACAGGTAAGGTCTATCTACAATTAGGAGTCAGCAAACCCTAGAGCACTCATAGGGTCAGACATCTCAGGAAATGCAGAACTTAGTACACAACATATACTTCCAGCGAGGCCTGACTTACATCAGACACAGAGAAGCTAGAACACCCATGATCATGAATTGCATGCACACCTAGGCCATTACACTCAGGTTCCACAGACTTGATGCACTACATGTGGAAGTACATGCTGCTAGGAGGTTCTACCTACTGTTTCAAACTTAAGTAGGTAAATAGGGAAGCAGATGTCTATTGGAAAGCTATTAGCTCTACCAATCTTAGAGAATGTGGGTCTGACAGGCTGACTAAATAGGGGCTGACTTCCATTGCGACTCTTGGTGATACAAGTGTCATACACATGACTATCCCCTGTACTCACAGTGGGGCCTACAGGGATGTCCTACAATCCCTACATGATACCATTGGATACACATTGGCAAACTCAAAACATATGAGAACTGCATTCCTACTCATGGAACAAGTGAAAAGCTTGCCCAACGCATCACACCTTGCTATGCGTCTATCTCACATGAGTTCATAACCAGCAAACACAACACATAACAGACATATCAACACTTACTGGAGTGGTCAGGGTCCTAAAATGTCGCCACCTCTCCCACAGTGTAGTGTGCTGGTCCACCTGTAAGGTATGGAAGGAAGAAATGTGCTCAAAATCTGTGCACAGTGCAACAATTTCATAATCATTTACAATGTGTAGGCTGAATAAGGAAATGGCAGCCATTCAGACATGATGGTACTGCATCTGATATTTCACGGCCAACTTGTACATAGCATGGGTCTCCTGTGACAGTTACACACATATCTGCACACATACATTGGCCCTAACTATCATGTGGTTGCAAACTTGCCCCATAATTGGTGAGCACTAAAAAATATGGAGTGTAATCGTCTCATCATGTGCATCCAAGAGAAACATCAAACGCCTGGTTACTTGAAGACTGCATTACCAGTCAAACATGCCTTGTGGCCATGACACATTTATTGCACATAGGCCCAATGTACAGAGGGAGGGGCAGGGACTCCTGTAAGCCATCCTGTTGTTACAGTATAGTCAATTGATGTGGCCCAGCTATGGCGATTTGCACCAACCATGGAGATGTGAAGCCATGTGCATACACTTGGACTGCCATCCATATTTGGATTGTGGCTCAACTAATTCCAACAAACATCTTAAGATGTTAGCTGAGGGCACCTTACACCTTTCACGATGTTTTCAAATCATGAACTGACATGTATCCAAAAAGATGAAGAAACACAATAATCCCACACATTCATAGTACTTCTGTGAACGCTTTCCTTCCTCACTCACAACACTAACATGAGGCCAATGTCTGAGCCACTTTGCTATTATCAATTGACGTGAAGGCAGCACTCATTTTCAGCATCATGTAGTGATTCTAAAGTCAGTCTAGCAATTGCGTCAACATAGTTGGCCTAAATGTAGGTACATCTGTATTTCTCTGTCAATAGTACCCTATATAGACATGATTGGCTCCTATTTTGTTAGCGGTGCTGACAAAAAGGCTGCACCAATTTCCTTCATGGTAAAGTTACCTGTAAGTTTGCTGAGCACGTGCTACATGACAGCTAGCAATTGTGATCCTTGCCATAGTGCATCAATGATCCCCTTATATTTCCCCAGCATTACACACAGTCATCAAGTTATCTGGCAGACATTGCACTAATCCCCTGATGTCACTACAGAGCATTTAATCGTGCACATTAACAATAGTCGTACTCACCAACAGTGCCAACAATCATGATTCGCAGGTGGTCCAAGAGATCCTGCTCCCTGGTAATGAGGTCAGCCCACCGGTGCTTCAGCTGGTGGTCACTCCTCTGGCTGGCATACACACGCTGCAGGTGATGCAGCACCTTTCCCCACCGGATTCTGCGCGCCTCTGTCGGATACCCCTGTATGACCCTGCCCCCTGCCTGGATCATGAGCGGCAAGAAATGTGTCACCAGCCAGATGAAGCCCCCCAACTCCTCTTCCCCCATCCTGCCAAGACGTGGCCTACCAGACATACTTATAGATGAAGATAAGGAATAGGGGTAAAAGAAATAGAAAGGGGAAAAGGGTGAAAGCAGGGGTAAAAAGACAGAAAAAAAGTAAACCTAAACACTAAAAGAGCCCAACTATCCCCAAAATAACACTACCCACAACAGACTCCCACAAACAAGAAATACACAAGATAAATGGACAAATGTAGACAACACACAGTACTACAGTATACACAAACAATATTTATTTCACAAAAGGACTTTACAGATAGCACACAGGACAAATACAGCACAAAATCTCTGGACAACACTCTCTACACAGCCACACAGTCTAGAAGGATCATAGACTGCAAAGTGAAAGTGAAAGTACACCCACTGTACATGATCTGTAAACAGGATATCCTATTACATCACTTCCTGTATGAAAAGTCCTGCCTTTTTTCACGTTATGCGTCATTTTTTGTTGCACAAAACTGTACTTGCGTCATTTTTTTTTACGCACAGACGTGAATATTAACCCGCATCCACATAATGATACATGGACTGTACAAATATCTGGATGCGGGCTAAATTTCACTCCTGTGCGTAAAAAAAAATGACGCAAATACAGTTTTGGAAAACAAAAATGACGCACACCGCTAGGGTCGTCAAAATTACTGTGCATTAACTGGTTTGGGGCATTTTTACTTGTTTTTTGGTTATTTTACATTTGGAACACATCAGAGATTGGCTAATTAAAGACAGTATGGTGTTGATGGTGTATGCTCACATGTGTGACATCATACTGCAGCGGAACATCATCCACTACACCCTTCACAGTATTTTTACAGTTGGCTGACATCATAGATGTTCATAAGTGTGGCCTACATATATGTGTGGCACAAATTGTGCATGTTTGTCATAAGGAGAGGATAGCATTGTGACGCACATATGTACAATACCTAAATTCCTTTGGCTCAAAGTGTGTGCTTTGACAACTAATGTGTTGGTTGACCAAGTGTGTGTGTATATCACATGAAGCATAATTGTACATATGGTTGTATGAATGTGACGTCCATGTGTCCAATCCTAAGATGCAAGTCAAATTTAAAATGAGCAAGGGCATGTGTTAGTCATATATGTAACAACACCCGCAAAGTATACTTCCAAGTTTTAGGGTCACGTAGGCACCACATGTGACAGAGCATGCACCAGATGGATGGCAGACGCATGTTCATGTCAATGGTCCACATTTTCTACATCCTATGTCCTAGAGTATTGGTAAGAGCTTCCTAGGCACTAGTTGATGAATCACACAGTGAGTCATACACATGCATTGAGGAAGTGGGTACCATGTTGTTTGCACAGACAGACAAGGGTGAATCTCATATGTATGATGACACCACAGTTGAGGCCATAGAAGTGAGCCCCAACTATAAAGTGGCTGTGGTGGACCAGCATACAAGACAGCACGTGTCCACATATTTCCAGTGATCAATTGCACATAGGTATCTTGTTCATGTGTGTGGTCCAATGATGATCCTGTAGATTGTTTGGGGTGTAATTTGTCACAGTTCGGACCAGGAGTCATCATGAGTCAGTGGCAGCTATTCCTGTAACTACTGAGTATCCTTTGTTGATCAATGTGAGTAAAGTAGATGTGGACATGTGAACCAACATGTGGATGGTCCCACCCTGTCACTAAAGACGTGTAATGAGACAGTCAACAGGGCAACCTTGGTGTGCTGAGTGAGATAATGTCTCAATTGTCATGTTCTGGCAGGTGTCATTACAACATTTGTACACAGGTTGGCCTTTGCACTTCCCACTGCATCTGGGAACATCATAGCCTCTGTGCTGTTTATTCTCACAGCTATTCACCACACACTGCCCATTACTATGTTGTGCGCACTGTGATGCTGTGTGTAAACTGTCATGGTTCTGACATTTGTGTATTATTCATGGACATTATCAGAGGTTGCTGGTTGTGCTGAAAGCCCCGTACCCGATCCCTGCCTATGACCTTGGGCCACTGTCACACTTTGTCATTCATGCATATATGCAACCCAGACAAGGGATGGGCCATGGATTTTTCATTTCCAAGAGGATGTAACTCAAATGGTACAGTTAAAAGGCAGATGATGCTATACAATGTATTTGGGTATGCATGGAAGAAGCCCATGCCCAATGCCCCCTGATGAATGGGAGGTTTGCTTACGCTCGTGTGGTACATATGTAGACACAGGGATACTTTAGTGTGACGCACAGACAGTTGCCAGTCAGGCTGACAGAATGCAAGGTGATTTAGGAGCCAGCTACTGGACAAGTTACCTAATCAGTGGTCTGACTGAGACTGTTTGGAGGACAAACTAGACAGTTGACATGTCAAACTGTGTACGTTCTGTGTTTTTGAAGGTGACAAATGAACCCAAGGGCTGTGTTACACGGCTTAATTAGTATCAGTGGTTGATGGTGTATTTGGCATAATGGCAACTCGTATGCTGTTCCAGGCATCATCAGGGGCAGTGCTTTTTGAAATGGGTGGTGTGCATAGAGGTGATCACAGGTGTGGGCTGCATTTGTTTCTCACCAGTCCTGTAGGTGAGACTTGCATTCTAAGGGCCAACAGACATTTTCACAAGGGGAAGCAATCTACATGTGCTAACAGGGCTTTGAAACTAGAAGACAGTGTATAAATTGACCTGACGTCCTTGCAGTCAGATGTTATATGACAATGGCATACCTTAGGAAAGGGTGTAGCACACTGGTTTGCTAATGTTGGTCTGTGTGTGTAGAGGAGGTATTATCAGGGTACACATCTTAGTATTCCAGGGACCTCTTCCGACAGGTGGGTTGTGACCAGGTGCATGGGTGTGTCAGGAGTTAGGAAATGGGCTGACATGTACATGGAATGTCATGTGCGCAATGCATGTCATATGTGTGGCACTTGTGCTGTCTATGTTCTGCTTCTATGGAACTCTAGTCACAGATATTCCTTGCAAATATTGGATGCAGTTGACCTAACTGCTGTCAAGGGTCTGGTCAGGCATTCCCGTTAGTGATGCCAAAGCACATTGACTGCCTCATGTATGAGGCTTGTTTTCCCCTTATTGAGTGTTGGTGTCATAGTTGTGTGCCATATGCTGCGTTGGACCTTGCTTTCAACATGTATGTGTGAAATAGTTGTGGTCCTCTGCTATTGGCCTTCAAAGGAGATATGTACATGATATATGTCATTAAGAGTGTGTGTGTATGTGTCCATTGTATGTTAGGCATCACATTAGCTCTGGGATTTCCGTGTCCTACTCAGTATCTCAGCAATGCTCCATGAGGCAACACTCTTATTCTGATAAGTAGAGATGAAGGTGTGCAAAAAGGAATAGCCAGACCATGATATGGTGATTAGAATAGGTGTTTATTTAAATTAGTTAACTAAAGTGGTGAAGGTGATCATATTCAGAAGAAATTATTTACAATCTGTTGCCGCCTGCGTATACCAGCAGCTGTATTCTGTAGTTCCCCCTCCTGTTGCAGGCCAGCATCCTCCTCTTCCTCCTCTTCAGGCATGTGTGGCTCTGGTTCCATTTCTGGGGAATATAGGAGGCTACCACCAGTGATGTCGAGGCAGCGGAACCTTGACTTGAGGATGCCGAAGGTCCGCTCGACAATGCTGCGTGTCCTCCTATGGGCCTCATTGTATGCACGCTCTGCAGCAGTACTCGGGTTGCCAAATGGTGTCATAATCCATGGCTGGATGCCATACCCCTGATCAGCTGCAAGAGAAAATGAATGGGATCATGTTGATGTAGCTGGCACTATTGAAAAAAAGTTTCATGGCAGTAGTTGTCTTGTGTTGTCTGTGACTCTTTTGTGTACTAATGTGACATCCGATGCTTGTAGGCTGTACCATCTGCATTGTGTTGTTTCCTTGGCTGAATGAGTGTTTGTCTGCTAACCGTTTGTCAGCAGTATGTTTTGGGATTTGCAGTACAGTGTGCCATCCCATCCCTAGCATTGTGACTTGTGATACAGGTGTCCGTGTGTCTTTACTGGGGGTGAGATGATAGTTCCATGCAGAGTTAAAATTGAAAGTGTTGTTAACACGTTCATATCAAAGTACCCTGGACATCCCATACCTTGAAACTTATGCAATGTATTAATGTAAAGGTCATTGGGACACTTACAATTTGCAAGGTGACATTTAGGCAACCACACTCATTGACGTCTTCACATTAGGCTGTACAGTAATTTCCAATGTGTGACAGGTTCAATGGTGACTTAAGAAACATGGCTAGTGATGTCACGACCTCAGTGTGTTCCTGTTGACATGTTGCTGTTGTGGTGTATGTGTTGTGTGTCCTAGAGGGTTGCTGTGCAGTGAGTATATAAGTAGGTTTTTGTACTTACCAACAAGTAGTCCATTGCCATACCGTCCATCCTGGTTCATTGATGGTGCAGTGACGGAAGATGTATGAGTCATGTACACTCCCAGGATACTTAGCCACGATGTTGGTGATCAATCCCTGGTGATCGACTATGGCCTGCACGTTGATGGAATGTGTGTGCTTCCTGTTGCGGTAGAGGTGTTCAGTTGCAGCAGGTGGCACAAGGCGTACATGTGTGCAGTCGTTTGCACCAAGGATGTGTGGAAAGCCACTGATTGCGTAGAACCCCTGTTTTCTTTCCTGCTGCTTCTGTAATGTGTTAGGGAAGCAGATGTGGCGGGGTGTCAGTCGAATGATGGCATCCAGTACTTAGGGCAAAAAGGCGGAGAATGATGGTTGTTATATTCCGCCAACCAGGGAACCAGTTGTTTGGAAAGAGCCACTTGCCAGCATGTGAAGTACAGCAAGCAGCTTGGTTTCTGTTGGGATGGTGCGGGGTGTCACCAAAGTGGGGGCCAACTGCTGTTCAATGTTGCGCAGCAGCTGCTGAATGGCCTGCCAGTTCAACCGGTACGTCTGTATGATGTCATGTTCCCTGAGGCCCTGAAGGGTTGTTCTTGGGCGGAATATCCTCTCCTGCCTTCTGCGCTGCCTTTGGGGTCTCTGCTGGTGTTGTACTAGCTGCTGTTGTTGCTGCTGGGCTCTGCGTCTGCGTGCACACTGGATTAGAATCACCTCCATGGCTCCCTGTTGCTGCTCTGTTGTTTGTTCTGTGTGTTCTGATTAAATACAGGTGTGTTTGCCCCATTTTAACGCCTGCCCTGACCCAGGCATACATTTTTGACACAAATCGGGCTGTGCGTCATTTTCTGGTCCGCCTCCCGGCCGTGCGTCATTTTTGCCCGAAAGCATAAATACGACGCATGGCCCTTTAAGCCATTTTTTGGACGGGAACGCCTACCTTGCATATAATTAACGCAAGGCGGGTTGCCGCATCCAAAAATGACGCACACAGCGGAATTTTTGTCGTCAGCGGGCTCAGGCGTCAAAGTTTAAATACGGGGGCAACGTTTGCGCTGATTGTGCGTCAAAATTTTTGACGCATAATCGGCGCAGACGGAGTATAAATATGCCCAGGTGTATCTTAATTAGATCAATTGAAACAAGTTGTTTGTTCTTATAACTAGAATGCAGAGGAAAAATCACATTTCTGGTACCTTGAATGCCAAGGAATGGCACCAGTGAGTCAAATTCTTTCTTGCCCATAGTCTTCCCTCAAACTAGATCCCTGACATTATGAATGCATCTGGAAGATGCTGGTTGCCCCTTCACTTTGTCAGTGGCAGAACGTTTGGAAATTTCATTTGTGAGCTCATCTCTGAAGTCTAGTAACTCCTGTAAGAGAGGTACACATTCATTGTAGTCAAAATGCATGCCTGCCACTTCTGTGCCAGGATTATCATGATCTGGAACGTACATATGGAGCCAAAACAGGACCTCATAGGTGGTCCAGCCACCCAAAGATCTTCTAGGCAGATGATAGGGAGAGGAATAATGCACAACAACACCCAGAATTTCCATGGTATCCCTATAAGTCTAAGAGATGAACGCTGGCCCCTGGTTCAAGTTGAATGCTGCTACTACATATGTCCCAATGAAGACCTCCAAATCTTTAATAACAGTTCAAACATCAGCTGATTGCCGTGGCCACACCTATAGAAATCTAGAGCATGGATCTGCGGCCAGTAGAATAAATTTAACTGCACCATCTGAGTTCAGAGGTCCAAAATGATTCAAATACACACATTGGATAGGTTTGCTGGAAACTAACAGGGGTGTCTGTGCTGACAAATGTCCCAACTGAGGACTTACTTTTTTGTCTGTTTGCACAGACCATGAAACCAATAGCATTTCTGTACTAAGGAAAATATAGCCTCCTCACCAGCATATGCAGGTGGCAATCCGTCATGTTCAGCAATAATCAGTTCTAACTTGTGGTCCTGGTTGGGTATCACTCATTGACCCACCCCGGTAATGCGAGCAAAAGGAATGTTTTGGCCACTCAACAGATAGGAATATGTTGCTGGATATTTTTTAGGTAATGGGATGCCACTGCCTGAAAGCAGTGACGGTAGACATGATATCATCATCCACCCTAGAGTGAGAATGAGTAATCACAGCTAATACAGCAGTCTGGAGTACTTTTGCCAGCCAGTAAATTACCTGTAGAGTGCATTCCAACATGTTGGTGGCTCAATGTATGATGTACAAGAGCTGCGGTGAGCAATCTTTAAGGTGTGATACCTTTCCCCAAAGCAATTTCTGCTTAATTGTATTCCCTTTTGAGTTTCTGAATGCATTTGGACACCAATAATGCACATTTTCATTATAAGACTGGACAGCCTATGAGAGTGGGGAATTCAAAATCTGTATTCTCCAGTGCCAGAATCAAAGCATTCAATTTAGCAAGCTGAGCAGAACAATCCACTAGCGATTATGTAAAAGTGGTTTTGCATGACACAATGAAATGCAGCACACATGGCAGAATATTGTTATTTTGTCCCAGTCGCGGGCTGAGCTGAACCATCAGTAAGGATTATGTAATCATAATGATCAGGACACAAACTTTTACTGGGCACAAGGTATTCTTGTTCATACTGAAGGATTTCTTGAGCCTGCAATGTGGGGTCAAATGCATGGGCCCTCATTTTGAGATTGGCGGTAAATATCACCTACCGCCGCGATGACGGCCTCCAAAACACCGTCGCCACGGCTAACATCCGTCCACCAAAATATGACCACAGCCGGATTTCCGCCACAAGAAGGGTGGAAATCCGACTGTGGCCATACTGGTGGATGGTGTTAAGGTGGTGCAGCTACCACCAGCAGCGCCACGCTAGTAGACCACCGCCAGACGTATTATGACAAATAATACAGCCTGGTGGTTTTCTGCTGGTGGGTGCTGCTGGCAGTAGCAATGCCCCATCCCCTCCCCTACCGGGAGACCCCCTGGATGCAGGTAAGTTGGGATTCCAACAGGGGAGGTGGTGGGGGGTATTGTGTGTGTGTGTGTGGTGGTGTGTGCATGAATGTGTGAGTGTGTGCATGAATGCGAATGTGTGTGTAGTGTTGTTTGTGTGTGTGTGTGCATGTGTGAAAATGTGTGTATGAATGGAAATGTGAATGTGTGTCTGCATATCAGTGTGAATGTGGTACGGATGTGTGCGTGAATGAATGGATGCATGTGTGTGTGAATGCGTGTATGCCTGTGTGAGTGAGTGTTTGTATTCGTGATGCGTGTCTGCGAGTGTGCGTGTATGGGGGTGAGGGATTGGAAGGGGGAAGCGTGGATGGAGGGGCATGTGGGGGGCATCTGGGGAATGTTAGAGGGGTGGGTGGGCCTCCTACCAGTGACAGGGAAGGATGCCACGAAATCTATGGTGGTAGGCAGTTTCAAAATGCTGCCGGTGGTACATTAGTGGCCGCCGGGCTGGAGATTGTTATCTCCGGCCTGGCGGCTGCTACCGCCATGGCAGTCAGTGTGGTACATGGCGGGTTGGCTTCAGCCAACCCGCCAATGTCATAATTTGGCGATATGTACCGCCAGCCTGTTGGCAGTACTACCGCCACATTATCAACGACCGCCGGGGTCTGAATGACCCCCATAGTCTACATCAACAGCAGTTAAGAAAGTGGCCTACTGTATCCATTAGGAACGCTGGCCATGGTGACAGCCTCTGAGACTCGAATGGGGGTTACCAATAATATGCGTTTCCTCTGAGACAATGGTCTTTCCTTTATAACAGCTGCCTGAACTGTAGTTAGTATTTTTTCAGTGGATGCAAAATCAATTTCAGCATTGGAATATAAATGTGATTTACAAGCAGTCAACTCCGTATCACCTTAATTGAAGTACAGCAAGTGGCACCCAAAATAATGTGGATAACTAAGTTGGTTGTATTGACACAAGTATGTGAGTGTCTGGATGCATGCATGTCAGTTTGCAACAATCTGAGTATCTGTGTGTGTACAGTATGTACTGTGAATTGAATTGAATGTTCTACCAAAGTTCAGAAAGCTTAATAGTGATTGTAACTTTTTTCTGGTGTTTGGTGGTTGTTAAAGGACACATTTCTGCAAGGCATGTGGGGAAAGACATTTGTCTTCATTAGGCAAGTCGTATCTCAAACATAGGACACTGAGAAAGGCAATTTTTGTGTTTTTGAAAATTGAATTTGTAGACATATTCAGTAAATCCCAACACTATGGGGGTCATTCTGACCTCGGCGGTCTTTTCAATAGACCACCGAGGGACCGCCGTACGGAAGACCGCCAGTGCTGGCGGTCTTCCGCACGGGCCATTCTGACTGTTGGCAGCACTCCGCCCGTTTCCGGACGAAGAGCCGCCAACAGCCATACTGGCGGCAGGCGAGGAAGTGGAGGGAGCTCCACCTCCACTGCCACGCCAACAGAACACCGCCCAGTGAATCACGACCTGTGATTCGCTGTGGCGGTGTTCTGTTGGCGTGGCGGTGTCGGCGGAGCTGCCCCCATGGGTCCCGTTCCCTCCCTGGAGGATCACCAGGAACAGGTAAGGTGATCGTCCGCTAGGGAAGGGGGGTGGGGGGGTTGTTGTGAGTTGTGTGCATGCATGAGGGTGTGCGTGTGTGTATATTGAGGGGGCGTGTGAATGCGTGCATGAATGCGGGGGTGTGTGTATGTGCATGTATGCGTGCGTGTATATGTGTGTATATGTTGGGGATCGGGGTGGGGGACGGGGGTCCTGCAACCTTTTGGGGGTGGCAGGGGTGGTGGGGGGGTAGGGGTGGGAGTCGGGGTGGGGGTTGGTGGGTTGGGATAGACCCCTATCAGTGCCAGGGAAGGGATTCCCTGGCACTGATAGTGCTTACCGCCATGGATTTCATGGCGGTCCCAAACCGCATGAAATCCATGGCGGTAAGACGCGGTCAGGCGGGTTGGAATACCGCCGGCGGTATGTGACGACCGCCGTGGCGGTCGGAACGGTGAAGCGGCGGCTGGCCATGGCGGTAACCGCCATGGTCAGAATACATGAAAAAAGACCGCCAGACTGTTGGCGGTCTTACCGCCGCTTCACCGCCGACCGCCACGGTCGGAATGACCACCTATGTGATCTACTCTGGTTAAGTGTGTGTTCAAGTCATTGTCCATCAGATATATGCTATCAAAGTAGGATAATGCTTCCGAGTCAATTTCTTGCAAAAATTGGCGTTACTCGGGAAGCGAACAATCTAATCTTGTTCTTACACCTTTGAGGAAGTTGACAAAATGTTCTTTGAGTTCCCAGGGCACTGAATGCAGTTAGATCGCTGCACTCTGCTTTCAGGCAGTATGATTTAGGAAAAAAGTCCATTGGAAATGCCCGATGTTGTTTTGTATTTTTTATGGACTGTATTGTTCAGCAAAGCTGTACTGTGTGAATTTTTAAATTACACAGGTGGGTGGGTGACTTTTTAACTGTCTGTAGAAGAAGACTAGGTGATGGGAATGATCCAGTTTCATTACAGGAAAAAAATGATTATTCAGTTGTTTGCCCTGGTACTCTGGTTGTAAGAGAATATCCCCCACAGGAGCTTTTGCTTCATGTTTAATTGGATATTATGGTTGTCCTTGTGAGCTAGAACATAGAGTTTTTTTTATATGGTAAAGGGAACCCTTATCCCAACCTTCATGATTGCGGTATAATGCTGGGTCTTGTGCAAGAGCCGTAAGTTCGGCATACACTGGTTTAACTGCTTCAGAGACAAGAACAGAGAAAGAAGGTAAAATTACATCTACTCCTTGTGGGACTTTTCTAACAAATTCAGGCAGCCAATCTACCTCAGTCAAGAGAATGCCATTTGTATATGTTACTTTTTCACAGAAAATACTTTTAATAGTATCCGGTATGTCGCCTCAATTTGGATGTCCAAATCAGAAAGCCTGTCAGAAGGCTTACCCACTGACCTGGTATTTCAGCTGGAATGAATTCACTAGTTGCTCTCGAAACCGGAAACTCTTGGAGATTGTGGCAAACTATTGACCTCTGCTGGGCTGTTTAGCAGTGTCAATGCCCATGTCTTGTTCTAAAGGGGCATTCTCAATATGTGTGACATATGTAGCTGAAATACCTGCCACTTTCTTCTTTTTAAACTGTGTTTTTTGTTGTTGAAGTTTCTCTTCCATTTTTAAAATGATGTCAGATGAGTGCTGTGAGTCCGTTTGGGGTGTTGCATACTCTTCAAGCCTGCATTTGTTCGTCCTCCTCTCGCAAATAATTTTTCTGGTGAGTCCTGGAGTGAACGAGAAGGATGTGTATCAATATACTGGAATCTATCAGGCTGGTTAGGTGTATCATGGATAGATAAATTATAATGCTTTTCAGTGGGCACCAGTTGCGGAGATCCACCCAGTGTTTTCATTTTATCTTTATGTTTTGTTTGGCCCAGTCTCTTTTTTAGAAGACTCAGGTGCCGTTTGGAATTATCTGCTTCAAATTTGCCTTTAAGCTGTGGACTATCAGGCCTGGCTCCCATTTTATCTTGACCTACTGTAGTTCGCACTCTTGGTCCACTGCAGGAAGCTTTGTGAGGCATTGGCATACTGACAGCGCCTGCTGCCTCCCTTTTAATATTATTTAACATTATTGAGGACACTGTGCCCAAGTTGCCAATTAATGTCAACCCCAAATCCAGGGCAGGTGTAGCCCCATATTCATTTTGAATCTGTTTTATTATTTCAGACAAAACAGCTATTGATGGTGTACCTTGTGATAGGGTATATAACACAGTAAAGACTGTGCCCCAGGTGGCACAGTCTCCAATAGGGAAACCATACCAAGTGGTAAACACATTGTGAGAATTCTGTGTTTATCTTTGGGTCCTGTAAGGGGAAACACTGCTTCAAGCTTGTTTGTTTTCTGCACAATTTATAAAGAATATCCTTCTGTGTGGTGGAAACTTTACTCATAATTGTGTTACTAGTGAATGGAAAATTGCAGGAACAGCTAATTGTGGGTGCACGGCTTGAACAGCTCTTGCTGGGGCAGTTGTTTTTGTATGCATAACAAACTGTGCTAAATGTCTATATAGTCTAATCAGACCTGTGTACAGGGTACATAGTTCACCATCATTTAATGGTACTAAATTTGGGTAAGGGGTGTGGCCAGCTAGGACTGGCCAGGTCGCTCCATCATTGCTGAGGAGACCCAGTCTTGTATGTTACAGTGTACATGGAAGGGCACTTTGGAATTATGATGTTCCTGAAATGTTAATGCTATTTCTAATTTTTTATAAGGCCTGTATTGGTTAGCTGCTGCAGCCTTAGTGTATATGTGAAATGTTTGTGTATTTGCATCTGCTGCATAAAAATTGATCCATTAATACAAAACGTTGTATTTATATATTTTGTGAGCATCTACCATGAAATTTAACATCTCCACCCATAAGAAGGAGTCCCTGTGCCCCTAAAGTGTTGTAACAGCATGTCTACAATTAACCAGAATGTTAATTGTATTTGTTATTTTAAAGAATATGATTCAGTGAGGAAATACAATGCTGGAGTGATCCTTTTGAAGGTTCACGCTTGAACAACCTACAGACTAAAATAGAGGTTTCTTATTAAGCTATGGAGGATTAATCCCTAATACCATAAAAGTCTTGGTATGAAGGTGAAAAGGAAGACTTTGGGCATATGTAAGAACTAAGCAGGAGACCCATTAAATAAGTACCTACCCTAGAACATTGGTGCTGTCATGTTACACAGTTCCTTTGAATTAAGTAGGACTGTGTATCAGGTCAACATAAACTTCAGGATATAGGGACTCAGACCATCTATACCATCAGGCAGTGTTGACACAATTCCTAGCTAGCTCACAGTGCCCCATATGAAAGCTTAAACTTACCAGGGTACTATAGGGTATATGCAACCTCAAAAATGACTACTCAGAATCCCAACGAAGTTGTGGAAACAAATCTACCCTTTTGTTTTCACTTTTCATAGCCAAGGTAAGACACAAGAAAGATATGAAAATATATTTTCCGAAATTTCTTGCAAGAATTGCATTTCTGCCAAGAAAGCAGGAGGTGCGATTATCAGATATATGAAACATTATAAAAGTGGTAAAAAAGCTAAAAAGTTCAGCCATGATAATGTTACTGTGTTGGTACACTCCTGTCCGTTCGTTTCAACCTACACTATTGAGAGCATAGTAGGAGTACCCTCTGCCAGATCAATTGGGAATAACCTAGCCCCCCCTATAACTGGGCAAAATATACCGGAAAGCCAGGGAGTTATTCTGGTATTGGGCAGGCTATTATTTCTTGCATGGCTGAACTTTTTATCTTTCACCTATCACCAAACTGGTGATACTTTCACTTATCACCAAACTGGTGCTGCGTGGTACTGCAGCAAAATTAGCAGTGCCCGTCAGTTTTGAAATGCAGGGATGCGCCGTATTTACAAGAATATAGCACACCCCTGTGTTTCCTCCATGCCGGTGCTAAATTCAGCAGCCTGTGCCAACGCAGGCATCCTTGCACCATAGTGCAAGTGTGTCTGTGCTGACGGGCGTGATTGTTATTTGCACACCTAACTGCACATAAACAATCATCCATGGCATTTTGCTTCTTCTATGTGTGCAGCAGAATGCAGCACACATAGAAAAAGCAACAAGCATTTGCAGTGCAAAAGGTCTCGCATTTGAGAGAATTAGAGCTATTGGCACTGTAAATAACAATGTCTTTTATTTATGTGTTTTGGTTTGGAATGTAGGGCATGTATGTGGTGTGGAGTAGAAATTTGTGGCTTGCATTTTAATTGTTAGTTGTGGAATTGTGTGGTATGGAGTGCATTTGTGAAGTGGGATTATGTGGCATGGTGAATATATATATGGGTGAGAGCTGAAAGGAAGATAGAGAGGGATAGGTAGTTTATTTAGGCACTGGTGGAAGCTTTTCTCACAAAGAAGGTACAATGGAAGCTTCCCCCACCGAGAAGGTACAATGCAAGCTTCCCTCACACAGAAGGTACAATGCAAGCTTCCCTCACAGGGAAATACAATGCAAACATCTCTCACAGAGAAGGTACAATGTAAACTTCCATCACACAGAAGGTACAATGCAAGCTTCCCTCACTCAGAAGGTATAATGCAGGCTTCCCTCTCATGGAAGGTACAATGCAAGCTTCCCTTACACAGAAGGTACAATGCAAGCTTCCCACACACAAAAGGTAAAATGCAAGTTTCCATCACAGGGAAGGTACAATGCAAACTTCCCCAACAGGGACATTACAATGCAAGCTTCCCTGACAGAGAAGGTACAATGCAAGCTTCTTTCCCACCGAAGGTACAATGCAAGCTTCCCTGACAGAGAAGGTACAATAAAAGCTTCTCTCACACAAAAGGTACAATGCAAGTTTTCTTCACAGAGAATGTACCATGCATGCTTCCCTCACACACAGCAGATACAGTACAGGCAGCAGTGCATGCTCCCTCACAGAAAAGGTACAAGGCCTGCTTCTCTCTCACACAGCAGATAAAGCACGGCAGCACTACAAACTTCCCTCACAAACAGAGCAGATACAGCACAGCAGCATTGCAAGCCTCCCTCACACACAGAGCAGATACAATACAGGCAGCAGCACAAATTTCCCTCACACACAATGCAAATAAAGCACAGCAGCAGTGCAAGCTTCCCTCACACACAGCAGATACAGCACACGCAGAACCAGAGCAAGCTTCCCTCACTCACAGTAGATACAGCACAGCAGCAATGCAAGCTTCCCTCACACACGCAGCAGATAGAGCAGAGGTAACAGCAGTGCAAGCTTTCCTCACACACAGCAAATACAGCACAGCAGCAGTGCAAAATTCCCTCGCACACAGCGTAGATACAGCACAGCAGCAGTGCAGCAGATACAGGAATGAGAGAAACAAAGTAAATTTGTATCTCACAACAAGATAGATTTTCACTGGTACACTCACTTAATAAGGACCCTTCCTTAATCTGTCACACCAGCTGCGTGGGGATGTCACATGGTGCAAAACTTTGAGATTGTGGTAAATTCACAGATCATGCAAAAAAAGGTTTTGCTGCACAGGAATGTATGGCGAAATTTTGCTTCAACCCACCTCGATCAGAGATTACCCTCCACTAAGAAAATGTGACTGCAAGCTGTGTGGACATGGATCATTTCTGCCGAAAAGGGGAAGAGAGGACTGGGGGAAGGGTGAGGAACAGCAAGGATCGTAAAAATGTAAAAAGTGTGTGTGGGGGGGAAAACATGCCATCAGCTGAAAGCACACACTGAGACATACAGAACATGTAAATGCCATGTGTGGAGTGAAAATGAAAATGCCACAAACAGCTACTTGGAACAGGCTTAGTAAGCATAAATGTCTGATGAAACAATAAAGAGATGTGGAAACCCGACAAAGCTACCCTGTGCATCCTTTGTAATGGGGGGAGGGGCGAGCAAGGCCTTTCGCCTGCCGTAGCCAAGAAGTAGGCATCAGAGATGCATGTTTTTTGCAGCTGATGGAAAAAAATATGGCCCAGTAAAAAACAAAGAGGAAACGCTTTACCGCATCCAAAGAAAACATGTGGGAATGTGAGAAACAAAGTAAAATGTTATCTCGCAACAAGATAGATTTTCCCCTGTACACTCACTTAATAAGGGCCCTTCCTTAATGGGTCACAGCTGCTGACTGGGGATGTCACCTGGGGAAATGCTTTGTCATTGTAAACTCACGGATCATGCAAAAATAAAGTATTGTTGCACAGGAATGTATGGCAACATTTTTTTCAACCCACCTCGATCAGAGACTTCCCTACGCTAAGAAAATGTGACTGCTAGCTGTGCAGACATGGATCATTTCTGCTGAAAAAGGGAAGAAAGGCCTGGAGGAGGGGAGAGGAACAGCAGGGATCGCAAAAATGTAAACAGTGTGTGTGTGGGGGCGGGGGGGGTAAACTTACCGTCAGCTGAGAGATGCATAGACATGCAGAACAATGCAAAAAAAGTAAATGCTGTGTGTGGAGTGAAAATGAAAATGCCACAAACAACTACCTGGAACAGGAACAGTTAGCATAAATGTATCATGAAACAATAACGAGTTGTGGAAACCCGGCAAAACTACCCTGTGCATCCTCTGTAATGGGGGGAGGGGCGAGCGAGGCTTTTCTCCTGCCCTATCCAATATGCAGGCATCAGAGATGCATGTTTTCTGCAGCTGATGGAAAAAAAAAATATGGACTAATAAAAAATGAAGAAAAGCTCTACAGCATCCAAAGAAAACACATGGGAATGCGAGAAACAAAGTCAAATGTCATCGCTCAACAAGATAGATTTCCGCTGGTACACTCACTTAATAAGGACCCTTCCTTAATGGGTCACAGTTGCTGCTTGAGGATGTCACCTAGGGCAAAACTTTATCATTGTTGAAAACTCACAGATCATGCAAAAAAAGCGTTGTTACACAGGAATGTGTGGCTACATTTTATTTCAAACCACCTCGACCAGAGATTTCCCTCTGCTAAGAAAATGTGACTGCTGGCTTTGCAGACACGGATAATTTCTGATCAAAAGAGGAAGAAAGGCCTGGGGGAGAGGTGAAGAACAACAAGGATCGCACAAATGTAAACAGTGTGTGTGTGGGGGAAACATGCGATCAGCTGAGAGCATACACTGGGACATACAGAACTATCTAACAATGTAAATGCCGTGTGTTGAGTGAAAATGTAAATGCCACAAACAACTACCTGGAACAGGCTTATTAAGCATAAATGCCTGATAAAACAAAATAAATGTGGAAACACGTCATAGCTACCCTGTGTGTCCTCTGTTATGGGGGCAGGGGTGAGCAAGGAATTTCTCCTGCCCTATCTGAGAAGTAGGGCATCAGAGATGCATGTTTCCTGCAGCTGATAGTAAAGAAATAAGGAGGGGAAGGAGAACAGGGCTGAGAAAGCACATCCGGTTAGGAGAAATGTAAAACCCAGGCTGGAGTCCAATCTAGAAGTGGACTCCGCCCCCTCCTCCAGATTGTGAGCAATACAGTAACAATTAGTCACAGCTGCAGAACCATCGTGACTGGGATCATTATAAAATGCTCACTTTAAAGTAAACTGCATTAACCAGACCGCATTGTGTGCTATAAGCAGTTTTGAGTCCCACAGGGTCAGTAAGATAATGTATATGCTTTTCGCTTTCTCTTGCTGCCACTCCAAGTGAGGTCCATGGTCACACAGCCTGGAGCCCACTGCACAAAGCAGCAGTCCAGAGCAGAGCCCAGCTGCATAGTGTTAATTAAACAAGGAGGGACGCTTGGCAGCACTGTCGAAAGCACTACTTTGCTGTCTGAGTGCATGTCATGCGTGGTGGAGCTCCGAAGGACGGCCTCCCGCAATACAAGGCACCAGAGTGGAGGGGAGGACACTGAGGAAAACAAAACCCAGAGCAGCCAGCAAAACTTGCCTCAGCTGGAGCCTCGGTTAAAAGACGCCTATAGTTTCATTTTTACCAGCCCGAGTTACGGGGGGGAGGAAGAGGAGGCCCCCCAGCAGTGGCGGCCGGCAGCTTTAGGAGGGAGTGGGGTGGGCAGGGCACACACACACAAACATACACTCATTCTTTCACACACAGACACGCACGCACACACATCCATTAACAACACTCATACCATTCAAACATGCACGCACGCACCAAACATTAATTTTAAGCATCACACACACTCATTCTTTCACACACGCACTCATGCACATCCATTAACAACATTCATACCATTCAAACATGCACACATGCACCAAACATTCATTTTAAAAGATCGCACACACTCATTCTTTCACACACACACGCACACACGCACATCCATTAACAACACTCATAACACTCAAACATGCACGTGCGTGCCAAAAATTCAAATTAAAACATCACACACATACACATACACACTTACCTTCAGCCTCAGAGGTCCCAGGAGGGTTGGGACTGCTGCCTTCCTTCATTGGCTGACCTAAGGTCAGCCAATGAGGTAAGGCAGCAGTCCCAGCCTCGTCACAGAGTGGGATGGGGTCAGTGAGACTGCTGACCCCACCCCACTCTGTGACAAAGTGTCAGTGATTGACACTCACCCTGGGCGCTTCAGGGCTTAAACCTGAAGCGCCCAGGGCGAGTGTCAATGGGTGACGCTTTCCTCGTCACCCAGGTAGGGCCTCGAGGCACCTTTGCTGAGCCAAGGAGGTCGCGCCCATAGGAGCTGTGACCTTCTCAGCCAAGTAAAGTTCAACTCAGGCAGCCAGGAGTCTGCGCAAATCGCACATGTCTGCTCCTGGCTGCCTGACCTGAACATGAAGAGTGTCTGTCAGGCTGACCTTTGTTCAACCTGACAAACAGTCTTCATGAGGGGCAAAAGGTGGGCGGGCGTAGCCCCTCCGCCCTAAAGGACGGACTGCCACTGCCCCCCAGCCCAAGGAGATGGATGGGTGGAACTACCAGGGGAGCCTGAGAGAGCATGGGGAGGAGACCCCAGACATTTTGATTTGTGTGGCAAGAAACGCCCAGTTAGGAGTTTACAATGGTAATGACTCTAACTCGAGAAAATGCATGATCCGTTGCATTGAAAATGCTCATTACCTCCTCTATTTAAAATGCTCTGGGTTATGTCCGATTCTCTCATCTTCACACAACCTAGAACGACTATCAGACGGCCCCTCTCACACACTCTATTACAATGGACAACCCTGACCTGACACAGCATGTGCTGCGCCTCCTTAGGGCATGAAAAGGAGGAGTCACCGGGGAGAAGCTGCTTCTGAACAGCAGCGTTCATTCTCCCCTCCAAAGGACGATTAGTTGCTGCTTTGCCGGAGTTCTCTCTTCGTTATCCCACTGAGTGGTGACACCTCCATTCACTCTGGCCGGGAGAAATATCTCTTCTACACTACCTTAACAAATCCACAAATAAACGGGAAGGCAAGCCAATGACTTACCTCTTCTTGCACTTTTTTCACTTAATGGAGAGGTTCTGTCACTCTGTAAGTGTCATCTGCAACATATTCGCCATGCCTTACATGCAGAGGTTGGCCAGTCTTTTCTTTACTTTTGTTAAACCAGGGTCCCACAGAAAGTATTTAGGAGTTGTTGGAAAAATCAGATCTTTCATCTTGGAATCCTTTCTCAAACAACATGCAAAATAATGCCCCTTCTTACAATACAAGTGAAGCTGAAAGAGACAGAGGTCTGTAGTTTAATGCTTAGGACGCAACAGTGAGTAATGTGCTCTCTGCTGGGATGTTTTCCTATGTCGAACAGGATTTATTCTGCACACGCCCTGCTCACCCATTCTTTCTGTGGTCGATAAATGGATCGTTGAGTTAATGACACCTGTTACAGTGCCATGAAATGCCGGAAAATGCTTTGGAATGCTTTTACAACAACTCAAATTGTACACACCTTTCCACTTTTTATTCCCTGTTTCTGGAATGCTCTGCTTTTGGACTCTGTTACACTAGTGTCTGCAACTTATTTCATTCTTCCACACCGAATACAACATCGTCCTTTTATCACATTTCCGACACGCTGTGCTGATTTTTTCCATTTGGTTGCCAATAGTGGACTCAAGCACTATTTCTTGGGGGCAAAGGCTTATTCATGGCACAAGTCTTAAAGAAAATAAGTGGGGGGACTGACCAAGTTAGACACTATGCAAGTGACATCACGGCACATGACACCACGGCGTGTGAAATCACACCTGGAATCACAGGTAGTGGCATCACAACCCATGACCTGACAGGAAATGACATCACAAGAAGTGAGATCTGGTCTTAAGACTTCACGCATATGCTTACTGCAAGAAAGCAAAGACTTAGCTAGGGATCCCTTTGCCCGTTGTGGAGCAAATGTTTTCTTCAGCTTGGGCCGAGTGTAAAGTGCAGAATAATTGTAAGTTTTCCTTTGGAAAGTGTGTATTTTAGTGTTATTGCTGTTCTTTTTTATTTCTTTTTTTAAGAGATGAAAAAAAAGAGTGCAGGAAATAAAAAGTGGAAAATGAAATTAGTGAGGAAGCTGTGTAATTGAGCTAAGACGTGCAGCACCTAGTATCTGCGAGAGGCAAAATGCCTACAGCACCTGGTATTCCCAGGCAGTCTCCCATCCAAGTACTAACCAGGCCCAACCCTGCTTAGTTTCTGAGATCAGGCGCATTCAGGGAGGTATGACCGTAGGCAGGAAAGGCTGCAGTTTCAGCTCTCTTCTGCTCACCAAGCCCACTGCCCAGAGCCCACTGATCTTTATCGCACCTGCACAAGCTCCCCTTGGGAAGTCGGACATGCGCTCACTGCTGGAGGCCCAATGCCCCAATCCACATGGAACACAGTTTTTAGGGTTGAGCCTGCGTCACATGCGCTTGCGCATGCGTTTAGTTTGCGAGACGCTTTAGTAGTTAGAAAAGGGCTCAGAGCCCCGCCCATGTCCCGTCAGTGTTTTTCATTGGTTTGTGGGCTTGCCTTTCAAAATCTGCTTGCTTTCTTTAGTAGAAGGCATGCATACGTCATGCCTTTTCTGGTGGTTAGCCCTCCTCGAGTGCAGCGACCAAGTACTGAAAACATGCAAGGCTTGCTGCTTTCCGTCCGGTTTGTGGACTACTTTTAATCTTTTTTCGCAGCGCGATCTCACTTGGTAGAAGTCGAGCGATTTGCATGACATCGACCCTGTTACATAGTTAATTGCACTTTTGCCTGTTACGTAGATAATTGCACTTTTCCAAATAGGTTTAATGTGGCAAGAAAAGTCCGGTTGGGAGTTTACAACTGCTAATAGCTCTAACTCGGAGAAATGCGAGACCTGTTGCATTGCAAATGCTTGTTACTTGTGTGTCTGTTTGCTTTTGCCTGTGTCACTGGGATCCTGCTAGCCAGGACCCCAGTGCTCATAGTTTGTGGCCTATATGTGTTCCCTGTGTGGTGCCTAATTGTATCACTGAGGCTCTGCTAACCAGAACCTCAGTGTTTATGGTCTCTCTGCTTTTTAAAGTGTCACTGCAGGCTAGTGACCATTTACACCAATTCTAATTGGCACACTGGAACACCCTTATAATTCCCTAGTACTATGGTACCTAGGTACCCAGGGTATTGGGGTTCCAGGAGATCCCTATGGGCTGCAGCATTTCTTTTGCCACCCATAGGGAGCTCAGACAATTCTTACACAGCACTGCCACTGCAGCCTGAGTGAAATAATGTCCACATTTTTTCACAGCCATTTTACACTGCACTTAAGTAACTCATAAGTCACCTATATGTCTAACCCTCACTTAGTGAAGGTTAGGTGCAAAGTTACTAAGTGTGAAGGCACCCTGGCACTAGCCAAGGTGCCCCCACATTGTTCAGGACAATTTCCCCAGACTTTGTGAGTGCGGGACACCATTGCACGCGTGCACTACATATAGGTCAATACCTATATGTAGCTTCACAATGGTAACTCCGAACATGGCCATGTAACATGTCTAAGATCATGGAATTGTCCCCCCAACACAAATTTGGTATTGGGGTGCCAATCTCATTCATCCCTGGGGCTCCAGCATGGACACCGGGTACTGCCAAACTAACTCTCTGGGGTTTTCTCTGCAGCTACTGCTGCTGCCAACACTCAGACAGGTTTCTGCCCTCCTGGGGCCTGGGCAGCCCAGTCCCAGGAAGGCAGAACAAAGGATTTCCTCTGAGAGAGGGTGTAACACCCTCTCCCTTTGGAAATGAATGTTAAGGGCTGAGAGGAGTAGCCTCTCCTGGCCTCTGGAAATGCTTTGAAGGGCACAGATGGTGCCCTCCTTGCATAAACCAGTCTACACCTGTTCAGGGATCCCCCAGCCCCTGCTCTGGCACGAAGCTGGACAAAGGAAAGGGGAGTGACCACTCCCCTGTCCATCACCACCCCAGGGGTGGTGCCCAAAGCTCCTCCTGTGTGTCCCAGACCTCTGCCATCTTGAATGCAGAGCTGTGAGCTCACAATAGAGGCCTCTGAGTAGCCAGTGCCAGCAGGTGACGTCAGAGACCCCTCCTGATAGGCTCTTACCTGGTTAGGTAGCCAATCCTCCTCTGAGGGCTATTTAGGCTCTCTCCTGTAGGTTCCTCTTCAGATAACGAATGCAAGAGCTCACCAGAGTTCCCCTGCATCTTCCTCTTTGACTTCTGCCAAGGATCGAAACTGCAACAAAGTAGCAAGAATACTACCAGCAACATTGTAGTGCCTAATCTTGCCAGCTTTCTGGACTGTTTCCTGGTGGTGCATGCTCTAAGGACTGTCTGCCTTCAACCTGCACTGGAAGCCAAGAAGAAATCTCCAGTGGGTCAACGGAATCTTCGCCCTGCTAACGCAGGCACCTAACCTCTGCATCACCGGTCCTCTGGGTCCCCTCTCATCTTGACAAGCGTGGTGCCTGGAACACAGTACCTGGATCCGAGTGACCCCAACAGTCCAGTGGTCCTTCAGTCCAAATTTGGTGGAGGTAAGTCCTTGCCTCCCCATGCCAGACAGTAATCCTGTGTACTGCATGATGTGCAGCTGCTAGGGCTTCTGTGCACTTTTGCAAGGATTCCTTCATGCACAGCACAGCCCAGGTCCCCAGCACTCTGTCCTGCATTGCTCAACCCGCTGAGTTGACCACCGGCTTCGTGGGACCCTCTTTTGTTGTGCTGAGACAACTGCCATGCTCAGATTTCTTAAATGCCTGTTCAAGTGCTTCTGCAGGTGCTGCCTGCTTCTGCATGAACTCTCTCTGTTGCTGAGTACCCCCTCTGTCTCCTCCTCCAAGGGGCGACCTCCTGGTCCTTCCTGGGCCCTGGCAGCACCCATTATCTTCAACGACTCTTGCAGCTAGCAAGGCTTGTTTGTGGTTTTTCTGCCTGGAAATAACTCTACATCCTCCAGCACACTGTGGGACATCTTCTTACTAAAGGAGAAGTTCCTGGCACTTTCCGTTGTTGCAGAATCTTTGGCTTCTTCTACCTAGAGGCAGGCCTTTTGCACCTTCATCCAGGGTTTAGTGGGCTCCTGCCCCCCTGGACACTTGCGTGACTCTTGGACTTGGTCCCCTTCCTTTACAGGACCTCAGGTCCAGGAATCCATCTTCAGTGCTTTGCAGTCAGTTGTTGTCTTTGCAGAATCCCCTATCTTGACTTTACTGTCTTTCTGGGGTAGTAGGGTTACTTTACTCCTACTTTTCAGGGTCGTGGGATGGGGTATCTTGGACACCCTTAGTGTTTTCCTACACTCCCAGGGACCCTCTACACACTACACTAGGCCTGGGGTCCATTCGTAGTTCACATTCCACTTTTGGAGAATGTGGTTTGTGTTGCCCCAAGGCCTATTGCATCCTATTGTGTTCTATAGTGTTTGCACTATTTTCCTAACTGTTTACTTACCTGATTTTGGTTTGTGTATATATTTTCTGTATATTACTTACCTCCTAAGGGAGTATAACCTCTGAGATACTTTTGGCATATTGTCACTAAAATAAAGTACCTTTTTTTTTAGTAACTGAGTATTGTGTTTCTTATGATATAGTGCTGTATGATATAAGTGGTATAGTAGGAGCTTTGCATGTCTCCTAGTTCCGCCTAAGCTGCTCTGCTATAGCTACCTCCATTAGCCTAAGCTGCTAGAACACTACTAATCTGGCACAAGGTGTAAGTACCATCAGGTACCCACTATAAGCCAGGCCAGCCTCTTACAAACTGCAACACGACCTTTACTCACCATGCACTTCTGGGGTAAGCCATTCTCTGTAGAAGCCACTTAAACAAGAGAAAAAGGGTGAAGGCGAGCCAGCCTTTGAAAACCCCCCTCTGCTGTTGGTTGTATATTTGCAGAGGGAGCTGAGGGGGAGGAGGGGCTTACAAGAGGAAGCGTGGCTGCTTTGGAACACACACTCACAGTGTAAGACAAACAGGCAAAAACTAAAATAAAGTTCCCGACAGAAGAGGTAAGTAGGACATAGCGCAATTAAACAGTAGTTGGTCACTGCTCCCAAAAAGAAAAAGGTAGGACAAAGAGGCCACAGCTGACCACTAGCAAGCAAGGATTTTTGAAGGACACTGGAACCAACAAATGAAATCGATTTGAACCCACAGATTACGTATACTGAAAAAATATACAAGAGGTAGAACGCTTACGCTCTACCTAAAAAACTAGGAGGAATACACGTGTTCTTCCTTGTTGCCCCATGCTAACGCCACCCCTGGGGTAGCTTTAGATTTTGACGCTGCCTCAGATTTACATTTTCTTGTAAATATGGAGCAGCGTCAAAAGTAGTGGGTGTTGTGGTGGAACGCCCATAGCAACACCCATTGCACACTCCTTTGATGCAGAAAATTGCATCAGAGTGGCCCATATTTACAAGGAAGCATAAAGCCACAAAAGTGGTGTTACATCTTCTTGTAAATATGGAGAAGTGGTTACCACCACCAAAGCATCACAAAAAGTGATGCTCTGGTCGCGCTAGGGCCTTGTAACTCTAGCCCAAAATTTTGTAAGGACCCTGTAGGAAGGGTGAAGTCCAACAGACAGTCACACAAAAATGTGACTGGGTATTGGTAGAATAGCTGTGCACAACCCTACAAAGACACTGCATTAGGCCATATTCAAAGAACTTCGCACTAGCCTTTTATGCCCCATGACATACTGGGATCATGGCAGGGAGGAAGAAAATGTCAGCACCATCTTTGGGGGTAAAATTCTAGAAGTTTCTTTGACTTCAAAGTTGGCACCATGTACAATTAGAACACTCTTTCTTCAGTTCACTTCTGGACCCGTGGATGATCTTAGAGGACTGCCTTTCTGCCTGTGGCCTGCTGTGTACTTCGGAGGACTGCACTGCCACTCAAAAAGGAGGGCCCTTGTGCCTGAACTGTATCCTCAGAGAACGACCCTGCAGCTTGAGATATCCTTTTCTGCTTGAATCCAGGACTACCAGAGGGACTCTGAGGACTAGTTAGCTGGCCCCCTGATCATAGCTTCAGGTTCAGAAAATACTAAACCATCTTGAACCAGTACCTGCACACAGCCTGAGCGAATCCTGACCCTCCAAATGGTGCCCCCAGTCAGTGCTTAATTTGAGCTTGTGGTTTCTAGTGCAGGCCACCAGCACTTATTTTGGGGGGCCAGCACCTATTTTTCTGCATCTGACATTTACTGCAAGCAAAAGGCACATCTGGAAAAGGTTTGAGGAAAAGAAAGATGGAAAAGTGTCAAAAGGGAGAAAGTAGAAAGCAGCAAGTGTGAGCTGAAGGGGCAGGGAGTGGCTGTAAGTGGATGAAAGAGGCTCAAGATGGCTTTAGGTTTACGCTGCCTAAGCATTCAGTGCTCGCACATTTAAATGCTGCAGCCAAATGTTTCAGAGGAGACCTCTGGGCACTAGCATTTTCTTATTTACAAATTGGCCACTGCCCCCATGCCTGGACCTTTGGAAGGGGTGCTAACATTACCCAGATGGCCCAAATTCAAATTTTAAATGAAGAAGCTGACTGAGTCTCAGTAACTAGCAGCTTTAGTCCTCTGACACAGTGAGCATGGGATACATAACCTTTGCAGCTAGGGTGCCAAACTAAGGAAAAGAACAAAAGCAATAGGTAGATTGCTTGAATTAATTTCAGCCACTGCTAAGTTACTCTGGGCTGTCATCCAGTCCATCTATTTTATACCCACCATGCCACCTCAGAAGGAAGCAGTATAATGCAAATCAGTCTTGGTCCTCCTCCAATAGGAACAGTACAGCCTAAACTGCAAATCTCTGACTGGGTACACAAGCGACCCATAACCAGTTTCAGTCTATGTGGGCCTTGTCAGTAGTGCGTAGCTTGACTCCTATGGCACAATGAGCATGTGAATGTCGCCGGGACATATCCCTTGACTTAAAGAGTGACAGTGAGGAAATCAATAAAGTGGTGATGGATTGCTTAAATAAATCTTACCAAATGGTAAATACTTTGGGTCGCCATCCAATTCATTATTTTTTGCCCAATATGCAACCTCAGACAAAAAACAGCCAAATGAAAATCACTCTTGTACCTGCTCCATTAGGAGCAGTCCATCCTCAACTGCCTATTCAACAGCTATTTAGTGCCAGTGACATTTGCAATTCACATTTGTTGTGCCTGCATTTGGTATCTCAGTATGCGGTGTATGTGATGCTCCTTGAGCTGTTTCTACAACCAGTGTTTTGGTTGGTTTCTCTTTTGTGATGTGTATTGAAGATGGTGCTGCTGCACTTCACAGAAAGTTGGAATGGGAAACCCCACTTTAAACAAATAAATTATTTGCAGAGCTCATAGTGATCTTTTCCACCTTGCTGCATGTATTTATGGTAGACTGTGCCATATCTTGAAAACTTAGGGGGTCATTATGAACACAGCGGAAACAACTGCCGTGTTCATGCTGGCGGTCAAAACACTGACCGCCAGCGACCCTGCAACCCCGCCAGCCACATTATGAACCTTTCTGAGAGCCGGCGGGCAGCAACATTGTTTCCGCCCGCCGGCTCTCAGAAAGGCTTGGCCGGGACATTGACGGCAGCTGCATGGGCAGTGCAGGGGCATCCCCTCCGGCAGCCAAAAGGCTGGTGGCAAATGAAACATTATCCGCAGGGTAGCGCCGCTACCCTGGCAGGTGGTGTTTCATCCCGCCACCTGGCAGCCTGATGGCGGGAGCCTGGCGATGGGTGACGGCTGCCTCTGGCGGCTGTCACCCTGTTTATTATATGGCAGTTCGGCCCGCCATGCCGGCTGGCGGCTTCAGCGGCCACTGCCGGCATGGCGGGCCAAACCGCCATGATCATAATGAGGGCCTTAATATGTTGCATTCGTGGATGCACTAGGTTTGCCTCATTCCAGGACTCTAAAGTATGGACTCTTTAGCTTTGGGAAAATTGAATAATAATTGAGTCGTTTCACACTCTGTTAAACTATGTAAACACTTCGGTTGAGGTTCGAGGATATCTTCAGAATCTGGGTACAGGATCTGGGTGTTGCAGCAAGCTTCTTGTTCTTTGTTGTCATAGGTGCCCGATGGTTGTAAAGTGTGTTCTATCTGGAACTATTCTAAAAGTCCTTGGATCAAGTTCAGAATGCCATTTGTGCTAACAAATCCACAATACTAGTTCACATTATTGGATTTCTGAGTTCACTGTATTTACAAAGATATATTTTGCACCTGTAACTCCTTTTACTTTTGGGGAATATTATTGCATGCTTGTGTAATATTTTGTAGGATTATATACTTCTGTGTGTGTGAGTGTTGTGTTTGTAAATTACACAAAAGGGGAGTGGAGTGCATTACAAGGTGTAGTACATCTGAAAGGTTTTTGAATTCATCATTTTCTCCAAACATTGTGGTGGTGTAGAAGAAGTGGTTTGTCAATAGAAAAATATTTTCCTTGAGGACAAAAAGGAGAAAAAAAGGGCTGATGCAAAAAGTTACTGCCACTTGAAAATGTGCAATTGCAAATTGCATAAACTTTGCACCATGCACAAAATGTGTTACTCATTGTTGGACCTGGCCCACTCTGCAGTGTCACTGCCAGACTGTTTACCTCTCTCCCCCTACTTTTTGCTTAATTTGTTTTTGTTGGTTTTAGGACTCTGTGCATTTTACCACTGCTAGCCAGTGCTAAAGTGCTTGGCTTGTGCTTGCTCTTCTTCAATGCATGGCAATATTGGCTTACCTCCATTTGGCATGTACAATCTACTTTTAAGTCCCTAGACAAGTGTCACTATATGTGCCCAGGGCTTATAAATGAAATGCTACTAGTCGGACTGCGGGCACCTGTTGTGCCACCCACTTAAGTAGCACTTAAAACATGATCTGCCATTGTACAGCCTGTGTATTCAGCTTAAACTGCCATTTTGACTAGGCAAAATAAACCTTTTGCCAGGCCCAATCCTTTCTTTTTATCACATAAGTCACCCCTAGGCCCTGGACAGCCTGGAGGGCAGGTTGCAATGCATTTGAAAAGTAGGACATGTATTTTTAATTTTTACATGTCTGGTAGTGAAAAATTCTTGATTTCATTTTTCACTATTGCAAGACCTATCTCTACCATGGGATTGCAAAGGAGTTGCTGTATTACATTTTATAAGTGTAATGTCGAAATGGAATGAAATAACTCCTTCAAATTTGGAGTCTCTGGGATCCCAATTTAAAATCCTAACTTATGCCGAAGTTGAATTTTAAATTGCAACTCTGAAAATGCCACTTTTAGAAAGTTGGCATTTACTTGCCTTAGCCATTTGGTGCCTGCAGGGTGTCTCTGGTCACATGGTTGGGTGTTGTTAGCATTTGGGGTTTGTGCAGTCCACCTGGACAGCCACACAAAATGGGAATTTAGGTGTATCTGGATGGGCCATCCCAGGCAGTATGGGAGGGAGGAGCTGGACACAGCCTCACTTAAACCTGAATAGGCTGTGTCCTGTCCACACGCAAAGGACCTAATGACATTGTCACTCCAGCAAGGTTGGAGTCAGGGCAGGGAAGTCAGAGAATTCCTTGCACTTCAAAGCCACTACCTAGAAGTTTCTCCCACCTTTCAGAACAATGGCACCAGAGTATAAATACTGGACCTGAAATAACACCACTTCTATACACTTCTGGACCTGTGGGTACTCCTCCAGGAAGAAGGATTACTGTGCTGCTGAAGGACGGCCACTCAGCTGAATTGCACGCTGCTGGACTCCTACTTTGCTGTGCTGACCTGCTGCCTGCTCACCTCTTGCCTGGGTAGAAGGACTGGACCTGTAGCTCTTGAATCTAGGACCTGGAGTGACTTCCAGGGCTAGTTGTCTGGCCTCCTGATCTGAAATCTAAGGAAATAGAACACTTCAAACAACCCTCCTTCTGCACCTGGACCCTGCCAACTGTGAGTCTACCCTGCCAAGAGGGGCTACCCCAGTCTTGGACTCTTGGAAGTGAGCTTAAGGTGCTTTCCCGCAGAACTGATGCATCCTTGCTGCTGAGTGATGCTCTCCTGAGCAGAACCGATGCATCTCCTCAGCTGAGAAGCTCATTCCTGGGCAGAACTGACGCATGACTGCTGTTGCATGAATTGGACCGATTGCAAAAGACTCGCATTGCCACCACATCCCTCATCTTCAGTTCAACACATCACCTCTGGAATCAACTCTGCACTATGCTTCCCTTGAGCAGATCCTCGAATCTCTTGTCAACGGCAGCCCTACCACTCTTCAGAATTGATGCATCACCTCGACTACAAAGCGCATCCCTGACTCCAGCATTTGTATCAACAACCCCATTGACGATATTCTTGATGTCTGTGCAACAGCACCTTGCCCCTTCGAACCGCTGCATCACTTTGGCTGTGTGATGCATTTTTGATGCAGATCCACAAAATGCTCCGCAACCAGGATTTAAGGTACTTTGTTCAGTGGATCTTGTTGGGTTCCTGTTGCTGGCCTGTGCTCCATTGTGGTTGACCTGAATTTGTGACTTTGTCCCAGTTTGGTGCAACCAGATATCCTGAGTAACGCTTTGTGTTTTTTGGCACTATTTTGACTTTACAATTCAATATCCCTAGTTATACTAATTGGATTTTTGTCATTTGGGTTGTATTTTATTTATTAAAATCTACTCTATTTCTTCAGCTCTGTTTTGGGCTCCTTATGTGGTGTGTTTTTACTGTGTTGCTGATGAAGCGAAGTGTGCACAAATACTTTACACGTTGCCTTTAAGGTAAGTCTGTCTGCTCTGTGCCAAGCTACCAGGGGGTTGAATAAAGGTTCATTTAGGGTTTGCTAGTTCCTCATCCGGACAAGGACTGTGGTTACTGCTTGTCCAGGGCTCACACCCAGTCAACCAACAACACAATTTCTTACACTGATAATAATCAAACACCATGAATGTGCAACAGTGCTTAGGTGTACATGCTATCATCTGCAGAATGTTGCTGATTTTTGGGGGATGTCTTTGTACCACAGAATCATGTAGAAGCTGGATGTTTTGTCACAATACATAAGCACATTGCTACATGGCAGTCCAAATGTACTCCCACAATGTCCATATTATGGCATTATCGCCCGAACTTGGAATTAATTCACAGATAGTACCTGTAAGGAAATGGGTTATAAATTGTGAAGGATCTGAAACTTCCCAAGTAATAAAATGTCAACTTTGTCAGTTTTGGGAACCAAGTACCCCATTGTGTCACTTAAATCTCTCAGGGTAGCGAAGCAGAAGAGTGCAAGCCTATTCGGGGGCGTGAGGCCTAGTAGCTCCAGCTCAATGGTATGCAACAACAATCAATAAATAATTGTCCAGTCAGTGCTTTTTCTTATGAAAAGGACTTTATTAGACACACACTACTAAATACTATGCATTAATTTATACATATCTACAAACAGACAGCTGTAAATACCTTTGGCGGCACCCACAGAACAGTTGCCATCACAACAAACCAAACCCATAAATACAGTACACCTACACATATACATTGACACAGTATCAATGCAATTATAAAATGTCAGATGTACTGGCTTTGTTGAGGTGTCACCACAATGAGAAAAATAGAAATATGATGTTTAAACCCAATGAAAATCACATGCATGACATCATCTGATAGTATAATCTCTCGATGGCATTGATTAATATGTATCATGACTCACTGGTCATGCAAGCATCTTCCAAAAGTCATTCTGTATTCTATAACATGAGACATTACACTGGTACCACTGCGGCTGTACGACCAATCAGCACACTCCAGGGCCTTTGTACAAAAGCACAACCCCTGAGAGTGTTTAAAAACATCTCCTGGGTCCATGGATTTTGCCACCTGGGAGGCTTGGCTCATTTTCCCAAGAAAAGAAAACTGTGAAACATTTCCTCAAACAAACCACAGGATTCTACACCTGCACTAACTGCTCAATATGTAAACTGGGCACATCAAAATCTAAAGAAATTGCCTTCAATGAACAACACTTTACTATACATGATATAATCAACTGAGAGAGCACCAATACAGTCTATCTCATTACCTGCCCCTGCTTCAAGATGTACATAGGCAGTACTACTAGAGCACTTAAACTGGGAATACAGGAACATTATCTAAATATACAAAAGGACAATGTAAGACTCCCATTGGTTGAACACTTTGTCAAATGTCACCCTTTTACACGTACTTTTAAATGTTGTGGTATACAGAAACTCAAACAACATCCTCTGGGAGGGGACCTCGAATTAAAACTATGACAATATGAAAGTACTCTTATTATCCGATTTGACACAGTTCAATGTGGTCTCAACAAAGATGCAGAATGGTATTATTGGCTTCTTTGAATATTTGAAAGACTTGAATATGTGACAATTGACTCAGTCAATGTTTATCTATTATCTATGTTCACCTGTCATTTGAATTGTTTAATGTTTGAACAGGATGGATCTAACATTACACCAGGACTAGCACAAAGTATAATCTCTTAAACATACATAAAGATTGTGAGAATTATCACTCTTTCTCACTTAGACATAAAATCTCCAACATTAGAATTGGGATGGCTTAGGAGGGTCAGTTACCATAGCTGTAGACCTTCCCAATCACAACACTGATTAGTGTTTATAAATTCTTGACTCACAGCCCCACCTAAAATCTATGCAGGCAAACCTTGCAACCTTCCAACATCCATCACCCCCAGATCCTCCTTTTACCCCACCACTGTCTGTCCATGTATTCACCCCCCTACCCATGACACCGCGACCATTTCCGGCTCACCGAGCAATCATGACAACGATGCTCCACCCATCTTGCAGGCACATTGCCCACCAAACCTAGAGCTGCTGTCTAGGCCCGCAAGCATCTCCTTGATCAGGATCAGGACAAGGCTTGTTCCAACAGAGGAACATCACCAACCACCACAAGCCTCACGGGCAAACATTGGCATCAACCCATCCCTGCTCCCCCAGCCACATCTGCCAAACCAACCCCTGACAGCCAACTTCAAAAACCCCGGGCATTTAGGCAGGAAAACTCAGTCACAATCTGGGGTACGACTTGTCTCATGGAACGTGGCAGGTCTGAAATCTATTCTTCCCCTTCCATCCTTCTCCTCATTTATTGACGAACATGACATATGTCTCCTACAGGAAACATGGTCACTCGACCCACTCTTCCGAACAGGCTACTCAAATTTCCACATCCCCGCTGTGGCCAGCACGAGAGGCAGGCCCTCAGGGGGTCTGACCATCTGGATCAAAACATCGCTTAGCTGCCATATATCACAGCTACCTACCGCCTCTCCCGACCTGTTAGGCCTTCGTCTATCCTTTGGGCCTGACTCTGTGGTGAACATCTTTAATATCTACGCTCGAGGGGTCAGGGGGGGTCAAGTCTCCAAAACCCTCTGCGCCCTCGTAGCCCTCTTACAAAATTATCCCCGCCATCATAAAACCATTGTGGCTGGAGACTTCAACGTCACATTCGAACCCCTTGACTGGGACGATCTCAGGTCCACCCGCGAGGAAGATCAATTCTGGTCTATCCCCGCCCTGTCCATTCCACCCATCAAAAGGTGGACGTCGGTTGCGATTCAGGTAAAATCATTGACCATGGAGTTTGGACTCAGGGCGCTAAATGGCAGAACTAATTCAGACACCAACGGTAGTCACACATACAACAAAACGAACCACACCAGCAGAATCGATTATTGCCTATTCGATATAAGATTATGGCCTCTAGTCATCGATATGACAATCATCGAACGGACCGAAAGTGATCACAACCCTCTCTCTGTCCACACATTAGCCCTAGGTAACCTCCCAGCCACGTCTAACCCCGCAGCAGTAGCACCCGAGGGTATTAACCTGGCCAACAACAAAAGACACCTAAAATGGGACAATATTGTGGCCTGGCCCGCACTCATCAATGCTGCCAACAACACCCTAAAATCCACACTAAGGGACCTAGAGACATGTTCTGCAATACCCCACCAGGATATTAGCTCAATCCACACCTCCTGCTTTAGGGATATCGCAACCCACTTCTCAGCACCCCCAGCCCACGACGACAAACGACCCAAAGCCAGGCACCGCTGGTTCAACAAAACGTGCCGGTCCCTAAACAAGCGCCTAGTTCAAGCCATTAAATCCAAGGACCCCATCGCCATCCGCGTAGCTAGGAAGTCCTATAAATCTGCAATATGCATAGCCAAGCGTGATCAAGATAGCAAATGGTGGACATCACTCAGCGACGCTGTGCGCGAGAGAAATTATAGTCTGTTCTGGTCCCTGGCAGCGCGAGGCCCAGAAACCAGTGGTTTGGACATCACAACCAATATTGCCCCAAGAGACTGGATAGCCCACTTTAGTAGTCTGTACTCCCCTGATCATGATAGCCCCACCTCTGTTTGTACGGGCCCCCTCCTACTTCACTCATTAGCACCAACCACCGCAGCACCCCTGTTGTTCTCCCAAAGTGATATAACTTATTCTCTAAGCACTCTAAAACGCGGCAGGGCCCCTGGTTCAGACTGCGTCCCTGCAGACCTATTCTCAACAGACCTAGCATCCTGGTCAAGATATCTCACCATTCTAGCTAACGCAATAGCATCTGGGGCGCCAATTCCCGACTCTTGGAAAGCGGCCATTGTTATTCCAATCTTTAAAAAGGGCGACAGATCTCTTCCCTGTAACTATAGACCCATTAGTCTAATTGACTGTGTCCAAAAAGTCTTCTGCCACTGCCTCCTAGGGAAGATAGAAGAATGGATAATTGACCACGATATCCTTAGCCCCCTCCAAGCCGGTTTCCGAAAGAAGATTTCCACCACTGATCAAGCCCTCAGATTCCTATTATTATATTGGAAAACAGTGTTCATCGGTAAAGGCAGCCTTTATGTAGCTTTCGTGGACCTCAAATCTGCTTTTGACCTAGTACCTCGCAACAAACTGTGGGTCACTCTCTCTCGGATGGGAATCCCGGAACACATCCTTGCCATTTTGATACGACTCCACGAGGACAACTACGCACAAGTCAGGTGGGGCAACAAGGGCCAACTTACCGATAGAATCCACGTCTCTAGGGGTGTGCGGCAAGGTTGCGTACTTGCCCCGACCCTCTTTTCCCTGTACATCAACGAAATTGTCCCCTCCCTCCTCAGACTGCAGGCTGACGCACCTTCACTTGGCACACAAAAAATCCCAGTCTTACTCTTTGCCGATGACACTCTTTTGATATCTAAGACCCCTAGTGGTCTAAGGAAACTCCTTGCGTGCTTCGAGCATTTCTGTTCATCCCAGGGACTCGAAATCAACGCAACGAAAACCAAACTAATGACCCTTAATCCCCACAGATCTTTCAAAGGGAAATTTACTTTAGAGGGCTCCTCACTCGAGAAGGTGGTCATTTTCCGCTACCTGGGCATAACACTCACTGACAACATGTCCTGGAAGCCACACATAGGAAAACAAGCCCTTAAATTAAGACAAACAACTGGGGCTCTACTAAAAAATTTCCACCTCTCACACACAAAACCAATTCGCCCAGTATTACAGTTATACGAAGCCCAGGCAGTTTCCTCAGCGCTCTACGGGGCTGAACTTTGGGGTTATAGCAAAACCCAAGACCTAACCTCCGCTGAAAACAACTTCTTAAGAAACCTTGTGTCCCTTCCGCTAAGCACCCCACTGTTCCCTCTTTTCAAGGACCTCGGCATCAAACGCATTGGTCACAAAGCCCGCCTGCAACCTCTGCTGTACTGGCGACGTCTCTGGACCACTCCGGAACTTGTCATCTTCACCGAAGCTCTACAGGTCATCCTAAAAGCCGACCACCTGCACAGAATCCCCTGGCTACGATCCATCAAGGATTTACTTCACTCTATCGGGCTCGATGATCTCTGGAACTCACCAGCCACGTCAGTCTTTCCCTCGAAAAGCGAACTAAAGAAACTTTACTGGCAAAGGGCCAACAACGAAGACACTCGGGCTGCACTCCACACTACATTATCTTGTGACTTTGCCAACCTAAAAGAGTCATGCAAGTACGAAACTTTTTGGGACCTAATCACGGCCCCAAGGGAAAGGAAACTGTACTTCCAGCTCCGCATTGGAACACTCCCATTAAGACTTTTCACCAGCAGCTGGTCACACAACGAATCCACCGCATGCCCTGCTTGCAAAGCCCCCGTCGAGAATCTCCCTCACCTCCTTTTTGCATGCCCCGCGTATACTGCCCCCCGTAGGAAATGGCTGGCCCCGGCATGCAGACTACTGGGAGCACGCTGCTCTGCGCTAGCTCTGCGAATCCTTAGATCAGACACCAGGCCAACGCTAGTGATCGCTATCGCCAAATTCCTCGGAGCTAGTTGGCTTATTAGAGGGAAAACTCTCCTGGACAAAGACTCCAAATAAGACTGTCCCAACATCCTGCACAGTGCATTTCACATCATTTCATTTTATCTAATTTCATTCCATTTTATTCTATCTCATTTTTATTCCATTTTAATTTTTATTTATATTTTACTCCCTTTGATCACCATAATTACCTGCAATTTTATTTTATCATGTGCATTTATTTGTATTTATTACTGCTCGCGCTTTTTTGGCTCTTGTAGCCGCAATAAAGCTTCTTTGAATTGTTTATAAATTCAATATCCCATAAAATCTTTAAGGCAACCATGTCAACATCTAGTTCATGCTGTGAACTGTAACAGTTATCTTATGTAGGTAAATCTCTACAATCTCTATACCGCTGAGCCTCTACATTTTGAATCTTCATGTCTACAACTCATAATAATATGACGGATCACCACAACAGATGTGAACAAAGAAATAGTCGACTTAATCAAGCATTTAATACAACAGGTGCTAGCTTAAATTGGTCGAATGCTTTAAAATTGTCCTCTACCAAAAATACCTTTCAAGGTCCTGGAACGAGCCGTCAAAAAATAAACTTCCAAATGGTGGGAGGCAGCCTCACTAAAGAAATGTGTTTAACATGACCTTATACCAAGAGGCCTCAGAATTCTGATCTTTCCACCTGTTGAAACCACTTCCCAAGAGAGGCTCAAACAATGGGAAGCCAACTTACAGACAGCCTCAAACAACATGTTATGACAATTGATTGAAATAGCACAAGAGGAATTTTAAAAATACAGGGATGAAGTGGACACACTTAACAAACAAATTGAAGAAGCAAACTGGGGTGAAATCGCCAAGAAAATGACCATATTCTTAACAAAATCATAGATGAATATGAAGAAGGCATAATCCAAAGGAAAAAATAGAATATTTCACTGAGATCTTGCTCACTATCATCTTGGTAGAGTCTATACTTTTAGCAAGAAATATGACAACATCAAGACATCTAACTCATCCACAGAATCACATAGCTAATCTGAGACACTACCATCATCAGAGATAGAATCTCAAGAGGAAACAGGTACACGCCAAACATCAAGACCAGGAGTAGATTTTTACAAAGGAGTAAAAAGACATTGTACAGGCACATCTCAAGACAATCGCACAAGACCACCAAGTTCCACAATCCCAGAACTCAGTAATTCTGGCATACAGACATGGGCTCGCAGCAAAGAAGCCAGGAACAAAACTTAAACAAGGATTTGATTGTCAACCTATCTGACAAAGCTCTCTCTAAACCTCAAACTGAGATCTTAACAAAGGGTCTTTCTTTTTTTGCCACACCCGAAATTGGTACCTAGTCCAAACAAAAATAGACCTGTTAAAATTGACCAGAAAATTAAAACTCCAATCTTTTTTTGCCACCCAGATACGTAACAAAACTCACCCCCACAACAACTTACTACGAGTGATATCACGGTTCAAGACCTAGCAACTATAGAATTACTTAGCAACCTCTCTAGTACCGAGGAGCATGAACAATCATTGACTGAGATAGCTTTGGAACTCAATATTGACATATCAAATACCAAACAATCTACATTACCAATAAAATCTACTTTTACACCCATATTACCATCAGGCAACACTATGGACCCTTTCTTCACAGCTATGATGGAGGACCTCGATCCGGAAAATAAAAAATACATAAGAAAACAAAAATATCTTCCCCTGAATACCAACTTCAAAGAAAGGCAGACAATATGTGAACTACAAACAGATAATGAAATTTGGATTAAGGAAGCAGATAAAGGGGGCAACATTGACATTCCCAACAAAAGGGACTATGTTTAAGAGGCGTATCAACAAATCAACGATACCACATGCGAACAAAAACTTACACACAATCCAACACAGGAGGTTCAAGAAAAACCAGAGGAAATTCTTACCCTGGAAGAGTGGAAATTTCTATTTATCAAACACCCCATTACACCCCCCTTATATCTTCTTCTGAAAATACATAAGGTAGACCGATCATCTCATGCATCAACTCAATTTGCTCAAATTTGTTTTTTTTTATAGATTCTGAACTACAACCCTTTATGAAGAATTTACCTTCCTACAGTAAAAATACAAAGGACATGTTAGAAATGGGGATTCTGGTTGGCTAGGGTATGCACATAAGCCAGGCAGAATCCACCGACTCTAGTCAGGGCAAGGGAGTTACACATCCAAGATAACCCCTGCTCATCCCCTTGGTAGCTTGGCACCGGCAGTCAGGCCTATCCAGAGGCTATGTGTAAAGCGTTTGCAGAACACACACAACTCATGTGACGCACTATCCCCACCACAAAGGAAAGGCAACACCAATTTACATGAAAATATACTGTATTGTACACAATGCAAATATTAGACCAAACACAACATGTCAGTAATACCCTGCTACTCAGCAGTTGTCAGAACGTTACACAATAGTTACTCTGCAGAACCAGCATTTGTCACACATAACACACAGGTTACTTATTATTCTGCAACATAAGCATTAGTCAGGAATTGTAGGAAAGTACCATCTTGCCTGGCATGTTAAACCCATTTTTCACTGTATATATGTTGTTTTAGTTGTATGTGTCACTGGGACCCTGTTCACCAGGGCCCCAGTGCTCATAAGTGTGCCTGAATGTGTTACCTGCGTAGTGACTAACTGTCTCACTGAGGCTCTGCTAATCAGAACCTCAGTGGTTATGCTCTCTCATTTCTTTCCAAATTGTCACTAACAGGCTAGTGACTAATTTTACCAATTTACATTGGCTTACTGGAACAGCCTTATAATTCCCTAGTATATGGTACTGAGGTACCCAGGGTATTGGGGTTCCAGGAGATCCCTATGGGCTGCAGCATTTCTTTTGCCACCCATAGGGAGCTCTGACAATTCTTACACAGGCCTGCCACTGCAGCCTGAGTGAAATAACGTCCACGTTATTTCCCAGCCATTTTACACTGCACTTAAGTAACTTATAAGTCACCTATATGTCTAACCTTTACCTGGTAAAGGTTAGGTGCAAAGTTACTTAGTGTGAGGGCACCCTGGCACTAGCCAAGGTGCCCCCACATTGTTCAGGGCCAATTCCCCGGACTTTGTGAGTGCGGGGACACCATTACACGCGTGCACTACATATAGGTCACTACCTATATGTAGCTTCACAATGGTAACTCCGAATATGGCCATGTAACTTGTCTATGATCATGGAATTGCCCCCTCTATACCATCCTGGCATAGTTGGCACAATCCCATGATCCCAGTGGTCTGTAGCACAGACCCTGGTACTGCCAAACTGCCCTTCCTGGGGTTTCACTGCAGCTGCTGCCAACCCCTCAGACAGGCATCTGCCCTCCTGGGGTCCAGCCAGGCCTGGCCCAGGATGGCAGAACAAAGGACTTCCTCTGAGAGAGGGTGTTACACCCTCTCCCTTTGGAAAATGGTGTGAAGGCAGGGGAGGAGTAGCCTCCCCCAGCCTCTGGAAATGCTTTCTTGGGCACAGATGTGCCCAATTCTGCATAAGCCAGTCTACACCGGTTCAGGGGACCCCTTAGCCCTGCTCTGGCGCGAAACTGGACAAAGGAAAGGGGAGTGACCACTCCCCTGACCTGCACCTCCCCTGGGAGGTGTCCAGAGCTCCTCCAGTGTGCTCCAGACCTCTGCCATCTTGGAAACAGAGGTGCTGCTGGCACACTGGACTGCTCTGAGTGGCAAGTGCCACCAGGTGACGTCAGAGACTCCTTCTGATAGGCTCCTTCAGGTGTTGCTAGCCTATCCTCTCTCCTAAGTAGCCAAACCCTCTTTTCTGGCTATTTAGGGTCTCTGTCTCTGGGGAAACTTTAGATAACGAATGCAAGAGCTCAGCCGAGTTCCTCTGCATCTCTCTCTTCACCTTCTGATAAGGAATCGACTGCTGACCGCGCTGGAAGCCTGCAAAACTGCAACATAGTAGCAAAGATGACTACTGCAACTCTGTAACGCTGATCCTGCCGCCTTCTCGACTGTTTTCCTGGTGGTGCATGCTGTGGGGGTAGTCTGCCTCCTCTCTGCACTAGAAGCTCCGAAGAAATCTCCTGTGGGTCGACGGAATCTTCCCCCTGCAACCGCAGGCACCAAAAAGCTGCATTACCGGTCCCTTGGGTCTCCTCTCAGCACGACGAGCGAGGTCCCTCGAATCCAGCAACTCTGTCCAAGTGACCCCCACAGTCCAGTGACTCTTCAGTCCAAGTTTGGTGGAGGTAAGTCCTTGCCTCACCTCGCTAGACTGCATTGCTGGGAACCGCGACTTTTGCAGCTACTCCGGCCCCAGTGCACTTCCGGCAGAAATCCTTTGTGCACAGCCAAGCCTGGGTCCACGGCACTCTAACCTGCATTGCACGACTTTCTAAGTTGGTCTCCGGCGACGTGGGACTCCTTTGTGTAACTTCGGGTGAGCACCGTTTCATGCATCCTTGTAGTGCCTGTTTCTGGCACTTCTCCGGGTGCTACCTGCTGCTAAGAGGGCTTCTTGTCTTGCTCCACGTCCCCTCTACCACCTGGTCCAATTTGCGACCTCCTGGTCCCTCCTGGGCCACAGCATCATCCAAAAACGCTAACCGCATGATTTGCAGCTAGCAAGGCTTGTTGGTGTTCTTTCGGCGGGAAAACACTTCTGCACAACTCTCCACGGCAAGAGGGATCCGTCCACCAAAGGGGAAGTCTCTAGCCTTTTTTATTCCTGCAGAAACCTCAGCTTCTTCTGTCCAGTCGAAGCTTCTTTGCATCCACAGCTGGCATTTCCTGGGCATATGCCCATCTCCGACTTGCTTGTGATTTTTGGACTTGGTCCCCTTGTTCCACAGGTACCCTAGATTGGAAATCCATCGTTGTTGCATTGTTGGTTTGTGTCTTTCCTGCATTATTCCTCTAACACGACTTCTTTGTCCTTAGGGGAACTTTAGTGCACTTTGCACTCACTTTTCAGGGTCTTTGGGAGGGTTATTTTTCTAACTCTCACTATTTTCTAATAGTCCCAGCGACCCTCTACAAGGTCACATAGGTTTGGGGTCCATTCGTGATTCGCATTCCACTTTTGGAGTATATGGTTTGTGTTGCCCCTATCCCTATGTGTCCCCATTGCATCCTATTGTAACTATACATTGTTTGCACTGTTTTCTAAGACTATACTGCATATTTTTGCTATTGTGTATATATATCTTGTGTATATTTCCTATCCTCTCACTGAGGGTACACTCTAAGATACTTTGGCATATTGTCATAAAAATAAAGTACCTTTATTTTTAGTATAACTGTGTATTGTGTTTTCTTATGATATTGTGCATATGACACTAAGTGGTACTGTAGTAGCTTCACACGTCTCCTAGTTCAGCCTAAGCTGCTCTGCTAAGCTACCATTATCTATCAGCCTAAGCTGCTAGACACCCTATACACTAATAAGGGATAACTGGGCCTGGTGCCAGGTGCAAGTACCCCTTGGTACTCACTACAAGCCAGTCCAGCCTCCTACATTGGTTGTGCAGCGGTGGGATAAGTGCTTTGAGACTACTTACCACTCTTGTCATTGTACTTTTCATAAGAGAAAAATATACAAAACAAGTTCAGTGTATATACACATAGCCAAAAAGTTTTGCATTTCCTCTTTTCACTCTTTTCTAAGTGCTGAAAAGTACTTCTAAACTTTCTAAAAAGTTCTAAAAAGTTTTAAAAGTTTTTTTTCTCTGTCTTTCTAAAAGCTCTGACAAACTTTTTTCTCTTTTTCTATCACTTTAACTCTCTCTAAAAATGTCTGGCACAGGCCAAAATGTTGATCTGTCCAAACTTGCATATGACCACCTTAGCTGGAAAGGAGCAAGGAGTCTCTGTGTAGAGAGAGGTTTGAGTGTAGGGAAGAATCCTTCCTTGGAACTGTTACTTAACATGCTTAGAGAACAGGATAAGGCTAGAAGTGCCCCATCTGTAGAAAAAGTAGCTAATGGTTCCCAATCTGATCCAGGGACTCCCCCAGGAAAAGATTCAGGAAAGAAACTCCCTAGCCTGCCCATTACTAGACAGTCTAGCATAGTTGGTAATGATGGAGAGCCACACCATACAAATAGTGTTGTCTCACATCATAGCAAAAGCATTTATTCTCACCACAGTGGTACTGATGTTTCTGTTAGCCAAGCTGTTAGGGTGCCCTCTGTAAGGGACAGGTCTCCTTCTGTCCATTCTCACCATACTTCTGTTTCAAGACATGTCCCTCCCACCCACCCTGATGACAGATTGTTAGAAAGGGAGCTCAATAGATTAAGAGTGGAACAAACCAGACTGAAGCTCAAGAAGCAACAGCTGGATTTGGATAGACAGACTTTAGAAGTAGAGAAGGAGAGACAGAAACTGGGTTTAGAAACCCATGGTGGCAGCAGCAGTATTCCCCATAGTCATCCTGCAAAAGAGCATGATTCCAGGAATCTGCATAACATAGTTCCCCCTTATAAGGAGGGGGATGACATTAACAAGTGGTTTGCTGCACTTGAGAGGGCCTGTGTTGTACAGGATGTCCCTCAAAGGCAGTGGGCTGCTATCCTATGGCTATCATTTAGTGGAAAAGGTAGGGATAGGCTCCTTACTGTGAAAGAAAGTGATGCCAATAATTTTACAGTTCTTAAGAATGCACTCCTGGATGGTTATGGCTTAACCACTGAACAGTACAGGATAAAGTTCAGAGAGACCAAAAAGGAGTCTTCACAAGACTGGGTTGATTTCATTGACCATTCAGTGAAGGCCTTGGAGGGGTGGTTACATGGCAGTAAAGTTACTGATTATGACAGCCTGTATAACTTGATCCTGAGAGAGCATATTCTTAATAATTGTGTGTCTGATTTGTTGCACCAGTACTTGGTGGACTCTGATCTGACCTCTCCCCAAGAATTGGGAAAGAAGGCAGACAAATGGGTCAGAACAAGGGTGAACAGAAAAGTTCATACAGGGGGTGACAAAGATGGCAACAAAAAGAAGGATGGTAAGTCTTCTGACAAGGGTGGGGACAAATCTAAAAATGAGTCTTCATCAGGCCCACAAAAACACTCTGGTGGGGGTGGTGGGCCCAAATCCTCCTTTAATCAAAACAAAGAAAGGAAACCATGGTGCTATTTATGTAAAGTAAAAGGCCATTGGACAACAGATCCCAGTTGTCCAAAGAAAAGCACCAAGCCTCCTACCACTACAACCCCTACTGCTACCCCTAGTGTCCCTACTAATAGCAGTGGTGGTGGGAGCAAACCTACTAATAGCCAATCCAAGGGAGTAGCTGGGCTCACTATTGGTAACTTAGTTGGGGTTGGCCTTGTTAGGGTGGCCACAGAGGCTGTGTTAGTCTCTGAGGGGGCTATTGATTTAGCCACCTTAGTTGCTTGTCCCCTTAATATGGATAAGTACAAGCAGCTACCCCTAATAAATGGTGTTGAGGTTCAGGCCTACAGGGACACTGGTGCCAGTGTGACTATGGTCATAGAGAAACTGGTCCACCCTGAACAACACCTACTTGGTCAACAGTACCAAGTAACCGATGCTCACAACAACACACTTAGCCACCCCATGGCTGTTGTTAATCTCAACTGGGGGGGCGTTACTGGTCCAAAGAAAGTTGTGGTAGCCACAGATTTACCTGTAGACTGTCTACTAGGAAATGATTTGGAGACATCAGCTTGGTCAGATGTGGAGTTGGAGGCCCATGCAGCAATGCTGGGCATCCCAGGGCATATTTTTGCTTTGACAAGGGCTCAGGCCAAAAAGCAAAAAGGACAGGGAAGCTTGGATCCTGGAACAATGGACCAAGTGCTCCCTAAAGCTAGGGCTAGTAGAAGCAAACCACTTCCTACTATCCCTCCCTCTACAGTGGATTCAACTTCTGAGGAAGAAGAATTTCCTCCCTGTGCAGAACCTACACCAGAGGAGCTTGAAGCAGACACTGCTGAGCTTTTGGGTGAAGGGGGGCCTGCCAGGGAGGAGCTGAGTGTGGCACAGCAAACCTGTCCCACATTAGAGGGTCTGAGACAGCAAGCTGTCAAACAGGCTAATGGGGATGTTAGTGACTCTCACAGAGTTTACTGGGAGGACAATCTCTTGTACACTGAGGCAAGGGATCCTAAACCTGGAGCTGCCAGGAGATTAGTGATCCCTCAGGAGTACAGAAAGTTCCTCCTAACTCTTGCTCACGACATTCCCCTAGCTGGACACCTGGGACAAATGAAAACTTGGGACAGACTTGTTCCCTTGTTTCATTGGCCTAGGATGTCTGAGGACACAAAAGAATTTTGTAAGTCCTGTGAAACCTGTCAAGCCAGTGGCAAGACAGGTGGCACCCCAAAGGCACCCCTTATCCCACTGCCTGTGGTTGGGATTCCCTTTGAAAGGGTAGGGCTTGACATAGTTGGCCCCCTTGACCCTCCTACTGCTTCAGGCAATAGGTTTATCTTTGTGGTAGTGGACCATGCCACAAGATATCCTGAAGCTATTCCTTTAAGGACCACTACAGCACCTGCAGTGGCAAAAGCCCTCCTGGGAATATTTTCCAGGGTGGGCTTCCCAAAGGAAGTAGTATCAGACAGGGGAAGCAATTTCATGTCTGCATACTTAAAGGCCATGTGGAAGGAGTGTGGTGTAACTTACAAGTTCACTACACCCTATCATCCACAAACAAATGGACTGGTAGAGAGATTTAACAAAACTCTCAAAGGCATGATTATGGGTCTCCCTGAAAAACTCCGCAGGAGATGGGATATCCTTCTACCATGCCTCCTTTTTGCCTACAGGGAGGTACCCCAGAAAGGAGTGGGCTTCAGCCCCTTTGAACTTCTTTTTGGACACCCTGTTAGGGGTCCACTCACACTTGTAAAGGAGGGTTGGGAACAACCTTTAAAAGCTCCTAAGCAAGATATTGTGGACTATGGCCCTCATTCTGACCCTGGCGGTCTTTTCGCAAGACCGCCGAGTTACCGCCGCGGTGAAGACCACCGACCGCGGCGGTATGCCGCTGTGCGCATTCTGACCGCTGGGAGCGTTCCGCCGGAAAACCGCCAGCAGCCACACTGGCGGTCGGCGGGAAAGTGGAGACTGGTCAACCTCCACCGCCACGCCAGCAGAACACCGCCCACAGAATTACGACCCACATTTCTGTGTGGCGGTCTTCTGTTGGCGGTCTTCTGTTGGCGGTCACCTCCCCATGGCTCCTGACACCTCCCGGAGGACCAACGCACAAGGTAAGTTGATCGTCCGTGAGGGGAGGGGGTGGGGGGGTGTTGTGTGATGTGTGCGTGCATGGGGGTGTGCGTGTGAGTGTGTAGAGGGGGTGTGTGAGTGCGTGCATGCGGGCGGGGAGTGCTGCTGTGCCTATGGGCAATGTGTGTAGTTCGGCGGGTGCGCATGTCGGCATGTATGTGTGCGGGTATGTGTCCCCGTTGTGTATGTGTGTGTGTAGGGGGTGTGTATATGTGCATGTTGGGGGTGTGTGCATGTCGGGGTGCGTGTATGTGCATGTCGGGGTGGGGGTGGGGAGGGGGTTCGTACCACCTCTGGGGGGTGGCAGGGGGGTGGAGGGTGTGGGGGGAGGACTCGGGGGGGCACTGGGGGGTGGGGGAGACCCCTATCAGTGCCAGGGAAGGAATTCCCTGGCCCGATAGTGCCTACCGCCATGGTTCGCATGGCGGTTCCCGACCGCCAGAAACCGCAGCGGTAATCAGGGTCATGATACCGTTGGCGGTCTTAAGTCGACCGCCGGACCGGAGTGCGCAGACTCCAGCACGTCGGTCATGACCGCCGTGGCTGTCGGAGTGGGGAAGTGGCGGTTGGTCGCGGCGGTGACCGCCGCGGTCAGAATGCCATTTTTAATACCGCCGGTCTGTTCGCGGTCCGACCGCCGCCTCTCCGCCGACCGCCAAGGTCAGAATGAGGGCCTATGTACTTGGCCTCAGATCAAGGATGGCTGAGTAAATGAAAAAGGCCAGTAAAAACCTTCAGGCCAGCCAAGAGCTCCAGAAGCAATGGCATGATCAGAAGGCTGTTTTGGTTCAGTACCAACCAGGGCAGAAAGTGTGGGTTTTGGAGCCTGTGGCCCCAAGAGCACTCCAAGATAAATGGAGTGGTCCCCACACAATTGTTGAAAAGAAGGGAGAAGTCACCTATTTAGTTGACTTAGGCACTGCCAGAAGTCCCCTTAGGGTGCTCCATGTCAATCGCCTGAAACCCTACTATGACAGGGCTGATCTCACCCTGCTCATGGCAACTGATGAGGGACAGGAAGAAGACAGTGATCCTCTACCTGATCTCTTCTCTTCCACAGAACAAGATGCTCTTGTGGAAGGTGTAGTTTTGGCTGATTGTCTTACTGCTGAGCAGAAAGACCATTGCATAAATCTCCTAGATCAATTCTCTGAACTCTTCTCTACTGTGCCAGGTACCACTTCTTGGTGTGAGCACACTATAGATACTGGAGACAGTTTACCTGTCAAAAGTAAGATCTATAGGCAGCCTGACCATGTCAGGGACTGCATAAAGCAAGAGGTGCAGAAAATGTTAGAACTAGGAGTGGTTGAGCACTCTGAAAGTCCATGGGCTTCTCCTGTGGTACTTGTACCAAAACCCCATTCCAAAGATGGAAAGAAGGAAATGCGGTTTTGTGTAGACTATAGAGGTCTCAACCTGGTAACCAAAACTGATGCTCACCCTATACCCAGGGCAGATGAGCTGATAGATACACTGGCATCTGCCAAGTATCTAAGCACTTTTGATTTGACTGCAGGGTATTGGCAGATCAAATTATCAGAAGATGCTAAACCTAAAACTGCATTTTCAACCATTGGAGGACATTACCAGTTCACTGTAATGCCTTTTGGATTGAAAAATGCACCTGCCACTTTTCAGAGGTTGGTGAACACAGTCCTGCAAGGGCTGGAAGCTTTCAGTGCAGCATATTTGGACGATATAGCTGTCTTTAGCTCCAGCTGGGATGATCACCTGGTCCACCTATGGAAAGTTTTGGAGGCCCTGCAAAAGGCAGGCCTCACTATCAAGGCTTCAAAGTGCCAGATAGGGCAGGGGAAGGTGGTTTATCTGGGACACCTTGTTGGTGGGAAACAGATTGCGCCACTACAGGGGAAAATCCAAACAATTATTTATTGGGTTCCCCCTACCACTCAGACTCAGGTGAGAGCCTTCCTAGGCCTCACTGGGTATTACAGGAGGTTCATTAAGAACTATGGCCCTCATTCTGACCCTGGCGGTCGGTGATAAAGCGGCGGCCAAGCCGCCAACAGGCCGGCGGTCTAAAATATGCAATTCTGACCCTGGCGGGAACCGCCAACACAGCCCGCCAACTTAACACTCCGACCGCCACAGCGGTACAAACAAACAGCGCGGCGGTTCCCGCCAACAGCCCGGCGGCAGACAAAGTACCGCCCACCCTATTACGACCCACCAATCTGCCACCTTTTCCGGGGCGGGAGCACCGCCGATAAGAACACGGCGGAAACAGACTACGAACGGGAAAACGCTCACCTCTACGCACTCCACGCGAGATTCCGGCAGTATGGAGCCAGAGTTGCAGGTCATCCCCGCACTCCTATTCCTGCTCATATACCAGGAGCACGCCCGGCGGCGCGGAAGACATCGGTGAGTACGGCACCTACGACACAGGGGAGGGAAAAGATTACCGGCACACACCCACCCACCCACACCCACTACAACACACACATCAATGCATTCCCACAGATCACTGTCACAACCCACAAACCACCCCCCTCCGAAATAATGCAAAGACCAAAAGAAGAGATCATAAACGGGCAGATATATTGAAATATGGACACCAGTAATCCCAATAAATAACTAAACTATGTACAAAATATATACAGCTACTAAATGTAGTCCAACCACTGTCCGTGGACCACAGGGGTCCTGAGCAAAGGGGCAAGGCCCAGTCCCACGACAAGAACTCCACGGAGAGAACACTGCAGGGGCATCAGAACGAAAATAGGACAGGCACCTCAGGGGGAAGGGAAGGGGGGGCACCTCAGCCACTTGAGTACACGACGCCAGATCCACGAGGGGACTCCATGACCACTGGGCCATCCTGGGGAGAGCAAAGCCACAGTCCATACAGTCCATACAGTGGGTGGCCTGCCCACTGGCCATCCTGGGGAGAGCAAAGCCACAGTCCAAACAGTCCATACAGTGGGTGGCCTGCCCACTGGCCCATCCTGGGGAGAGCAAAGCCACAGTCCATACAGTCCATACAGTGGGTGGCCTGCCCACTGGGCCATCCTGGGGAGAGCAAAGCCACAGTCCATACAGTCCATACAGTGGGTGGCCTGCCCACTGGGCCATCCTGGGGAGAGCAAAGCCACAGTCCATACAGTCCATACAGTGGGTGGCCTGCCCACTGGGCCATCCTGGGGAGAGCAAAGCCACAGTCCATACAGTCCATACAGTGGGTGGCCTGCCCACTGGGCCATCCTGGGGAGAGCAAAGCCACAGTCCATACAGTCCATACAGTGGGTGGCCTGCCCACTGGGCCATCCTGGGGAGAGCAAAGCCACAGTCCATACAGTCCATACAGTGGGTGGCCTGCCCACTGGCCCATCCTGGGGAGAGCAAAGCCACAGTCCATACAGTCCATACAGTGGGTGGCCTTCCCACTGGGCCATCCTGGGGAGAGCAAAGCCACAGTCCATACAGTCCATACAGTGGGTGGCCTGCCCACTGGGCCATCCTGGGGAGAGCAAAGCCACAGTCCATACAGTCCATACAGTGGGTGGCCTGCCCACTGGGCCATCCTGGGGAGAGCAAAGCCACAGTCCATACAGTCCATACAGTGGGTGGCCTGCCCACTGGGCCATCCTGGGGAGAGCAAAGCCACAGTCCATACAGTCCATAACAGACCCCACTGCCACTGGAGGAGGCAAGTTGGCCAGAGGACATCCTGCAGCCCTTCCCGAGATAGATCCTGCCCTGCCACGTCTGCCAAAGCGCCAGCGGTTCTTGCCCTGAAGGGCCCAGTTCAGCGGTTCTTGAGACGGCGGGGCCCAGCGGAGCGGTGCTTGAGACGGCGGGGCCCAGCGGAGCGGTGCTTGAGACGGCGGGGCCCAGTTCAGCGGTTCTTGCCCTGAAGGGCCCAGTTCAGCGGTTCTTGAGACGGCGGGGCCCAGCGGAGCGGTGCTTGAGACGGCGGGGCCCAGTTCAGCGGTTCTTGCCCTGAAGGGCCCAGTTCAGCGGTTCTTGAGACGGCGGGTTCCAGTTCAGCGGTTCTTGCCCTGAAGGGCCCAGTTCAGCGGTTCTTGAGACGGCGGGGCCCAGCGGAGCGGTGCTTGAGACGGCGGGGCCCAGCGGAGCGGTGCTTGAGACGGCGGGGCCCAGCGGAGCGGTGCTTGAGACGGCGGGGCCCAGTTCAGCGGTTCTTGCCCTGAAGGGCCCAGTTCAGCGGTTCTTGAGACGGCGGGGCCCAGCGGAGCGGTGCTTGAGACGGCGGGGCCCAGTTCAGCGGTTCTTGCCCTGAAGGGCCCAGTTCAGCGGTTCTTGAGACGGCGGCCGGTCTATGGCCAACTGCTAATTGCCTGGTGGTGCCCTCCTGGGCAGCGGGGATGGTGCTCCTTCACTGCCCACCTGGGCTGTGGGTGGTGGGGCCCTCCTGGCCAGCTGGGCTGGGTCCTCCCTGGGCAGCGGCTATGGGGGTGGTGGGCTCTCCCGGGGCAGCTGTGCCGGTTCCTCCAGGGGCAGCGGCTATGGGGGTTGTGGGCTCCTCCTGGGCAGCAGGCCTGCTGCCTGACCTCTCCGACTTGCTGCCCTTGCCCTCCTTAGTCGTCGGCCTGTGGCCCTTGCCTCCCTTTGGAGCTGTGGCTGGTGACTGTCTCTGGGTGGTGTCTGGGGGGGATGTAGAAGGCGGGCTCCTGCGGCGACCCTTCCGCCTTCTGCTCCTCTTCCCAGGGGGTGGGCTGGCTGTCCCCTTGCTGCTGGGCGAAGACCCAGACATGCGGGCTGGCGGGCTCCAATACCCCTGCACCCTTGTCAAGGGGGCTGCAGGGCTGGTGGTGGCTGAGGTGCTCTTCTTACCCCGACGAGAAGGAGGGGGGGGCTCAGGGTCAGGAAAGAAGTTAGTAGTGGCGAGGAAGAGCTTCTTGGGACAATGGAGAGTGGTAGGTACAGTGGGAATGGGAGTGGAGGGAGAGGATGTGGTTGTAGGTGAGTCACGTTTGCTGTCTTTGGGTGCAGGTGCAGGAGGGATAGGCTGTCGTGAGGTGGATGGCTGTTGGGTGGGTGGGTGGCTGCGTTTGTGTGGTGTGGAAGAGGGGGTGACAGACACAGTGGGAGAGGACACAGGGGACGTGTAAATGGCAGTGGGGGTGGTGACTGCACATGTGCGGACTGGAGTGGAGGGTGTGCTGGTGATGGAAACACTGGCTGATGGTGAGGTGAATGGAGGTGTGAGTGTAGACGTCACAGGGAGGGAGGAGGGAGACGAGGAGGTGGGGGTCACAGAGGTGGTAGTGACTGTTGGCATGTCTGCATCGGAATGTTGCGTGTGTGAATGTCTGCGTGATCTGTGGTGCTTATGTTTGGATGAGCTTCTCTTGGGTGTTGAGGTGTGTGCAGGCTGGTCTGATGGTGTGGGTGGGACAGGCAGAGGAACAGGAGACTGGGAGGAGGGAGTTAGTAGAGGCAGGCAGGAGACAGGGACAATGGCTGCCGTCAGTGCTGAGGCCAGAGCCTGGAACGATCGCTGATGGGCAGCCTGACCCGAATGAATGCCCTCCAGGTACGCATTGCTGCGATGAACCTCCCTCTCCACCCCCTGGATGGCATTCAAAAGGGTAGTCTGCCCAACAATGAGCGTCCTCACGAGGTCAATGAGCTCCGCACTGAGGGCAGCGGGGGTAACAGGGGCAGGGCCTGAGGTGCCTGGGGCGAAGGAGATGCCCGGCTTCCTGGCAGAGCGGGCACGGGGCGAACGCTGAGGGGCTGCTGGGAGGGCGGAGATGGTGCGCTGGGTGGTGGCTGTACCTGTAATGGCGGGGGGCACGGATGGTGCCACCCCCGCAAGGGAGCCCCCTTCCGAGGACGTGTCCGTGTCGCTGCAGGCTCCAGTCGTCCCCGTCGTGGAGCTCCCCTCGCCCTCCGTCTCACTGGTCCAGTCTGACTCTGTGGCATGGCCCTCCTGGGCCATGTGAGATGCAGCTCCCTCCTGCCCCGATGCCACTTCTCCTCCGCCTGATGATGCTGATGCACACAAGCACAGAAAGACAAACAAAAAGGGGGGGGGAGAGAGAAATAAAGGGATGTTGAGTACATGGATCTCCGGTACAGTTAGCGGACATGACAGACACAGATGCCCCCTGCACTAAGTTGCGCACTTGGGGTCCGCTACGCATTCCGTGGAACATGCCCTACACGCCTAGAGTTGACAACTGCACCCATGGATGACACGGCCCAGGGATGGCTGTACTGACAAACTACTGAGGGTGGTGGCTGGGGACACAGGGGCTTACGGGGGTGCCCAGCCTACAGATATCGCCCTGGCCTAGGGGGACCCCCAGCCCTCCTCCCCCACCCAGACACCTCCACTGCGCGACAACAGAGTAGATAATGCTTGTACTCACCCCCTTGTGTCTGCTGTGCTGCCCTCACGCGCCCATCCAATTCAGGGTAGGCCACCGCCAGGATCCGGAACATCAGGGGGCTCAGTTGACGGCAGGCACCCCGCCTACGTTGGGAGGCCATCCCCAGCAGAGACTCGGCGGTCTTCTTGGTCCCGCGGCGGATGTCCTCCCACCTCTTGCGGCAGTGGGTGCCCCGTCGATGGTGGACCCCCAGGGTCCGGACTTCCTTGGCGATGGCACGCCAAATCCCGATCTTCTCATGGGCGCGGACCTATGTGACACGTACAGGGAGGGAGAAATACCACGTTCAAGTTTCTCAGCATTTTCCTTTCCAGTGGCCCAACGCCCCCCATCCCCGCCAGGCCCCCCGCCATGCCCCCCGCCAGGCCCAACATGCCCCCCATCCCCGCCAGGCCCCCCGCCATGCCCCCCGCCAGGCCCAACATGCCCCCCATCCCCGCCATGCCCCCCGCCAGGCCCAACATGCCCCCATCCCCGCCAGGCCCCCCGCCAGGCCCAACATGCCCCCCATCCCCGCCATGCCCCCCGCCAGGCCCAACATGCCCCCCATCCCCGCCAGGCCCCCCGCCATGCCCCCCGCCAGGCCCAACATGCCCCCCATCCCCGCCATGCCCCCCGCCAGGCCCAACATGCCCCCCATCCCCGCCAGGCCCCCCGGCAGGCCCCGCGCCATGCCCCCCGCCAGGCCCAACATGCCCCCCATCCCCGCCATGCCCCCCGCCAGGCCCAACATGCCCCCCATCCCCGCCAGGCCCCCCGCCATGCCCCCCGCCAGGCCCAACATGCCCCCCATCCCCGCCATGCCCCCCGCCAGGCCCAACATGCCCCCCATCACCGCCAGGCCCCCCGCCATGCCCCCGCCAGGCCCAACATGCCCCCCATCCCCGCCATGCCCCCCGCCAGGCCCAACATGCCCCCCATCCCCGCCAGGCCCCCCGCCATGCCCCCCGCCAGGCCCAACATGCCCCCCATCACCGCCAGGCCCCCCGCCAGGCCCCCAAGCCAGCCAGTGTCCCCAAATCCAGATTGAATTAAACTCACTTGTTGGTCTGGAGGACCGTAGAGTAGCGCATACTGGGGGAGGACCCCATCCACGAGTTTCTCCAACTCCTCTCCAGTGAAGGCAGGGGCCCTTTCCCCAGGTGCAGCAGCCATTGTCCCTTCCAGACCGAGGTCACAGCAACACTTGCAGTATAGGTCCTCTCCTGTGAAAGTTCAAGTCGCAAGTGGATAAGTAGATAGAAAATGGCGGTGACGTCCGCGGCGGTGCGTACCGCGGCGGTGCGTCCCGCCACCGCCGGCGCCCTTCGCCATTGGCTCCTGAAACCCATAGGCTTCAATGTTAACCAATGCGGCTTTGCGCCGCGGTCTTCGCCCGCCGCCCGCCGCGGTGTGCCACGCCAGCGCATTGACCTCACATCCCATTGTCACACTTCACAGGTCAGGCAGCCGCCATTTCCAGGGCCCACATGGCTCAATTTCAACTGCGTCACACAGGCCTAGGCCTTGCATAGCCACTCAGACACGCCATTCACTGCATAGAGAATCGTTTACTGTGCTAGCTGTGAGTACGTACCTGTGGGTTGCTTGACTGTGTGCTCCATGTTGTCCTTCCTAGGCACCGTCCGCTGGGTTGGGCGAGGAGACGGATGAATCCTCCCGTGTACCGACCGCTGGTGGACCTGTCGACAATGGAAGAACGCCACATTATCCTGACCTACCGTCTTAACCGTGCCACTATCCATGAACTGTGTGCCCAGCTGGAGCCCGACCTGATGTCCCCCATCCGCCAACCCACAGGGATTCCCCCTCTGGTGCAGGTCATGTCAGTACTCCATTTCTTGGCAAGTGGGTCATTTCAGACAACCGTGGGAATTGCTTCCGGGATGTCTCAGCCCATGTTTTCGAAGGTGTTATCCAGAGTGTTGTCTGCCCTGATGAAATCCGTGAGGAACTACATCATTTTCCCTGAGGTGGGCGAATTGGCTACAGTGAAGGGTCATTTCTACGCCCTTGGACATATTCCCAACGTAATTGGTGCCATTGATGGGACCCATGTGGCTTTGGTTCCCCCAAGAGACAGGGAGCAGGTGTACAGGAACAGAAAAAATTACCATTCAATGAACATCCAGGTGGTGTGTTTGGCTGACCAGTACATCTCGCATGTAAATGCCAAATTCCCAGGGTCAGTGCATGACGCCTACATCCTCAGGAATAGCAGCATCCCTTACGTGATGGAACAGCTACAGAGACACCGTGTATGGCTAGTGGGGGACTCTGGGTACCCCAACCTGTCGTGGCTACTGACCCCAGTAAGGAATCCCCGGACCAGGGCAGAGGAACGGTACAATGAGGCCCATGGGCGTACTAGGAGGGTGATCGAACGCACCTTTGGCCTCCTAAAGGCCAGGTTTAGGTGCCTGCATATGACAGGTGGATCCCTAATGTACTCACCTAAGAAGGTGTGTCACATCATCGTGGCCTGCTGCATGCTTCACAACCTGGCTTTGCGTCGCCAGGTGCCTTTCCTGCAGGAGGATGGTCGAGACGGTGGTGTTGTGGCAGCGGTGGAACCTGTGGAGAGTGACGAGGAGGAAGACGACGGGGCTGAAACAGACAACAGGACAGAATCATTGAACAGTACTTCCAATAGGACACAGGTAACATTTCAAAGATAATTTAGTAAATTTTAACTACTCTCCTGCATCTCTGCTGCCTGTCTATTTGCCCCAGTGTATGATGACTGAGTTTTGGCTTTTCCCTCCCTATTTCAGATCTGGGGTCCCAACTACGAGTCCTGTGCTTCGTTTCCCCATGGACTACAGCTTTGTGGCAGCTGTTTGTTGACTTCACCATGTACAAGGACATATTTGCACTGTCATGTCAATTACAATCTATTGAAATCACAGCCAGACTCCAGATTTTTTGGTGCAAAATAGGTGTTTATTTAAGTGCTCAAAATGGGATGGGTGGTTTCAAGTGGGTGGGGGCTATGGTGAAGGAATGTCCATGGCAGAGTCCAGAGTAACAGTCACACAGGTGCATTGTCCAGAGGCCTGTGGAGAGATGGAGCATGGGCAGTTCAAGGATGGACAGGGTGACAATGTGGGACAGTGGGATGACATCAGGTGGTATCCATTGCTGGCGGGGGTCTTGACATCCTACTCTGTCTTCTTGCGAGATCTCAGGGCCCTCTTGCGGGGTGGTTCTTCTCCTGCAGGAGGTGGGGGTCTGGTGGGCTGCTGCTGTGCAGGGGCCTCCTGTCCACTAGCGCCGGCGGAGGTGGATGGCTGTTCATGGTCCAGGCTAGTGGCAGGGGCCCTTGGGTGTTGTTCAGTGTCCGCCCTGCTGTTTACGAGGTCCTGCAGCAGCCCTACCATGGTAACCAGGGTGGTGTTGATGGCTCTGATGTCCTCCCTGTACCCCCGATAGTGTTCCTCCTGCAGCGCCTGGATCTCCTGGAACCGGGCCAGTACCGTCGCCATCGTCTCCTGGGAGCGGTTGTATGCTCCCATGATGGTGGTGAGGACCTCGTGGAGAGTGGGTTCCCTGGGCCTCTCCTCCCCCCCCTGTCGCACAGCTGCCCGCCGAGTTGCCCTGTTTCCCTGGGCCTCTGCCCCCTGGCCGGTGTGCCCACTACCACTGCCCCCAGGTCCCTGTTGTTGTTGGGGTGGTGGGTTATCCTGGGTGCCCTGTAGTGGTAGACACACCGCAGATTGACGCGCCCTGGAGACAGAGGCATGGGCCCGCTGGGTGGGAGCTGTGCTGGTGTTCCCAGAGGGGTTTGGGTCTGTAGTGGCCTGGGCCTGTGTGAGGGGAACCGACTGTCCAGAGGTCCCCGATGGTCCGGGCTGGTCATCGGTGTCCAGGTCGACAGAGCTGCTGTCATCGCTGACGGCCTCTTGGGTGGGGGGTGTGGAGAATTCTGGCCCCTCCGCCGCGGTGTGTTGACGGTCGGGTCCTGCAGGGGATAGAGGTATGGTTATAGTTTCAATGTGTGGCATATGGGTGTATCTGTGGGTTCTCGTGTCCCCAAGTGCTGGCATTCGTGTGTGGGGGCTTTGGTGAGGGTGGCTTGTGGGGGGGATGTGTATATGCATTGGGCATGCTTTGGTGATGGGTGTCCATGCTTAGTGGACGCATGCAGGCCTAAGTTTTGGGATGTGTGGGTTGTGATGGTGAGACATTGGCGGGGAATAGGTGTGCTGGGGGTGGGGGTGAGGATGGTGGTGGGGGTGAGGATGGTGGTGGGGGTGAGGATGGGGGTGGGGGTGAGGGTGGGGTTCGAGGATGGGGGTGAGGTTTGGGGTCTGATTTGGCATGCAGGTGGGGGGGAAGCAGCATTGAAGCTTCAACTTACCAGTATCCATTCCTCCGCCGACTCCTGCGAGGCCGTCAGGATGCAGGATGTTCAAGACTTCCTCCTCCCATGATGTGAATTGTGGGGGTTGAGGTGGGGGTCCTCCGCCAGTCTTCTGCACGGCGATGTTGTGCCTGGATACCATGGAACGCACCTTCCCCCGTAGGTCGTTCCATCGCTTCCTGATGTCTTCCCGATTTCTGGGGTGCTGTCCCACTGCGTTCACCCTGTCGACAATCCTCTGCCATAGCTCCGTCCTCCGGGCAATGCTGGTGTATTGTATCTGTGTGCCGAACAGCTGGGGCTCTACCCAAACGATTTCCTCCACCATGACCCTGAGTTCTTCGTCTGTGAAGCGGGGTTGTCTTTGGGGTGCCATGGGGTGGTGTGTATGATGTGTGGGGTGGAGTATGTGTATTTAAGTGAGTTGAGTGCGGTGGTGTGTGTTGTTTGGTGTGTGGATAGTGTGTGGGTGATGGTGTTGAGTGGCTGTGGTTGTTATTTTTTGGATGCTGGTGTCTCGCTCTTGCCTTCTTTCCGAATTTTTTAGCGTAGGGGTTTGTGGGTGATGTGTGTGTGTGTTTTATATTGTATTGTGTGTGTGGGAGTGGTGTGTGTATGTGTATCAGGTGTGTGGGATTCAAATCGTCCAATGTGGCTGAGTTTTGTTCGTTTGTGTGTATTCTGACCGCGGCGGTGTGTCCCGCCAATGGAATACCGCGTTTGAATGACCGCCGCGTGGATTCGTGGGTCGTAATGGGATGGGCGTATTTCTGTTGGCGTGGCGGTGGAGGTTTGGTCACCTCCACCTTTCCGCCGACCGCTGGTCTGGCGGTCTGTTGTGGCGGTCGGATTTTCGGAGGTTTGCCTTCTGCGGGTCAGAATGACCGTGGCGGGTTTCCGCGACCGCGGCGGGATTATGGAGGATTTCTGACCGGCGGTAGGCGCCTTTTACCGCCGAGGTCAGAATGACCACCTATGGCTCCATTGCAGCCCCTCTTAATGACCTCACATCCAAGAAAATGCCTAAAAAGGTATTATGGACAGCAAACTGTCAGAAAGCTTTTGAGGAGCTGAAGCAGGCCATGTGCTCTGCACCTGTCCTGAAAAGCCCTTGTTACTCTAAAAAATTCTATGTCCAAACTGATGCATCTGAATTAGGAGTAGGGGCAGTCCTATCACAACTTAATTCTGAGGGTCAGGATCAACCTGTTGCTTTTATTAGTAGGAGGTTGACCCCTAGAGAAAAGCGTTGGTCTGCCATAGAGAGGGAGGCCTTTGCTGTGGTCTGGGCTCTGAAGAAGTTGAGGCCATACCTGTTTGGCACTCACTTCATTGTTCAGACAGACCACAAACCTCTACTTTGGCTAAAACAAATGAAAGGTGAAAATCCTAAATTGTTGAGGTGGTCCATATCCCTACAGGGAATGGACTATACAGTGGAACATAGACCTGGGAGTAGCCACTCCAATGCAGATGGACTCTCCAGATATTTCCACTTAGACAATGAAGACTCATCAGGTCATGGCTAGTCTTATTGTCCTTCGTTTGGGGGGGGGGGGTTGTGTAGGAAAGTACCATCTTGCCTGGCATGTTACCCCCATTTTTCACTGTATATATGTTGTTTTAGTTGTATGTGTCACTGGGACCCTGTTCACCAGGGCCCCAGTGCTCATAAGTGTGCCTGAATGTGTTACCTGTGTAGTGACTAAGGGCCTGATTACAACTTTGGAGGACGGTGTTAAACCGTCCCAAATGTGACGGATATACCACCTACCGTATTACGAGTTCCATAGGATATAATGGACTCGTAATACGGTAGGTGGTATATCCGCCACTTTTGGGACGGTTTAACACCGTCCTCCAAAGTTGTAATCAGGCCCTAACTGTCTCACTGAGGCTCTGCTAATCAGAACCTCAGTGGTTATGCTCTCTCATTTCTTTCCAAATTGTCACTAACAGGCTAGTGACTAATTTTACCAATTTACATTGGCTTACTGGAACAGCCTTATAATTCCCTAGTATATGGTACTGAGGTACCCAGGGTATTGGGGTTCCAGGAGATCCCTATGGGCTGCAGCATTTCTTTTGCCACCCATAGGGAGCTCTGACAATTCTTACACAGGCCTGCCACTGCAGCCTGAGTGAAATAACGTCCATGTTATTTCACAGCCATTTTACACTGCACTTAAGTAACTTATAAGTCACCTATATGTCTAACCTTTACCTGGTAAAGGTTAGGTGCAAAGTTACTTAGTGTGAGGGCACCCTGGCACTAGCCAAGGTGCCCCCACATTGTTCAGGGCCAATTCCCCGGACTTTGTGAGTGCGGGGACACCATTACACGCGTGCACTACATATAGGTCACTACCTATATGTAGCTTCATAATGGTAACTCCGAATATGGCCATGTAACATGTCTATGATCATGGAATTGCCCCCTCTATACCATCCTGGCATAGTTGGCACAATCCCATGATCCCAGTGGTCTGTAGCACAGACCCTGGTACTGCCAAACTGCCCTTCCTGGGGTTTCACTGCAGCTGCTGCTGCTGCCAACCCCTCAGACAGGCATCTGCCCTCCTGGGGTCCAGCCAGGCCTGGCCCAGGATGGCAGAACAAAGGACTTCCTCTGAGAGAGGGTGTTACACCCTCTCCCTTTGGAAAATGGTGTGAAGGCAGGGGAGGAGTAGCCTCCCCCAGCCTCTGGAAATGCTTTCTTGGGCACAGATGTGCCCAATTCTGCATAAGCCAGTCTACACCGGTTCAGGGGACCCCTTAGCCCTGCTCTGGCGCGAAACTGGACAAAGGAAAGGGGAGTGACCACTCCCCTGACCTCCCCTGGGAGGTGTCCAGAGCTCCTCCAGTGTGCTCCAGACCTCTGCCATCTTGGAAACAGAGGTGCTGCTGGCACACTGGACTGCTCTGAGTGGCCAGTGCCACCAGGTGACGTCAGAGACTCCTTCTGATAGGCTCCTTCAGGTGTTGCTAGCCTATCCTCTCTCCTAAGTAGCCAAACCCTCTTTTCTGGCTATTTAGGGTCTCTGTCTCTGGGGAAACTTTAGATAACGAATGCAAGAGCTCAGCCGAGTTCCTCTGCATCTCTCTCTTCACCTTCTGCCAAGGAATCGACTGCTGACCGCGCTGGAAGCCTGCAAAACTGCAACATAGTAGCAAAGACGACTACTGCAACTCTGTAACGCTGATCCTGCCGCCTTCTCGACTGTTTTCCTGGTGGTGCATGCTGTGGGGGTAGTCTGCCTCCTCTCTGCACTAGAAGCTCCGAAGAAATTTCCCGTGGGTCGACGGAATCTTCCCCCTGCAACCGCAAGCACCAAAAAGCTGCATTACCGGTCCCTTGGGTCTCCTCTCAGCACAACAAGCGAGGTCCCTCGAATCCAGCAACTCTGTCCAAGTGACCCCCACAGTACAGTGACTCTTCAGTCCAAGTTTGGTGGAGGTAAGTCCTTGCCTCACCTCGCTAGACTGCATTGCTGGGAACCGCAACTTTTGCAGCTACTCCGGCCCCTTTGCACTTCCGGCGGAAATCCTTTGTGCACAGCCAAGCCTGGGTCCACGGCACTCTAACCTGCATTGCACGACTTTCTAAGTTGGTCTCCGGCGACGTGGGACTCCTTTGTGTAACTTCGGGTGAGCACCGTTTCACGCATCCTCGTAGTGCCTGTTTCTGGCACTTCTCCGGGTGCTACCTGCTGCTAAGAGGGCTCCTTGTCTTGCTCGACGTCCCCTCTACCTCCTGGTCCAATTTGCGACCTCCTGGTCCCTCCTGGGCCACAGCAGCATCCAAAAACGCTAACCGCACAATTTGCAGCTAGCAAGGCTTGTTGGCGTTCTTTCGGCAGGAAAACACTTCTGCACGACTCTCCACGGCGAGAGGGATCCGTCCACCAAAGGGGAAGTCTCTAGCCCTTTTCGTTCCTGCAGAAACCTCAGCTTCTTCTGTCCAGTTGAAGCTTCTTTGCATTCACAGCTGGCATTTCCTGGGCATATGCCCATCTCCGACTTGCTTGTGACTTTTGGACTTGGTCCCCTTGTTCCACAGGTACCCTAGATTGGAAATCCATCGTTGTTGCATTGTTGGTTTGTGTCTTTCCTGCATTATTCCTCTAACATGACTTCTTTGTCCTTAGGGGAACTTTAGTGCACTTTGCACTCACTTTTCAGGGTCTTGGGGAGGGTTATTTTTCTAACTCTCACTATTTTCTAATAGTCCCAGCGACCCTCTACAAGGTCACATAGGTTTGGGGTCCATTCGTGATTCGCATTCCACTTTTGGAGTATATGGTTTGTGTTGCCACTATCCCTATGTGTCCCCATTGCATCCTATTGTAACTATACATTGTTTGCACTGTTTTCTAAGACTATACTGCATATTTTTGCTATTGTGTATATATATCTTGTGTATATTTCCTATCCTCTCACTGAGGGTACACTCTAAGATACTTTGGCATATTGTCATAAAAATAAAGTACCTTTATTTTTAGTATAACTGTGTATTGTGTTTTCTTATGATATTGTGCATATGACACTAAGTGGTACTGTAGTAGCTTCACACGTCTCCTAGTTCAGCCTAAGCTGCTCTGCTAAGCTACCATTATCTATCAGCCTAAGCTGCTAGACACCCTATACACTAATAAGGGATAACTGGGCCTGGTGCAAGGTGCAAGTACCCCTTGGTACTCACTACAAGCCAGTCCAGCCCCCTACAGGAATCACATTACAAAATAAATGCACTTGTCATGAAAGTATCATCAATGCCTTTACCAAGAGCATTATAAAACACATGGCAAGTCATAAGAATACATCAGCAAAGAATACCCATAAAAGGAACATTAGCAACCATGTTTGAAACACCTCATAAAAATAGGCAGTTTAACATTTAGACCATTAATGTCCATATAAGGAATAGTTAGAAATGTTTGTGTCTCTTTAAAAGTACCTGTATTCTGATGAAGAGGCACTCCCAGTGCCAAGAAGAATAAAAGGGGGCCCCCAGGACTCAATGCGCTCACTCTAGGGGCCAGGCTGATGATTGGGGGAAGAGAAGGGTGACACGCACCCCCTCCGGTTTTATAACAGACCCCTACTGGGGCCCGTGATCTCTGTGGGCCCCCCTGGGCCTCAACTGGCCCTCCAGTGGGGGGGGGCAAAGTCAGCGAACAACAATTGAGGCAACCAATTGGGGGCCTCAACAGACTCTTGCCGGCCCCCATAACACAAGGGAGGAGCATACGGTACAGGATGCCTCCGGCGAGGCTTCCACCCGGCCCGTGTCCTCGAGAGATTGCTCAGGGCTCTGCTGGGGCAGGTGGAGCCTCCAACGAGGCTTCCTTCCCCCCTGCCTGTCCTAGCAACCAGAGATAAGGGTCTCGGGTGGGGCGGGGTGCCTCCAATGAGGCTTTCTTCCCCGCCCGACGTCTTCTGCTTCCAAGAGGCCTGCCCAGGCCGCAGTGGTGTGCAGGCCCCAAAGTAGGTGCCTGCTTGTGCCCTGGGGCGCTCCTCAGAGTGCACTTTGCCCCAGGGGCATGGTAGGAGCACTCTCACTCCTTTTCCTCAATGGATGGTGCCCCAGGGGTCCCAGTAACAGCGCGTCACTCGTGCTCAGATAAAACAGCCTAGGTCACGGTGGTAAAGTTTTTTTTAAGGTAACAGCAACTCGCTTGCAAGCGCTGGGGCAATTCCAGAAGCCCGGGTCACAGCAGTGATTCTGGCAGCAGAAAAGTGCTTTCAAGCGCTGGGGCGATAAAGCAAGGTGCATCACCAAGCGCACGGGCACCACCAAGGACACGCTTTGAAGCACAAAATGCACCATCAATGAAGCACTTTCAAAGTGTATCAGGGAAAAATGGCAAAGCATTCTCCAGGTGCTCTGGACATGTTGCAGGGGTCCAGGGCCACAGCACCCAGCCCCTGGGGGACATCAATAAGAGAAAAGGAGCACAGGCGGCAGGACACAGCTGCAGGCCAGCGCAAGGGGAATGCAGGCAGATGGCAGTCTCTCCTAGTGACCCAGCAGGTCACAGGTCAGCAGAGCAGCAGCAGTCCATGGTGGTTCCTGGTAAGACCCTCCAGGATTCTGTGTCTAGTTCAAGGTAAGTTCCAAAGTGTCTCCAAATTGTGGGGAAAACTCCCCTGTACTTATACTCAGTTTTACAGTGTGTTTACAAAGAAAGGGGAGAGGAGGTTCCAACCAGTTACAACTGGTTCTAAGAGTACCCCCTCTCCTCCAAACATCAGTTGAGGGTAAACGGCCCTATTGTGTGAGGCCAGGGCACAGCCTTTACAAATGCAGGTGTGCCCCGCCTCTCCCTTCCTTCAGCCCAGGGGGACTATTCAGTATGCACGTGTACCTCTGTGACACCTCCACCCTCCCTGTGTACAGGCTGTCTGAAAAGTATGCACAAAGCCCATCTGTCACTCTGCCCAGACGTGGAGTCATAAGCACAGATAAATGCTCACTTTCTAGAAGTGGCATTTCTGTAATCGTAATAAAAATCCACTTACACCAGTAAGCAGCATTTCTCACCACGAGTACAAGCATACCAAACATGCCTACGTTACCCCCCATAAATCGGACAATACCCCCTAGACATAAGGTAGGGCATTTCCAATGGATCCTATGAGAAGGCAGCACTCACAGCAGTGTGAAACCAAATAGGCTGTTTGTCACCACCAGGACAGGCCATGCTACTAGGCACATGCCCTGCCTTCTACATACATAGCACCCTGACCATAGGGCTAGCTGAGGACTACCTTAGGGGTGACTTACATGAAGTAAAAGGGGAGTTCTGGGCCTGGCAAGTAAATTTAGATGCCAGGTTCCTGTGGCAGAAAACTGCACTCTCAGGCCCTGTGCTAGCAGGCCTGATACAGGTTTGAAAGGTTACTTCAGTGGGTGGCGCAAGCAGTGCTGTAGGCCCACTAGTAGAATTTAATTTACAGGCTCTGGGCACAGAGATACCACTTTACAAGGGACTTGCAGGTAAATTAAATATGCCAAATAGGTATAAGCCAATCATACCAACTTTAGAAGGGAGAGAACCTGCACTTTAGAACTGATCTGCAGTGATAAAGTGTTCAGAGTCATAGACCAAACAGCGAGAGGTCAGAACAAATAGGAGGAAGGAGGCAAAAAGTCAGGGGATGAACCTGTCACAAGGGCCAGATGTAAGAGACTGGCCTGGTTTGTAATGGGTACCTAAGGTACTTACAGCTTGTACCAGGTCCAGCTATCTACATTTCACTTATTAGTGAAATGTAGGCAGTGTTCTAGCAGCTTAGGCTGTCGTGAGGTAGCTGTAGCAGAGCAGCTTAGGTTGAACTAGGCGACATGCAAAGCTCCTGCAATACCACTATAGTTAGACAGTACTTATACACAATAAAAGACAATACTCAGTGTTACCAAAAATAAAGGTACTTTATTTTAGTGACAAAAGGCCAAAAACATCTTAGAGGCAATACTCCTTCTGGAGGTAAGTACTATACACAATATATACACTAGTAACCAAAATCAGGTAAGTAAAGTCATAGAATAGTGCAAACAGTAGAACATACATTAGATTGCAATGGGATTAGGGGCAACACAAACCATATACTAAAATAGTGGAATGTGAATAAAAAATTCCCCCCTAGGCAAGTGTAGTGTGTAGGGGGTGCTGGGAGTGTAGGGAAACACCAAAGGTAAGTAAATTACCCCACCCCGAAGCCCAGGAAAGGAGGAGTAAAGTACAGCAAGTTTCCTCAGGACCCACTACAAGTTGTGATAAGAGATTTAGCAAGAACCAAGCAAGACTGCAAGCAACAAGCGATGGTTTCCTGGACCTGAAGACCTGTGGAGAGAGGAGACCAAGTCCAGAAGTAGAAGAAGAGTCCAGGAAGGACAGGAGCCCCTGACAAACTAGAAGAAGGTGCAAAAGTGGATTCTCCGGTCAGAAGAAAAGTACAGAAGAGCACCAAAGAAGATGGCTGCGGGTTCCTGCTTGGTGCAGGTGATGTCCTACGTCGGGTTGTTGGATGTAGGTTGTTTGCTTTGCTGGATTCTGCCAGCAAGCCTTGGTTCAAGCAAGTATGTGGTTTGCTTTAAAAAGGAGCTGCCTGGACCCAGGAGGGACCTGGAGGTCTCAACTCAGACTGAGGAGACAGAGGAGGCTCTCAGCACTTCAGAGAGCCCTCAGAAGACCAGGCAGTATCCACAGGAGTCCCAGAACATGGGCACAAAGAAGATGAAAAGTGCAGTCATCGCAGCACTACACTGGAAGGTCCCATGTCACCTCAGGGAGCTGTGCGGAGCAGAATGGAGTGCTGGGGACCTGGGCTATGCTGTGCACGAAGGACTCTTGGAAGAAGTGCAAAGGAGCCCAAGGAGCTGCAGAAGATGCAGTGCACAGGGGTACTGTCGCAGCACAGGGAGGCAAGCTCTTACCTCCACCAAATTTGGACAGCTGGACTTTTGGACAGTCTGGGTCACTTTGGTCCACCACCTGTGTTCCAGGGAGCACACTCATCGTCAGGAGAGGAGTCCCAGAGTATCGGTTATCATCGCAGAAGGGTGCCTGCAGAAGCAGGGAAGTGACTCCGTCACTCCACAGGAGATTCCATCGGTTCTTCTGGTGCAGGGTGAAGACAGTCCTCAGAGTATGCACACCTTAGAAACTGTTGCAAAAGCTGGCTGGAGCTGAAGTTGCAGGACATAGGAGTCATCCTGGATACTTTGTTGAAGTTACAGTGGTTGTTGGAGCAGTCTGCGGTTGATCCGACAGTCAGAAGCTGAAGCAGAGGATGCAGAGGAGTCCTGGAGGAATCTTGCAAACTGAATCTGAGGAAACACCCAGAGGAGAGACCCTAAACAGCCCTGAGAGGGGGATTGGCTACCAACCCATGTATACACCTATCAGGAGGGGTCTCTGACGTCACCTGCTGGCGCTGGCCACTCAGAGGTCTCCAGAGGGTCCCCACACCTTGGAATCCAAGATGGCTTACACCAGGGACACTCTGGAGGAGCTCTGGGCACCACCCTTTCCTTTGTCCAGTTTTGTGCCAGAGAAGGGACTGGGGGTCCCTAAATTTGGTGTAGACTGGCTTATGGATGGAGGGCACCATCTGTGTCCTTCAAAGCATTTCCAGAGGCTCTGGGAGGCTACCCCTCCCAAGCCTGTAACACCTATTTCCAAAGGGAGAGGGTGTGACACCCTCCTACCAAAGGAAATGCATTGTTCTGCCTTCCTGGGATTGAGCTGCTCAGTCCCCAGGAGGACTGTCTGTGAGGCTGCAGCAGCTGGAGCTGCAGTGGAAACCTCAGAGAGCTGGTTTGGCAGTACTGGGGGTCCATGGTGGAGCCTCCAGGGTGCATGGGATTGCCCCCCCCCAATACCGGATTTGGATTGGGGGAACAATTCCATGATCTTAGACACCTTACACGGCCATATTCGGAGTTACCATTGTGAAGCTACATATATGTATTGACATATATGTAGTGCACACTTATAATGGTATCTCAGCACTCACGAAGTCTGGGGAATTGGCCCTGGACAAAGTGGGGGCACCTGTGCTAGTGCAAGGGTGCCCTCATACACAGTAACTTTGCACCTAGCCTTCAGCAAATAAAGGTTATAAATATAGGTGACTTATAAGTTACCTTAGTGCAGTGAAAATGGCTGTGAAATAGTGTGTGCACTATTTCACTCAGGCTGCAGTGGCAGTCCTGATGAGAGGTTTGTATGAGCTCCTTATGGGCATCAAAAGAAATGCTGCAGCCTATATGGATCTCCTGGAACCCCAATGCCCTGGGTACCTAGGTACCATATACTAGGGACTTATAAGGGGGTTCCAGAATTGCAATATGGATTCACTAAAGTGTAGTGACAAATTTGGTAAGTAGAGAGAGCATAAGCACTGGAGTTCTGGTTAGCAGAACTTCAGTGGCACAGTTAAGCATTCAGACAACACACATAGGCCACAAACTATGAGCACTGGGGCCCTGGCTAGCAGGATTCCAGTGAGACTGGCAAAACATTCTGACAAACAGGCAGACATTGGGAGTAACGTGCCAAGAAAGATGGTACTTTCCAACACCTGGTCCAACAGGACACCCTTTGGAAACTTTAAAGTATCGATTGACAACCAGATTATATACTTGTAACTATAGATGTGGTCAGCCTCTACACCTCAATTAAACATCAAGATGGCATCGAAGCAGCCCAGGGATGTTTATCCACCAGATCAGTACACTTTCTCAAAAGAAATGAAATGATTATAACAATGCTGGCCTTCTGTCTCAAAAAGAGCTTTTTCCTCTTCAAAGGCGACTACTAACTTCAGCTACAAGGAACCGCGATGGGAGCTCGCTTTGCTCCTCCGTATGCATGCATCTTCATGGGAGAAGTAGAAAGACACTGGCTTTGGAATGAAACCGAGGAGGGCTTCTCACAACACCTGATCTTCTGGGGCAGATATATATATACGATATTCTCCTTACCTGGCAAGGCCAAGAATCCCTCCTTCAACAATTCTTAACCACTCTCACACCCAACAAGTGGGGTATTGAAGTGACCTATCAAATTTCAAGGAACGCTCATGAATACTTGGATCTCATACTCTATAGAGATCAGAACCGGTTGCATATCCGGTTCCATAGAAAAACAACAGCAGCCACCTCTATTCTTCATGCAACCAGTTGCCACCCACAAAATACAATACGCAATATTCCAGCAGGGGAATTTAGATGGGCCAGACGTAACTGCAGTAATACAGAGGACTATGAGACAGCGGCATTAGAAATTTCAGCACATCTATCCAAAAGAGTGTACTACACATCTGGACTGAACATACCAAACAGCACTTTGCTAAAATTGACCACAATGATATTTTGAACAAGGGAAAATCTATTACTAATCAGACACCTCTATGTTTCATCACCAAATTCTCCAATGGCCAGCAATATATCAGCAAATTGCTCCACAAACATTAGTATCTCCTTACTAAAAAGCCCTCAATGCACAGAATATCCAATCAGTCCCACGGATGGGCTTTAAAAGAGCAACAAATCTTAGAGAGAAAACTGTGAAACATTTCTTGAAACAAACCACAGGATTCTACACCTGACCTAACTGTTCAATATGTAAACTGAGCAAATCAAAATCTAAACAAATTGCCTTCACTTTACTATACGTGATTTCATAAACTGTGAGAGCACCAATACAGTCTATCTCATTACTTGCCCCTGTAACAAGACGTACATAGGCACTACTGCTAGAGCACTGAAACTGAGAATACAGAAACATTATCTAAATATACAAAAGGACAATGTAAGACTCCATTTGGATGAACACTATGTCAAATGTCACCCTTTCACACGTACTTTTAAATTTTGTGGTATACAGCAAGTCAAACAACATCCTCTGGGAGGGGACCTTGAATTAAAACTACGACAATGTGAAAGTACTCTTATTATCCAATTTGACACAGTTCGACGTGGTCTCAACGAAGATGCAGAATGGCATCATTGACTTCTTTGAAAATGTGAAAGACTTGAATATGTGACGATTAACTCACTCAAAGTTTATCTATTATCTATGTTTGCCTGTCATTTAAATTGTTTAATGTTTGAACAGGATGGATTTAACATTACACCAGGACTAGCACAAAGTATAATATTTTCAACACACATTAAGATTGTGAGAATTATCACTCTTTCTCACTTAGACATAAAATCTCCAACATTAGAATTGGGATGGCTTAGGAGGGTCAGTTACCATAGCTGTAGACCTTCCCAATCACAACACTGATCAGTACTTATAAATTCAATATCCCATAATATATTTAAGGTATCCATGTCAACATCTAGTTCATGCTGTGAACTTTAAGATTTATCTTATGCAGGTACATTTCTATACTAGTTACTAATATTTTAGGAGCTACCCCAACATTGACACAACTATTAATATAAATGTTCATGAACATTTTACCAGCTTCTGTTATAATTAAGAAATGGTATCCTAATTTTTTCACAAGGCACATATTTGTATTCCAATTTGGCTGTTATAGTCACTAATACAGGCTACAATGCCCAGTCAGCCCAAACTTTTCATCCGCCATAGACAAGAATCTTGTAAATATGGCTGCGATTATAACGCCTCTCTACCTCACTACCCCTGGGGGTTATAATACTAACATTTCTAATTTACTAATCCCGTTCATAAACAATCTTGACATTTCAATAAATTACAGGGCTGACATATATATCAATTTAACGGTGATTACGGACACCGTTGGCAATCACAATGTTCAGTGAGCAGGAACACTTTATCCGAAATACACAAGTTACTTTGTAAATATGGCCGCGATTACCACGTCTTCTTCTGTCTGTCTCTCAGGACGATAATAATAAAAGAAGGACAACATTTGGGAACCAAACAAATATGACACTGGCATGAGACGGAGCAGCGCACCGAGGGATTCAGCCCGGGACATCTAGGCCCATATTTATACTTTTTGACGCTAAACTGCGCTAACGCAGTTTAGCGTCAAAAAGTTTTGCGCCGGCTAACGCCATTCTGGAGCGCCATGCGGGCGCCGTATTTATTGAATGGCGTTAGCCGGCGCAAGCAGACCGGCGCTGCCTGGTGTGCGCGAGAAAAACCACGTACACCAGGCAGCGCCGGCGTAGGGGGAAAATGGCGCATGGGCGTCTTAAAATGGGGCAAGTCAGGTTTCGTCGAAAAAATCGTCTTAACCCGACTTGCGCCATTTTTTAACGACGCCCATCCCCCATCAACATGACTCCTATCATTGTAAAGATAGGAGTCATGCCCCCTTGCCCAATGGCCATGCCCAGGGGACTTCTGTCCCCTGGGCATGGTCATTGGGCATAGTGGCATGTAGGGGGGCACAAATCAGGCCCCCCTATGCCAAAAAAAATTATTAAAAAAAAATAAAAAAATACTTACCTGAATGTCCCTGGGGTGGGTCCCTCCAGCCTTGGGTGTCCTCCTGGGGTGGGCAAGGGTGGCAGGGGGGGTCCCTGGGGGCAGGGGAGGGCACTCTGGGCTCATTTTGAGCCCACTTGTCCCTTAACGCCATGCCTGACCCAGGCGTTAAAAAGCGGCGCAAATGCGCCGTTTTTAGCCACGCCCACTCCCGGGCGTCTCTTTTGCCCGGGAGTATAAATACCACGTAAAGGCCTGGGAGTCATTTTTTAGACGGGAACGCCTCCCTTGCATATCATTAACGCAAGGAAGGGGTTCACGCTAAAAAATGACGCACATTCCGGGAACTTTGGCGCTATTCGCCTCTGACGCCATAGTATAAATATGGCGTTAGTTGGCGTTAGTTTAGCGTCGAATTTGCGTCGAAAAAAACGACGCAAATTCGGCGCAAACGGAGTATAAATACGGCCCCTAGTGTCTCCGCTAACAGGCAAGTAAGTGGCCCGATTACAAAGGGCCCTGAGCATCAAACGTTCCACAAGCTCCTTTCCTAACACGGACTGAATAAGCAGTCTGTGTCATACAAGTTGTAGTCTGTTTTTGATATTTATCAAAACGCCCTAGTTAATGAAACAACTTGTTCAACTGGCCTCTTCCTTAACCTATGTGAGCGGCAGCTAAAATACGACCTTAAGAGAAATCTTGTCATCTGTCCTGACTCAAACCAAACTATTCACTAAACTAAACACCACTCTTATCTTTACTAATAAAAGGATTTATCATGCAGTAATTGCTGTTAACAATCATTCCCTCCTGAGCTATAAGCCTGTCCCTAACTTTCTGTGTATGTTTGACTGGCTACTCTCGAAACTTCCTTTATAATGTACTTCACACTTGCGATTGATTTAAATTATGGGATCCACAAGATCTTTTTAAGAGTTGTCGTGAACATATCAATATGTACAGGTTTTCTCTCTTGGGACTATATCAGTCTGAAGTATTATGCATATATCTAAACATGACATTTCTGTAACTCCTAAAAATGTACACAACAGTTTTGCTTACCCCTGCTTAATACTGGCTACACTATTGTCTATGACTAGATATACAAATGAACATGTTATTATCATTCAATTACATACTTACCTGTAATATGATTAGTCCTACAATACCATTATTAATACCATATTTTAAATATTATTGTTTTAAACAGATTGAATATAATGACCAACCAATAAGTGTTCTTAAAATGGATTTACTTTGATGACGCCTATTAGGTATGACTGGTTCATTTGTGTCACCTACCGGTAATATAATAAAATATCACAAAAATAATTCTGTAATATTGCACCCACAAGGAAATAGGTCACTAACCATCCTTCGCCAGCATCTGTTTTACTAATCCATAGCACGTGCATGTTTTATCCATAATTAGTCAAGTAAATCACCATTTTGACTAGAATTCATCATACCAGAGTCATCGACAATATGGGTTGGAAAGTCTCTCCTTTTTCTTGAAATTAGTGGATTGTATTCCTCACAAAGTGGTATTCTCAACTACACCTTCCCTTTTTATATAACTGCACCGAATTCACTGGGTACCTCAAGGCATTCTTTCTTTCTATATCACACCCAAGAATTTGATTGAAATATAAATTTTAGTCCTTATAATAGCTTCCTCACAAACTGAATCTTTACTACCTATATCTTGCAGCCCTAAAAAGCCTTAGGTTGATTCAACAAAGTGGGGGAAACACGTGTCGGCTCTTTTGTCTAAAATGTCTACACCCTAAGTTTGAAATTGACATTTAAAATAACCTTAGACCTTAAGGCTCTTCATTCAGTTGTCTACAATTTCTGTTGAAAATGGACTTTGATACATAACCTTGAATTCACCAAGTGGGTTTTCAATCTTTTATCACTTGGGACAACCGATGTGAGGCATTTTCTTGTGGGCTGCTGCACTACATAGACCTCTCCAAGCACACTCTCGTCAAAAAGTAAAAATACATACAGGGAGATTAAATTGGAGGAACCCATTTCCAAAGGTACCTCAAGGTAATAGGATATATTGACCTGACCTGGAGCTGTTGTGTGATGTCCACTACTAGCAAAATACAGACACTGGCATTATGGTGTAAATTCTTGATATACCTTAGTTACCTATGACATGATGATCTATCCGTGGTCTTGAAGATCCTTGCATACTGGTGGTAGTTTTTGCCATTTTGTGAGCCTCTATTGTATGATAATAACGTATCACTCCAGTTGTAATTCCTGGCACTGGAATAATGGTGTAATTGCTGGTATATTATAGGGATCTAAAGCATAAGAATGCACCTTTAGTGTCTTGATGGCCATTGAACAAAGGTGGCTATTCCTGGTGTATTGTGGGAAGAGATTTGCTAAGATGGTGATATGTGGGCATATATTGTAGAATTTGTATATGATTGGCAGTACTACACCTAAATGTTTGAGGAAGATGGCAAATTAATGTGTCGGCATCCAACAAGCATTTATCAAAAATAAAGAGATAATATTAGAGGTCGACAGTAGATTTTTCCACGATATTATACGCTTTTGTCTTGGGAAGTTGTTTTTGTTTTTCCAATAATGAATAGTTTGTAATAAATAGCAACATGTCTGTTTTCATAAACTGGTGAACTAAAGTGTACAAACCAAATTGTTGTATTTCAAAAATACATCTAAAGCGAGTATTTGAGTGAGAGACACAACTACCGTCTGAGACCTTACACTATAAATGAGACGTAACTTGTCTGCTCTCAGAACTTTTAAAATCTCAGTTACCGGATTGAAATCACTGTTCTATTAACATTTAAAATCTGTCTTGGTCGCCTGTCCACTGTCTGATGTTGTACAGTCTGATCACTGTTTTCCACCCCAGTCCTTCCAAAGATATCGCTGGGCATAATTTATGATTCAAAATCCACCTAAGTGAAGCAAGATGGAATAATGAAAGGAAGTGAAACGGCATATAATAGATGCTCTATGTTTGACTTTTCATCCTTGGCGTGGTCTCCCTTGCCTTTTTGCCTCTGTTCCCCAGGTTGTTGATGTGTGCTGGACTCTGATTTTACTGTTTTTGTTACTCTGGGCACTTTACCACTGCTAACCAGTGCTAAAGTGCAAGTGCTCCTGTTTAAAATGTGTACGTAATTGGTCCTCCATGATTGGCATATTTGTTTTACTGTTAAGAACACTTTATCCGAAATACACAAGTTACTTTGTAAATATGGCCGCGATTACCACGTCTTCTTCTGTCTGTCTCTCAGGACGATAATAATAAAAGAAGGACAACATTTGGGAACCAAACTAATATGACACTGGCATGAGACGGAGCAGCGCACCGAGGGATTCAGCCCGGGACATCTAGTGTCTCTGCTAACAGGCAAGTAAGCGGCCCGATTACAAAGGGCCCTGAGCATCTAACGTTCCACAAGCTCCTTTCCTAACACGGACTGAATAAGCAGTCTGTGTCATACAAGTTGTAGTCTGTTTTTGATATTTATCAAAACGCCCTAGTTAATGAAACAACTTGTTCAACTGGCCTCTTCCTTAACCTAAGTGAGCGGCAGCTAAAATACGACCTTAAGAGAAATCTTGTCATCTGTCCTGACTCAAACCAAACTATTCACTAAACTAAACACCACTCTTATCTTTACTAATAAAAGGATTTATCATGCAGTAATTGCTGTTAACAATCATTCCCTCCTGAGCTATAAGCCTGTCCCTAACTTTCTGTGTATGTTTGACTGGCTACTCTCGAAACTTCCTTTATAATGTACTTCACACTTGCGATTGATTTAAATTATGGGATCCACAAGATCTTTTTAAGAGTTGTCGTGAACATATCAATATGTACAGGTTTTCTCTCTTGGGACTATATCAGTCTGAAGTATTATGCATATATCTAAACATGACATTTCTGTAACTCCTAAAAATGTACACAACAGTTTTGCTTACCCCTGATTAATACTGGCTACACTATTGTCTATGACTAGATATACAAATGAACATGTTATTATCATTCAATGACATACTTACCTGTAATATGATTAGTCCTACAATACCATTATTAATACCATATTTTAAATATTATTGTTTTAAACAGATTGAATATAATGACCAACCAATAAGTGTTCTTAAAATGGATTTACTTTGATGACGCCTATTAGGTATGACTGGTTCATTTGTGTCACCTACCGGTAATATAATAAAATATCACAAAAATAATTCTGTAATATTGCACCCACAAGGAAATAGGTCACTAACCATCCTTCGCCAGCATCTGTTTTACTAATCCATAGCACGTGCATGTTTTATCCATAATTAGTCAAGTAAATCACCATTTTGACTAGAATTCATCATACCAGAGTCATCGACAATATGGGTTGGAAAGTCTCTCCTTTTTCTTGGAATTAGTGGATTGTATTCCTCACAAAGTGGTATTCTCAACTACACCTTCCCTTTTTATATAACTTCACCGAATTCACTGGGTACCTCAAGGCATTCTTTCTTTCTATATCACACCCAAGAATTTGATTGAAATATACATTTTAGTCCTTATAATAGCTTCCTCACAAACTGAATCTTTACTACCTATATCTTGCAGCCCTAAAAAGCCCCAGGTTGGTTCAACAAAGAGGGGGAAACACGTGTCGGCTCTTTTGTCTAAAATGTCTACACCCTAAGTTTGAAATTGACATTTAAAATAACCTTAGACCTTAAGGCTCTTCATTCAGTTGTCTACAATTTCTGTTGAAAATGGACTTTGATACATAACCTTGAATTCACCAAGTGGGTTTTCAATCTTTTATCACTTGGGACAACCGATGTGAGGCATTTTCTTGTGGGCTGCTGCACTACATAGACCTCTCCAAGCACACTCTCGTCAAAAAGTAAAAATACATACAGGGAGATTAAATTGGAGGAACCCATTTCCAAAGGTACCTCAAGGTAATAGGATATATTGACCTGACCTGGAGCTGTTGTGTGATGTCCACTACTAGCAAAATACAGACACTGGCATTATGGTGTAAATTCTTGATATACCTTAGTTACCTATGACATGATGATCTATCCGTGGTCTTGAAGATCCTTGCATACTGGTGGTAGTTTTTGCCATTTTGTGAGCCTCTATTGTATGATAATAACGTATCACTCCAGTTGTAATTCCTGGCACTGGAATAATGGTGTAATTGCTGGTATATTATAGGGATCTAAAGCATAAGAATGCACCTTTAGTGTCTTGATGGCCATTGAACAAAGGTGGCTATTCCTGGTGTATTGTGGGAAGAGATTTGCTAAGATGGTGATATGTGGGCATATATTGTAGAATTTGTATATGATTGGCAGTACTACACCTAAATGTTTGAGGAAGATGGCAAATTAATGTGTCGGCATCCAACAAGCATTTATCAAAAATAAAGAGATAATATTAGAGGTCGACAATAGATTTTTCCACGATATTATACGCTTTTGTCTTGGGAAGTTGTTTTTGTTTTTCCAATAATGAATAGTTTGTAATAAATAGCAACATGTCTGTTTTCATAAACTGGTGAACTAAAGTGTACAAACCAAATTGTTGTATTTCAAAAATACATCTAAAGCGAGTATTTGAGTGAGAGACACAACTACCGTCTGAGACCTTACACTATAAAATGAGACGTAACTTGTCTGCTCTCAGAACTTTTAAAATCTCAGTTACCGGATTGAAATCACTGTTCTATTAACATTTAAAATCTGTCTTGGTCGCCTGTCCACTGTCTGATGTTGTACAGTCTGATCACTGTTTTCCACCCCAGTCCTTCCAAAGATATCGCTGGGCATAATTTATGATTCAAAATCCACCTAAGTGAAGCAAGATGGAATAATGAAAGGAAGTGAAACGGCATATAATAGATGCTCTATGTTTGACTTTTCATCCTTGGCGTGGTCTCCCTTGCCTTTTTGCCTCTGTTCCCCAGGTTGTTGATGTGTGCTGGACTCTGATTTTACTGTTTTTGTTACTCTGGGCACTTTACCACTGCAAACCAGTGCTAAAGTGCAAGTGCTCCTGTTTAAAATGTGTACGTAATTGGTCCTCCATGATTGGCATATTTGTTTTACTGTTAAGTCCCTAGTAAAGTGCACTAGAGGTGCCCAGGGCCTGTAAATAAAATGTTACTAGTGGGCCTGCAGTACTAGTTGTGCCACCCACACAAGAAACCCTGTAATCATGTCTCAGACCTGCCACTGCAGTGTCTGTAAGTGTATTTTTACACTGTAAATTCGACTTGGCAAGTGTACCCACTTGCCAGGCCTAAACCTTCCCTTTTCTTACATGTAAGGCACCCCTAAGGTAGGCCCTAGGTAGCCCAAAGGGCAGGGTGCAGTGTATGGATAAGGTAGGACATATAGTAATGTGGTTTATATGTCCTGACAGTGAAATACTGCCAATTTCGTTTTTCACTGTTGCAAGGCCTGTCTCTCTCATAGGATAATATGGGGGCTACCTTTAAATATGATTAAAGTGTAGATTCCCCTAGAGAGTAGATGGACATGTGGAGTTTGGGGTCCCTGAACTCACAATTAAAAAATCATCTTTTAGTAAAGTTGATTTTAAGATTGTGCGTTTGAAAATGCCATTTTTAGAAAGTGAGCATTTTCTTACTTAAACCATTCTGTGACTCTGCCTTGTTTGTGGATTCCCTGTCTGGGTCAGTTTGACAGTTGGGTTGTTTTTCACCTCGCACTAGACAGTGACACAAAGGGGGCTGGGGTGTAACCTGCATTTCCTGATTAGCCATCTCTGCTAGGAGGGAGGGGTGGAGTGGTCACTCTCATCTGAAAGGACTGTGCCTGCCTCTGACAATGCCGGCTCCAACCCCCTGCTGTGTGTCTGAGGCCTTGCCTGGGCAAGGCAGGATTTCACAAGTAGGTGTGAGTCCCCTTTGAAGAAAGGTGACTTCAAAGACTAAAATGAGTATAAGAAGGGCACCCCGCCGGTTTACCACTGCCCGTTGGAATCCTCCAAGGCGGCGCAGCTTGCTGCGCCGCCAAGGGGATTCCGACCCCCCCTACCGCCATCCAGTTCCCGGCGGTCCGCCCGCCGGGAACCGGATGGCGGTAGGGGGGGTCGCGGGGCATGGGCATGGGCCCCTGGCATGGGCACTGCAGGGGCCCCCGTAAGAGGGCCCCTACAAGTATTTCACTGTCTGCTTGGCAGACAGTGAAATACGCGACGGGTGCAACAGCACCCGTCGCACCTTCCCACTCCGCCGGCTCGATTACGAGCCGGCATCCTCGTGGGAAGGGAGTTTTTCCCTGGGCTGGCGGGCGGTCTTTTGGCGACCGCCCGCCAGCCCAGGGGAAACCTCAAAATACCCACCGCGGTCTTCCGACCGCGGTACGGTATTTTGGCGGCTCCCGCCGGGCGCGCGGTGACCGCGTCCGGCGGGAGTCAGAATGACCCCCTTTGTGTGCCTTCCATCTTGTGAAGAAGGGCTTGAGTTAGAGCTTGCCTCCTGTTGTTTGAAGTCTCAGGGACAGCAAAGAATTCTCTCTGCCAGCACCTGGGGTCTCTGGAGAGACTCCTGCTCTGACAAGTGGTGCCCTATCCAGTCCCTGGGCCCTTGAAAGAAAAGCTGGTGGAAATCCAAGGAAATCGACTTCGGACAACTCCGGACCGATGCCGCTGCTGAATCCGGTGAAGCCACCTGCACCCGACGCCGTGCCCTCGCTGGAACGCGCCGCTCTTTGCAGGCCCGACGCTGCTGCAGCCCCGCTGAAGTCCGCGACTCCGTGGAAGTCGCCGCACCACGTCGTGACTGACGCCGCTCGAAGTGCAGGGATTCAACGTTTCGCACAAACGCCGCGATCCCCGACTTCGCACATCGGCTTGTTTTCACTCTTCACCAAAGGTACTGTACTTGGGGGTGTACACGACTCCGTGTCCGGCGCCGCTGGTGTCGGTTTGTTGGGAATGACTCCGTCACGACGCCGTGTTAACATCTCATCGAAGCATTTTTGTTTATAAGCGCTATTTTTGAGTTTAATCTTTAAAAATTCATAACTTGACTTGTGTATGTTGGATTTTTGTCGTTTTGGTCTTGTTTTGTTTAGATAAATATTTCCTATTTTTCTAACCTGGTGTTGTGTCATTTTGTAGTGTTTTCATTAAGTTACTGTGTGTGTTGGTACAAATACTTTACACCTAGCACTCTGAGGTTAAGCCTACTGCTCTGCCAAGCTACCAAGGGGTAAGCAGGGGTTAGCTGAGGGTGATTCTCTTTTACCCTGACTAGAGTGAGTGTCCTTGCTTGAACAGGGGGTAACCTGACTGTCAACCAAAGAACCCATTTCTAACACTCTATGTTGCCAACTTTTTTCCAAACATTTGGGGCGGTAGAACCTCCAACTCTCCACTAGAGGATTAAGCTTGCTTGGCCAACCAATACATATATTATTTCATGAGTGACAACTTTTACCTTTGTAGAAAATGTATGTCAAATTTTACATAAAAATGCACTACTTTTTCCTATTTATTAGATTTTCTAGGACGTGAACATCCAAGCCTCCTGTATGAAGTCAGGCTTCACGCTTGGTTTGCTCAGTCAAATTTGTTGTGGATATATTTGCCCCGAAACATTCACAGATCACAAAGCTGATACCAATGTCCATACCATATGGACCTCTTTCTACTTCTGAAAGTCAGTGAAACAATAGGAGCACTTCGACTCCGCGCGTTGCCTTGCCAAGTCCCTGCTTATTGCACATGCACGGAGTTGCCTGGATTTCATGCCTTCCTTTCTTTCAATCTAATGTGAAAATCTTATAGATTTGACAAAGAAATATATTTCGACATCTGTACGAGAGACACAGAGCGAGGGTACTCTGTAAAGACATCTTTATGCACACGGAGTGATAAAAGATAGGCAACATTCTTCACAGCATCACTTGCGATTTAATCTCAAGAATCAAAAAGGGGACACTCAAAGAAATTCGTAGTAACATTCGTTTTGAGGTGCTCTAATAATCAAACATCAACCATCGTCATCAGGTGCCTCAGTTTGTCCTATTGGACGACTTCCTAAATAGCCTTAGTATAGGAAGGTGGTGCCTCTCCTGGGGGGGAAGCCGCACACGCCGCTGCCGGTGGATTCGCATTCACGTGTGGCACTGGTATTTCATAAGGTGTTCCCATGCCTTGTCCTGCTGGTATCCCTTGGATCACACCTTGTGTAGCTGGCATCATTTGGGTCACGGGCATGCCTTGGACTACTGGTATCCACATTGTTTGTGCTGTATGGAATCTTGGGTCCTGTGGGTTAGCATTTTGTATTATAAACACGGGCTGCAAAAAAAATAGGTATGTTTATTTTTATTAGTTAGACTGCAGAGAGATCCCCGACATTAAAAATTGCAGACCAGTAAAAGCTGGGCCAGCTGTGGCGCCTGGAGCCTCGCTGTTTTGTTGGAGTCCTTCCAGTGGCGTCCTTCTCCACGGATTCACTGACTACCAACCTCCAACAGGGACCCTCATCTATCCACAGCCCCTCTCTCATGCATTTAATTTGTTTTATAGCGCTGCTCATATCAGTGTGAGGTGTCGGAGCAGTTTATATCTCACACGCATTATACAGAGACAATGAATCATAGGTGTTACATAGCACAATGAGGATCACGAGGTGTAGTAATCAGGTCATCCATACCAGTAGGCAGTATTTTTAAGAGTGTTTGGTCTCGGGAAGCACAAACTCAGGATTAAAACGTACCACAGTGGTTGTTGCCTTTACTGATAAGAATGCATTTTTAAACAAACAGATCAATTTTAGCAACATTAGAATAATCGTAGCCTGAGAAAACAAAACAAACAGCCATCTACCTAAAATACAGTTCTGTTATCTACAAGGTATACGCTCTTTTCAACAGGCATATTACCCTCTGCACTACTTTATGATGAGGTAAAACTGCAAGTAGACAAAGCTCATATCTCTCTCCAACAAGAAAATGAATCACCAGTTATCTTGATAATTTTATCGTTGCCTGAAAACTGCTGGACACACAAGGAACTCTTAAACCCATGCATTGTTTCTAAACACAGCGTCTCCCAAGCTCAGCGCCTGGGGCAGCTGCAACAGTCGCCTGTCCCTAAAGCCGGCCTTGCGTAAAAGGTTGCAATACTGCACGGAGTTATATTAAATTTGCTGCAGTTCATTGGGCTCATATGTATTTTTATATAATAGATATTTAGTTTGATTCATGCAGGAGGTTTAAGGATGTGCATTCTTACCAAGCAAATCAAATGAAGGGAGTGGGAACTGTTCGAGCTATACAATAAAACCCAACAACAGGTGAGTATGAGATCATGGTGCTTTTTTATAGATCAGTTTTGTACAGTGGGTTTAGAATAGGCTGGAGCTCATCCTGAGGAGTACAGATTTATTGCTTGTGTATGTGCATGAGTGTGAAATTTTTAGTAAGCCACAGGAAGGCCCAGTCTACCCTGTCAAAGGCTGTTTCTGCATCAAAGGAGAAGAAAATCACTAGAATACCCTTGAGGAATTACCACTTGATGGTTATAATGTGCCTGGCGGCCCTGTATAATTCCACTCTGGTCAGAATGTACAAGAGTGGGTAGCATGTCATTGAAGCATGTGGCCAAGATTTTTGTAAACTGTTTCAAATCTAGGTGGTATTGCCACTACTGGGTGTTTCTAATCTGAACTTTCGTAACTTTTAAATAATTGATGCGTTAATTCTTTTATACACACATGGTGTAGGCATTCCGTTATCTTACAGGAATATGATATATGGTCAGTTGGAATAATGTAATTGGTTTATGAGTATATATCCATTCTTATTCTCTACAGCTTTGAGAAAGTCACATGATGACGAAACACGTGTTGGCTGTCCGACTGTCAATCAATAAACTTACATGAAGAAGTGTATCAGAAATGAATGAGAATGCAAATTTACAACAAAGAAGATTTTAATTGCAAGAAGGACTAGTCTTGGACTTATATGACCTCAAGACCATTGGTTGTCTCTTTGGACTGAGTAGTGTGGGTATGTTGTATACCATGTATCTTTCAATACATGCTTTGAATACATACCTTGGGGTAATAAAGTAGCACCAATGGTAGGAGTACGAAAATAAGTTTGTCCTACCTTTATACTGTTGGACACTTGTAGGAGGAGTATTTGAATTGCCACTACTACCCTTGTTCGGGTCAGAGACCCAGTTTATAGACCCAAAGATACCTTTGATGTGGGGGACACTTCAAAGAGTGGTTTTGAAGTGCACAAGTTCACCGTTAAGTACAGGTCTGTCTGCCAGGGTCCCAGTACGGTGTTTGGAGTCCAATGTGTGAAGGCAGGCCACTAGCCTTTGAAATGTAAGTTTCAGGCCTTCCTCCCTTCCAGCCCAGGAAGACCCATTCAGTATGCAGGTGAGTGCAGGTGTGACTGAATGTTCTGTGTTTGTCTGGGTGAAATGCAAAAGGTAGAATGCAACCAGCCCAGCCCAGACGTTGATTGGAGACAGGCTGTAAGGCACAGATGGATTTTAAGTGCAGAGAAATACTCACTTTCTAAAAGTGGCATTTCTAAAATAGTAATATAAAATCCAACCTCACCAATAAGCAGGTTTTTGAATTAACATTCTGGCTATACTATATATGACCTGGTTACCCTTTTCCGATCAGAATCTACCACTCAAACAGTATATGAGAGTAGCCCTAATGCTATCCTATGAAAGGAGCAGGCCTCACAGTAGTGGAAAACAAATTTAGGGATTTTCCACTACCAAGACATATAAAACACATGTGCATGTCCTGCCTTTTACCTACATAGCATCCTGCCCTATGGATTACCTAGGGCCTACCTTAGGGGTGAATTATATGTAGAAAAAGGGGAGTTTAAGGCTTGGCAAGTACTTTTAAATGCCAAGTCGAAGTGGCAGTGAAACTGCACACACAGGCCTGGCAATGGCAGGCCTGATGGTTAAGGCGCTACTTATGTGGGTGGCACAAGTAGTGCTATAGGTCCACTAGTAGCATTTAATTTATGGGCCCTAGGCACATGTAGTGCATGTTACTAGGGATTTAGTAATCAAATATGCCAATTGGGAATGAACCTATGTTACCATGTTTAAGGGGGAGAGCGTATGCACTTTAGCAATGGTAAAATGTGCAGAGTCCTAAAACCAGCAAAAACAGTGTCCGGAAAGTAGAGGGAGGCAGGCAAAAAGTTGGGGGATGACCACCCCAAGGCTGTCAGGTCTAACATGTGTCCCCCCTGCTGAAAGTGGGGAGAGCTACCCAACCCTTTGGGAGCTCTCATCGCTAAGACAGAAGAATCTGGAGAGACCATCAGCATTGGCGTTGTCAGTCCCTGGGCGATGCTTCACCATAAAGTCCATCCCCTGTAGGGAAGTGGACCATCTCAAGAGTTTAGAATGTTCGCCCCATATCTCCATGAGCCATTTGAGGGGCCTGTGGTCTGTCTGAACCCAGAAGTGAGCTCCAAACAGGTATGGTCTCAGCTTCCTCAGTTCCCAGACCACAGCAAATTCTTCTCTTTCAATGGCACTCCATCACTGTTCATGTGGTAATAGCCTTCTGCTAATAAAGGCTACTGGTTGGTGTAGGCCCTCCTCATTCAGCTGTGCTAGAACCACCCCTGTGCCATGCTCTAAAGCATCTGTCTGCACAATGAACTCCTTGGAATAGTCTGGGTCCCTGAGCATGGGTGCCATGCACATAGCTTCCTTTTGAGAGTCAAAGTCTTTTTGACAAGCCTCTGTCCAATTCCCCAACCTAGGTTGCTTTTTGGATGTTAGTTCTTTTAAGGGGTCCACTATGGTGCCATAACCCTTAACAAACCTTTGGTAGTACCAAGTGAGGCCTAAAAAGGTTCTCACTTCTGTTTGGGCTCTAGGCAGTTACCAGGCTGACATTATCTCAATCTTGGCATGGAGGGGCTGCACCTTGTCACCAACTACAAGGTGTCCCAAGTACACCATGGAATCCTTCCCAATCTGGCACTTTCTGGCCTTGATTGTCAGGCCTGCCTGTTGCATGGCCTGGCGCACCGCTTGCAGGTGGAGCAGGTGTTCCTCCCAGCTGGATCTGTAGACGACAATGTCGTCTAGATAGCACACAACACATCCTTGTCAGCTAGGAACCCGTTAAACAACCATTGGAAGCTATTTTTCAACTCAAAGAGCATTACTCTGAACTGGTAATGTCCCTCAGGAGTGGAAAAAGCAGATGTATCTTTGACCCCTTCAGTCAAGGCGATCTACCAGTACCCTGATGGAAGATCAAAAGTACTAAGGAATTTGGAAGCGCCTAGCCTGTCTACGAGCTCATCAGCTCGGGGGATGGGATGAGCATCTGTCTTTGTGACAGAATTGAGTCCCTGTTAGTCCATGCAGAACCTAAGTTCTGGCTTAGCATCGAGTGTGGCAGCCTTGGGTACCAGCACCACAGGGCTGGACCAGGTACTGCTGGACTTCTCAATCACCCCAAGAGCCAGTATCTTGCCAACTTCCTCCTTGATGCTGGCCTTCAGCCTGTCTGACAACCTGTAACTTTTGTTCTTTACAGGGGGACTGTCTCCCGTGTCAATGTCATGGACACACATGTGTGAGTCCAGGGATGAGGGAAAACAGGGAGGAATACTGCTCCAGTAACTGATAGCAGTCCCCTCACTGTTCCAGGGTAAGGGAGTCAGAGAGATTGACACCCTCCACTGAACCATCACATTTCCTTGGCTCCCCCTCCTCCCCCACACCTTCATCTGTCACCAGAAGCATGCTGACCTCAGTCCTCTCAAAATGAGGCTTATGTCGTTCACATGGAGCACCCTTAGAGGTTCCTAGGGGACTGGAGGTCCACTAAGAAAGTGGCCTCCCCCTTCCGCTCCTTGGTCTCAAATGGGCCAGTCCAGCGGCCCTGAAGAGCTCTAGGCTCTACTGGCTCCATTACCCAAACCTTGTCTCCAGGCTGAAATGCCACCAGGGTGGCCTTCTGTTCGTACCAGCGTTTCATCACCTCTTAACTGGCCTCGAGGTTGCTCCTGACCTTTTTCCAGAAGCTTTGCATCTGGTTGCAGAGGGCCAGCATGTAGCTGACCACATCCTGAGGGGGTGCCTTGGGAGATTTCTCCCACCCCTCTTTTGCAATGCTTTAGGGTCCCCTGACAGGGTACCCATAGAGAAGTTCAAAGTGGCTGAACCATACCCCATTCTGGGGTACCTCTCTGTAAGCAAAGAGAAGGCATGGCAAGAGGAGATCCCACTTATGCCTCGGGCTTCAAGGAGGCCTGTGATCATGCCTTTCAAGGTCTTGTTAAATCTCTCCACAAGACCACTGGATTGAGGATGATAGGATGTGGTGAACTTATAGGTCACCCCACACGCATCCCACATGGACTTTATGTATGCAGACATGAAGTTTCAGCCTCTGTCAGACACAATCTCCTTTGGGAATCCCATAGGGGTAAATATCCCCATCAGAGTTCTAGTCACCACCAGTGCAGTCACCGTCCTCAGAGGGATTGCCTCTGGGTAGCGGGTGGCATGGTCCACCAAAACCAGGATAAACCTGTTGCTTAGGGCAGTTTTGGGGTCCAATGACGTTGATGCCCCCCCCCTTTCAAAAGGGGTGCTAACGATGGGGAGTGGGACCAGGGGGACCTTGACCCTTTTTCCTATCTCCCCAATGGCCTGGCAGGTGGGACAGGACCTACAAAATGCATCTGAGGCCGTCCACACTGGGGGCCCAAAAAAGTGGGTGACAAGCTGGGCAAAGGTCTTGTCTTGCCCTAAATGTCCTGCCAGGGGAATGTCGTGACCCAGGCCCACTAAGAAGGCCAGGTAACACTGCGGGACCACCAGCAGACATGCTGGTACCATAGGCTCACTTTAAAGGGGACCATTCTCCCAATATATAAGGTGATCACCAGAGGCTTCACCTGCTGCTTGAGCTGAGGCCTGTTGCCTCAAACACTCAAGAGTGGGGCACTCTTTCTGCGCCTTGCAGAATTCTTCCCTGGAGGGCCCACCCTCAACTTGCCAGCCAGTAAGCTCAGGCAGGTCACCTAGGGCAGCAATGTCCTCCCCAGTTGGCTCAGGGGCCTCCTTCTCAGGGACCCCGTTAACCACCGCGGGAACTTCTGGGCCCGGTGTCCCACGCCCCTTGCCCCTCTTCTTGGCAGCTGTCTGGACCATTCCTCCAGTCTCCAGACGCCCTTGAGTCTCCTCCTGGGCAGCCATGGACCTTGTGGTCAAGCAGACCCACTCAGGCAATCCCAACATTTCCAAGTGAGACCTTAGCACTACCTCCTTCCAGGTAGTGTGCTCAAGGTCATTGAATAGACAATCTACAGGCATGGCAGGACTCACAGCTACTTTTAGAGTACCAGAGACCTCCCCCCCACTCAAAGGTAACCAGAGCTACCGGTGGGTGGCTCTCACGATTATCTGCGACTATGACTTGGTGGAATGTGTTTGGGAGGACCTGCTCTGCCGACACCAGCTGCCCCTGACAGTAGTCATGTTGGCTCCTGTGTCACGCAGAGACTCCACCCATTACCCATTGATGGTGACCCACTGCCTATACTTGGAAGCATTTGCAGGCATCTAGGCTTTTGTCACCATCCCTGCATCCCCCAGAGACACTATGGTTACCTCTATCTGTTCCCCAAAACAAACTGGGAATACCTCCTCCCCGAGCGCTACACTTGCCAACCCAGGTGTCTGCCCTCCAGTGGGGGACTGTGCCCACTTGGGACACTTGGAGTCACCCTTAGAGTGACCATACTTGGAGCACTCTGCACATTGGGGTACAAACCTCCCTGTCTTATGGTCAAGGAACCCTTTCCTCTTGGAATCAGACTTGGAATGATTACCACTATTCCCTTGGGAATTATTTTGGGGGCCTTTTGAGAACTCCTTATTTTTAAGTTTTTCTCCCTCCACCCTTCTTCTGATGAGAAATCTGACCACCTTTGTGCGTGTCCCCCCCAGATACCTTTTGGGACACTCTGGTGCTAGCCCAGAGGTCTGCCTCCTCAGCAAGCTTCCTGGGATCAGTCAGCTTATTGTCAATCAGGTGCTGGTGCATCTCTGTAAAGCAAATACTGAGCATATGATATCTCAGGATCAAACTATAAACCACATAATCACTTACTTTACTGCCCGCACCCATCCATGCAGTGCCTTGCTAGAAAAATCTAAAACACTACCCAAGTTTGGTTGGAGAGTTTGGTACTGTCCCTGAATTTCTAGCGATACTTTTCAGGGGTCAGTCCAAACTTGGCAAATAAAATAGCTTTTCTGAGTGGGTATGTGTTCTGGTACTTAACTTCTAAGGTGAGAAGTGTGTCCCTCCCAATGATCGGTACATGTTTCCACAAGCCCGCCCCCCCATTACTCTTCAGGAACCACATGACCCCTTATTGGAACTTCATAGGCAGCAAACCATTTGCCAATGTCATCTCCCACCACATAACTTGGCACCACATCTCTATGTATACAAACCTCTTTGTCTCCAGCAGGTCCTGTATGTATGCTACCACCATCACTACTGGATTCAGTCTGCTTAGACTTGAGCTCCAGCTCTTATAGACTCAGTTCATGAGCCAAGGTGAGTTTCTTTTCAGCCAAGGCTCTCTCAGCCTCTCTTTCTGCTCTCCTTGCTCTGCTCTCCTCCATTTTTAATCTGGCCAACTGCAGTTGAAACTCTCTCTCCTCCCTCCTTTCCTCTGCGGTCAGGCCGTGACTTGAGTCACTGCTCCCTGGTTTAACAGGGGGCACAGATCCAGGGGTGTCATCCCCCACTGCTATTGGCAAATCCTCCTGAGAGCCATCCTCTGGCTCTTCCACCTCAACATTATCTTGTGAACGGGCTTCTGCCTAGGCCATCAGCGCCTTTTAGTACTCCTCCTTCTTGGAGGCTCTGCCGGTAGGTACTCCCATCCCCTTGCAGAACCCTTTCAGCTTGTTGACAGTGTATGCCTCCAGCTTAGCTAGGTCAAACTCTCCTGCTCCTCCTTGAGATCCAGCCAGAGACATGTTGTTTAGGATTAGATTAAAATGTCAAGGAAGAACAATTGCAGCAAAAAGAGAACAAATCAAATGGACCTTTATCTGTGGGTAGGTAGTGTACACGTGGCTATTGTATGTCACTGCACAAACACAAGTCCTACTCTCACTGCTGATCACCAATGTTAGAAATGGGGTCTCTAGTTGGCAGAGGTATACACCCTTATCCAAGTAGGGACTCATATCCTAGTCAGGGTAAGTCACACACAATCCAAATTATCCTGTGCCCACCCTCTGGTAGCTTGGCCCTGAGCAGTCAGGCTTAGAAGGCAATGTGTAAAGTATTTGTGAAAAAAATGATACAGTAACACAGTGAAAACACCACAAAAATATACCACACAGGTTTAGAAAAATATATGATATTTATCTGGTTAAAATAAGGTCAAATGATAAAGATTAAAAAAAAACAGGTTGAGACATCACTTTTGATGATCAACAGTTATCTCTTCATTACACTGGTTTGCGCCAAAAGCAGAGGAGGAGATGCATTGAAAAATAAGGTGTGCGTCGGATTTTCCGATGCGGCACAGACGATGCATCGTTTCTTTTCATGCTGCAAGAGGCTTAGGGGGTCATTCAGACCTTGGCGGACGGCGGAGGCCGTCCACCAAGGTACCGCCGACAAATGACCGCACCGCGGTCAAAAGACCGCGGCGGCGATTCAAACATTTCCGCTGGGCCGGCGGGCGCTCTCCAAAAGAGCGCCCGCCGGCCCAGCGGAAATGCCCCTGCAACGTGGACGCCGGCTCAGAATTGAGCCGGCGTAGTTGCAGGGGTGCGACGGGTGCAGTTGCACCCGTCGCGTATTTCAGTGCCTGCAAAGCAGACACTGAAATACTTTGTGGGGCCCTCTTACGGGGGCCCCTGCAGTGCGGGTTTCCCGCCATGAACAGGATGGCGGTAGGGGGTGTCTGAATCCCCATGGCGGCGGAGCGCGCTCCGCCGCCATGGAGGATTCAATGGGGCAGCGGTAAACCGGCGGGAGACCGCCGGTTTACCCTTTCTGACCGCGGCTGAACCGCCGCGGTCAGAATGCCCTTGGGAGCACCGCCAGCCTGTTGGCGGTGCTCCCGTGGTCGGTGACCCTGGCGGTCACCGGCCGCCAGGGTCAGAATGACCCCCTTAGTGTTGTTTCTTGGTGCGCAGTCTTGGTTCCTCACTGCGATGCAGGGATCTTTTCGATGCCCAGGGACGATGCAGGGAAATCCTGGTCACGTTGGAAGAAGTCACAGGTGTTCCATTGATTCGGTAGGGCGATGCGTCAAATGTTCTGTCGCAAGACAGATGCTGCATCACATCTTCACCCGGGAAGTCGGGCTACTTCGTTCCAGTTCGGCTGTGTCGCAAAACAGCTGTGAGGCGTTTCCGGCAGGCGGTGAGTTGATTCTCGGCACACAAGGATTCCCCTGAAGAGATGAAGTCTTTTTGGCCCTGAGACTTCAGAAAACAGGAGGCAAGGTCAATACAAGCCCTTGGAGAGCACTTCTCAGCAAAATCAGAGGGCAGCAGGGCAGCGGTCCTTCACAGCAAAGCAGTCCAGATGAGTCCATTGGGCAGCCAGGCAGTTTCTCTTGACAGGTTACAGGTTCAGGTCCAGAATCTGGTGGGGTGAGAGACCCAGTTTATATACCCAAGGATGCCTCTAAAGTGGGGGAGACTTCAAAGAGGGGTTTTGAAGTGCACAAGTTCCCCTTTCAGTACAGGTCTGTCTGCCAGGGTCCCAGTAGGCTGTTTGGCAGTCCATTGTGTGAAGACAGGCCACTAGCGTTTGAAATGTAAGTTTCTGGCCCTCCATCCTTGCATGCCAGGAAGACCCAATCAGTATGCAGATGACTGCAGGTGGGACTGAGTGTCCTTTGTTTGTGGTTATCTGGATAAAATGCACAAGGAAGCTGTCAACCAGCCCAGACGTTGATTGTTGACTGGCTGTAAGGCACAGATGGATTTAAAGTGCAGAGAAATGCTCACTTTTTAAAAGTGCCATTTCTAAAATAGTAATATAAAATCCAACCTCACAAATAAGCACGATTTTGTATTACCATTCTGGGCATACTAAATATCACCTGACTCCTTCCAATGCTGGCTTAATTGTTAGAAAAACACATTAATGAAGAACTTGCTACTTTCTTGGTGGCACACGACCTACTGGACATCTCTCAACATATATTCAGCAACTTCATAGCACTGACTCCACCTTACTGGTCACCACTGATATTATAAGAAAACAGGTAGATCAAAAGGAATACACTATGCTGATTCTATGAGATCTATCAGCTGCATTCAACACCAAATCGCCCCAAATTCTGATACACCGCCTATCCCAGGCAGGTCTGAGGGGCTCAGCTCTGAGCTTGCTGGAGACGTTTCTCCAGGCGAGCATACTGTCAGTTAAGTGTGGGGATTTCTGCTCAGCCCTTTACAAACTCCCTTGTGGGGTTCCCCGGGGATTGTCTCTGAGTTCGACCCTTTTTAATTAGTTCAGTCTTTTGATTTCCAGGTGTCCTCATATGCTGATGACACCCAAATCACTGTTACTATGCAAGATAGCACTGACATCACAGCTGACAGGTTTCAAACCTTTATGAGAGAATTCAATAAGTGGATGAACCAGAATTGGTTAAAACCGAATGGGGACAAAAGTGAAGTCATAGTCTTTGGCACAAACCCTCCATTTGGAACCTCAACTGGTAGCCTGAGACTTGTGGGTCCCTACCAACTCCAACAGCTGCTGTTAGGAATCTTGGAGTTAACTGTGATTCAGCATTTACCTTTAATGCCCAGGTAAACAAAATCACAAACACATGCATCTGGCTGATTAAAATTCTTAAGAAAGTCCTGCCTTTTATCCCACAGGAACGTAGAGTGATGGTAGTCCTGGCCCTCATTATGTCCAGATTGCACTGTTGCAATGCCTTCTACCTGAACATCACCCAACATTCTCTAAATTAGCTACAACTTGTTCAAAACTCGGCTGCTCGATTGGTGCTTGGGATACCCAGGTCCGCCTCCAGTAAGGAGGGCATTAGGGAACTGCACTGGCTTACAATTAAGAAACATATCACCTTCAAGACTCTGTGCTTGGTGCACAAAGCTCTTCACTCCCAGGGCTCTGAATACCTATTAAACCCAATCAACTGGTACATACCAAGTTGCTCACAATGAGCATTAAATCTTAGATTAGCGAAGATTCCGAAGACCCATAAAGTTAAATTGGGAGATAGGGCCTTCTCAACAGCAGCCGCTAAACTATGGAACTCCCTTCCAAATGAGATTAGAGCAATCACATCTGTGTTTCTTTTCATAAGCAACTCAAGACGTGGCTATTTTCCCTCTAGATCTATGATAGCTTTGACTCCATTTACCCGCGTAGTGCTTCGATACCTATGGTCTGAATGTGACCCACAGAAACATAAATACAAATACAAATACCTGGCTACCCCTTTCTGATCAGAATCTACCGCTCAAACAGTATATGAGGGTAGCCCTAATGCTACCCCATGAAAGGATCAGGCCTCACAGTAGTGGAAAACTAATTTAGGAGTTTTCCACTACCAGGACATATAAAACACATATGTACACGTCTTGCCTTTTACCCACAAAGTTCCCTGCCCTATGGGTTACCTAGGGCCTACCTTAGGGGTGACTTATATGTAGAAAAAGGGGAGTTTTAGGATTGGCAAGTACTTTTAAATGCCAAGTCAAAGCGGCAGTGAAACTGCACACACAGTTCTGGCAATGGCAGGCCTGAGACATGGTTGAGGGACTACTTATGTGGGTGGCACAAGCAGTGCTACAGGCCCACTAGTAGCATTTAATTTACAGGCCATGAGCACATGTAGTGCACTTTACTAGAGATTTACAAGTAAATCAAATATGCCAACTGGCAATAAACCAATGTTACCATGTTCAAGGGAGCGAGCATATGCACTTTAGCACTGGTTAGCAGTGGTAAAGTGCACAGGGTCCTAAAACCAGCAAAAACAGTGTCAGAAAAGTGGAGTGAGGCAGGCAAAAAGTTGGGGCATGACCTCCTTAAGGCTGTCGGGTCTAACACCTCTTAAATGTTAAAGTCAGATTTTAAGTCAAAACTCTGAAAATGCAGCTTTAAGAAACTTTTCATTTTCGCGTCCTTACTTTGTGGAGCCTTCTGTCAGTGTTCTGGTTCGCATCACCGTGCTGTTAGACTTTTTGTATTCCTTTCTGACAGAAAAACGACATGACTTAGGTGTAGCCAGGATGGGCCATCCTGACAAGATGGGTTGGGGCAGAGCTGTTCCCTCCACACTTACAGGTCAGTAGGGGCTACCTCCAGCATACACAAGGAAGCCTAACACTAGTATTTTGTCGCCCTAGACTTCTTGGAAGCTTAGCAGAGAAAGGAAGGCTTATTTGAGAACCAGATGTGGAGGTAGCCTAGAAGTTTCTCCTACTTCAGGCTGGTACCAGGCATAAATATTGGACCCTCTGAACAACTTTTCAGTATATTCTTGGACCTGCTGACATTACAGAGGAAGAACTGCCTTGTTCCCCAGAGGACTGCCCTGATGCTTGAGGCCTGCCCTGCTTCTCACAGGACTGTCCTGCTTCTTCCGGAGGATTGTCCTGCTGACTAAAGCTTGCTGTGTTTCCCAGCGGACTGTCCTGCCTTGTTCCCCAGAGGACTTCCCTGCTGCTTAAGGCTTCCCTTCTCTCTTCAAACCAGGCTACCTGAGGACTCCAAGGGTCAGTTGGATGATCTCTTGTTCTGAACTCCAGGTAGCTCCAGAGGCCTCCATGCAAATGCACAGCTGGCCTGCTGCAATTGTGACCAGCAACTGGACCTGCCTGAGCCCTGCTGGATTTAGTTCCTGATTCCCAAAAGGTGCCTCTTCAGCCTGCTGCAACTTGACCAGCAGCTGGACCTGTGTGAGCGATGCTGGATTTAGTTCCTGATCCCCAAAAGATGACTCTTCAGGTTGTAGACCCTTAGCTGGCATCAGTGGAGCTCCTCCTGTTTAGGAAAGGAGAAATCCTGAAATTGTGTGTTGTCTGGAACTATAAACAGGCCTGTTCATGGCAGTACTCTGCCACCTATGATAACCACCAATGCAAAGCTTCAGTGAACCCCACTCTTCATGCTACAGCGACCACCAATGACAACTACAAACACAAGATCTGACTTTGCGCTACAGCAATAGCAGCCAGCTTTGACTGCCAACGCAAAGCTCCAGCAAGGACCTTCCACAATGCCCGACCAGATCTTTGCACTATAGTGATGACAGTGATGACCATCCACAATGACAGGCCTGTTTTTTGAGAAACGGTGATAACCATCCATTTCAGCTCCTCCCAGCCTCCTTCACTGCCTAAATCGGTGACTTTCCGCTGTCTGGCATAACCAGATGACTACGAGGGGCACTGTTAGACTTGTCAACTCTTGGTGTGGTTTCCACTGTCTTTTGGCTTCTGACCTCCTGTTTTTGATCCTGTGCTGATTTTCATATTTACTGGCATTATGACTCTGGGCACTTTACCGCTGCTGACCAGTGCTAAAATGCTAGTGCTCTGTGTCTAAATGCTATTGGTGATTGGTTTATCCATGTTTAGCATACATGATTTACGAGTAAGTCCCTAGTATAGTGCATCATGTGAGCGCATGGCCTGTAAATCAAATTCTACTAGTGGGCCTAAACACTGATTGTGCCACTCACAGGAGTAGCCCCATAAAATGTTTCAGACCTGCCACTGCAGTGTCTGTGTGTGGAGTTTTGACTGCCAGTTCGACCTGGCAAGTGCACCCCCTTGCCAGGCCCAAACCTTCCCTTTTTCTACATGTATGTCACCCCTAAGGAAAGCCCAAGCAGCCCCATGTCAGAGTGCAGTATATTTAAAAGGTAGAACCTGTACTGGTATGTTTTACATGCCCTGATAGGATGATGTAGGAGGGACTGCTGCTCTGCCTGTTGCTTTGCTGTGCTGGCCTGCTGCTTCTGTCTTGAGAGTGAAAGGACTGGATTTTGCTTTTTACAACCTGCTTCCAAAGGTTGTCCAAGGGCTTAGAATAAGCTTATCTCCTGTTAAGAAGCCTTAAGGACATCAAAGACTTAATCTACCAGCACCTGAGCTCTCTTGCTCAGAGCCCTGACTCACCAATTGGTGCCAAATCTAGTTCCTGGGCCCTTGGGACTGAGTTCTGGTGAAAGCAAGAAGAAGCTGAGTACATCGACTCCAGAGTGACTTAGGAACAGGAGCCGCTGTCTGACTCTGCGCCGCTGCCTGCACAAGGCTGATGCTGCTTCAGCGCCTATGAGTACCGCCACAGCATGAGTCTTGAGTGCCGGGTCCCCAACATCTGGGACACCCGACTCCACAGCAGCACCTGTGGCCCTATGCTGTGATCACGACACTACGAAGTCGATGCCTTGTGTCTTGACCAGTTGGATTCATTGACCCCCCCCAGATCGTAAGGAACTGATGCCTCGCCACCAATGCCACATCACCTCTCCTGCAACCGTAAGGAATGGATGGCTCACCTCCACTGCCTCGCAGTAAGGAACCAATGTCTCACCTCCCCGGTAGCACTAAGAAAACAATGCTGCATCGGTTCCAGTGATGTCTCACCTCCCCAACTCCATGCAATGTCTTTGTTTCCACATTGTTTACGCAGGTACTGTGCCTGGGGTCCCTGCAACTCTGTGACAGGTCCACACTGCCTTGTGAGTGGTGCCAGGCAGTTGGGATTGACTCCGTCACTTTACTGAGATTTAGCCCCTCGTTATGACGCTGGCGGTCAGCTGACCACCATGCCGGAGATGGCGGTAGTACAGCCACCAGGCTGGCAGTGAAGACCGACATATTATGAACACGGCGGTGATCCCTCCCATATACAGCCAATGGACCGCTTGAACCACCATCACGAAAAGCCTGGCGGAAACTACCAATATAAAAGGAGACACTCACCTACAGGGACACAGAGGAGACCGCAGGTGCCATGGAAGCCGAACTGGAAGTCCTGCCATGATGGGAGTCCAGGGGCAGCAACGTAGGAAATGACAACCATGAGTAAAGCAGCCTAGCACGCAAGGGAGGGAGGGGAGAGTGACACACCCACATGCACAACACACACCATACACCCATACCACACATGGAGAACAATCCGCTGAAAAATACAACATCCATATAAGCCATAATAAAAGAAAGTCACAACAAATACCTGTGAGGCAACCACTGTATTCAGCCAGGAATATCACCCACAACTATACACAACAGGTAAAAAAAGGGCTATTGGCCAGTCCAAAAGTGTCAAAGCCACTACACAGGGCAATGTGAGAGGTCCAACTTGACTTCTGACAGCCAAGGTGACTCCACTGGGCAGGGACATCAGTGTTGGAGGCAGGCACATCAGGGGGCTGGGTGTGGGGGGTTTACTTTGAAGGGAGGGTCCTTAGACCTGCGTTTGCTTTCTCCTCTATTTGGGGGCAAGGGAGAGGGTCCAGAGCTGGGGGTCGGACTGGCTGCCCTGTGTCACGGAGTGGAAGCCTTCTTCACGGGGATGGGACATTGGAAACACTACAGGGGCCATAGGAGGACTGGGAGCTGGAGGGATTGGACTGGGGGAGCGGGACCTTTCATTTATGGACAAGGCAGGCAAGGAAAAGTTTCTCAGGTACAGTGGGGTAGACTGCAGGAGGAGATGTAGGTGTGTCATAGGATGTGTAGGTGTGCTGGCATGGGTTGTAGGTGCATGCAAAGTGCACATGTGTGAGGTGGACGACTGCAGAGTGTCTGAGTGGGAGGAGGGTGGGAAGAGAGGGAGGGAGAGGACAAACAGGTCGTGTGCATGTATGTTGGGGTGGTGTCTGCAAGTGAGGTGGGTGTGCTGTATGTGGTTGTGATGGTGGTGTGGTGACTGTGCATGTGGTGAATGGGGTGCTAGTCTGCATGTCTGCTGTTGTGGTGACTGTGCGCAAGGCTGAAAAGGTGGCAGGATCTGGGACTGCGGGTGCAGTGCTTATAGGTGTGAGTGCTGATGTGACTGTGATGGAGGAGGTGGAGGGGGAGACAGTGGAGGCAGTGGCTGTTGTGTGTACTTCTGTGTTTTGGCTGTGTGTATGCTTGTGGTGTGATCTGTGATGCTTGTGCTTGTCTTTGCGAGTCTTGTCTGTTGTTTTGAGTGCATGTTCATCTGAATGTGTGCTTGGGGTGGGTGGGCGAGAGCGCTCGGGGACTGGGTACAGGTAGTTAGAGGGGGGACGGAAGAGCTAGGACATTGGCAGCCGTCAAAGAGGAAGCCAGAGCCTGAAACAATCTCTGTAGGCCAGCCAAGCCAACGTGAACGCCCTCCAGGTAGGCATTGCATTGCTGCATCTAGGATGCCAGCCCCTGGATGGCATTCACTATAGTTGACTGCCCTACAGAGATGGATCTCAGGAGGTCAATAGCCTCCTCAGTGAGGGCAGCAGGGTTGACTCTGGCAGGGGCTGAGGTGCCTGGGACGAAGGAGACGCCCACTCTCCTGGGTAAGCTGGCACGGGCAACGGGGTGGGGACTACTGGGAGGGCGGTGATGGAACAGGGGTGGTGGAAGATGATGCAGCCGGGGTGGTCCCAGAGGGGTCTGCCACCACCAGGGAGCTCCCATCGGAGGAGGAATCAGAGTCAGTAGTATCAGCTTCTGCCTCCCCTGTGGTGCTGCCCTCTCCCTCCAGCCCACTGGTTCGCTCAGCATCAGTGGACACTGCCTCCTGGGTCCCATGGCTGCAGCTCCCCAAAGTCGCTGGTGCCCCTGCTCCTTCGCCAGATTATGCTAATCCATGCAAGGACAGGAAAAGAAAAAGGGGGAGGGTGGGGGAGAAAGAAAGGGAACACAGGGTCAATAACAGCAATAATAGCACATATGGCAAACACATCAGAATAACTCACTGGTAATTAACCCTATGACAACCACAATACCACACCATTGCCTGGGATCAACAACTGTAAAGAACTCAGAAGAAACTATCATCTGCACACCTACTGTGACTCACTAATTCATGTCTGCCTGTTGACAAAGGCACAGCTACACTTACTCCGTTATAGCGTTTGCACAACTTGCAATTGCCAGGTCACACCACATAGACAGTGGACATCAGACCATCACTCCAACAGTGGTGAGTCAGGATGTAGGCCCTTACATAAGCAGAAATCTCAGGAAATGACTGATAATAACTGTACATGACACTCACTATAGCAAGGCAGAGCTATAAAATAATACCTACAACGGCATTCTGAGGCATACACTGACTATTACCTTGGCATCCAAAAGTCATGGCAGGCATTAGGAAGCAAATGTATACAGTGAATACTCACCCCCTTGTGGCTGCTGTTCTGCCCTCAAGCGCCCCATCCAACTCTGCGTCGGCCACCACCAGTATGCAGGCTATTGGGGGTCAGGGTCCAACGGGCATTCCTCCCTTGTTGGGAGGATATCCCCAGCTGGGCCTCCGCGGTCTTCTGGGACCAGCGTCTCAGGTCCTCCCACTGTCTTCTGCAGTGGGTGCTCCACCGTCTATGGACCCCCAGGGTCCTCACGTCCTTGACGATGGCACGCCATAACCCCTTCTTCTGATGGGCGCTGACCTGCCTAGGAAACACAGACAGAAGGACACCATTGACTGCACACTACATACAGTTACAGCACTGGACTACATACTACATTGACCCAACAATCATCTTACACATCACTCGTACCTCTGTGTCCACACTGCTTGCAGCAAACAACACTTCCTAAAGGGCACACTGCATGCACACACATCCATCAACATACAGCCATGTTGCAAAATTACCTAAAAGGTGCTCACCTGTTCATCTGTAGGCCCATACAACTGTCCATACCGGGGTAGGACCCCATCCACAAGCTTCTCCAGTTCTTTGGATGTTAGGTCTGGCACCCTATCCACTGTAGCACGGGCCATTGTGGGTTCCAGGACACAGAAGCTCACGCAGTGGAGTTCTTGATAGGGTGTCAAGTGACAGGGGCTCCTGAAAATGACGGTCACGCACATACCACATACCGGTAATCACTGTCACTGCCGTCGGTGATCATCATTGACCCCTGTGCTCCATAGACTTCATTGTTAACAAATGAGGAGTTGCACAGCGGTTCAGACCGCCCTCCGCCATGACATCTAAAGCCGGCGGCTGACGTTTCCTGAGGATTGTAATCATGGTAGTCAAAAAAATGGGCATCATCGGCTATGTTCCCTCCAGGCTGTGCGCCTGCGCGCACGCGCACCCTGCTACACTGAAGTGCCCAGAGTCCTTCATAGAGCGCACAGGTCACGTCACAAACCAGGAGAGTCTTTGTTGTAGCCGCACATCTTTTACAATAGCGCATGAAAACTATTATGTCGCTTGGGGATAAAGGAACCCAGCTGGGAAGGAGATCTACATACAATTAGCCTGGAGGAGGTGAATATGCATTAGTCTTCACGGGTCTTCTGAGAGATTGAAAAGGATTTCTCACTAACACCACTTCATTCACAGATAGCCTGGGGCTGCTTTTCTGATGTGTGCTTTTCCATTGCCCATCAACCCCACCCACAGCACTCCTGAGGTGTGCAACCCTAAATGTTTTGCTTAAGGGAACAAAGCACAGAGAGAGAGAAAACAGGTGGGCGTTTGGAATAGCGCTTAATGGCCAGAAAGCCATTCTAAAAATAAATAGCAAACCTGACAATGCGTTCTCCTACTGCCCAAAGCTTCCCTGTTTCAGAACATATTATATTATTACATTGAGACACATTTATCAAAAGTGAAAGTTATTAGAAGTGAAGTTTTAAAACATGAACTTTGACACACTTAGGACTTGGGCTCTGACTCTGTGCAAGAGGCAGGTCAGTATCTTGTGTAACCAGTTTGTGGTCCATATTCTTCCTACACTTTGAGCAACATAGTGGTGGGCGAGTCAACAAATTAACAAGGATAGCAGAGTCCAGCCAAGGGTGGGCTCATACAATAGACACTATGGTCGTCATTACAACTTTGGCAGTAAGTACCACCTACCGCCACAGCAATGGCCGCCAAAAGACTGTCGCCGTGGCTAACATCTGTCCACCATTATATGACCACAGCGGGATTTCCGCCACAAGCAGGGCGGAAATCTGGCTCTGGCCATGTTGGCGGACAGTGTTAAGGTGGTGCTGCTACCAACAGCAGTGCCATGCCAGTAGACCGTCCTCAGCCGTATTATGAAAAATGCTGGCGTGCGCTGCTGCCGGTAGCAGTGCCCCGTCCCGTCCCCTGCCAGAAGACCCCCTGGATTCAGGTAAGTCGGGTTTCCGACAGGGAAGGGGAGTGAGGGGTGTTGTGTGTGTGGGGAGGGTGTGCATGAATGTGTGAGTGTGTGCATGCATGCGACTGAGTGTGTAGTATTGCTTGCGTCTGTTTGCACATGTGTGAGACTGCGTGTATGAATGCAAATGTGAATGCGTGTCTGCATGTGAGTTTGGATGTGTGTATAGATGTGTGAATGAATGAATGCATGTGTGTATGACTGCATGTATGCCTGTGTGAGTGAGTGTGTGAATGCGTGGTGTGTGCCTGCGAGTGTGCGTGAATGGGGGAGTTTTGTAAAGGGGGAGCGTGGATGGAGGGGGAGGTGGTGGATGTCTGGGGAGTGTTGGGGGGTGGGCTCCTACCAGTGACAGGGAAGGAATTCATGCCATGGCGGTAGGCAGGGTTGTAATGCTGCCACCGGAACAATAGCGGCCGCCGGGTCGGAGATTGTTATCTCCAGCCCGGCAGCTGCTACTGCCATGGCAGTCGGTGTGGTACATTGGCGGGTTGGCTTCAGCCTACCCGCCAATGTCATAATGTGGCGGTGTGTACCACCAGCCTGTTGGCAGTACTACCACCACATCTGCACCGACCACCGGGGTCATAATGACCCCGAAAGTCAGAATGGGATAAGGTGTCTTTCTTTAACACATGGAAGTGTTCCACCTTTGTCAGGGCCAGTGGAATTATGCAGCAAGGGAGGGTCAAATTATGTGGCAGGTTTGAGTAAACTATATACCAGGAAAAGGTAAATTATGTGATAGTATTACTTAATTGTTTTGTCATTTTTTAAGCTCTTTAGCACTATCTGTGCATTAGTTGACCTCTTAGGTAACAATTTAACACCCAAATGCAGCAATAAGCTACAGACAGATGACCAGTCAACCTTTGCAAAGGGTCTTCCACTTTGAAACAAAATGTGTCTCAGCGATTTTAATAACTTTTGAACAGTTTGAGCTGAAAACTTTTTTTTTGTTAAAAACTACAGATTATGCATCAGATGATGGATCATCTGGCAAATGCAGCAAATCTACATCTATGCGTAAATCACTGCTGCTGCACAAGTTGCAGAACTCTAGTGGCCCTGTTCTTAGTGCATCAGATTGGTTTTACAGTATTTATTAAAAGTGAGTTTTTAAACATGCACTGAGAAACTTTTCTGCCCCGCCCTGATGACAATGCAATTAGCATACAAGGAGACAAGTCAGTTGTCATGTGTTCTTTATACATGGACTAGATTCTTATTATAAGTAGAGCAACATTTTAAGTTATTAATTCAAGAGGCTTTTGTACAGAGCACACCCTGAATGGACATATTCAAAAGTGTTCTTTTATGTTATGATGAACAAAAAAGACGTTTGCTGAAATAAAATATTTACCTTTGATCACAGCATTAGGAAAACCAGGGTAGCTGTGATTGATCCCAGATTTTCCAGTTTCACACTGCAACCTGACTACTAGATCCGTATCTCTGACATCAAAAGTTAATACTTTGTCATTCTTGGAAGATGAGATTATGGAGTATAGGACAAGCAGAATCCACTTTTAAATTTGCCATGTTTACACAGCACATATCTTGAACCTTACCCAAGGACATAAGCATTTTCGTCAGAACAGAAACCGCCTGCTAAAAACTTTTTTTTTTTTCAGCACAGTGAAATTGTCAAAGATTTGAACCCTGTTTCCCTTGTGACATGGCAGGCAGCTATAGCTACGAGGCCACATTGCCTCCTGCAGCTGTTTGGCTCATTTTGGGCTTGAGGGTCCAAGAGAACCTCAAGCTGAGCCAGAGCTAGGCACCTGGATCAAGCTTTCAGTGACGTACCCACCTAATAGGGCAAATAGGGAAGCTGAGATTGAGCCCAGGATTTCTAGATCCACATTGCGCAGTTCAGCCACAAGATGGATGTATCTTCCTCTTGCCTGCTTTACAGTAGGGTACTGCTTTATTTTTAACTCTTGGTGCATGAGGTTAGAGCATTTTGGCAGGCAGAAACCACATAAAAGTATGGCTCATTTTTGGCACCAAAGTCCAAGAGGACCTTGAGCTGAACCAAAGCCTGTCATCAGGCTTGAACCTGATTTGAGCTTTCAGTGGCTTCTGCCTCAGATCACAAAGTACTAGCCTACCGCAGTCTGCAGAGGGGAGACAGATTGTATAAATATGTGGTTCAGCTTTGGGCCAGAGAATTCAGAAGCCACATAGAAGGGGTTTCTTAAGTGAGGTAAAGAAATCACAGAGAGATGTCTGTGCCTGTGCTTTCTTTTGCAGGGTGCTCTGTTGTATTGGGTATTATGGAGACTTTGTGGCAGGCTAGTGCCTTTCCTAAGTCCAGTAGTCATGGTTGGGATATATCAGTCAATGGTCTGATACACTGTCAGACTTAGCCTCACATGTGACTGTCTCATCCCCGGCACTTCTGGCCTTTAAAACATGCCTGTGGTACACGTAACCTTGGCTGTGCCGCACACAGAGGAATAAAATTAGAGGGAATATTGGTCATTGGTACTGATGGTACACACCAAGGCAATTTCTACATGTCAACATATTACATTTGATGAGAGAATCTGGCTTTCCAAAGAAAGTTCATACCAGTGCACTGCTTGCAGAAGAGTAGTTCACAAAAAATGTAAAATGTGATGGTAGTTATCACGTTCCACCATTGCGAAGACATCTGTGTATCAGTACACAGATCAATGAGAATGTCTGGTATCAGAAGTCAGTTTGCATGTAGAGTTCACCAGAGCAGATCCCAATCATTGGTTGCCTGCAATGTATGAGACAGCTCCAATTACTGTGATGTTGTATGTTCCTATCATTTCTGCTACCACACACTTGTGATGTTTTTGTGTACAGATATCAGCCACTGCAGAGGAGGAGGCATGCACCCATGTACAGACCCCTAGTTGACTTGGCTACAGTGGAGGAACGGCATATACTACTCACCTATCGTCTGGACAGGGCCACAATCACTGAACTGTGTCAACAATTTGAGCCAAATCTTACTCCTGCTCTTCGTAGTCCTACTGCTATTCCTCCTACAGTACAGATGCTGTCAGTGCGTCACTTCCTGCCCAGTGGATCATTTCAGGTGACCGTGGGCTTGGCTGCAGGTATGTCCCAGTCAATGTTTTCTAATGTGCTGAGTAGAAAGTCAATAGGACACATTCCACATGTAACTGGGGCCATTGACGGGATCCATATTGCTTTGGTCACTCCCAGGACAAATGAGCAGGTGTTCCAAAATAGGAAGAGTTGCCATTCTATAAATGTGCAGATGGTTGCTTTGTTGATCAATATATTTCCCACGTTACTGCCAAGTTTCCAGGATCTGTACATGATGCCTACGTTATGGGGAACAGCAGTGTCCCACAGATGATGGCACAACCACAGAGAGAGAGAGAGTCTGATGCATTGGTGAACAATGTATGTCACAGTATATTACCTGGAGTTGTCCTCTGTGCTATTGTACACATGTAATGTGAGTTTCTCACTATTTCCAGATGACTCCAGCTACCCAAACCTAATCTGGCTGTTGACACCAGTGAGCAATCCATGGACAGGGGCATAGAATCAATACAATGAGGCACATTGACGGACCAGAAGAGTCATCGAAAGAACTTTTGGACTAAGAAAGCCAGCTTCAGGTGCCTCTATATTTCAGGTGGATCCCTACTCTACTCCAATGGAAGAGACTGCCAAATAGTAGTGGCCTGCTGCATGCTTCACAATTTGGCCCTCAGACAGCATGTGCCATTCCTGCAGGAGGAGGGGGGAGACAATGCACCTGTGGCAGCAAAGGAAACTGAAGACAGTGATGGAGATGGGGAGGAGGAGGATGTGGACAACAGGACACATCTTATACACCAGTATTTAAATGACAGTGAGGTAAGACTGTAGTTCTGTCCATACCACCATGTCAATGAAGAGCTGTGTGGCAGCTATGATGTTCCAAGCTCAAACGTGTGTAATCTGTACCCTGACACTGTTCCATCTGTGATAAGTTGTGCCAGTGGTATGATGATTAGAAAAGGCTGATTGAGCCTATGCACTGTGTCTGCTGTTTAGCAGTTTCAGATACATGCCCACGTCAAACTATGTCCTCATTCCATACAGTACTTTGCATTTGTTGCTGGGTAGTGTGAGTTTCAATGTGCTTACACAATGGCTCTGTGACTTCATTGTCCCTGACAGTTTGGCCTGGATGAGGTATACCAGAGGAGGGATTGGCATACTGACAACATGGCATGGAGAAAACTGTGGTATCTTGTCTGCTGCCATTACATCAATTGCTTCTTGTCACTACTAGTTTATGGTGTCAATTGCAGTGCAAAATATTAAGTTGATGTGACCAGATGAAATATGACTGTTATGTCACAGGGGCTCATGTTGCTTTCCTTCCCTTTACTGATCATTTTTATGTGACAAATGGGTTCTCTTTTTTTAGATGTTGGTGTGGTCACTACAGTGAAATCATGGAATCGCCAACAGGCTGTTTTCACACAGTTTGGTGGATGATGACTTGTGGCAAGCACACTGGTAATGTGTATCCCAAGCTGACTGTATATTGGATGGATTCACACTTTACATTACATTTGCCTAGGATTATAAGGGCGAAGACATTGCATATTGATAATATAAAAGTACAAAACCTTCAGTTGTGTATAAGTGTGTTTACTGAGATTAGAAATATGAAGGGATAGTGCAATAGAGTGGGGTGATGGTAGACAAAATCTTCAGTGTAGTGGCCCAGTTAGATTGTTGAACAGGTCCAGTATCCATGGGGCTGGGGGACAAAGGAGCAGTGGCAGTTCAAAGTGCACAAGGTGTCTCATTGGCACACAAGGGAGACATGTTGGCAAGCCTCACTTCCTGACAGTGTTTTTGGTCTTGGCTACAGTCTCTGGAGGATGTCTGGTTCGCAGGGAACATTTGTGGAGTGGTTCTTCTGCTGCAGAGGGAGGGGTGCTGGTGGTCCGTGAGTCCTGAGGAAGGGCCTCCAGTCCATTAGCTGCAGCAGATGTGGAGGGCTGGTCAGTACACTGGCTAGTGTAAGGGGCCGGCTGGTGTGTTCTGGACTCACGCATGATGGTGGCAATTTCACTAAGCACCCCAGCAATGGAGGCCATTGTGGCATTGTGGGCCTGCAACTGTTGCATGACCTCCTGGTGGTGTCCTCCTGCAGCCTCTGGTTCTCCAGCAAGATGGTAAGTACCTGGCCCATCCTTTCCTGGGATTTCTGGTATGCTCCCAGGACATGTGACAGTGCCCCCTGGGCAGTCGTTTCCCTGGGTTGGGCCACCCCTTGGGGCACAAATATCCTCCCACTTGCCCTGACCCCTTTTGCCTGTGTCCTATGAACTGTGTGCCCACTCCCACTGACACCAGGGCCTTCTTTGTCTTGCCTGGGAGGTGTTGACTCCAGTCCCTGTACAGGTGGGCACACTGTTGATTGACATGTCCTGGGGACAGAGTTTTGGGGACATTGGGTGGCTGCTGTTGTCCTGGAGTCCATTGTGGGGTGCTCTGGGGTGGACTTGGTGTTGCTGGTGGTGTCTGACTGACCATTGGTACCAAATGAGCCAGTGAGATCTTCCTGATCCAGACATCCAGAGTAGCTGTAATCCCTGGGGCCTTCTTATGGTGGAATATTGGGTTGTTGTGGCACATGCAGCCAGCTGACATTGGCTGTGATGCCTTTGGAAATGTATGATAGTTGTATACTTAATTCTCAGATACATACTCAGCATTTGTTGGTTTGCCTGTGGGATGGGTAACGGTTTTCCACCTTTTGTTTGTGATTGGTGATGTATTGAGGGATTGGTAGTGCTTCATGCTGACCATGCATCACTCAGGCATGTGACTGATGACCTTGGAGAAGTGTGCTTTCAGTGAGTTGGGCATGTAGGGGAAAATTGTTGAGGGTGGTTATAGGGGTAGTTCTAGGTTTGGGATGGAGTGGGTTTAATGGAGATAGAGTGACGGGGAGACATCCCATGCAGGTGTACAAGGTGGTAGGGTAGTAATGGTAACTTACCAGTGTCCAGCCCTCCAGTTATTCCAGTTAGACCCTTGGATGCAGGACAGCCAAGACTTTGTCCTCCCATGTTGTCAACTGTGGGGGAGGTGGTGGGGGTCCACTGCCAGTCTTCATGATGGCACCGTCCCCTGTAGGTCATTCCACTTCTTTCTTATGTCATCTCTTGTGCATGGATAGGTTCCAACTGAGTTAATCTTGTCCATGATTCTCTGCCATAGCTCCATCTTCCTAATGATTTCCTCTACCATGACCTGCAACCCCTCATCAGTGAAACAGGGGTTCTTTTGTGGGGACATGCCAATTGTGTGATCAGTGTAATGTGTGTGTTTTGCAGAGGGTGGTATGTTTAGTGGGGGCGTAGGGTGTGTGAGAATGTGAGATGCCATGACGTACTGATTGAGTGCAGTGGTATTGTGTGTGTTTAGTGTAGTGGTATGATGTGTGATGCATGTAGGGTGTATAGGTGGTTGCGGTTTGTGTGTGCAGTTCTGGTGATATGTGGGCTGGCAACGTATTGCAGATTTTTGGCTTCTGCAAAGAATTGTAGGTTGTGTGGGCATGTGTTTTATAGTGCTGTTGGTGGGTGTGTATGGTGTGTATGTGTATCAGGTGTGGGGTTTTCAATTTGGCCTATGTTGGCTTCTGTTGTTGTGGAGTGTTCCCACTGCCAATGAGCTGCCACCGTTGAGGGACTGCTGTGGATGTATTTTGAAGGCCGGTTTCCTGTGGGTGTGTCGGTTTGGGTGGGGTGACCGACTCTCTCCCGCCTTTGTTGGCTCTGGAGATGTTGAACTTATGGCGGCTTTCGGGCAGTTTTGTCGCTGTGGCTCATGATACGGTGGGCGGATTGCCGCCTCCGCAGCAGTCTTTTGTCAGCCGTCACCATGGCAGTCTTCGTTAATGACCGCCAAAGTCATAATGAGGGTTTTAATCTTTAAAATGTGTATCTTTGTTTTTGTATGTTAGACTTTTGCCATTTTGGTCTTGTTTTACTGAGATAAATATTGGCTATTTTTCAAAACTGGTGTGGAGTTGTTTTGCGGTGTTTTCACTGTGTTACTGTGTGTGTACAAATACATTACACATTGCCTCTAAGATAAGCCTGACTCCTTGTGCCAAGCTACTAAGGGGGTGAGTAGGGGATATCGTATTTGTGTGACTTTCTTACCCTGACTAGAATGCGGGTCCCTACTTGGACAGGGTGCAAACCACTGTCAAATAGAGACCCTATTCCTAACAGGCACTTTGTGTTTTTAGGTGCTATTTGGACCTAAATGTTTGTAATTGTATATCTCATTTTTTTGCAACTTTTTTCTCATTTCATGTATTATAATCTACTCTATTTTTCTACATTAGTATGGGATTTTTATTGTGTGGTGTTTTCACTTTATTGCTGTTTATGTGTTGCACAAATATTTTACACTTTGCCTTTAAGTTACGCCTGACAGCTTCGTGCCCAGCTACCAGAGGAGTAAGCAGAGGTTAGAAATGAGTGACTTTTGTGGTTTTCCCTGACAAGGATTGTGCTTGTTTCCTGAATGGGGCTTTCAACACCCTCAACCAATAACACAATTTGTTACATTGGTGTGCAGGGGTGATTTTGTGTAATGCTAAAATCCCATATATATATTCTGACATCAGATTCACCCTCCTAAAATTCTCCTTGATTGGCTTATTTTGCTTTTTGAACTTCCCTTTTGCCTTACTTTGTGTGCCTGTGACTCTACCTGCAAACATGGAGTTTGAGCTTGAACCTATGGCTGAGCTCAAGGCATTCTACACAGAGGTGGGGCTTCCAGTAAGCATGAGTTTCAAGATGCAGGAGTGCCATAAGGCCCACCAGTTACAGTCTATAACAAGAGCGGAAAGAGGAGGAAGGTGTAGATGAGCAGAAGGAGGAAGTGACTGAGGAGGAGGGAAAAACCTCCGGAACATGGCCACAGAAGAGAAAGTGGGAACACAAAGGAGTGAGATTCCCTGCCAGATGCAGAGCAGGCAGCAACATCTCTTCTGGCAACGCGTCTCAGGATGAGCTGGGGGACAGGAGGGCTGAGAGTGAGTTCAGGCTACAGTTGGCTAAGCTAAAAATGGAAGCAGCCAGGGAGGAGGGTGTTGCAAAAAAGGCTGCTGAGGAGAATGACGCCCAGAGGACCTTGGAAAATAGGAAGTTGATCTTGACTCTTAAAGTGAGTCTTAAGGAGCTGTACCTTAAAGTAAGACAAGCAACAGAGCTCAGCAGTAATAGTGGAACTTTTATTACAGTGCCTAATGAAGGAAGGAGGGTGCATATTCCCAAGGACATGCTGCCTAACTTTGTCGTGGGGATGATATTTGTAAATGGCATGAGGCCAAAGACGGTGCCCTGGAGATGAACAGGGTCCCTGAGGAGGACTGGAGAGGCAGTGTTTAGAGGCATAATCCAGTGAAGGAAATCATGCATTGTTGATCCTGGGGGACAGGATGAGGTATCTCCTCATGAAGGATACCCTTGTCAGGAAGTGTAGTGTCACATCTGAAAACTATAGGCAGAAATGTAAGGACAGCCAAAAGATGCCCCAATAGTGGTGGGTGGATTTTTTGGATTACTTGTGCAGAGCCTGGATAGCTGGGTGAGGAACAGTGATGTGATTACAAGGGGCTGTACAATGTGATTGCCAGAGAGCCCATGTTGTAGAGAGCTGCCACAACACCTGGTTGATAGCATGTTTACTGACCACGGAGGCTTCCTAAGAAGGCAGACAGCTGGCTCAGCACCAGGGTCCATAAGAAGGAATGACACCAAGAAGGGTGGCTCAGGTTCCCCACAGAAGAGTGAGGGGAAGGTCAAATGTGAAACAGGCGCCCTACAGAACAGGTTGGGGAAAAGGATTTCAATGGACTTTCTAAGCAACACACAGGAGGAGGTTTTGGTGGGTGTTGGCCCAAGGTGCCCCATTTCCATCCACAGTGGTTTAATCGTTCTGAGTTAGGACACAAGAAGGGGAACTCTTTCCTAAGAAACCACCAAATGGTGGGATCTCAACGGGGTGTGGCCATTGTGGCTTTACGGGTTGGTAGTACCAAGGAGCAGAGGGTAGAACATGCCCTGGTGTCCTTTGCTGTGAGGCAGAGTCCAAAGTTAAGCTTGTGATCCCTGAGGGTGGGAGTTGTCACTTTCATTAGGTCAGAGTTCATGGCACTTGTCACTGCTCTAAGGGATACTAGTGCCAGCCAGATCATGGTGGTGGAAAGGCTGGTTTCCCCAGATCAGTATACCGCCCAGGTGTAGAGGTTCACTCAGGCGCAGGACTTTTTCTGCCCTTTGGCCCTGTGTCCCATGAATGGGATGAGGAGGTGACCTAGAGAGTTATTCCCCGGATGCCCATTGACTGCATTCTGGGAAATTAGTTCCCACCAGTTTTGGAACAGCTGGGAGGGGTGGCCACCCAGGGTGCTTTAAAGGCTCAGGTTTCTGGGGGTACCACTCCCAAACAGAGGATATGGGGCCCAGAGGGCTGAGGGTGGAAATGCTCACCCCTCATATCTGTTCAGCCCCAAGGGTACAGATCCCGGGCTGGTTTACCAGTCCCAGGATACCACCCCTGGACCAGCGGGATGTAGAATGGATGTAGGTTGTCTAACACTTGGGGCAGCCTGACTGCTTTGTGCCCAATTACCAGTTACCAGTGGGGTATGCACAGATTAATTTAGTGACTTTTGTTGTTCACCCTGACAAGGACTCTGTTGTTACCTGAGTGGGTCTTCCACCCTCTTCAACCAATAGCCCAATTTCTTATAGGCACATCACTCTATTCATGTAATAATCATGCTTATATGAAACCTATTTTTATATGGAATAAAATGTTCATAAACTCAATGTTGTGCAGAACAATTAATTTATGATTTTAGTTGCATAACACCTCACAATATAGCAATCAGATATATTGTCATGATTCCTTTTGATGCTAAAAAGGTCAAAGCATCATCACAAATAATCCTACAATAATGTTGTTACAGCAATTACCACCAACGGTCAACATGATTTACTCACTGCCATTGTCCCCATAAAATATATCAAATCTATTCTTGTGATGCCCACAATCATTTGTTTCCAAGCTATTCAGGGTGTTCTTACAGAAGAACTGTGTGTCTGTTGACTGGTGCAGGCACATGGAAAGTTGTTTCGTGCCCACAGAAGTTAAAAGACAAAATAATGTGTTTGTATCACATGGTACAGTGCATGGTACACACATCCTTTGAGAGCCCAAGACTTTTGTAGTAACACGTGTTACACTGTAAATATTTGCTTTTCTTTGTTATTCTATGGTCTATGAGCCCAATTCAAGACATCAAGATTAGGACACTTATGCCCTCAATGTGACTTTGGCGGTCTATAACGTAGGTCGGCGGTGCAGTGGAGGCTGCTCCGCTTGCACCGCCACATCATCACAACGCCGCCACGCCTATTACAAATTGGTAATAGGCGTGGTGGTGTTGTGGTGACAGGGCGCTGGCAGCGGAGCAGGCCCCAAGACGACCACTGTAAAAAGGTGAGTGCCCGTCCGATAGGGGCGGGGTGATGAGTGGTGTGTGCGTGGATGGGGGGGTGCGTTTGTGTGATTAAAGGGGGGTGGGGTTTGTGTGCACGTATGTGTGTGATTGTGGGTGTCTGTATGAGTGCGTGAACGCATTATTGCATATGTGTGTGTGTTGTGCATGCATGCTTCGATGAAGTGGGGTTGGGGGGGTTCTCTAGGGACTTGGGGGGGCCCGTGGCTGTGTGGGGGAGGGCTGGGGGATTTGTATACTGGTGACAGGAATGTAAATTCCTGTTGCCAGTATCCTTTCCGCCAGGGATTTCCTGGCGGGATTGCCGCCATGAAATCCCTGGCAAAAAGGAAGCTCCAAATAACGTTGGCGGTCTATGGTGGACCGCCGGGGCAAAGGTGGTCCACCTTCGCCTGGGCGGTCTGACTGTCCTGGTGGTATAGAAGGTGAACTGGCTGCTTTGCAGCCTGTTCACTGCTGTGGTCATAATCTGGTGGTCCAGCACCGCCATGCCGTCGGCGGTGTTACTGCCACTGCCAACGTGACGGAGCTGGATCGCCAATGTCATAATGCAGGCCTTAGTGGCACACAAATAAAAAGCCTCCAAAATGCTCTTTTGTGTCTTGTTGGAGCAGCCAGGAATAGTCATAAGAAAGGAGATAAACCCTAGAGGGGCGCAGCCTGCAAACAACACAATACCTTCCACACTGGAACCTAACCACAACATTTTAATGTACTATACACACTCTGCAATTTATCATCAGTGATCCACAGCTGCTTAAATATCTACATTATCACTGTAATGCTCATTTACGTCAGCCAGCACCATCGGAAAGGCTTTTACTTCAACAACATTCATTTAAAGAAAATAGCACTCAGGACTCTCTATTGAATACAGAATGTGAGCACTCTACTTTTTGAGGAGAACGTGTAGTAAAGCTACAGTAGATCATTGGGGGAGTCAACCAATAGAGTGCTGCTGGTGCTGGAAGTATGTTTCACTCAGAATATCAGACTTTTTCCAGACATGGCTGAGGATGACTTTTGAGAACATATAGAAAGTGTATCCTCATTTTAGCTTTTCTAAAATGCTAACCATCATTTCTATGACATAATGAAACCCCTAATCGTTTCATTTACTGCAGTTTCCTCCATAAGAAATGCTTCAAATTCCACAGCCCTCACTCCAGCCACATGGAGTTCCAGTGTGCCTGACATTGGTCATGAATATAGAATGTTGACACTCTAGTTTGTTATTAGTACTCTGTGGTGAAGCTGCAGTAGCACGCCAGGGAATCAAATCATAGACTGCTGCTGCTGTTGGAAGCTAAAAGATAAAAACGATGGATTAAACCCAGATCTTTGTGACTGGGGGTGAATGTCTGCATTTTTCAGCATTCTGTCCATCATCTGTTCTTTCTGCTTTTGTCCCCCTAAGTGGGAAGAGTATGCTCAGACCTGAGTCCCATGCTCACTATCCAAATGGATTCAAGCTAGCCTTGCTGTTGAGGGGTGCTATCTTGAAACCAGTCCCAGGATGCCTGTTTCTGGTCCACGGACGACCTGGCTTGGCAGTTTGGGCTGGACTGTTCCCAAGCGAACAGGATCAAAACTGATTTGCACATGGGTAGGTCCAAACTGGGGTGGCGTGGTGGATAAAAAATGATGGATTAAACCCAGGTCTTTGTGACTGGGGGTTAATGTTTGCATTGTTCATCATTCTGTCCATCATCTTTACTTTTTGCTCTGTCACCCTAAGTGGGAAGTGTATGCCCAGAAGTGGGTCCCGTGCTCACTGCACCACTGGATTCAAGCTAGCCTAGCTGATAAGGGGTGATACCCCAAAATCAGTCCCAGGATGCTTGTTTCCAGGCCAGGGAGAACCTGGCTTGGCAGTTCGGGCTGGACTGTTCCCATGTAGAACAGGATCAAGACTGATTTACATATGGCTGGGTCCAAACTTGGGTGGCGCGGGGGTCGAAAAACAATGGATTAAACCCAGATCTTTGTGACTGGGGTGAATGTTTGCACTGTTCAGCATTCTGTCCATCATCTGTTCTTTTTGCTGCTTTTGGAAGCATACATTTTACACAGCATATCAGAATTGTTTTCTCATTTGACTTAGGAACATATTTGTGAATTTATAGAAAGTATTTCTTTAGCTTCTGAACCATCTTCCACACCTTCCACAAGAAAATAGTGAGAGAAAAATGCTTCTCTTAAACATGGTTCATCAAATTCCAGCAGACTATCAGCATTTTTCACAGGGTAAAAACGCCTTAAACTCACCACAATTCCTAAAATTAGTTTGATGCCACCAATAAATGATTTATATTGCTATTAAAATCTGCCATCATGATTTATCTTGTTCATTTTTGTGACCCTCATATCCAGACATTCACTGCAATGGATTTCAGTGGGCCAAAAAACGGCAGAGCCTTATCATCCAAAAAAAAACAGCATGAATGCTTCTTGTAATGTTCCACCTTAGAAGGGCCAGGAAAAATACACCATCCAGCAAAAAATGCTGTGCGTTTCATGACAAATTTTAAGAATATGATTTACGGCAGCAAAGTTACCAGGCATTAAAAGGAGGCAGATCATTATATATAATGGGCCTCAATGCGCTTTGCAGGATTAGCGTCAACATTTTTGACTCTAATCTTTAAAGGTGCCAAACTAGCATCAAAAATGTTGATGCTGGTACTCTAACTACTGTCATGGTGCGCCATATCTTAAAAATGGCGCACATATGGTGGCGTTAGGGGGGGTGCTAAGGGCCACAAGAAAAGTGGCGCTGCACTGGATGCAGCACCACTTTTCTTAAATCTGCCCCTAAGTGAAACTTGCATTTGCTCCAGACTTTGAAAATGCAGTTACTACCAACTTGCAATGAGGCATGATTTTCCATGAAATTTGTTCGGCAAAAAGTAATAACATGACCAGAACATTAGCAAAAACAAATTTTGTCACAATACTTGACGTTCATTGAACAATGCTATAATCGGTTTAAAAAAACACAGCTCCTACGCGATCTAACCGGTACTTGTCTTACTTACACCAGGACGTTTTTGCGCTTCTTACAACTTCATGAATGAAACAACCATATTGATATTGCTATTTCATTTTGTTATACTCAATTAAAATTTGTATCATAAGACTAACTGACCCATTTCTAGTTTTACTTACAAATATATACAACACACTTAGGATACAACGCTGGGATAACATTACTGTTACAGATCTTTACCTGTGCTGACTGTAGTTCTTCCTGTGAGCAGCAGGCACAGCAGGAGCACCCAGAGTAGCAGCAGCATTCACGGTTGCTGATAGATTTACATCCAAAAGCAGAGGTGGAAATTGAGACACAAAACTCCAATATCGAGAGGATCAGAAGTGCAGCCAAAATTCCTTTCTGCTAGCGCTAGAAGAGAATATTGTACAGGAAAGCAAAATGTAGTTATGTCATTCTCAAATATTGAATTAAATTTTGGCGTTTAAAAAAATAATAATCGGGAAACAATAATGTGGTAACCTGAAAAAAAAGAAAATTTGGCACCTCACAGATTGCATATAACAATTACTATACACAAAGAAACAACTCTTTAAGTATCCCAAGGTCACATTTAACCCTGCCTATGGTATGTTGGTTAATCTAAACGTCAGATTTTCACCTTCTTGAAGAATTTAGGAAGAGAGGAGGAGATTCTGATGTGGAGTGGGAGCCCATGACATGCTTTAGGATTGATACATGAAAGCGTCCATGCCCCTGATCTGGTTCTGTGTATGCGTGGTTTGTGTGCAAGAAGAAGTCCTGAGAAGCAGAGTTGTCTGGGTGGTTTTCCAGAAGAAGATGCAACAGTTCAGGTAGCTGGGGCCTAATTTTCAGAGTGCCTTGAATGTGTGTGAGCGGAGTTCAAAATGAGCGTGTGGGTATCAGGAGCGACTGGAACTCCTGGATATGTGGTATGATGTAAGTTATCTGTGGGAAGCTGAAGATGAGTCTGGCTGACAAGTTCTGAATGGTTTGTAGTCTTCTAGTGAGTTTCTTGGTGATCATGGCATAGAGCATGGTCCCATAATCCAACTAGCTAGTGACATGGGTGTGAGTGACAGTTTTTCTATTGTTACTTGGGAGCCAATTAAATACCTTCCTTGGCTTCTTTAGGGTGTGGAAGCAGAGACGGCGTTGACTTGTGTGGTCATACCAACTTTGCTGTTGATAATTATCTGAAGTTCTTGGCATGGGTGCAGGCTGTGTGCCCAAGTTTGTCCAACTACCAGCTGGAGTCCCTTAGTCAGGTGCTTAATCTGAAAATCAGTACTTCTGTCTTGGAATTATTAAACTTGAGACAGTCTGCCTCTCAAGTAATGCTTAGCAAAGAGACAATCTCCTAAGAGTCATAGTCCGTAAGAGCCAAGCTTTTCCAATTTTACCCATTGTATACATCCATATACGAGGGAAGGTCTCAATCAGCATTGCCAGCGGCTCAACATAGATAATACATAGGATTTTGGAAAGTGTAGATGCCTAAGGTACAAACAATAAACATCTCAGCAAAGTAAAATGGAGGAAGGGCTATAGTTTAATTTTGTCTAATGATGAAAGATTAAACCAGTTCAGTACTGAAGCAGACAGACCAACCTGTACTGAACCAGACAAAACCAACCCCTTTGAGACCACTGAACAAAATATTATGAACATGAACACCTGTATCAAAGGCCACAAATGATGTAGTAGAAGCAGGTTGGTTGGAATGCCAAAGTTATATCATCACTGATAATGAGGATCTTGGTTTCATGAAGGCATGATTTATAATTCCTAAGTTAAATCTTAAATAACAATTGCGCTTCTTCAGAATAGCCTGTTTCACATCTTCACTCTGCCTGTCTGGTTTCAAAGTAGGCTTTCCTGAGCATGGGGTATACCACTGAATAGCGTATTGTTTAGTAGATGAAGACTATGGTATCTTGGGACATGTTGGTCCTGGTGTTTCATCACATCTCCTATGCAGTTTCTATGGGAAATTACTTATACTAAATCAAACAAAGATACATCCACACAAAGCTTTCTCCGCATAATACATCTTTTTTGAGACAAGAAGGGGGCTTCTGAGACTGTTTAATTACAGGGCTGACCCCTTCAGAATTCATAAAGTGATGATCAGTCCAGGTGATTCGAAGACTCAGAGCTATTGATTATTTGTGGATGTCACAAAAACAAAACTAAGGACGTGCCCAGCTTTATGGTTGTAATAGGTAACCTACTTAATTAGGCTGAAAGGAGCCAGCTATTGCAAGACTTGCAAGTAGTAGTATCTAAGAAGTCACCCTCGTGGAATTTGAATTCACCTCTGTCAATACTCTTGGTTATAGGGTCACCCTACCACCCAATCTAAGAAATGTGCATGACAATAAGTGAGGATTATTGTCAGGAAGCTGTGTTATGGTACTCCCTACATAAGCTCATTTCCCTCTTAAATCCATAGCAACTAGGCTACTGAGTGAACACATGCAGAGCACACCTCCTAGATGACACTTGGCAAACAAACAGAAAAACACATCTGCACAGGTGAGAAACCTCCTGACAAGCCAAAGTGGCAATCACTTGAAAGATGTTGCATCAATCGGAAAATAGAAGTAAATGTAATTAAAAGCATTGGGGGGGGCTTGGGCAAACCGGAGAGCTCCCTAATCGTCAGCTGCCTCAGAGTGACAGCCCTGACTGCATGAGACAGTGCATGCTTCTAAATAGGTGTTTGTGGCCCCACATCCCCAGCAACTAGACTGCTTACTGAGCTCTTTGCAGAGGATGTGACCAAGACACTGTTCAAAGAAGAATTAGAAAGACACCTCAGCTCAGGTGAAACAATTCGAAGAGATGAAGTCCCACCAGAGTGTAATAAAGTCAACATCAATTTAGGGATGTTGCATAGCCAAAAAATATAAGTAAAAGTAAGTAGTTTCTATGGAGAGCTGGAAAGTTCCATACTGAGTAGACGGGAGAAATAGAGATATAGGTTGAGGCCCTTTGAGACACTTCCAGAATGCCTATATGTTTGCTTCTGAAGCATGCATGCCAGGAGCACCTTTGAGTAGTACATTGGCCAAGACACATGAAGAGAGAATGAGACAGGTGCTTAATCAATCAACTATTAGCCAATGCCTTCCAAAAACTGTTGTGATGGGGCTACTATACTCTATAGTAATAAAAAGGTGTTTTGTGTGCTGGAAGTAGCTTCTTGTCTACCTCTTTATATGCACTCTCGTCTTCCCTTATTTCATTTTTTTTTTTTACAGTTTCTGGGTCTGTGTGCTCATACCTGCTGCCTCTGCTCGTTTCCTATGGGCAAAATATCTTCCCATGAAAGAGGTCTGAGTGGCCTCTATTTGCAGGAGCAGAGCATGCAATCCAGGCCAAAAAAGCCATATAGTCTTTCTAGCTGAATCTCAGCGTTGTCTAAGTCTTGTTCTGAGTCTGTCAGAGGTGGAAGAGTGAGACTTGAAAGCCACAGAAGTCAGCAGAGTCATTTGGATGATGCAGTGATACCACTGGTGGGGCAAAGAGAAAAGCAGGGGCACCGTGATTTTGACTTAGTTGGCACCTTGTATGACATTGACACAAAGGTGCCAATAAAGAAGTGGTTCGGTCCAGTGCAAATTGAGGCATCAAATTGGAGAAGCGTCTCTACTCTACTTTTCCAGCTGCTGCTCTGGACTAGACAAGGACATTCAAGCACCAATGCCTAAACTTCCTTCTCCAGCTATTACTACCATCAACTGCTAGCCACCACAGCCAGACAAGGACATTCAGGCACCAATGGCTAAACTTCCTTCTACAGCTATTACCACCATCAAATGGTAGCCACCACAGCCAGACAAGGACATTCAGGCACCAATTGCTAAACTTCCTTCTCCAGCTTTTACCATCATCAACCGCTAGCCACCACAGCCCTGAGCCCCTAATACTACAAGATTTTGATCTTTCCTAAACAATTTCCTGGGTTTGCCCATAATCAAGTTCTCAGCACCTCTGCCTCCAAACAAGTACTACCACCAGGTACTTGGAGAGATACATTCCATTGCATATTACCACCCCAGACACTGTGCCCCATATGATTACCACTCTGTTAACATTGAAAAAGTTGAAGTTGATCTGTACCATGGTAGGTTCAAATAAAATTGCATCACTATTTTAAAATTCACCCATCATGAACTCTCCATCAATCCTGACTGAAAATAGCCAGCAGACAAATGCACAAACTGGAAACTTGGCTCAATCCCTCAGGTAGACGCAGCGACACCACAATGGTTCCAGGAGATTGGCCCCAATAAATCACATATGGTTGGAGGTGTGTGCACATTCTCATTTAGTCAGATGCCACATGAAGTTAGGAACACTCAGCCAATCAGAACACAGCACGCACAGTAACAAGCCTCAACCACGTGCCTCTCATGACAGACATCTGGACACGTTACCAACTGGACCTCATTGTGTCCTTGTGTTGGAAAATGGGTTATTGGTAAGGGCAGGTAAGTACCTACACTTAGCAATAGCCCACTAACCTCTACTTAGGTCCGGTTAGGTCTCAGTAAATTAAACCCAGCTCAACCCTTGGTAGCTTGGCAACGAGCGACAAGGCTTAACTTAGGAGACAGAGTGTAAAGCATTAAAATATCACAAAACAGTAATTAAATAAAACACAGGAAACAGTTTAAAAATCCAAAATCAATTTATAAAAATAGGAAATATTTTTAGCTTTAAAATGACACCAAAACAAATAAAATCGGATAAGGGGAACCGGAAATATGAATTTTTAAAGAATTATTGCTTTCTAGCGCATAGAAACAAAAAGTGCCAATCTGGTCATCTGGTCCCACCTCGACCGGGTCAAAGTCAAAGTTTAAGGCCGACCACGATGGAGCCCGGCTCGGCTACAGCCCGCGGGAGGCCTCGGTCAAAAGTTTACCTTAGTACTTAGTCATTTTTCTGAAGATTTTCTTCAGCGGGACGAACCTACCAGTACAATCTGACCTCCTGGAACTCTTCCTCGGATACGCGTCAGGGGAGCCCTCGGAGGAGATTTTTACCTTCGGACTTAGTTGTTTTTTCGAGGTGAAAATCCTTTCGACTGGGGAAAACCGGAATCTTGATCCAACGTCCTTGGAGCCCTCCTCGGATATGCTGGCTAGGAGGTCCCGGTCAACTTCCTACGTTTGGACTTAGGTGGTCATTCTAACCCTGGCGGTAAAAACTGCCAGGGCGAATGACCGCGGTAGCACCGCCAACAGGCTGGCAGTGCACCGTTAGGCATTCTGACCGCGGCGGTTCAGCCGCGGCCAGAAACGGAAAGTCGGCGGTGTACCGCCGACTTCCCGCCGACTTCCCGCTGCCCTTGAGAATCCTCCATGGCGGCGGAGCGCGCTCCGCCGCCATGGGGATTCTGACACCCCCTACCGCCATCCTGTTCCTGGCGGGTCTCCCGCCAGGAACAGGATGGCGGTAGGGGGTGCCGCGGGCCCCCATAAGAGGGCCCCAAAAAGAATTCAGTGTCTGCCTAGCAGACACTGAAATTCGCGACGGGTGCTACTGCACCCGTCGCACTCCAGCAACTCCGCCGGCTCCATTCGGAGCCGGCTTCATCGTTGCTGGGTCTTTCCCGCTGTGCTGGCGGGCGGCCTTTTGGAGGTCACCCGCCAGCACAGCGGGAAAGCCAGAATGGCCGCCGCGCTCTTGTGACCGCGGTGCGGTCATTTGGCGGTAACCGCATGGCGGGCGGCGACCGCCGCCCGCCGCGGTTAGAATCACCGCCTTAGTCTCTTTATTTGGAGATTTTCTTCACCGGGAGGAACCTGCAAGTCAGGACGGGACGTGGTTGAGGAAAGCCGGCTAGAGTTGCCGCTGTGGGTCAGTCCCTCAATGGAACTTTTTTTCAAAAGTTCTTCAAACTTTTCCAAACTTCTGGATCTTCTTCCAGATGTTCTTTTAAGGTTCTTTTGAGGTCCACAGCTCACCCCAAGGTTCCAGGAGCTCTAAGATGCTCCTTGGGGGTGTGGACTACAACTCCCAGAATGCACCTGGTGCAAACACCTTTTTGGCCACTGGACAGTGGTCAGCTGGTTGGGTTCTTCAGGAGTTGGTTCAGGGGACTCTGGTTAGCAAGTTTTCACCCTTAGCAAACAGGGAGTCCCTCCTTGAACCAGTTGAAGCCAGGCATAGTCCTTCTTGTGGTGAAGCCCAAGTGTGCAGCTGGTGCAGTCCTTCAGAGTGCAGGGTCCAGGTGAAGGCCAGGGGTCCAGCAGGGCAGTCCTTCTTCTCCTGTAGTTCTTCCTTGTTGGAATCTGATGGGGATCTGAGGTGTGGGTGCATGTCTGCCAGTTTTATCCCTGCTCCTGGGTTAAAAATATGGGGGTCCTGGTTCTCCAATCAGGTGCAGGGTCCTTCCCCCTGTTATGACCACTTCCTGGGAAATGTGGCAAAAATCAATCCCAGGGATCAACATTCCTTAAAAGTCCATCATGGCTGAAAGTGATTTTTGGAGGTGACAGCTGGCTGACCCCACCCACTGGTGTGGCTAAAAATCCTAAACACACCCCTCTCCTGCCCTCTCCTAATCTAATCAAGGGGGCACCTAATTGGCTGGGTTTGCAGGATGTGAGGGTGTTGCTGGGTTGCTCCAAATGTCCTTCTCTGCCTTTAAAGACAAGTTTGGCAGCCTTCCCCCTTCCTGCTTTCCCATCTGCTGAGGGGAGATCTCCTCCCCCAGGCACATCTCTTTGTGTGGAGCCAGGCAACTTCACACCTCATCAATGCAGCCTGGCCAGGCTGCCAGAGGCTGGCCAATCAGAGCCAAGCACCAAAAACACTGCAGAGCTGAAGTTGGCAACTTTGCAGGTAAAGTTTAAAACTCTTTACCTGAACAAGTTATATTAAATCCAACAATTTGAAATTGTGGGGTTTATTATAACAACTAAATTGATACCAAACGTCTGGTATCTGTTACTTAAGGTGATTTTTAAAATTAAAATAAAGTCTCCCCATTCTAGCCTATGGAGGCCATTCACTACAATGAGGGAAAAAACAAATTTGGCTGTTTACCGCACCAGGGCTTATACAACTATTTTTATAAGGTCCCTGCTTATAGTTACATGGCACCCAGCCCTAGGGGCACATAGGGCACACCTTAGGGGTGACTTATATGTAAAAATAAGGTAGTTTAAGACTTTGGAACTACTTTTAATTCCAAAGTCGAATTTGCATGTAAAGTTTTATTTAAAAGCAGCCAGCAAGGCAGGCCTGCTTTTAAAATGACACTGGGCACCTCAGCAGTGCACCTATAGGGGCACTACCTATGCTGGGGTCCCTAAACCTCCATGCCCTACCATATATTAGGGACTTATAGGTAGGTCAATTTTGCCAATTATAATTAGCCTAATTTGCATATCCACTTTACACAGAGCACTGGCCCTGGGACTGGTAAGCAGTACTCACCAAGGCCTGGGATCTCAACACCTACCAGGTCGAGCAGGTCTGGCCTGCAGTCGATATCTGTCCTGTGATGTGTCAGCTTCTGGGTGGTGCGTTGGACCTTGGTGGCGGCCCTGATCAACCAGTGCATCCAAGCCCAGTGCTGCAGACACTCCTGCAGGAGGTAACCACTGCCAGGCCTGCCGCCTGCTGCCAGCATGGAGGGAGGGTGGTGCTGCACTTAAAAAAACAGTGCTGCCATCTCACCCTCGCTGAAGATCGGCTGGGGCTGCACCCCTTTACGGTGGCACTGCCCACAAGGCAGGTGGCCAGTGTTGCCCCGCTGCTCTTCCATGGTACTGGGTGGGTAGGGTAGGAGAAAAGAAACAGGAGGAAAAGGAAGAAAGAAATGAGGCAAAAATAAACAAAAATACAAAAAGTCACAGAAAATGCCATCCCCGTAAAAATAATGAGACATATAAAGACATCTTAATACAATAAAAAAATAGGGGCAGATCAAGTGTGGGGTGGAGAATTACAAAGATTGAGGACAGATTGAAGTTGAGTGCCTAGCACCATAAACAGTGAAAAACAAGATGGCCACGCCCATGCGAACCGTGCAGTGCAGTTCTTGCACAATTTTGATCGCACGTAGATACCTTACATTGCATTTGACATAAAATGCAACATGAACGGACCCAACGGAGAACTCAGCCCGCTAGTGGAACTCCATGTAGTGCGGCAGAGTTTATTAGCCACTTCGCAGAGTTCCGCTTAGCGCGGCTCCGTGCATTCCACCCAGGCCTACCCAAATTTATAGAAAGGTAAAACCCCCAATGTGAAGCATCCATTTCATGAACACCCCCAAAATTTGCTATACCAAAACTCATAAAAAGGGCCAATGAGACAAAATTAGGGATTCAAGCCTTTATTTGCGTTCAAGAAGCTCAGGGCTGCTGTACATGTATTGTCGATCGTGTATCCTCATTACAGTCTGCCATTGAGGTTGCCTGCGCGAGCCTAGGCCCCACTCTACTGCTGATTCTCCAGGGCAGGGTTGGCTGGCCGCACCCCAGTGGGAAGGCAGTCTGACAAGGGGGGGCAGGACTGCAGGGTGGCCGTAGTGTTTAATTAAACCAACTGTTTCTGTTTTGCCAAACGCCTCTTGTCTTTTGTTTTTTTCAAGGTAAATTCACATTGGAGCAACAACTCTACAGTTTGTTAAGCAACTGTGAAGCTTTGCTCACTTTACTTTGCCTTCAATCACCAATTAGATGCTCAATAAACAGTTGCAGTTGTTTAACAAAGGGTAATATTAGATAGGGTGACATCACCATTTTTATACATGTCACATGACATTACTTGGGTCAATTGAGGTAGCCCTCTTCATGACTTTTGTACATTACCGTCTATTAGCTCCAGTCCAAGTGTTATCGTACCAGAATGCAAAGATCAAACCTAGGCTGAGATGCTATTCTTGTATAGAACGGGGTCATTTGAGAGCTTCGGTGATGTCATTTTATGAACAGTTTGGCACTTACATCAAGATATCTGACAGCAGTATTTAATTCAGTCATGTTCCTGACAGTGCACTGAAGTACTTTCCTCTCTCAATTTAGAAGGTTTGAGCTAGCCATGCCTGACCTAGCACAATTGGGAATGTCTGAAGGTGCAATGCATGTTTGACACGTATGGAAAGCAACTTGCAGCGCTCACAAGTGTCAAAATTGCATTGCTGACTAGTCTAGCCACAAGTTTTTTCTATCCTTTTTTGTATTTTTCTTCCTAAATTCATGATGAGATGGACAATACTACAAATACTACAATTCAAAGTGAAACCAAAAGTGGATAAGCAATTCACACGAAATCAGCTTGTATGTGAAGGACAACAGACATGTTTGAACACAAAAGAGTGTGGCAGAGAAACTGCAGGTCAGTAGATGGTCTTGATAAACTCATTTGTAATGCTAAAACTATTCATTTGATAACTATTATTAACTCCCACCTGCATACAGAGATAACAAGTCTCAGATTGATGTTGCACTAGGTATTTTGTATGGCTGACATTGTCTGGATTATATGACACCTTCACAGGTTCCTAGAAAGACAATGGCATGTGGAATCTAGGTCAGCAGTGCAACATGTGTAATATGACCCATGTTTTTTTTATACTAGGAGAATCATCATTGTTCATGAGCCATGACTCAGGGATGAATTAATTCAAGTTTATACGTCAATGAAACTCATTCTTGGATATAGTTTCTGGGTTTACAGCATAAAACTACTAGAACACTCAATATATGCATTTTATTTTGAATAAATTCTCAGTAGACCTGTTCAGAATACATATAATTGCTGACATTATATTGGGTTTACTGCACCAAAGCAGAGAGAGCACAGGAGGAAAAGGAGCAGAAGTAGGAATAAAATGTTAAGAGATGGAATCACATCTGCCATTCCACACGATAACAGATAAGCAGATGTTTTAAAACAGACAAGTAAACATGAAGTGACACTAATTCAGATCTAGACAATGAAACAACTGAAGACACAAAGCAAGCAATACTCATGTGCGAAAGCAGAACAATTGCGTGTTATATACCCCATTTGAACAAAATGACATTAGCAACGATTGTACAACCAACCTCAGGTGACAAAGAAAATAAAATATAATTACCACAGTGGTTGTTGAGACTGTAGGACATGGCCGGGGATTGGTATAATTCCAATCGTAAGAGCTGTAAAAGCTGGAACAGGAATAATAAAAATATGGTGGGGCAGCTAAGTCAAACGAATATATAATGAATGCAGTTCCTGCTACAATTGCACTGACAATGTTCATCCCCAAACTACCTCTCACCTAGAAATCAGAAAATTGAATGCGATTAATGTCAAATCAATTACTGTTAAAAGATACCAAATGGCCACCTGTCTAGTTTTGACCATATCTCAGTAATGAAAAATTGGGTTGTTGGTTGAGTAAGGGTGTTAACCCTGCTTAAGCAACAGTCTCAATCCCTGTCAGGGCGACCACTAAAGTCACTAAATTAACCTGTGTTTAAACCTCTGTTAACTTGGCACAAAAGCAGTGAGGTTTAACTTAGAGGCAATGTGTAGAGTATTTATGCAGCACACAACCAGCAATAAAGTGAAGACAGAACACAAGAAAAAGACCACACCAATTTTAAAAAATAGAATACATTTCAATAAATTTTAAGACACCAAAACAACAAAAATTTAATTAGTAGAACCGGAGTTAAGATAAACTAGCACCTAGTAAACTAAAGTGCCAACAGCGGACACCTCAACATGTGAGAGCAGACCAAAGGCGACAACTATGGCAGAACGTGATGAAGCGCAGGTCAGATACAAAGAGTGGACTAGACCATTCAGTGTTTACCTTCGGACTTAAAAGAAATTTCAAGAAAAATGGCCTGAGAAGGTCTGGGGAAGGGGTGTCCTCATCGAGGATCTGCTAGACAAAGTCGCAGTGAGGATTTCTGTGGTCGGACTAGGACCCAATTTAGGTTTCAGAGGACAGCCCATGGGTTTGCCATGGGGATGGAGAAAATAATTATGACCCCCATGGTGAGGAGGCTGCCTACCTAATTTATAAATGATTGCCAAGGAGGCAGTAATTTTGTTTGCTACAGGGCTGCATCGAAAGGAACCAAACAGTAAAATGCATTGGCAGGAACCATTGTAACAGTGGTTCCTGCCAAAGCCTTTATAAATGACTTCCTCCTTTACGGTCATTTATAAATTCAGTAGGATGCCTCTCCACTATGGAAAGGAGAAAAAAGTAATGCTCCCTTGCTATTAGAGTCTTCTCCCAGGGTGAGGGGAGCTTTATAACCATTTTACTGTTCCTTACCGCCAGGTGTGACATGATGGTATGGAATAGTAAGAAATGGCTACATGTGCATCCATCTAAGTTGGGCCGACAAACATGTAGCCATTTCTCCAATAACCCTTACTGTCAAGAGCCACCAGATAAGTTTGGTCATGGTGGAGACAGATTGGCCAAACTTAAGGTCCATCGCAATTAAATTTGGCAGATGGAACAGTATATTGGCAGGGAAGGAACTCAGCTGCTGTTCAGCAAAGAATTCTATTCACCAATATACAAATTAGTCCCTTAGTCTCTTTTTCAGAAGTTGAAAATCTCCAGTGAGACCAGACTGGAGGATGTAGCCAAGGAGAGGTCCACTATGCCAGATACCCCTTTGAAAAGACCGCTAAACAAGATTTGCTGCTGCATAAAACAGCGTGGAGGTTGATTCCGTGAAGTCAGCCGGCGGGTGATGCATCTTGGGTGGACAGACTAGCAGCTTGGTCCCAGTCTCCTCTTTTTTGTCAGAGCAGGCTTTAGCCAACATTTTTATAAGTCTTAAGTTTTGGAATTTCGCTATCTGGGCACCTTTAGCACCACCGCCAAGGGTCCAGGACTGGAGGGGCACCATTTGGGGGCGGCGGGGTTAGGACTCACTCACACTGGATCCAGGTGCAGGCTCAAGATGTTTGGAGCATTTTCTGTCTCTAAAACTCTGATCTGGATGTCAGCCAAGTAGCCCTTCGAGTTACTCTGATAGTTCTGGGTTCAAGAAACTGAACAGGGCTCAAATAGGAGGACAGGCCTCTTAAAGGTCAAGGGAGGCTCCAGGCAGCAAAACAGTCCTTCCAGGTGCAGCAAAGCAGTCGTCTGGTGTACACAGCACACAGCAAGCCAAAGCAGTAGGCAGTCCTCTGAGAGTACTTCTGCAGGTCCAGAAATTGAACTGAAAAGTGGGTATAAGGGTTTATTCCTGATGCCACCGTACCAAGTAGGAGAAGTTTATAGAGAATTCTGCTCCTGCCTGTCTGCATGAACAATGCAGAGGTTACAAGTTCTTTGTGTGAAGGCAGAGCAGCCCATTCAGTTGCAAGCGGGCCTGGGCCAAGCTCTGCCCATCCCATCCTGCCAGCGATGGCCCTTCCAGGCACACTTAACCGCTCTAGTGTGTGGCTGTCTGGGAAGAATAAACTGCGTCGAACTGCCATTTACACCCAGTCATGTGACCCAGGAACAGGTTGCATGCACGCACATGTTTACCTGTTCACAATCAAAAGTTACCACATATTAAATGTACTACGGCAACCCAATGTTATCCCATGGGAGCGGTAGGCCTCACAGTAGTGAATAAGTAACCTTTCAATTACAATGCACCCTGCCCTATGATCTACCCTGGGGCTAACTTAGGGGTGACTTACATGCAATAAAATGGGAGTTCAAAATTTAGCAAGGGGTTATATTGCCAAGTCGAACTGGCAGTTTAAAACTGCATAACTGGGACATCTTTTAAAGGGCTTCTTAAGTGGGTGGCACAATAGGTTCTGCAGGCTCACTAGTAGCATTTAGTTTACAGACCCTGGGTACAAAGTATATCACTTTACTAGGGACTTATAAATTACATTAAATATGCTAATCAGGTGTAAACCAATTGTCCCATGTTTAAGGAGTAAGCACAAACACGTTAGCACTGGTTAGCATTGGTAAAGTGCAAATAATCCTTAAAGTCAACAAAAACAAATTCAGCAAAATGGGAGGGCAAAGGAAAACGGTGTGGGGAAGACCACTCTAAGACTGACAGGTCTAACACCAGTGATGCTAAAATTGCATTTCCTGGTTGTTTTACAGCCCACACCCGCCTTTCTCATAGTATTACTTACTGTGTACTTTAGTTCTAGATTTCATGTTTGAGGTCAAGTTACAGGCTTGCATCTTGCAATTTTTTTGTTATGTAAAGGTGGAATACTTTTTTGCCATATCCATTATTACTGCTTTTCTCCATCTTGGACCTGACATCCTTGGTGTGGTATTCCTCCAAGCATGTTGCCCTCACTGCTATTTTTCTGAAAATGCTTGTGCTCTCTCCTTCAAACATGGTAAAACTGGCATACACCTAATTGCTACGTTTATTTAACTTTACGTCCCTAGTACATGATACTACCTGTATTGAATGATGCTATGTCTCGCAAACCAATGCCATGTAAACCTTGCACCAAGGACATAGGGTAAAACTCCCAGTGGGTCGGACTTTGTCCTATGCACAGCCTGCGCTTTGTCACAGCCAGCCTGAACCTTTGACTTTGTCTCAATCCAGCGCAACTACATAACCATAATTGGTGCTTTCTACTTCTTGGCACTATTTGTGCTTAAACTGTTAATATTCAATATCTGTGGTCCTACTGGTTGGATTTTTGTCATTCTGGTATCATTTTATGTACTAAAAGTTGCTCTAATTTTCTAAATTGGTTCAGGACTTTTCTTGTGTTTTTACTTTATTTTTCTTTTGAGTGCTGCCTAACTATTGCACTTGGCCTCTAAGTTAAGCATGATTGCCTAGTGTCAAAGGTTAAGCACTAGAAGGTTATGCAGAAGAAAATGTAGTGACGTTTGTGGTTCATCCTGACAAGGGTTGTGGTTGCTGCCAGAGTGGGGCTTCCACCCCCCTCAACCAATAACCCAAGTTCTTACATTCTGGTATTGGGTATTGAGTTAGTTATAAATGGGTGTTTGTATTAGACATATTTATCTGTCTCTGCCATTCAATCAGTCAGAAGAAGAAAGGTTAATTAGCCCTGACTGGCAATATCTTATGTTGCTTTGATCCACATGTGTGGTGTATTCGCTGTCAAATACTGCTCCAAACGTGTGTCCGTATTCACAAAACATCATACAACGGTTTCAAAACATTTCATGCTGGAAAGTAACTCACTCAGCTTCAGATCTACTGCTACATTATACATAATCGTACATTTCATCTGTGATCCCCAAAGCGTCTTGTTCCTCTCCCCTTTGTTTTTCATTTTTCATGAGGGACTGGATTTGTAAAGTAGTACCAGGCTGCTGACTTATTTTCCGTGCTGAAGTGCACCTGTTTGTCACTTTATTTATTTTTTAAAATTTACTGTTCTATCCTCCAATAATAAAGGCCTTAGGCCCGTATTTATACTTTTTGACGCTAAACTGCGCTAACGCAGTTTAGCGTCAAAAAGTTTAGCGCCGGCTAACGCCATTCTGAAGCGCCATGCGGGCGCCGTATTTATTGAATGGCGTTAGCCGGCGCTAGCAGACCGGCGCTGCCTGGTGTGCGTGGAAAAATACCACGTACACCAGGCAGCGCCGGCGTTGGGGAAAATGGCGTTAGGGCGTCTTAAAATGGTGCAAGTCAGGTTGACGCAAAAAAATCGCCTCCACCCGATTTGCGCCATTTTTAACGACGCCCAGAAGCCATTTACATGACTCCTGTCTTAGTAAAGACAGGAGTCATGCCCCCTTGCCCAATGGCCATGCCCAGGGGACTTATGTCCCCTGGGCATGATCATTGGGCATTGAGGCATGTAGGGGGGCACAAATCAGGCCCCCCATGCCAAAAAAAAAAAAAAAAAAAAAAAAAAAAAAAAAAATCATACTTACCTGAATGTCCCTGGGATGGGTCCCTCCATCCTTGGGTGTCCTCCTGGGGTGGGGAAGGGTGGCAGGGAGGGTCCCTGGGGGCATGGGAGGGCAGCTGTGGGCTCATTTTGAGCCCACAGGTCCCTTAACGCCTGCCCTGACCCAGGCATTAAAAAGAGGCGCAAATGCGGGGTTTTTTGCCCCGCCCACTCCCGGCCGTGATTTCTGCCCGGGAGTATAAATATGACGCATTTGTGTCGCAGTCATTTTTTGGGATGGGAACGCCTACCTTGCATCTCATTAACGCAAGGAAGACGTTTACGCAAAAAAATGATGCTCTTTCCTCATACTTTGGCGCTAGACGCGTCTAACGCCAAAGTATAAATATGGCGTTAGTTTTGCGCCGAATTTGCGTCGAAAAAAACGACGCAAATTTGGCGCAAACGGAGTATAAATATGCCCCTTAATGCATTATGACACACGCAAGTTGCTTGCTTTGGAATTATCATCTACAGTTTACCGTTTTTGACCACTGCTTGTGGCGGGACATCCAGTCAAGGTTCTAGATAGCCCTGCTGAGAAAGGTAACCCTAACACCGATAGTCACTCTGACGATATTAATAGTAAATTACTTATGTTTAATTTGTATGTCATCACTGATCAGCTGAGAAGAGGATGCATGCCATGAAGCTGTGTGAGTACACCTCAGTGACGTCCTAGCCGACTACAACATTGATAGATGTGAAGATTGTTGTTAGCCTATGACGTAGGTCTGCAATTGTCAATGGTTCTAATTTGGCTGAGTTTTTCTCTAGAAGAGTTATAGCGAGAGCTCCTCAGTTAGTAAATTTCCATTTTTTATACTCTGGGACACGATATTTGACTGCCTGCATCATGGTGCTCCATGAGAACTTATCTGATGGATGCTCCCACAGAAGCCAGTGACCAGGCTCTGCCGCCACAATCGCAGAGATGAAGATGGCACTGAACAATACTCATTGGCACAAGTATAACCCCTGTTAATCATTGTTCACTCATCTAAAACGGTAAAGCGAAGTCAAAACTGTGCGAATGTAAGCTAAATAATGCAGCACTGAGTAGTTTGAGATTCAGAGGCTTGTAATGAGCATCCAGAGGATGACACCGAAGTAGTCTCTGGTGCTGTAATGAGCAGACAGAGAACCATCCTTCTTACAGGACTAATTCTACTGGAAAATAAGACATATTTAGACCAGTCTGACTAAATGCTCTAGGTTATTTGTGAACAAAATACCATTGAATGGATTGGCAATTTTGCATATGGTTTGATCTTGCTGTCATTATGTAACCTGCTGACTTCGGCTTTAAAGCAGCCTGTTAACATCCCTGTAATTTCCATGCTCCAGAATTACCATTCCAGGCAATTCTGAGCACTTGCAAATAAAAGGGATTTCATGTCTTTGGGGAATAACAAAAAAAGGTCTCTGGTACCAGTGCATGACCAGTGCAGTGTTGCGTGTGCACAAAACACGAGGGAGTTGGACCAGATGTGGTCTGGCCTTTTTGTTACCACTGCATGCCAGCGTTGGTTTGGTTTAGCCCACAGTGACATGAGCAGAGTAATAAAAAGGCTGGAAGCACATGGTCCTAGCATCTTTACGCCCCAACATAACCACCACAACCTGGTGCTGGTGAGCAGAAGGCCTAGTTTGGCTGCCTGTCTGTGATTTCTTTTACAGTTACTTACTTCAGGACACGGGCACTCACTACCACATACAGCCATGTGGTATAGTGTATTGTTATCCCTTCAAGCCAATGTATGATGTTCTACAGTTTCATGGGGAAGGCCAACCTGGACCAGCCTCCTGCTACTCCATCACAACCTCCTTCTCCTGATGTAGAAATGCCAAGATATAACAGACAGCAATGTCCTCCCCAGTTGGCTCGAGGGCCTCCTCCTCAGGGACCTTGTCAACCTCCACCGTGGGAACTTCAGGTACTATTTTCCTGTACCACTTACTGCTCTCCTTAGCAGCTGCCTGCCCATTGTTCCAGGCTCCAAATGCCTTTAACTTCCTTTCAAGGCAGCCATGGACAGTGTAATCATACTGACCCACTCAGGCAATCCCTACATTTCCAAGTTTGACCTGAGCTCTACCTTCAGGCAGTATGCTACAGGTCATTGCCTAGTAAACAATCAACAGGTATAGCAGGGCACACAGCTACTATCATAGAACCTGAGCCCCTCCCCCTAATGAAAGGGAACCATAGCCTGTGGTAGATGGCTCTTGAGATTGTGAGTGGCTATGACTTGGTGGAATGTGTTCGATATGACCTGCTCTGCAGACACCATCTGGCAGTTTACTGCGGTCATGCTGGCATCTGTGTTTCGCAGAGCTTCCACTCATTGCCTATTAACGGTGACCTACTGCCTATACTTGGAAGCATTAGCAGGCATATGGGCTTTTCGCACCATTTCCTTATCCCCCAGGAACACTAGGATTACCTCTACCTGTTCCACAAAGCTAACTTGGACAATCTCCTCCCCAAGCGCTACACTTGCCAACCCAGGTCTACCCACCTGTGGGCTGGGACATTTGGAGTTGCTCTTTGGAGTGGCCATACTTGAGGCACTCAATGCACTGAGGTACAAACTTCCATGTCTGCTTATCAAATAACCCCTTCCTTTTAGAGCCAGATTGGGACTGGTTCCTACTATTCCCTTAGGATTTATTTTGGAGGCCTTTTGAGAGCTCCTATGGCCCAATTCACAAAGGTAAATTTAAACCAAAAGTCTAAGTTTAGACCTAAAGTCTAACTTTACTAATAGTCAAATTAGACTTTTGGGCTAGGTTAACCTTTGTGAATTGGGACCCTAGTTTTTACGTTTTTTTCCCTTCTCTTTCTTCTGGGTTGAACCATGACCACCTTTGTGGGAACTCCCCCCACCCCCAGATACCCTCTTGGACACCCTGGTACTGACCCAGAGGTCCGCCTCCGTAGCAAGCTTCCTGGGTTCAGTCAGCTTACAGTCATCTAGGTGCTGGTGCAGCTCTGGAAACAGATATTGAGCAGGGGCTCTCTCATGATTAAATTGTACAAACCAATATAATCATGAACTTTGCTGCACCGCACCCAACCATACAGTGCCTTACTGGAGCAGTCCACAATATCTACCCAGAATTGGCTGGGGAGATTCTGGCTCTCCCTGAATCTCTGGCGATACTTCTCAGGGGTCAGCCCAAATTTGGCAATGAGAATGGCCTTCATAGGGGTGTACTTGGTTTGGTACCCAATACCTAGTGTAAAAATTGTGTCCCTTCTCACACAGGCATGTGATTCGCAAGTGCTTCTCAGGAACATTATGAACCCTCAGTACACTTCACAAGCAGAAAATCATTCATCATTCTGGTCTCCCACCACATAACTGGGCACCAGATCTCTAGGTATGCAGACTCTTTTCTCTCCTTCAGCTACTACAGGTATGCTGCCACCATCACCTTAAACTCTTTTGTTCTCCTCCTCCTCCATTTTTAATTTTATAATTTGAATTCCCTCTCATGCCTCCTCTCAGCCAGCTCATCTGGGGAGAGACCAGTGGAAGATACATTGATCTCTTCTCTGACAGGGAGCTCCAGTTCAGTGTCCCTTTCTTCCCCCTCCACTACAGGTATTTCCTAAAAGGGACCCCTCAGTATCATCTAATTCCTCATCCTCTCCTGGTGTTACATCCAAAGCAGCACAAGCTTCTGCCACGGTTCTCATTACTTTTTGCAACTCCATCTTCCTAATGGTGATATTTACTGGAAGCCAAAGCCCCTTGCAGCATTCCTTTATTTGTGCCACAATATAAACGTCATGGCTTGCCAGCTCCAATTCCATTATTGCAGGTGCAGCCATAGATGCTCCAGTTAGAGTCATGATTTAGGAAAAAATCAAAAATGCAGATCAGGGAGATTTGAAAAGAATTCAAATTGGTGTTTGATGTGGAATGGTAGTGTATACCAAGTTACTGTATGGCACTGCACAAACACAGGTGCTATCATCACCGCTGATCACCCATGTTAGAAATTGTGTTTCTGGTGGACGGAGGTATGCACCCTGATCAAGCAGGAACCATAATCCTCTTCGGGGTACGTCACAAACAAACCTTAAATTATCCTCTGGTAGCTTGGCATTGAGCAGACAGGCTTAACTTAAAAGGCAACGTGTAAAGTATTTGTGCAACACTCCAAACAATAAAACAGTGGAAACACCACAGAAAAAGATACCACACCTGGTTAGAAAAATAGAGCTTAATTTACTGAACAAAACAAGACAAAAGAAACAAAACTCCAATAAGAAGAACTGGAGTTACAAATTGTTCAAGATTAAAATGCAATAAATTACTTAAAAGTATAAAGCGCCAACCGGAGAAATCTGGTCACGCAAGACCAGCTTAAATCCAAAAGTTTCGGCTGACCACGATGGAACACCAGTCGGATACTGTCCCAAATACGTCCAGATGAAGTTTTACCTCGTCACAAATTGGGCCAAGGGTCCCGTTCATAGAGAAAATTATCATCTGGAGCACGGAAAGCGTCCCTGGTGGTGGTTCGCAGGCACAAGGAGTCATTTGGGCATCGCAAATGGGATGGCTGGAGCTTGGCAGTCACAAGCAATGATACTTGCTTAGTGAAGAGAAGAACTTGCAGCAGCTTGTGCTGATTTGTTGCAGCAGCGGCACGGTTGCGGTGCTAACAGGCTTATTTGCAAAGAGCCTAAAAGCTTGATTTCAGGAGCAAATAAAACACTTACTCCTGGTGCCTCAGAGGCACCTCGTGGGGAATGATGGAACAACAAATGCTTTATAATGCATGCCTTTCCAACAGTTTTTCGTTATAAAATCATGCCTAGTAAGGGCATGTGTGGGAACAGCATGTGTGGCTTTAGCATGCGACCCCCCCCACCTGCCCTAACGCCCAGAAGTACCCAAACCCTAAAACAAAACTTCCCCAGATAACTACCTCCCACATTAAGCCCTAAACCCTTCCCTAACCTCCCCCACCCACCCTGAAAGCAATCGACTCCCCATCTTGTCCCTAAAAACAAAACTACCCTGAACCCCCACCCCCAAAAACCACACTACCCCGACCCCCACCCCAAAAACCTAACTACTCCAACCCCCACACGCCCCACCTCCAAAAACCTAACCACTCCAATGCCCCACCCCGAAAACCAAAGTACCCTGACACCCACCCTCAAAACCCAAACTACCCCCACCCCCAAAAACCAAACTACCCAATCCTCCCACGCCCATCCACAAAACCCAAACAACCCTGACCCACACTCCACCCAAAACCAAACTACCCCGCCCTCACACTGCTGCTCCCAAAAGCAAAAGTACCTCTATCCCCCGCTCCCACCCCCAAAAACCAAACTACACCGATTTCCCCACCCCCAAAAACCAAACCACCCTGACCCCACACCCCCACAACCAAACTACCCCAATCCCCCACCCCCACAACCAAACTACCCGATCCTCCACCCCACCACCTCAAACCAAACGACCCACACTCACCCCCAAAAACAAAAGTACCCAGAACGCTTCATCCCCAAAACAAAACTACTGAGACCCTTCACCACCACCCCTAAAAACACAACTACCCCGATCCCTCTGCCCCTAAAAAACAGAACTACCCTGATCCCCCACCCCACCCCTAAACAAAAAAAAACTACCTTGACCCCTTACCCCTAAAAACTACACCCCAACCCTGCCCCAGCCCCACTTACCTGACCACATCCTCCCCCAATGCATTCTCCCTTTTCTCTGCCTTAACCACGCATGTGTGTTGTTCAGCACATGCATGGTTAAGGCAGAGAAAAAGGGAATCATTAACACAAGTGCGGTTCCGCTTGCATTACCAACTTTGTTGTGGTTCTGGCATTGTTTTTCAGGACGTGTCCTCCTCTTGGGGTCAGAAGCTTGTTGAAGACAGATCCAAGGGCTGTGGGGAGCCTTTTATGTCCCTGAGGCTTAGATCAGGAAGCGAGTAGACTAGCCCTTGAAGCCACTCTTGGGTCCTGGGATTAGGCACAAAATGGCTAAAGTAAGAAAATGCCAACGTTCTAAAAGTGGCATTTTCAGAATTACAATTTAAAATCTGACTTCATCATAAATTGTGATTTTAAACTGTGATTCCAATTACATCAAACTCAAAAAAATGATCTCTTTCCAGATTGTGAATTACACTTATAAGATGTAATAGGCCAATGTTATCCTATGTAAGAGAGAGGCCTTGTTGTTGAGAAAAACGAATTTGGGAGAGATTTTCACTACCAGTACATGTAAAACTTAAAAGTAAATGTCCGGCCTTTTAAATACACTGCACCCTGCCCTGTGGGTTGTTCAGGGCCTACCTTAGAGGTGTTGTATATGTAAAAAGAGGAAGGTTTGAGCCTGGCATAAGGGCTATTTTACCAGGCCGACATTGCAGTTTAAACTGCACATACAGGCTCTGCAATGGCAGGCCTGAGTCATGGTTAGGGGCTACTTAAGTGGGAGCACAATAAGTTCTGCAGGCCTCCAAGTAGCATTTAATTAACAGGCTGTGGGCACATGTAGTGCACTGTACTAGGGTCTTAGGGGCATACTTAATAAACATGGCTCTGCACACAGCGCAGCGCGACTTCTCTTGCGCCCCTTAGCACCCCCCTAACACCACCATGTGTGTGCGTATTTAAAATACGGCGCCCCATGACAGAATTTTTTATGCTAGTCCGGCGCTTTGCAGGATTAGCGTACAAAATGTTGACCCTTATCCTGCAAAGCACCCAGATGCCCATTGTAACCAATGGAAGTCTACTTTTTACGTCTGCTCTGAGCAGGCGTTAAAAGTCTCGAAAAAAATGATGCAAAGAAATCTCCTAGATCTCCTTTTTTTGCCCCCCCAACAGGGGAACAGACTCCTTTGCATACAGGGATAGGTCGCTCCCCCTGCCGCTGCAGCTCCACCAGCCCAGGCTCCTGAGACCTCCTAGCAAGCCCAGCGAATTCACAGTAAGTACCCCCCCCCACCGCCCAGCCCCTCGCCCTGCCCCGCGCTACTCACCTCCTCTCCTGATTCTTTTCTTCATCTCTGTTCTTCCTCTGTGCTCTTCTTCCGTAGTCTTCATCTGTACTCTTCTTTCTTTCCTGCTCCCCGTCTTCTGTCTTAATCTGTGTTCTTCTTCTGTGTGCTTCTCTCTCTCTCCTTTGCACCGCGACCTGCGTGTGCTTTCTTCTTCTCTGTCCCTCTTCTTGGCTCTTCCCTCTGCTGCTCGTCGCTCCTCTTCTTCTTTACCTTCTTCTGTGTTCTTCTGCTCTCCCGCTTCTCTTCTTCTTTACCTTCTTCTGTGTTCTTCTCTCTTCTGCTCTTCCGCTCCTCTTCCTCTTTACCTTCTTCTGTGTTCTTCTGTCTTCTGATCTTCGGCTCCTCTTCTTCTTTACCTTCTTCTGTGTTCTTCTGTCTTCTGCTCTTCCCTCTTCTGCTCCTCTTCTTCTTTTACCTGCTTCTTGGTTCTTCCCGCGCCTGCCCTCCTGCTCCTGTCTCGTCTCTCTGACCTCCCTCACTCGCCACCCCCTCTGTAACGCCCCTATATACCTATCCCTCTATCTTTCCCCCTCACTCGCCACCTCCTCTGTAACCCCCCCTATCTTCCTTTCCTTTCACTCTATCTCTCACCCTCACTCACCTTCATCTCTGTAACCCCCTATCTTCTATCTCTCACCCTCACCCACCTCCACCTCTATAACCCCACTCCCCTATCTTCCTAACTTTCCTACTAACTTTCTTCCTAAACTCACCCCCACCACCCTTAACCCCCCTCCCCCACCTCTTCTCCCCTCTACCTGTCCCCCCTCCCTCCGCTTTCCCGCCGCCACCTCCTGCACGCCCCCGCCCCCCCAGCTCCCATTCGTCGCCCCACTCCCGTCCCCCGCCCCCAGCTAACCCCTCCCCCCCTCCTCCCTCTAATTGCGGCCGCTGCGCGACAGAGTTAACGACCCTTGACCCAAGGGTAGGTCGCTCCCCCTGCTGCTGCAGCTCCACCAGCCCAGGCTCCTGAGACCTCCTAGCAAGCCCAGCGAATTCACAGTAAGTACCCCCCCCACCGCCCAGCCCCTCGCCCTTCCCTGCGCTACTCACCTCCTCTCCTGCTTCTTTTCTTCATCTCTGTTCTTCCTCTGTGCTCTTCTTCTGTAGTCTTCATCTGTACTCTTCTTTCTTTCCTGCTCCCCGTCTTCTGTCTTCATCTGTGTTCTTCTTCTGTGTGCTTCTCTCTCTCTCCTTTGCACCGCGACCTGCGTGTGCTTTCTTCTTCTCTGTCCCTCTTCTTGGCTCTTCCCTCTGCTGCTCGTCGCTCCTCTTCTTCTTTACCTTCTTCTGTGTTCTTCTGCTCTCCCGCTCCTCTTCTTCTTTACCTTCTTCTGTGTTCTTCTCTCTTCTGCTCTTCCGCTCCTCTTCCTCTTTACCTTCTTCTGTGTTCTTCTGTCTTCTGATCTTCGGCTCCTCTTCTTCTTTACCTTCTTCTGTGTTCTTCTGTCTTCTGCTCTTCCCTCTTCTGCTCCTCTTCTTCTTTTACCTGCTTCTTGGTTCTTCCCGCGCCTGCCCTCCTGCTCCTGTCTCGTCTCTCTGACCTCCCTCACTCGCCACCCCCTCTGTAACGCCCCTATCTACCTATCTCTCTATCTTTCCCCCTCACTCGCCACCTCCTCTGTAACCCCTCCTATCTTCCTTTCCTTTCACTCTATCTCTCACCCTCACTCACCTCCATCTCTGTAACCCCCTATCTTCTATCTCTCACCATCACCCACCTCCACCTCTATAACCCCCCTCCCCTATCTTCCTAACTTTCCTCCTAACTTTCTTCCTAAACTCACCCCCACCACCATTAACCCCCCTTCCCCACCTCTTCTCCCCTCTACCTGTCCCCCTCCCTCCGCTTTCCCGTCGCCACCTCCTGCACGCCCCCGCCCCCCAGCTCCCATTCGTCGCTCCACTCCCGTCCCCCGCCCCCAGCTGACCCCTCCCCCCCTCCTCCCTCTTATGGCGCCCGCTGCGCGACTGCGCAGCGGGCACGCCAAAGGCGCGCCAAAGGCAAGCCCGTCTGCGCCCGTCCGCGCCTGGCCTGCGCCCAGCGCCACGACCCCTGGCCCTCAGCACTCCCAAACCTCGCTGCACCGCTACGACCCCATCACCCTCCACGCCCTCAACCCAGGGCGCTCCAGCACCTGCTTCCAAGCTAACCCGAAACGTACCCACGGACCCTTCGCATGTCACACCTGCAAGCTTACCTTCCGCCACGAAACAACCACGACCACCAGCCCACGCGCCATCAACCACCTCAAATGCATCCTGATCAATGATTGATCCGTCCACAAGCACGCCGTTGAACTCTGGGACCTCCTGGACTCCACTGCACCAGACGTCGCCTTCATCACTGAGACCTGGATGAACGCCTCTTCGGCCCCCGACATCGCCATAGCCATTCCCGAAGGCTACAAGATTTCCAGGAAAGACCGCACCAACCAAGTAGGAGGAGGAATCGCCATCGTCTTCAAAGACTCCATCAGCGTCACCACCTCCACCGAAGACACCCCCCTCGCCGCTGAGCACCTGCACTTCCAGATCCGCACAGACCCCAGGACCACCCTCAGAGGATCCCTCATCTACCGTCCCCCCGGACCGCGCGCCCTCTTCAGCGACTCCATCACCGACTTCATCTCCCCGCACACCCTCGCCTCGACAGACTACATCCTTCTCGGCGACCTCAACTTCCATCTGGAACAGAACAACGACCCCAACACCACCGCACTGCTCGACAACCTCGCCAACCTCGGCCTCAAGCAACTGGTGAACACCCCCACCCACATCGCCAGACACACGCTCGACCCCATCTTCTCTGCCAGCAAACACGTTTCCTTCAGCCACGCCTCCGCTCTACACTGGACCGACCACAGTTGTGTCCACTTCACCTTCCGACGCGAGACTCGCCACCTCCGCACTCAACCCATCCCTCGTCGACAGTGGAACAACATCCCCGAAGAACAGCTTTTCTCCACGCTCATCGACAACCAGCCCACCTTCACCGCCGACCCTAACGACGCAACCCTCAGCCTCACGAACTGGATCACCAACTGCGCAGACAACCTCGCTCCCCTCAGACGCCTTCCAAGACAGTCCAACACCAAAAAACCTCTGGTTCTCTGACACCCTTAAGGAATCAAAGAAAACCTGTTGCGCCCTTGAGAAAGCCTGGCATAAGAACCATACCGCAGGCAACATGACTGCCCTCAAGAACGCTACCCGTGAACACCACCACCTGATCTGCGCAGCCAAAAGGAATTTCTTCACAGACAGACTGGACAAAAACAGCCACAACAGCAGAGAACTCTTCAGCATTGTAAAAGAGTTCTCCAACGCCAACGCCATCACGCCCTCACAAGACCTGTGCAACTCCCTCGCCACCTTCTTCCATCGTAAGATTACCGACCTACACGACAGCTTCGGACACCAGACCCAGCTGACCAACACTGAACCCACACCCCCAGCCATCACCCTCAACGCCTGGACCCACATCAACACAGAAGAGACCAAAACCACCATGAACTCAATCCACTCCGGTGCCCCCTGGGACCCCTGCCCACACTTCATCTTCAATAAAGCCGACGACATCATCGCCCCGCACCTCCAGACCATCATCAACTCCTCGTTTTCGTCTGCTACCTTCCCCGAAAGCTGGAAACACGCTGAAGTCAACGCCCTACTGAAGAAACCTACGGCTGACCCAAGCGACCTGAAGAGCTTCCGCCCCATCTCGCTCCTCCCCTTCCCTGCCAAAGTCATAGAGAAGACCGTCAACAAGCAGCTTACCAACTTCCTTGAAGACAACAACCTTCTCGACCCCTCTCAATCCGGATTCCGAGCCAAACACAGCACTGAAATCACCCTCATCTCAGTCACAGACGACATCAGAACCCTGATGGACAATGGTGAAACAGTCGCCCTCATCCTCCTCGACCTCTCGGCTGCCTTCGACACCATCTGTCACCGCACCCTAATAACCCGCCTCCGCTCCACCAGGATCCAAGGCCAGGCCCTGGACTGGATCGCCTCCTTCCTCTTCAACCGCTCTCAAAGAGTCTACCTCCCACCTTTTCGCTCAGACCCCACCAAGATCATCTGTGGCGTCCCACAACGCTCCTCGCTCAGCCCGACACTCTTCAATGTCTACATGAGCCCCCTCGCCGACATCGTACGCAAGCACAGCATCATCATCACGTCCTACGCCGACGACACTCAACTGATACTCTCCCTCACCAAGGTCCCCACCAGCGCAAAGACCAACCTGCAAGATGGAATGAAGGACGTCGCAGATTGGATGAGACTCAGCCGTCTGAAACTGAACTCATCCTCAGTAACACCCCGACCGCCTGGGACGACTCCTTGTGGCACACGGCCCTTGGCACTGCACCGACCCCCTCAGACCACGCATGCAACCTCGGCTTCATCTTGGACCCACTTCTCACCATGACCAAACAAGTCAACGCCGTGTCCTCCTCCTGCTTTCTCACCCTCTGCATGCTCCGGAAGATCTTCCGCTGGATCCCCGCCGACACCAGAAAGACCGTGACCCACGCTCTCGTCACGAGCCGCCTGGACTACGGCAACACCCTTTATGCTGGGACCACCCCAAAACTCCAGAAACGTCTGCAATGAATTCAAAACGCCTCCGCCTGCCTCATCCTCGACATATCCCGCAACAGCCACATCTCCGCCCACCTGAAACATCCTGCACTGGCTTCCCGTCAGCAAAAGGATCACCTTCCGACTCCTCACCCACGCACACAAAGTCCTCCACAACAAGGGACCAGAATACCTCAACCGCCGCCTCAGCTACTACGCTCCCACCCGTCTTCTCAGCTCCACCAGCCTCGCTCTCGCCGCCGTCCCTCGCATCCTCCACTCCATGGCGGGTGGGAGGTCCTTCTCCTTCCTGGCGGCCAAAACTTGGAACACCCTCCCCACCATCCTCAGGACCACCCAGGACCACTCCGTATTCCGGAGACTCCTCAAGACCTGGCTCTTCGAGCAGCAGTAACCCCTTCCCCCTAGCGCCTTGAGACCCGCACGGGTGAGTAGCGCGCTTTATAAATGTTAATGATTTGATTTGATTTGACATTATGCCTGGTGCAGGGCCTTATGTAGCGCAAAGGGTTACAAAGTGGCACAATGCATGCATTGCACCACTTTGTATGGTGCAGTGTTTTAGGCCTTTTATAACGCCACATTACCATAAAAAATGACACTAATGTGGTGTTAGAAAGGCACTAGGGGCTCTTAAATATGTTTCTTATTTATCAAATATGCCAATTGGGGATAAATCAATATTACCATTTTTAGGGGGAGAGCGCAATTACTTTAGCACAGGTTAGCAGTGGTAAAGTATAGAGTCCTGAATTCAGCAAAAACTAGAAAAGGTCAGAAAAGTGGAGGAGGTAGGCAAAAAGTTGAGGGAAAGACCGGTCTAAGGCTGTCAGGTCTAACAACAATGTTCTTTAGTTTTTTTGCACCATGAAGAAAGAGCTTGTTTTCTAGGCAATAGGTGCACAGAGAGACTTAAAGAAGCTATAAGATACAGGCAGCTTCTTTCCTGAACAATGTGTGGGGGGAATCACACATTTTGCAAGGTGAACCTGTGCTTTTTACTTGGAGAAATCTTGGTAAGGGAATGGCATTACCTTGCTGAAACTGGTGCTGTTACAAAAAGGCAATAGTTGGAAATGGTAAGAACAGAAGAGTCATTCTGAGAAAAGGAACACATGCACAAGGCAACCTGGTGTCTGGTGTTCTTCAGTGGTGAACTATTCTATTTAAGGAAGTGCAAAGGAAGGTTGTGTGCTTTGTAAGCACTAGAGTAGGAAATGTCGGGGGTCCCAGACGGATACAGGTTGAGAGATTATATTCACACTGCTTCCTTTCTTGTGACTTACTTTATTTTCTGCCTAGCTTTTGCTTTTCTTGTTAGCTTTTTTTCTTGAGTTGTATTCAATGTATAGCAACTTTGGTGTAGTATCTCATCCCCCGCCATCAGACGGAACATCAAAGCAGCACAGTTTTTAAATGTCTCCTAGTGAGCCTTTCATGAAACTGCAAAAATAGAAAACATACACATGCACTACCTACCTAAACACACTTAGGGCCTGATTTATGAAACGTTAGCACCGCCTTGGCATAATGTTTTTGATATAATTATATTTTGTGAGTTTGTGCCGCTTTTCAATAAAAAAAAAATGCAAAGACGGCACTAACTTTTCATAAATCAGGCCCTTAGTGCTCCCAATGTTAACAATGGCAGACGTGTAGCATTATTAGTGCATTGGCGAGGACCTGGGGGCCAATATATATATGAGAGCTTGCCCAAAAACAGAACCGAAGAAGGAAGTGAACAAATGTGAAATATGCAGTAGCAGAATGTATAGTCATTATCTGCCCAAAGTGACTGGCGATTCAAAAACATACTTTTTGAGTGAAGTCCTGGTAGTTGCAAAGAGAGTGGGGCAATTCAGGTCTTGTGTGAGAGACATTAAATGGCAAAAAGTTAAGTCTGAGGAGTGTAGTGAAGCTAATGTCAAGAAGATAAAGTACAGACACAAAGGATAGAACGGGAAATAAGCCAGACTGAATGAAGTGAAAATATTCTCTTAGAGGTTGGAGTGAATAGCTCGTGATAGACTGTAGATTTTGGATTTGGAGATTGATGATGGTACATAGTAATGGTGATTGGAGTGAATATTTTAATGATGCTAAACTCTGGGTCAAAACTAACATTTGTATTCAAAGCATGATCTGCCAGCAAAACGAAGGGAGCAATTAATTTGAGGTTGCTTACTACTAGACGCCGAACATGAGGTTATTCCATTGATGTATGTGAGTACTTCCTGATAGAAATTTAGGGCCAGATTCATCAAATGTTTTGCATTGCCTGTGCACCAGGGTGCCTTGCCCTTGCACCAGGGTGACGTAAAACCTAGAATGAGATTTACCAAGCCACACAAGGCATCCTTGCATGGCCCTGCATGGCTTGGTAAACCTGGAGTAATGCAATGAAAAGCAAATTGCTTCCTAGCATTACTCTGCCCCGAGAGGCGTTAAATGATTGGAGCGTGGGTGTTCCCATGCATCCACCCATCGATTTTGCCATATTCTAATATTTACCATAAGTTGTAGACCTGGGAATGCATCAAAATGTCATACCTTCCTAAGGGCGGCGTAAAGAGGTATCCGCGTTTATTTCCTCTATGTGTGCTGCATTCTTGCATGGTGCAAGGGTGCCTGATTTGGTGATAGGAAGCACATAGCGAGCAAGTGCAAGGAGAGGACTGAGATGCCCCATATAATATTAAATATGGTGCACAATGCAGCAAGGTGTCTTGCTGTGCTGCATTGCATGACATTCTGATTGCCTGCCCCCTAATTTATGTAATGAAAAATATTTGGCAAGGTAAATGTAACTAAAAAATGGGGCGGTCACACCTAAAAGTATTAAGAATAAAACTGTGGTCAAAGATAGTTGAGATTTATAGGAATTTCTACAAGTGGAGAATGAGAAGTTTGGTTAGAGATTTGTGCACTAGTTTGCAATTAAAGAAGGCAATATTCCAGTTGCACAGAAACAGATATGTTTGTGAGAAGCAGTAAAGAAAAAACTGGAGGGGTTGAAATGAGTTCCAGACTTATAAAGAGTCAGGGTGTTAATGGTCAACTCTTTCTAAAGATTAGATAGTCTTTCGATTTTACCATAAATGTCTTAAATATACATTCAGAGGTATTTATACAACTTGGAAATTAGTTTTTTGTCAGAACTAAAAGGTAATCAGACCAGACATTTTCAGCAATTTCCTATACCTATTTTCCAAATCCGTGTTTTAAAAAAAATATTTAACCCCTTAGTTGGTGAGGCATATTCAAAGTCACATAAACACTTCCCACTTAAGCTTTCATAACGTTTTTCTACACAAGTTATCAGCACTGAATGTGGGCTCCTTTTCCCCATGTCGGAGATTTGAAAGGTGGCCAGGATTTGTGGAAACAGACTGGTGTGTAATAAAGAATGTTTTTTTTCTAAAACATTGTATCAACAAAATGTTTGTTTGCACTCTCTTGCGATCTTTAGGTACAAGCAGAGCTGTAATAAATATTATTGTGTACCACCCTATTTGCTAAGTGGTTGTCAGTTTGTGTTTTCTACCTACTCATTATTTTTTTTTAATTATTATTATTATTACTAAGCACTTATATGCAGAATCCTCATGGTTCTGTCACATGCAGATATAGCTCAGACACTGACCAACCCCCTCTCCTGTGCTTTTAGACAGCTAGACACCAACTCCAGTGGGAGAGGCGTTGCCTCCAGAAGCAGTTAAAGTGACCAGAGAGGACGGGGTTTGCTCATTTCTCCAGCCACACCTCCAGCAGCAGTACAGAGCTGTGCACAGGGGAAGAAATGTTTTTCCATCTTGGTTTTAGGTAGAAAGAGGGATTTCTTAAATGGCTTTGGTAGCTCACACAGGAACTGCTGCAAAAGTAAGTAGGGTTACTCCTGGAAACATTTTCCCTATTAGATAGGGAGAGGCCAGGAGTCACCTCAACCAACAGGCTAGTGCCAGGGATAAATGTTGTACCCCTGCCACCGAATTTAGAAAACTACTGAACCAGTGGTTGTTGTGTGAGTCCTTGACCCCCAAAGTCCTCTTCCTGAGGTTTTGGAACCCTTGGCTGGTGTACTCCTCTGCTTAACCTTAAAACCTGAGACTTAGAAACGTTTTCAAGAATTGTTGCCTAGAGAACCTACAGAAGACCAGGACCAGCCTGCCAAGCCGATCTGCCGTGGGTGCATCGCCAGTGGGCCTGATTTCACTGTAACTCCCACTACTTTCTTATCCACAGCAGCAAATTTGATTCAATGGGCTCAAGGCCGACTGGCATCAGATGGCGTCAAACACTTTCTGTCTATTGCCGCAGCCCTGCCACACTGAGGAAATCCAACATCCAGAAAGAGTCTAAGTTGGACAGTAGAAATCATCATCATGACGAGAAGTAACTGTTCGACGTTGACAGATTTCTGGGCACAAACTCTTGCCTATTCCTGCTCAGAGCTTTTCCTGCCTTTTTCAACAGCTTCACTGAGACTTCTTCCAGTGTCAACCCATTATCAACAAGCCTATCTTCAGATCTGGCAAGCAGCTTTACTCCACTGAGGAAGCCACCTATTCAGAAAGTGTTTAGGTCCGAAGGTAACAGTTTGACCAGGATCAACCACGTCCTTGTATCTGACCAGAGCTCCATTACAGTCAGCCTGAGAACTTAGCTTTGTCACAGTCCAGATTGACTATCTGCCCACAGTTGGCGTTAAGTGCTTTTTGGAGCTATTTTTATTTATATTTTTAAAAAAATAATCATATTGTATCTCTGGTTCCCTTTATTGGAGTTTTGCTGTCATTCTGTTCATTAAACTATTCTCTGTTTTTATACACTGGAGTGGGATTTTGATTGCGCTGTGTTTTCCACTTTCAAACTGTTTGGGGACTTCTGAATGCTCTACACATTTTCCTAAGTTAAGCCTGTTTACTCTCTGCCACAAGGGCCTGCATGTTGAAGGAACACCAGTTCCTCTAGCACCTTATCCAGAAAAGGGAGACATTAAATCAGACTAAAATAGCTAGGATCTAATTGTGATAGATAGATGACAAAGCTTTCATATTGTTTTCCATGGTAGCCATTTTACTAATGTAATATACTGTTCTATCCATTTGACCCTGTTGTTGCAGGAATACATAGTGTTTGTTGGCTATTGAAAAACAGGAAAGATCCAAAATTAGCAACTGATTTGCAGCTTTTAATGATACATAATTTTGTACCAATCATGCAATAATTCATAAGGTAAAATGTAATGAATAAAAAGGTATGAAGGCATCCCAGGCATTTTTTAAATGTGCCATAGTTACTGAATTTAGGAATAGTGGTTATTTGTACAAGTTTGAATTTTGTGGTTACCTGTGATATTATGTACTTCTGACGCACTTTGCAAAATGTGTTCTTTCTTGCTCCCTGGTTTACATCTGGGAGTCAGAAATGGTGAGAAGTTCAATTGATAATAAAAATTGTTCTACTATTCTGTGTTTCTTACACATCTCCCAATGAATACCCTGCCCCACTGATGTGGGTGGGCCTAGAACCCACAAAAAGAAAGGCCCCAAAATGCAGCATGGAAACAGCAAGTTTTTGACTTGCAAATGTAATCAATTTGGTACTAGGGGTAGCTGTAGTATTTTGGATCGGGTTTGGACACCACCTATGGGGACCCAACTAAACTCAGATATTTCTGAAGGCTTTACAGCCTATAACCTATGGCCAAATTCACAAGTGTAACCTACTACTGCCAAACCAGAAAAAGTAGTGAGTTCAGCACCCCACATGGCCAACCACTGATACTGCAACACTCACCCATAGAAAAATAACTGCTTTACACTATTATTTATATAGTTTCAAAAATAAATAAAAAAACATAACAATAACTACATTACATTAGTATTTATATAATTTCACAAATAAAAATATATTACAAATAATAAACAATTTACTGTTAAAAAAAATCTACAAACAGTACCTATATTATTTAATTATAAAATATCTCAATAAAGTTTTTATATTCAATTATTAATGTAAGTATTATTTATCAGATTATTTTTAAATTAGTTATCAATATTTCCATTTATCATGTTTAATAAATACTAATGCTCTATTATTTATTATTGTTTTTTACTTTATCAGTAAGTCTTTTTTTAATTAAAAAATCTGAAAAATAATTTTATTGACTGTATTTAAATGAATTCATGTTTAATTCAAAATAAAGTTAAAAGTAAAGCATCATTTTTGTTATACATTTAAAACAAATGTTTTAATTAATTTACTTTAGTATTTAACATAAACATACGTTTAATAATTTATCATAAAGTTTAATAAACTTTTCACATTTTTCCTATACTTTACCACAGAGTGATCTCCACCCTGATAGTGGAGTCCCCAAAAGGTGAAGTCTAGGGAACATAAAGTTTATTTAACTCAAAAACTTGCCAAAATATTTTTAAGTTAAGTATAATGTACATTAATTGTATATAATTATTTTAAATGTAAAACAAAATTAGAAAATCTTATAGCACTATTAACTCAATTGTGAATAAAATCTTTAATTATTTAAATGTATTAAATGAAGATTTTTTTTCTGAAGTGAAGTAAATGCCTATCTTTTTATAAGCTGATTCTCCGCCCCGACTGTGAAATCTTAGCAGTTACTGTTAAATTGTAGTTTGTGAGTACCGAAAACAAGTCAACGTACACAAAAGTGTAAATTTATTTAATGAATCAGGCCCTAGTTGTTTGTTTATTAGCCCTCCGTTACTCTTCATGCGGCCCTGTACTTTCCTCTAGCCTTAGCCTGATCAGCTGATGTATCTCCAGTCCAACCCAGAATATACACTATGGGTTTTTAAATCTCGGCAGAGGGGTTCCTCCGTCACCATCTGTCACAACGGTGACGGATATCTCATCCACCGAAATCTAAATGCCATTGTTTTCTATGGTATTTAGATTTCGGTGGACGGGATATCTGTCCCCGTTGTGACGGAGTAACCCCTCCACCAAGATATAAACCAGGCCCTATGACATTTATGTACAGCACACTACAATTTCTTTGAGAAACATGTGGCACATAATTTTCCTGTATATAGTAAGCTGTCCATGTGCTGCAAATAGGAAATATCATACTTCGAATTTTGGATTTGAAGGTTGAGTGGGTAGAAAGAAAAATGAAGGCACTGGCTTGCTACATAGAGCAAAGGACAGAGATGCACACAGTGCTAATAAGAATCTGTGAGTAAGTGGTGGCCTCACACCTCATTTTCTTTCTGGAGGAAAATATAGAGAAATAAGAGTGGAAGCAATGGGGGGCACCTGGGTAATAATTTCAAACAAAAACAGAGAAAGGTGGAGGAAACAAATAGAGAAGCAAAAGAGAACCTAATTTATGCAAAGGATACCTCTGGCTCAATTTGTATTTAACCAAACCCATAACTTAACTAGTTTGAGGAACCAGCAGACACAATGATCACACAAGTAGTGGTTGGATATATATGGTGGGAGTGACAACAGAGAACATGAAAGGGAAAGCTGCTAAAAGCTCAAAATAATGTAGCACACACACTCTGTGTACATATAATTGCTCCATCTATTTAAAAAAAGACAGACAAGGGGAAGGAGAAAGAAAAGGTAAAGTACATGAAAAAGGAGGGCAAGGTGATTTTAAGCTAGGATGACATGAAAAAAATATATAATAGGGTTTAAAACAGCAGAAACACTTTATAGTATTAAGGAGCAGGACAGCAAAGTGAACTGAAGACTAACTGACAGAATTCCCTTCCTCTTGGAAGTGAATGGAAGACTTACTTAAAACCATGTGGCAGGTTAACATGACAATTTCAAAGTACCACAAAGGACTACTTGTATATTAATAAAAGTAGTGGAAAAATCAACACCCAGAGACATCCCCTTGTCACAGTGCGGTGTACTACAGAGTGGCAGTAAAGGATGAAAGGGGTCAGCCAATCAAAAGAGGTCAAAACAAAGACCAAGGGAGCGCGTGTGAGCCGCCGACAAAGATGGCCGCCTGATTACGGAGCTCCGCGCATCGTCGGGTGGGTTTCTACCGCCGGAGCTGTTTTTTTGCATCTTTTTAATGTCGTTTCACTAGGCACAACTATGGGATGTTTTGGTGAGCATCTTATCATTTGTTGGGCTGCCTAGCTTATTTCCTGACTCTGTAATTACGTTTTCTTACTTCTCCTCATGAGTGCAGCCATTTTGACTAACTTTGCTCACCATTACATTATACTTTTTTGAATATTTGACTTTCTTTTTTGTGCAAGCCTGGTTATTTACTTTTTGCTGTTTCGTTAACAAAGTTTTGGAGTTCCTGTGTCACTTGCTTTCTTATTGAAGGCTTTTTATTTTTATATGGGCAAACTAAAGAAAAGAAAATCTCTGTCGCATCAGTCCTCCTCAGCTGACAAACTTTTGCACTTTTTACAACTGGACACTTCTGCTGCAGCGTCTTCTTCTTCCATATCAAAGATGTCTTCCTCATCTTCTTCACCTAAAGTTCCTCAGAATATTTCTACATCCAGTCGTAAGAGGGTCAAACAGGACCCACCTTCACCAGTAAAATCTCCCTCGCCGATCTCTCTTGAATTTGTGCTTGACGAAATACGCACATTGCGTCCTTTTATCGAAGAAACGAATTCTCGGATACAAATCTTGATTCTAAGTGGTCTCAAATGGAAGTGAGAGTCTCTGCTTTGGAACAAAGAGTCAGCAACGTGCAGGATGAAACACATAAAATTATTAGCTTGGAGAAGGAAGTGGCAACCTTGAAGACTCTTACGGAGGATTTGGAAAGCAGAAATAGATGCAATAATCTTCACATTTATGGATTACCGGCGGGTCTTGGAGGGAGTGACCCAATTTCATTTTTTACCTCATTCTTTCCACAGTTGGTGGGTCTACCATCTTCTACAGTATTGAACATCCAAAGAGCACACCGCATTGGTCATCGTTCTCCGCATTCCTCCACATCTAAACCAAGAGGCATGATTATTTTCTTTCTTGAATTTACTGACTTATTGAGAATTCTTAACTCGGCGAAAGCCAAAAAACAAATTTCTCGGCAGGGAAGTAAAATCTTCATCTCACAGGATGTGTCCAAGGCTACAGCAGACAGGAGGAAAGAGTTTTTGGATCTTCGTCCACAGCTTCGTGATTTGGGAGCTCGTTTTGGATTATTCCATCCGTGTTTGTTCAAAGTGACATATCAAAACAAGACCACTTCATTTACCTCTCCTGCAGTTCTTTGTGATTTTCTACAACTACACTCTACAAATTCTATGGAAACAGCTGGTCCTTCTACACGTTGACTATATACGTTTCTCAATTTACTATGCCCTTTCATTACTACTGCGTTATAATTGATGGTCCTTCATATGCAGTTTATGCAGTATATTATATTGCCGTGACTACAGACCCTTTTTTGCTAATGCATTGTTTTCCTTTCACAGGTTCCTGGTGTTCTATAATCATTATTTTTGCTCGTAACTGTTGTCCGTTGATGCGTTCCGTTCCCTTGCTGTGCCGTCACAGTCTGTGCTGTCACCACCCCTCCCCTATTGTTCATTCATCTCAGGTATGTTTTTGCAGTTGTCTTTATTTGACATGTACTGTCTCTTCTTTTTTTCTTGACTATTTTCCAGCCTTTTTCCTGCTGTTTTCCCTTTACTCTTCACTCCTTTTGTTTTTTTCTGTTTTCTTTTCCCTTATGTGTATTTTCATTTATTTATGGTACAAGGCCTTTCGTGTATATATGTGGTTATGTAACGTAAATTCAGGGTTGTTTCTTGGAATGTCAAAGGTTTTAATAATCCAATCAAAAGGCAGAGAATTTTATCCCATTTATCTAAATATAATCCAGACTTGGTTCTTCTACAGGAGACCCATTTGACGGATTCTGAAGCTCTGAAACTTAAAAAGGCTGGGTGGGCAATGTGTTTACTTCACCTTCGTCTACAAAGAAAAATGGTGTAATTGTGCTTTGCCATAAAAAATTATCAGTTAATGTTATTTCGCAAGATTCGGATTCTGATGGCAGGTGGCTCTTTGTGAGGCTCAGTATTAATGGGATTACAATGACTATTGGCAATATTTATGGTCCAAATAATTCAGATTATTTTTTCTGGCCCAATATTACTAAACAATGTTTGCATTATAATGATGATTGTCTTCTTATTGGAGGGGATTGCAACCAAATTCTTGATCCCTTTATAGATAGGCAATCTGTAATTAAATTTTCTCCCCATAAAATGCATAAACAATTTAAGGCATTTTTCTCACAATGTAATTTAATTGACTCATGGAGAACTTGTAATTCTGATAATAGGGATTTTTCGTTTTATTTTCCACCACATGGCTCCTTATCTAGACTTGACCATATTTTTGTTTCTAAATCATTATCCCAAAACCTTATTAACTCCTCTATTGAACCTATGGTAATATCTGATCATGCCCCAGTCATTACAGATTTTGACTTGCTCCCGGTGCATCCCAAGTCCAATAGGTGGCATTTTAATAATTCTTTATTACTTGATTCTAAATTTTCCACTTCCTTTGTTGCCTTTGTGGATGAATTTTTTTGATTTCATGAAGATTCTCACGTTTCTCCACAAATGTTATGGGATTCGTTTAAGGCTGCAGCTCGTGTTCATATAATACATTTTGTTTCTAATAAAAAGAAAACTTTCAATGCCCAGCATCAAGCACTGCTTCTCAAAATTAAACGCTTAGAACATCAGTATTATTCTTCCTTCTCCAATTTTAATATACAAGAACTTATTCAGGCAAAACTGCAATTTAACAAAATCTCAACGGATAATGCTTCCTCTTTTCTTCTACGTAGTAGTGCCCATTATTATGGAGGTCGAAATAGAGCGGGGAAGCTTCTGGCTAATTATTTAAAAGTTCGAAAGTAACGCCATAATGTGAAGTCTATAGTTTCAGATACTGGTGAGTCCCTTTTTAAGGATGAAGATATTTTAGCTGAATTTGTTAATTATTATCAGACACTTTATACTCCTGAGTCAGTCCCGACCCCCTTACAGATTGATGATTATTTAAAGAATATTCCAAACTCTAATAAGACACTGATTGATGCTACTTCCTGAATGAATTTTAATTTAGCTTACATTTACGCCTTTTTGAATATTACTTTTTTTTTCTTTTATTTAACTGTTGAAGATCCTATGCATCTTTCGCATTGTAAGTGGTCTTGTTCAGTTTTCATTTTTATACTTTTAAAATGTTAAACAGCTTTTACAATTCCTTTTAAAATTATATCATTATCAATGTGACAGAGATCTTGTATTGTTAGTATGTAACCCATATGTATTTTGATTTTAATAAAGCTGATTTACCTTAAAAACAAAGATCAAGAACTAAGTAGAGTGGGACATAAAAGAATACAAATAATGGGATAACCTCCCCCCTTGCTGAAGTACAAACTTCACCTGGAGAGGGAGATACCACGATTAATCACCATAATAAAGTCAAAGAGAAGGCTTATAACCCTAAACAAAGCTGGAAAAGGAAATCATAGTGGAAAGGTGTTGTGGGAGGAAACGGAGGTGGAAATCGTGGAGATTGTAAATGAAGTCACTGAGGAAAACCAAGCTCCCACTAGACAAAAGTACGTTCTGTCTCCAGAAAGAACATTAATCACCAGAGTTTTTTTGACATTTTTACATTAGATGCACTCTAAACAGAAAAACGTCACAAATGGAAAGATAAAAACAGCTGTAACAGTGAGTTGAAGGCCCCGGGAGTGGCTGGACATGGTATATATAGGCCCAATATGGCTTTAAAATTAGGTTGCCTCAGTATTTAGTGCTTTAACATTTATATGCTGCAGCCATATTACTGTATAATGCTTTAAAGCTATTTTATGCTTTGAAGATTTTTGTTTTTTTAGGCCTCCAGGAATAATGAGTTATTTGTTTGAGCGCAATATTACAACTTTACTGAACTTCTTAATAAATACCTATGACATTTGTGCACTGCAGCTGCTCCCACACCCTGTGCAGACAGCCAACCCCAGCTCATGAGCTGTAGCTGCAGTCCATGTTGAAAACTGTCAGCTGGCTTTGCTGTGTTTTAACTGTGATACACTACTAATCAAGAGGTCATTCCAATGGTAATATCATAAAGTTGGACGCCAGCCCTTGGAGTAGTAGTCGTAGAGTTGTCCTGCTCCCTAGTTCAAAATGTGATTTGCTCATTTAGTTTATGTTTTTGCTTTGCATTTTGGAACTTGTAGTTTTATTTTTAAAACATGATACAAGCTGTAATCCAGCCCTTTGTGTAGTGTTCATAGAGTTGTACATCTCTGTAGTTTAGATGTGTGACTCGATCATTTAGTTTATGTTTCTGTTTTGCATTCTTGGACTTGTAGTTTTATTTTTCTAACATGATACAAGCTGCGAATATGAAGCAGAAACCTGACTAGATGAACTACACACATTTGAGTTTTTGAAACTTGAGCACTGTGTGTGTGTACTTATAAAACTAACCTCGAGGGCAGCTTACAGTTGTTTATGCTATACAATGGTCAATATTTTATAACTAATGTTTCAGTTCAAGACTGACTGAGGATCATTAATATCTTATGAGATGGCTATCCTCAAGTGTGTGAAAAATCATGGGCCTTTTGTTCGACTCCCCAGACTGCAGTAAAGAGACAGTGATCCAGGAAGCATGCATTCTTGGAGTACAATTATTTATTCATTGCTCCACGGGCAATGTCGCCTGTATCAACTGCCAAGTAAATATGTTTTGCACCTGGGAGTAGTTTGTGTTTTAAGGGCCTTATTCAAAAAATACTCCAGTAGGCCTACTAGCCCTTTAGTTACATGCAGGGCCACTGGAATTCTGTGGCAAAAAGAACCAAAGTATGCAGCAGGTTAGACCAATTAATGTGGCAAAAAAGTCTAGTTATACATTTACAATGCCAATAGCTCCAACTCAAGTAAATGCAAGACCTATTGCATTGCAAATGATTGTTTTCATTGAAAACAACACATACAAACTTAAAATCTTTTTGGAATCAATTCCTAGGAAATCAATGGTTACAGTGAAGTAGTAGTTGAAAACTAGGCCTTAGGACATACCAAATAAAAATCCTAATTAACTTTTGGAAGTATCATCAGTTTGATGCTGCAACACTTCTAATGGAGCGTGCTTTTCCAAACCCAAACAAATTCTAAAATAGAGACAAAGCAATTTATAGATAACAATATTCCGGTATCATTATTTGTTAGTTGGGATAAACAGCACTTATTACAAGTTGTTCCTCAGTAGTGGCGATCAACATGCAGATTTTGATGATGACAGAACCAAAAATAAATTCAAATGACACAATAACTACAATTCACATTTATATTCTGGCAGATTTGACCTGCTGGAATTTAACTCTGATGGTCGACTTTTACATCACCTGGTTATTAGGGCAGGGAGGCCCATTCGCGATGAAGGCCTTAATAGACAGAAAACCGGGGTGCAGCTTGACTTTAAAAGAAAGACTACATGTGAGAATTCTGCTGTAGACAGCTTCTTCATGAAGGGGAATTGAATCATGTGAAATCTTAAAAGTAACAATATTTACTTTTTCATACAATCTGCACCACAACAAAAGTAAGGAGGCCCTGAAGCCAAAGTAGTTAGTTGACTTGAGAATGAGGAGAACAGAAACTAGACAAGCATTGTGGCACTCAAATGGATAGAACTCAAGTGGTTCACGGCTTGTTATAGGGATAAATGAGAATCGATTTTCCTTCAAGGGAAATGTGGCAAGACGTCACAGTGACCAAATGAGAGATCTGTAGATTTACCTCATGCAAAACTTACCAGACAGGTAGAACCGTTCTTTCTTGCAGCAGCAGCCACAGACAGTCCTCCAGAGATGAAAAACTAATGAAGGAATAGGACATTTTTTATTAGGAATATTCCTAATTATTCAAGCTTAGTTTTTGCCACTGGAGATGACATCCCCTTTCCACCAACCATTTAAGCATGCATTTGTACATCAGAGTCTTGGTATAGCTTTAATCCCAATAAATGGAAGCCAATTTAACACAGATTTGATGTTCTTGTGCATGCAGCAGCACTTAAAAGGGAAGTTTGGATTGGTGGCACACACATCGACATCAAGGCCGGACGGGCCATACTGGGCTTCAGGCATTTCCTCAGTAGGTTGAAAGGGTGGGGGCTGCTTTTGTCACGGGGAGGGCGATTTTGTAGCCGTGCATCCGTTTTAAAAGCACTGCAGGGTTCCTTTTATATTCAACAGTTTTCAGACAATCATAAAAGTGCCAAGATAACTCTGGTGATTAATGTACCTGCAGGAGTGAGATCGGGTTTTGTCTAGTGGCAATGTTGCCTCATCTAAGGTAGAGCAATGGGTTAGTATGCCTGCTGCAAAGAACGTGTTTGATGTAGATCACAGAGCATTTTATATACATACCTCAGTGGGATACTGATTTTGTCACAAAACTCCTGCTACTGTGCAGTTTATACAATCATAACCTAACAAAGTGAGCTATGAACTGCCATCAGAGAGCTGCATGCAAACTGTATGGTACAGGTTAGAAAGTTATGTTTTTTTACCCAGTCTTTGATTATCCTGATTGTGCTAAAAAGGGTTTGTTTGGGTAGAAATAAATTGCTATTAGTAAATTCAATCCTAACCACTGTGTTATTTTCTGAATCTTGAGTTTATGCTTCCCGAGACCAAGCACTCATAAACAAAATCTACCAGTATGGATGACATGTGAATCCTACACCTTGTAGTCCCCTTTGTCAACATTTTCTATACACTGATTTACAAACACATAATTCATTGTCTCTGTATGTTTGTGTTATCTAAAGTGGTCCCTACGCTGGTAAGAGACGCTGTAAAACAAATGAAGTACATGTGAGAGAGGGTGTCGTAGTTGGACTCTTGCTCTTGGCGAGACTGCTTGTTTTTGGGTGACAGTACTTTTGTTTGTAGGCAATTGAGTCACTCCTACAGCAAGTCACAACTGTCTGCCCAACTCTCTTCGCTCAAACGCAGTACCTAAGGTGATTTCTGGTAGCCTTACTCATCAACTCTAGATGCAACCTCTCAGGGGAGTCATGGTGGAACAGAAGTTACCCTTTACTCTTGTTAGCAATAAGTCGCAGTCACACACAGGCAATGAAGGAGATGCAGAAGAGTTTTCAATATATGTATTGAAAAGACTGCAATCTGTGATAAAATGCATGAGCTGAAACGGTTAGGATAATGAGCAGTAATAAAAGCAATATCGTGAAGATGAGAGTTGTGAATATAAAATCCCCCTCCATCTTACAATAAACATGAGATATGCAATTCCTAGCGAAGAGAGCCTAATCCCTACCCTAACAAGAGCTAGATGTGATAAACCCTAATCTGTCAGTACCATGACCATGAGAAGTGCCTCCCAACCCTCGTTACCTTGGACTCTGGGTCAGACTCCATGGAAATACGAAAGCTGAATTCTGCAGCAAGGTGACTTGCAGCGTAGGTGGAATCCAGAAGGAACCCCTTTAATTACCTTGTCCGTGTGAGGTGTATTTATACGGTTCATGTAGGATCCCTGATGTAGGTATGCTCCTCAACAACTGATAATCTGGTAGACATGTTGGAATTTCATAAACAATCCCTGACAAGTGTGCATAATGTTCCTGTCCCATGTAAGTGGGGAAGGGACATGATGACAATACCTACATGTATCACTGAAAGTGATGCTAATAATGATATATTCTCAGAATGACACTGATAGTGAAAATCAAAACATTTCTAATAAAATATAAGCAATAGCAGAAAGCTGAAAGAAATAATAAAATAAATGGAACAAAACAGAGCATGCTAACTGGGTAAAAGGTCACTAGGTATGAGAGCAACAGGTCTGCAAGCCAAAAGCTAAGCTAACTCCTGTGCCCAAGGTGAAACTTAAATGGATTCACCACAATGGACTATGGAGAGATGAAATCCATTGTTAGAGGGTGACAGTGAGGGAATCATTGAAGGACCCCAATAAAGCTTGCCATACCCTAGTTCACTATACGATCATCATTTACTACTATGCTTTAAAACTGATACAATTTAATACATAATAAAATATGTGTTGTAGAATGCACCATTTTTTCCAAATTGTATTTGGGGAGAACCCCCCCTAGACCCATTGTAGAGGTCAGGCTCTCTGGCTGTGACCGATTGAGTGCTGGAATGCCAAAATTTGCCAGGGCTGCTTTGGGTTCTCAGTCCGGCCCAGATCGTCATATCGTTCAATTCAGCCTACTAAACCTCCTTCGTTCATATATTTGCTAGTGCTATATAAACAGGAGCTAATGTGTTCCCCTAAAGCTTTAACATTCCATACTTTACACTGAAACAATTTTCCACAGTAGCATCACATACCGTAAATCTGAAATCCTCAGAAACGTGGTGCTCCATGAAGAAACAATGGATGCACAGGACCAGTAGAAGCAGTGTTCTTTTATACAGAGTACGAAATTAACTTGCCGATACCAGTTGCAATGTCAGTAATGTAAGCTACTGTAAATTTGATGTAACCAAAAGGAGATGTTCAAAGCTCGTAATTATGTTTCTAAATTTTAGAGAAATTGCATGCACATTTCACAGAATACACATACTTTAACAAGTTTGGAAAGAAGAGTCAAGAAAGTTTATACTGAATGATGACTGTGCTTTGGTATTGATAAAAGGAGGGTGTAGGGAGAAAAACATTTAGGGCCCGATTCAAGAAAAAAAAACAGTAAATCTGCACTCATGGCTTACGTCTATGTGATTTTTATCTAAATTTTGTTTTTCATCAATACAATACCAAAGAAGCGATGTCAGGCACAGACTTTCACAGCTAGGAATGTCAGGTGATTCATTTAATGTGGTCCCATTCACTTTATGTAGAGTTCTCGATAGTGACAAGGGTCCAGATATATCAACCCTTTTTGCATTCGCAAACGGTGCAAATGCCCGTTTGCAAATGCAAAAAGCCCTTTCAGAATGTATCAAAGGCATTCTGAATGCAATTTTAAGGAATCGCTAAAATAGCGATACCTTAAAATTGCGACTCTGTTTAGAGAGTCGCAAATTGCAACTCTCTAAATAAAAAATCACAAATCCTTATTTGCGATTTCTAAAGCACATGTATGAAGCAATTCCTTAATGCAAATTGGGCATTAAGGAATCGCTATTACCACCAAGTTGAACTTGGTGGTAACCATGTGCAAATTTTAAAAATGCATTTAAAATGCATTTTTTAAATTTACATGTAAAGCACACATGTCCTTTTGGCATGTGTGCACCTTACATGTTGTTAAAACATGTTTTGGGGTGCAGCAGAGGGGGCCTTAGGCCCCCAGCACCCTGGACTTTGCATTTCCCAAGATTGCGAATTCCAGTTAGGAATTCGCAATTTGGGATATGCAAAATATTCGCAAATATGGGCTGACAGGCCCATAGATGCGAATGGGGGCTGTATCGCAATTTGCGATTCGGTAATAGCATTTGCGATTTTTAAGAAATCGCTATTACCGAATCGCAAATTTGATACATTGCATTTTGCAACTCAGAAATAGCGATTTATAAAAAATCGCTATTTCCGATTCGCAAAATGCATTCTTGATGCATCTGTACCAAAGTCCGCAATGGGGCTCCCTGTGCGCATTTTTTACTCTGTGGGAAATCACTTTTCCTCAGTGAGAAAACATTTACCCAACAGCCTCACCAATAAGGCAGTGCTTCCTTCTTCTTTCGCTGGAACAGGAGTTATAGCAGACGTGTGCTCGAGTAAATCTCAACGAATTTACAGGGAGGAACAATATATCCATTTCTGGCTGTTACCAAACCTCCAAGGCAACCCATGGCTTGGCCACCCCCTGAGTGGGGTGTCTTAGCTAAGGATTCTCTATTTATGACAACCGGGATCCACTTTGTTAATTTTTGCAGGGACAGAAAAAGGAAATGTGATGGTAAACTTCAATTTACCTTTGTGAATCGTGGTCTGAGGTTAATATGTCACTATATTCATGTATTACCATGTATGAAAAGGAGTAGCTAGAGAATATTTTCCTTTGTTTTTTTCCAGAAACAGTCTTTGGTAGGATTAAGAAGACAGGCTGACAATACCTGCCAGTGGCCAGAGTAGCCTAAGCCCAAGATTAAACCAATCGCTGCTAAGACTTCCCTTGCTAAGCCTTTTTTTGACTATTTGGGGTAGTCTGCACTTAGGCCCCATACATTTTTGTCGATGTAAGCTATCCATGCCCAATTTTCACCCCTTTTTCCAACATCCTGGGGATTCTAAGGTACCCAAGGTTTGTGGATTCCCCTAGAGGGGACCGAGAAATTAATCAAAATACAGCTACAATTTGGGTTTTTCCAGGAAAATGAGCAAAAAGTGCTTCAGAAGTAAGCATCTGTTTTTTCCCCTGCAAATGGCATCAACAAAGGGTTTGCAGTGCTAAAATCAACATCTTCCCAGTTTTCAGGAACAGTCAGTCTTAAATCAGAAAACAAAAATTTTCAACACAGTTTCTGCATTTTACTGGGACATAGCCTGTTTTCCTATTTTTTTGTGCTTTCAACCACCTTCTATTTACTGGTAGAAGTGCGAAACCAATGGTGGATCCTAGAAAGCTATACATATCTGAAAAGTAGACAAAATTCTGAATTCAGCAAGGGGTCATTTGTGCAGATCCTTCAAGGATTTCCCAAAGAAGGTTTAACAGTTGAAATAAAGAAATATTGAAAATGAGTTTTAGAAAAGCACAGCCATTTGTGTCTACATTTTTATATGTAACTTCTAACTATGGCAGATTCTTGAATGCAATTTACAGCTGGACCCTTCTGATTGCTTGTATATGTAGGGCTTGTAGATTTACCAAGAACCCTAGGTACCCAGAGCCAATAACTGTACTGCACCATGCAATGATTTTCATTGTGTACAGGGTATACAGTAATTCCTTTGGTAAAATATAAAGAGTGAAACATAGGTATCAAGGAAACATATGTATTTCTGAAATGGGCACAAGTTATGAGTTTATAAGCAGTGGTTATTTCCGCATCTCTGAATTTGGGGTTGCCCATACTAGCATGTAAATTAGAGGGCATTTCTCAAATGATTTATTTTTTACAAACTGTCTTACATTTGGAAGGCGCAAACAATTGTTAATAACACTTATTCTACTATTCTCTGTTCCCCTAAGTCTCCTGATAAAAATTATATCTCACTTGTGGTAAGCTTAGTGCCTGCAAAAGGAAATGGCCCAAAATACAACATGGATACATCAAACTTTTCCACGCAAAACTAGCCAGTTTTTTGCAAAGTGGCTACCTGAGGTTTTTGGACCCTACCTCAGCTGGCACCTAGGGAAACCTGGGAATCTTAGCAAACCTGTACATTTTTTTTTAAACTAAACACCCAAGGGAATCCAGGATGGAGTGACTTGTGTGGCTCTCATCAGGTTGTTCCTTCTACCCAGAGTCTCCTGCAAATCTCAAACTTTGACTAGAAAACACATTCGCTTCACATTTCTGTGATGGAAAGTTCTGAAATCTGCAAAGAGCCACACGCTTCCTTTCACCCAGCATTCTCCTATGTCTTCTGATGAAAATGGTACTTTACTGGTGTGCGTAGGCCTAGTGTCCGCGACAGGAAAAGGCAAAAACCGCAACATGCATACATCACATTTTTACAAGTAAAACGGACCCGTTTTTGGCAAAATGGTAAGCTGTGGGTATTTGGGTGCTAACTCAGCTGGCTCCCAGGGAAACCTAGCAAACCTGTACAATTCTGAAAACTAGACATTCAGGTCTCTCACCAGATTCTGTTTCCCAGAAAATTTGAAAACATTAAAAGTTGTCTAAAAACAGATTTTCATCACATTTATGTGATGGAAAGTTCTTGAATCTGAGAGGGAGCCACAAATGTCTTACCACTCAGCATTCCCCTCAGTCGCCTGATAAAAATGATGCCTCTCTTCTGTAGGTGGGTCAAGTGCTTGTAACGGGGAAGGGTAAAAAATGTGCAGAAATTGAGGGGGAACTAAAGTGGGTACAAAAGGGTAGGCTGACTCTGCTTTGGACACCCAAACAAGTGGGGCAGAGTTGTTATCAGTACAGATGGGGCAATGCTGAATAGTAGGAATTTTGTGGATTCCTGTGGACTACAGAAGTTTCCATCTCCGACATGTAGGGAAAATGAATGGGTTCAGGCAAATGTGGAGGTTTGCAGGGCGTTGTGGGTAAAAAAATGGTGTGGGGTGCATGTGAAACACACCACCCTGGACTCTCCCAGATGTTTAGTTTTCAGAAGTGCTTAGTAGATTTTTCCAAGTGGCAGCATGCCCAAGTCCAAAAAGTGCATCCGCTAACCATTGCAAGTTGGACGATATTGGGAGCTAGCTGGGCTCTCTTGGCACAGGCATAACATCAAAACCCAAAAGAGTAAAATGTCATCTTGCTTGCCACTGGGATGGGATGCCTTAGTCCGCAGCGTAAGAAAGACTGTTGCCCACTTCAGTTGGGGTGGGAGACTTAACCATGCCCGTGGTGGTGGCCAGCCCCCATCCCTACCCCCTTTTTTTTTATTACTTCCCTGGTGTCTAGTGGGTGTTCTGCCCACCCTGGGGGGGGGGCAGATTGGAGTTAATGATCCCTATCATCCCCTAGACAGACTGTGCCCATTTATTTTGGGCCAGTGGGGGTATTGCCATGCCCATTCTGGGAAGCCCCTACACTACCAAAAACAATCCCTGGTGCCTAGTGGGCGTTCTGCCACCCCTGGGGGGTGAAGGGGTCAGATGGCTGCTCATTTCCTCCATCTGCCTCCCGATGGGGCAGAAAGACTGTCTTTACTCAAAGATAAAAGAAAATCCCTGCTGCCTAGTAGCCTTTCTGCCCCTGGGGGGCAGAAGAAAGACTGTGCTGATATTTTTGGGAGGGGTGGGGCCATTACAATGCAAATTTAGTGCAGCCCCATTTCTAGATGTATATAAAAAATAAATCCCTGCCCTACTCACTTCTTGTACTGTTGTCAGAGTTATTCCCCATTCACTGGTGTCCAAGACCAGGGAATGCTCACTAGTAGGCCTCACTGAAGAGTCCACTCTGACTCCTTAGAATGTAGTCAAAGGTGTCTTTGGTGCCGCAGCACCTATTGCAGCGAGCCCCCCAGCATCCTGTAGACCTGCAGCAAGTCTTACCCACCCCAGCAGAAAAGAAGAGTTCAACATCTTACCAACAACCATAGGCGCTCACAATGCTACAGTCCTGCTCAGTCGAGCTAAGCTGAACACAGGAGGTAGTGTAGGTTCTCCATGAGCTTGTGTGGTCAGTTCCAGGAATTGGAGGTGCTCCACTACTTTCTCCGCTCTGCACTCCCCACCAGAGGAGGTAAATCCCGGGCCTCATGATCTGGTCCCAGTAAGGTTGATGCAGTCATGTGTGGGGGTCAGCAGCCTGATTCTACACACAGGAAACAACACATTTGATGCAGCAGCCCTCTCTTTACACATAGCACCAGGAGTCCTCTTGTCAGGGCTCCCAAGTGGACATCTCTCCCTCCAACACTCTCCTTCCAGGGCAAACTAGTTTTGGCAGCAGGCAGGCGCTGGTGCTCCATGCTCCAGAGCAGGGGGTCTTTGTTTTCTTGGGTTATGCCCACTCAACCCCGCAGGGAGACTAGAAGGCCTTAGTCCCCACTCCTGGTCACATACAGAAGTCTTGCAGGAGTTCCCCTCCTCACACAGCCTATCTGGCTGCTTGACAGAAGGACACATTTTTGGGGTCTGAACTTCCTCTTCTGATTTTAAGACCTCAAATGTGATTTAGAGTCTTTCAACTTTTATGTTGGGGATCTGCTTCTTTTAAAGTGCAGTATCTCTTCTTCCTCTTAAAAGACTGTCTGTTACAGCAGGAAAGACTCCAAAGCTGAAAGTCCCACAACACAGGCCATGGTAGTACTAGAGTTCAAAACTATATGTGAGTCACAATGATATGATACCCTTATCAGCCCCATCTCTTTCTTGAAATGTGCTGAGGTCCTTTCCATGTGATCTCTCTCTGAATCAAGAGTACCATTTGAAATGAACAGGGGGAGTCTCTATCTCCCATCACCAGTATGTCACACCCAACTCACAGGAATGCAACACAAATTTGTCATGGGGGTTTCTTCTACTCCGCATGCCTTCACCAGGCAGGCCTGGGCTTCCAAAAATTGAACCCAGTGCCCTCCATGTATTGTACCATTACAGGCACGCTTGCACACAATGTATGTACACGACACACACAAAGTCCAGTACTGTTACCAACATATATTGTGCCATCCCAAGCACACATACATTCAGTGCACACAATCACTGCTCAGTACTGGAGCCTTTCTGTACAGTTCCATGGTATGCCTCACGCAAACCTACACATAGCTAGTATACACATTCCCCACGTGTGTGGTGCGCAACAATTCACCTTCCATAAATTGTACTTCTTTGTCACCACACATATATCAGCACATGCTTTATGCATGTCATGCGAAGCGCTTCATCTCTCATATAATGTAACCTTCTCTGGTCTAAATACACCCAGGACACACAAACACAATACATGCACTGCGCAGCACTGCACTATCCCTGTACAGTACCCTTTTCAGGCACACATACATCCAGTACAGTCACCACTCTTAAGCTGCACAGCGCTTTACATCTAACTGATGTACATCAAGGGTGAGTTAAGCACACAGCAACAGAACTTTAAAATGATGAGACAGCCTGAAGGGCTCACTCCAGTGACACAGGTTAAAAAGGACCTATCCTTTCCTACTGATCACTATATGGTATGTTGTCACCACAGAGTCCGTGCTGCCTAACTCTTGGTGAAATAAGCATTATGTATGGGAGCAATGAATGTTCAATAAACCAGTTATACCAAATAGCCTCCTAATCAAATGTAACTTCCAAGATATAACATGCATTTCTTCATAGCATGCTAATAAAAAAGGTAGCGCCAGTCTTCATGGATACATCATATAGATTTTTACTTCTTCATAAGGAACTGTTCCAATCAGTACTAGTCGATGTTTACAGAAAACTCATCCTAGTAGATATATTTGTCTTGATGCTATTGAATGTCAATATCAAAGCATGCAGAACGATGTTCTTTATGAAGAGATTGTCACCTGACATGTGTTCTGACCCCTTCTTGGGACTTCCTCAAGGCTGATCCAATTAATAACAAATGGAAGTAAGACCAAAACAGAAAACGTAAAATTGATGATTCTTTTCTGTCAATGTTTTAGAGAATAGTGTACCCTACTACCGAGTGGATAGCATCTAATCCACTTGGGGAAAGTTATGGAAAAGAAACAAAATATAGATCCTCATCACACATCACCAGTGAAAGATACTAGTGAGTGAGGGGTGTCTTAAAGAGAAGACAACCTAAATGAGTGCCACTTACACCGAAGCCCTAAGAGTATTAGTGATATTTTAATGATAAATTATGTGCACAAAGAACCAAAAAGATTAGGAAAGATCTTTAGGAGGCATCAAGTTTGTATAGTAATAAAATTCAAAAGTGACCAGACAGTCCATGCTTGTAAGAAAGGTCAGAACCCGTGGATGGTCAGAGACTACCTCATATAAAATTGGTTCTGTTACACCGCTAATCTGTTTGCTGTGCAGACAGGCATTTCAAGGGTGCTAGCTCACTCTGTGTGCAACAACATTGCTGCTGCCTCAATTATGAGCCAGGAACAATGCTGCTGCACCTTTCCCACTAGGCTGATCAGTGGGAACCTCTGGTACTGTGACGGTCTTCTCACCACAGGGCTGGTGGGCCGATTGTCAATCCACCAGCCTAGTAATGAGGCCCTTTGTGGAGGTTAAACATGCGATCAATCAAAGCAAAAGCAGAAAGGCACCTGGCCCTGATGAGGGCCCTACTGACTTGATTAAATTTAATGTTTCTTTATGGGACCCACTCCTTACAAACATTTTCAAAGGCCTGTCACACTCTGCCTTACCTAGTTCATGATGCGTATCAATCATAGTTCCCATATTCAAAAAGGGGGACCATTCGCTTCCATAATGTTACAGATCAATCTCTCTTATTGCCAGTACTGCTAAAATAATGGGACAAGTTATATATAACAGGGTTAAGGAAATGGTGGATACAGGGTCTATTTTGCATGGATGTCAGTTTGGAGTTAGATGCAAACTAGGTACCATTGAACACTGCTGATGGATGTCAGTTTGGAGTTAGATGCAAACTAGGTACCACTGAACACTGCTGAAACCTTAAGCTTGTGCTAGGCAATTACACAGTGGCCTAACAATCTCCCATATACCTAGCATTCATGTACTTGACCTCAGCATCTGTTTGTGTCAATAGGGCAAAACTACAGAACATTCTCACTGACCAGCGACTTGCCACTGTCCTGGTACACTTTGTGGCACATTTTCATGAGGGAATGAAGGCAAGGGTTCATATCAGCCAGCAATGAGAGGTCAAAGGTGGTGTGGAGATAGACAGAGTTGTGTGTTGGCACCTCCTTTATTTATCTGATATATAAATTTTCTTCATCTCTTGTAAGCGGATGAAGCAGTGTTTTTGGCTCAGACTCCTAGGCCCATATTTATACTTTTTGATGCAAAACTCCGCAAACGCAGTTTTGTGTCAAAAAGTATAGCGCCGGCTTGCATCATTCCAGAGCGCCAGCCAGGAGCCAAATTTATGGAATGCTGGAAGCCGGCGCAAAGGGTAGGCTAGCGCAAAAAAAACAATTAAGTTAGCCAGGTGGGGGTGGCAGTATGCAAGAAGTGGGTTTTGCACCATAAAATGATGTTAGGCTGGTCAGAGGCAAAAAAAATGCCTCCAACCAGCCTGGCATCATTTGCTGACGCAAAACCATCCATACCACATGACTCCTGTCTTGGAAAAGACAGGAGTCATGCCCACCACCCTAATTGCAGCACAGGGTCCCAGTGTCCCCTTAGCATGGCAATTGCACCCTGTACCATGCAGGGGGCCCCAAGTTGGGCCTCCGATGGCACTTTAAATTAAAAAAAAAAAACCTACTTAACTGGGATTGGGTCCCCCATCCTCCGGTGTCCCTCTGACGGGTCGAACATCAAAATATAAATAAGGAGTTCGTTTTGCCCCGAATTTATGTAAAAAAAGAAATTAAGCAAATTTGGCGCAAATGGAGTATAAATATCCCCCAAGAGCACTGCATCTCCTTGTGCTTGCCTTTGCTAACTTTATGTCCTCCCTCGTTCTCAGGACTAATTTCACCAAGTCCCATATTATGTCATGTGGTCCCAAGTGTAAACCGATGTCTGCACTGGTCATTGGTTCCAATTTTTTGATGAGTAAGAGCACTTTTCTGGATTTAGGAATCCATTTCTCAGCTCAAGGTTCTTGGTCCCCTTATATTTAACATCGTATGGCAACATTTTCTAAAGCTAATGGGTGCTTATGTAGCCTCCCTCAACCTTCAGGTGCTATTCCATTAATGCCATTGCTCCATGTTTATAAATCTTAGTGTTTGCAATGCCATGTACAGTGCTGAGGCTTGGGGTATTTTGAGTTGCAATACTATTCAAAAAGAACAAAATACATTCCTTCGGAGAATGCTATCTCTTCCTATATCTGCTGCTACTTATTTTGTTCATAAGGAACTTGGGCTACCTTACCTTAAGGATGATTCGGGCTCGACCGGTCCTGCTTTGACTTTCAATTTGGAAAAGCACAGAGGCTTCTTTGACAAAGAAAACTAATAATGGATTGTCTCTCTCTGGATATGGGTTTGCAAATCTCTTGGATTTAATATGTTAATTCTGATTTCAAACACATAGGGATGGAGCATTTTGTTCTCTGATCCCTCCTCCTGTTTTTCTATAAGGAAAAGGTCTGTGGCTAATGTTTTTTACCAGCTTACTGAATCTGTGCGGCTAGGAGGTTTTGTAGGGAGAATGAATATGGGCAGATATTTTGACCTATGGGACTTCAGTTGCTCTTTTGATTACATCTGGATTGCACATAGTAGGTGGTTTACACACATTGGGGGTCATTACAACATTGGCGGGCGGCTACCACCGCCCGCCAAGCTGTAACCGCCGTGCGGCCGCCAATGCGTCCGCACTCCCGCAGTCCCCATTACAACATCCCCGCTGGGCCAGCGGGCGCAAACCTAGTTTACGCCCGCCGGCCCAGCGGGGATGCGGCAGCAACATAGGAGCCGGTTCCTAATGGAGCCGGCGGTGTTGCGGCCGTGCGACGTGTGCAGTAGCTCCCGTCGCTCTTTTCACTGTCTGCTATGCAGACAGTGAAAAGCTGCACGGGGCCCTGTTAGGGGGCCCCTGGTCTCCCCTTACCGCAAGCCTCTTCCTGGTGGTGCAAACCGCCAGCAACATGCTGGCGGTAGGGGAGTCATAATCCCCAGGGCAGCGCTGCTTGCAGCGCTGCCCTGGCGGATTATCACCGCCGGGGCTAAAACGGCAGGAAACCGCCGGCCCCGGCGGTGCGACCACGGCACTACCACCGCGGTCATAATAAGGGTCTCCGTACCGCCAGCCTTTTGCCAGTACGGATGCCACTTTAGCCCTGGCGCTCTCCGACCGCCAGGGTCGTAATGACCCCCATTGTTTTGAATCTCTGTCCTGTCGTGTGATAATTTATCCGAACAGACAGTTCTTCATTTTACATTCTTTTTAGTACATTTTACACACAATACACAAGATTGTTTTTAATCCCAGTTTTAAAGAAGTATTGTTATGATCTTAGTCAGTGCAGAATTACTTTTAGAATGTTATTGCTTTTCAACAATGAGGAAGTGATTATCAATGTTAGTTCATTTCTAAAATCTGCCTTACGCTCACGTAGAACAATGCTTTGATGTCCTTGATAATATTATCTAGTACTGTGTCATGTATTTTAATACATATGTACTTTATATTTCCTGATATTTTTCGAACTGCTAGTTGCTTAACTATTTGTATTGTGTTTGACTTTTATGTTCGTTAAATTGCTGCCAAATAAAGTTTAAAAAAAAGAAAGAAAGAAACCATATTAATAATTTATTTGATTATAACTATTTAAGCTATAGGTATGTAGCCCCACTGTATTGAATGGTGTTAGAAATGGGGTCTTTGGTTGGTAGCCAGGTTACAATCTGTCCAAGCAAGGACCCTCACTCTAATCAGGGTGAAGGAGAAACACACCTGGTTAACCCACACTCACCCCCTTGGTAGCTTGGCACAAGCAGGCAGGATTAACTCAGAAGCAAGTCGTAAAGTATTTGTACCAACACACACAGTAATACAGTGAAAACACTACAAAATGGACACCAGTTTAGAAAAATAAGTAATATTTATCTAAATCAAACAAGACCAAAACAACAAAAATCCAACACACACAAGTTAAAATATGAATTTTCTAAAGAATAAGGTCCTCATTATGACATTGGCATTAATTCCTGCTTACCGCCATGCTGACTGCCGCCAACATACCGCCGGCGGGGCGGATTACCGCTACCCATATTATGACACACACATAGCAATCTGTCACTATACAGACACACACACAAGTCCGCCAGCCCAAAGGTCAGTGATAAACAGGCTGTAGCAAAACCCACAATGTTACGCCAACAGAACTACACCCACAGCATTATGACCCACGAATCACTGCGGCGGACATTCAACCGCAGTAAACCATTGGCGGTACATACCGCCATGCTCAAAATACACACACATACAAAACAACACTACATTGGACAATTCAAACTACACACACCTGACACACATACATACACCACGCCCACACACCCATACCACTATAAAACACACACCCACACTACCCACAACCCTTTACGACTAAAACAAATTGACAACTGAAAGAGAGACACCAAGAGCACCCACAGAACCAGAGCCCAAACACATCGCCCTACACACCCTCACACACACCACTCACACTACACCCATGGCACCACAAAGACACCCCAGGTTCTCAGAGGAGGAGCTAAGGGTCATGGTGGAGGAAATCACCCGGGTAGAGCCACAGCTATGTGGATCACAGGTGCAGCAGACATCCATTGCTAGGAAGATGGAGCTATGGCGGAGAATCGTGGAGAGGGTCAATGCCGTGGGACAGCACCCCAGAACAAGGGATGATATCAGGAAGAGGTGGAACGACCTACGGGGGAAGGTGCGTTCCGTTGTAGCAAGACACCTGATAGCAGTATAGAGGACTGGCGGTGGATCCCCCACCTCATCCCCCACAACTAACAACATGGGAGGAGCAAGTATTGGCAAGCATGCATCCCGAGGGCCTGGCAGAAGTAGCAAGAGGACTGGACTCTGCTAAGTCAAATCTTTACTACTATCACCCCCCTACCTGCATGCCATCACATACCCCCACCCTCACCCTCAGTCCCATCACTCCACCACCTCCCACACACCCCACCATCACAACCCACCCCTCCCAAAACCAAGCCCTGCATGCAACACCAATGCATGGACACCTATCACAGACCTGCATGGACAACTATCACTAAAGCATGCACACTAGAGACCATCACCTAGCCTGCCAAATCACTACTCACACAAGGCAAAGCTGCCAGGGCAATAACAACTATACAGGGAAATACACCCATGCACAAGATGTCAAACGCAGAAACAATAACACTGCATTTACATCCCCACAGGTCCCCCACCCAACGTCACCGGAGAGGAGGTGCCAGCAACATCCACTCCCGCACAGAAGAGGCCCACAGTGATGACAGCAGCTCTGGACGCCTAGATCTGGATGACCAAACTGGACCATCAGGGACCTCCGGACAGTCGGTTACCCAGGCACAGACCCATACCATCACAGAGCCTCACCCCTCAGGAAATACCAGCACAGCACCCACCCAGCAGCCCATACCGCTGTCCCCAGGACACATCAATCAGCAGTGTGTCCATCACTACAGCGACCCCCGGACACCCCACAAACAAAGGATCAGGGACCTGGGGTCAGTGGCAGTGGGCACACGGTTCAGGGGATAGAGGCACAGGACAACAGGGAAGCTGGGAGGACTGCTGTGCGACAGGGGGAGGACAGGCCCAGGGAACCGAATCTCCAGGAGGCACTCAACAGCATCCTGGGAGCATACCACCATTCCCAGGAGACGATGGGCCAGATACTGGACAAGTTGCAGGAGACCCAGCGGCTGCAGGAGGGACAGTACATGGGGATCAGGGAGGACCTGAAGGGCATTCACACCACCCTGGTCACCATTGCAGGGGTGCTGGTAGACATGGCCAACACCATGAGGGAGGCAGTAGCACACCAACGGGCCCCTGACACTAGCCACACCGATGAACAGCCCTCCACCTCCGCTGCCGCTAGTGAACAGGAGGCCCCGCCCCGGACCAACAGGCCACCAGCACCCTTCCCCCTGCAGAAGGAGAACCCCCCCCCAAACGGTCCCTGCGATCCAGGCAGAAGTCAGAGACTATTGCCAATACCCCCACCAGGAAAACTGTCCTGAACGTCACCCTTGTGTCCCACTCTGTCACCCGGTCTACCTTGAACTGCCATTGCTCCACTTCCTATGCCCCCTTGGACAATGCACCTGTGATACAAATAGAGGGGGCTCTTTCCTGGACTTTCCTCCATGATCACCCCAGCCCATTGAACTACCCCTCCACTTATTAGCACTTAAATAAACACCCTTGGAAAAAATACAAGTATGGAGTCTGTCAAATGATTGAACTATGTATTTGTTTAACAATCTGTAAACATTGCAATTAAACTGTACAGTAATGTATACATAGGTATGACCTGTAGTTGGCTGCAGTCAACACACCAGGAGCCAGAGTGGGCCACAGATATCTGAAAATAGAGATGCAAAAGGGTACAGTAAATGGCCATAGATTTGGGAGAATCTGCCTGCCATGTTCAATGTCCAACACAAAACTGTCAATGTAAGGTGAAGCTACAGTGTCTTACCTGTGTGTCACTGGAAGTACTGTCGTATGATTGCTGTTCTGTTGTCCTCATCCTCTGCCTCCTCATCTTAACTGTTCACAGGGTCCACTGCTGCCACACGCCCATCTCCAGCCTCATCCTCCTGCAGAAAAGGCACCTGGCGTCTCAAAGCATGATTGTCTGGCAGACCTTCTTGGGTGAGTAGTACAGGGATCCACCAGTTAGATTGAGGCAACAAAACCTGGCCTTAAGGAGGCCAAAGGTCCTCTCGATAATCCTTCTTGTCCACCCATGTGCCTCATTGTAACGTTCCTCTGACCTTCGCCTGGGATTCCTCACTGGGGTCAGTAGCCATGAGAGGTTGGGGTAACCAGAGTCACCTGCAAATATCGAGGGATACCTGTTAGACACACACTAACCCTTATGGCCAACACCATACCCATACACCAACATACACTGGGTGCCTCTGGAGTTGAGCCATCACATATGGGATGCCGCTATTCCTCGGGTTAAAGGCATCATGCACAGACTCAGGATACTTTGCTTTGACATGAGAGATGTACTGGTACGCCAGGCACACTATCTGCACATTCATGGAGTGAAAGCTCTTTCAATTTTTGAACACCTGTTCATTTCTCCGGGGGGGGGACAAATGCAATATGTGTACCATCAATGGCCCCAATTATGTTGGGGATATGTCCCATTGCATAGAAGTCAGCTTTCACTGTGGCCAAATCCTCCATCTGGGGAAAACGATGTAGCTGTGAATGTGTTTAATCAGGGCAGACAACACTCTGGTCAGCACTATTGAGAACATTGGCTGTGACATTCCTGCTGCCAAGCCCACTGTCACTTGGAAGGAGCCAGTTGCCAAGAAATGGAGCACAGATAGGACTTGCACAAAGGGGGGATCCTGGTGGGCTGACGGATAGCAGATATCAGGTCAGGCTCCAATTGGGCACACAGCTCTTTGATTGTGGCCCTGTCAAGTCTATAGGTGAGGATGGTGTGCCTGTCCTCCATTGTTGCGAAGTCCACCAGGGGGGTCTGTACACGGGGGATGTCTCCATCTCCTAGTCATCCACAGCGGTTGTAATCTAGGGGGCAAAACAGGGAGCAGCTGGTCAGTATTTCTCATTTCCAAACACTACACTGCATTGCATGTTGTGACTGTAACAGTATATTGTTGAATAGGCCCAAATGGTGCTATGTATACTGTGATGCAGCTAGGTGCCATGGCCTGCTCCCCCCTGAAATGGCGTCCACCTGTCCTGTGTGGATGGACATGTGGAAGTGAGGTAATGCCGCTGACGTTGTGCACCGTTGCGGGAGGCGGTCAAGTACCGCCGTGCAACTCCTCATTGGTTGTCATTTGGCCCTATGGGTTACAGTGGCCAATGGTGATGTACGCCGGCAGTGATGGTACGCACCGCCGCGGAGGTGACTGCTATTTTCTATCCGTTCACTCACTTGCTTCCTGACCTTCAACAGGGGAGGGCGTACACATCAAGTGCTGCTGTGACCTGTGTCTTGAACCGACCATGGCTCAAGTCACTGGGGAAAGGGCCCGTGCCTTCATCGCTTCGGAGTTGGAGAGACTGGTGGATGGGGTCCTACCCCAGTACCGAATGCTGAATGGGCCTCCAGACCAACAGGTGAGTACACTGAGAGCAAGATGCATGGAGCATGAATGCATGAAGTGCTGTGTGTGAGGGCCTCATGTGGGGGTGGTTGGTGGAAGGGCCCTGGGCAGCGTGCTGAATGGAATTGGGGCAATGTCTGTGCATAAGGGGATGTGAGGGCTATGGTGGGACATGAGTGTAACAGTGCAGACGGTCTGACTGATACCTTTTTCTATGTGTATTTTTTTGCAGGTCAACGCCCATCAGAAAAAGGGTATATGGCGTGCCATCACCAAGGACGTGTGGACCCTGGGCGTCTATGGCAGGCAGAGTACCCACTGTCGCAAACAGTGGTAGGACCTGAGACGCTGGGCAAAGAAGACGGCGAAGGCCCAAATGCGGATGGCCTCCCAACGAGGAAGGAGTGCCCGTCGAACCCTGATCTCCCTGATGGCCTGCATACTGGCGGTGGCCTATCCGGAGCTGGATGGGCGCTTGAGGGCATCACAGCAGCCACAAGGTGGTGAGTACCGTTCCCCAATATACTACTTGGGAGTGGTGAGGTGGTCTCCGGGTGGGGGATGTGGGCCTGTGGGTGCCCCTAGGCCAGGCTGGACATTGCAGGGTAGGTCCCATGTTGGGCAGGGTCTGGTGTACACCACCTCCCACCAAGCTAGTAGGCATCCACTACTGGGCAGGGGTCTGTGGTTATCAGGTATGCTGCAATTGGCGTTAGGTATCCCTGTACGTGGGCTGGTGACTAGCATTGTGACTGTTAGTGCATTGCCTAGTGAGTGGGGCTGTTCCCTGTGTGTGTGTCATCGTGTACACCAACAGTGGTGTTGGTGCCGCCATTGACCAAGTGTATCCTTTGTCCCTTCCCCCCTTTTTGTTTAGTCACCCTGTCCTTAAGTGCATTAGCATCATTGGGCAGAGGAGCAGAGGCACCGCGACGGAGGGAGCTGCATCCCACATGGCCCAGGAGGCCGAATTCACCAACAGTGAGGGCATCAGTGGGACGGAGGGTGAGGGGAGCACCACGGCGGACACAGGAGGGGACAGTTTGGATAGTGATACCTCCTCCGATGGAAGCTCCCTGGTCTTGGCAGGCACCTCTGTGACGACCACAACTACAGGTACAGCCGCCACGCTCCTTACCAGCACCACCCTCCCAGCAGCCCCTCAGCGAGTTTCCCGTACCTGCTCACCCAGGAGGGTGGGCATCTCCTTTGCCCCAGGCACCTCAGGCCCTGCCCAGGTTAGCCCTGGTGCCCTGAGTGAGGAGGCTATTGACTTTCTGTGATCCATCTCTGTTGGGCAGTCAACCATTATGAATGCCATCCAGGGGCTGGCAGCCCATTTGCAACAAACTAATGCATTCCTGGAGGGCATTCACTCTGGCATGGCAGCCCAACAGAGATCAATCCAGGCTCTGGCCTCCTCTCTGATGGCAGCCATTGTCCCTGTTGCTAGCCTCCCCTCCAACTTAATCTACCCAACCCCAATTCCCCTCAACCTATCCCAAGCACACTGGCAGACCAGCATGCACACAAGACAACACACAGGAGTGGCTCAGGCAAGAACAATCACCACACATCATCCTACAGGCACTCACACAACACCATCCAGATGGAGACATACCAACATCCACTGCCTCCACTGTGTCCCCCTCCTCATCGTCGCCGACTCCCTCCCATTAGCGTCTACACTCACACCTGCAGGCACTGCATCCTCATCCACTACCTCCATCACCAGCATGTCTATCACTACACACCCCTCACTGGCAGTCACCACCCCCACATCCATGCGCACATCCCCTGTGTCCTCTCCCACTGTGTCTGTGCCCCCTTGTCCCAAAGTACACAAACGCAAGCACTCAGACACCCAACAGCCATCCACCTCACAGTAGCATCCAGCCCATGCACCTGCACCCAAACTCAGCAGACAGACACCTCCTACAAGCACTCCCTCTTCTCCCACTCCCAAACCTTCACCCTCTTCCCGCCCCAATGTCCTTAAGAAGCTTTTCCTCTCCACTGTTGACCTTTTCCCTACCACTCCCCCCCCCTCCATCACGCCGGGCCAGGGTAGTCAGCACCAAGGCGAGAACCTCAGCAGGTTGTCGACAACTACTGCAGGTGGGAGAGGCTCCAGGGAACCAGGCAGCTGCACTGAAAGGGCAGGTGCGTCAAGGAAGGGCAAAGAGACACCTGCAGCTGCAAAAGGGAAGGGCAAGGAGGCACCACCTGCTGCCAAAGTGAAGGGCACGGAGGCACCACCAGCTACCAAAGAGAAGGGCAAGGAGGCACCACCAGCTGCCAAAGGGAGGGGCTAGGGGGTTGCACCAGCAGGCAGGAAGGACAGGAGGCCTGGTGCTGGGACTTATACTGAGCCCCCACCACCAACCATGGCAGTTCAGCCGTCCGAGGCTGCAGGGGATGGGCTGGAGCCTCCCCCCACCACTGTCAGCTCCACCACCGGCAGCAGCAGCAGCCACAATGGGCAGCCGTCCGAGGCTGCAGTGGATGGGCTGGCCTCCCCCCACCACTGCAAGCACCGCCGCCAGCACTGCCACAAACACTGCCACTGGCAGCAGCAGCCCCAGTGGGCAGCCGTCCGAGGCTGCAGGGGATGAGCTTGTGCCTCCCCCCACCACTGCCAGTACCGCCACCAGCACCGCCACCAGCAGCCCCGTGGGCAGCCATCCGAGGCTGCAGGGGATGGGCTGGAGCCTCCCCCCACCACTGCCAGCACCAGCAGCAGCAGCCCCAGTGGGCGGGTGTCCGAGGCTGCAGGGGATGGGCTGGAGCCTCCCCCACCACTGCCAGCACAGACACCAGCACCACTGTCAGCAGCAGCAGCCCCTGTGGGCAGCCATCCGAGGCTGCAGGGGATGGGCTGGAGCCTCCCCCCACGACTGCAAGTACCGCCACCATCACCGCCACCAGCACCACCACAGGCAGCAGCAGCCCCAGTGGGCAGCCGTTCTAGGCTGCAGGGGATGGGCTGGAGCTACCCACACCACTGTCAGCACCGCCACCAGCACTGCCACCGGCAGCAGTAGACCCAGTGGGCAGGTGTCTGAGGCTGCAGGGGAAGGGCTGGTGCCCCCCCCACCACTGCCAGCGCCAACACCAGCACCACTGCCAGCAGCAGCAGCCCAAGTGGGCAGCCGTCCGAGGCTGCAGAGGATGGGCTGGAGCCTCCCCCCACCACTGCCACCACCGACACCAGCCCCACCACTGCCACCACTGAGCCGCCGTCACTGCCGGCGGGCAGTGTGTAGTCCTGCCTCCATGGGCTGTAGTGCTTCCTCGACCCTGCAAATCCTGTGGGTGTGACAACCAGGTGAGAGACTGTGGCCTTGCACTCCCCAAGTGTTGCATCACTGTGCACAAGGCCCCCTCTAGAACCAGTGGAAGAAGCCATCCACACACCCCATCTTTGCAAGGGTGAAGCACACTGGGCAGAAGTCCCCCTCCAGAAACAGTGGAGGAAGCCATCCACTCACCCCATCCTTGCCAGGATGAAGCACACTGGGCACATGGCCCCCTCCAGAACCAGTGGAAGAAGCCATCCACTCATCACATCCTTGCCAGGATGATGCACACTGGGACAAGGCCCCCTCCAGAACCAGTGGAGAAGCCACCCACTAGCGAGACAGTGGCCTTGCACTTCCAAGGACCAAGCAGTGGGCAAACCACCCACTTGAGAGACTGTGGCCTTGCACTCCCCAGGACCAAGCAGTGGCAAACCACCCACTTGAGAGACTGTGGCTTTTCACTCCCCAGGACCAAGCAGTGGTCAAACCACCCACTTGAGAGACTGTGGCCTTGCACTCCCCAGGACCAAGCAGTGGGCAAAACACCCACTTGAGAGACTGTGGCTTTGCACTCCCCAGGACCAAGCAGTGGGCAACCCATCCACTTGAGAGACTGTGGCCTTGCACTCCCCAGGACCAAGCAGTGGGCAAACCACCCACTTGAGACACTGTGACTTTGCACTCCCAGGACCAAGCAGTGGGCAAACCACCCACTTGAGAGACGGTGGCTTTGCACTCCCCAGGACAAAGCAGTGGGCAAACCACCCACTTGAGAGATGATGACCTTGCCCTCCCCAGGACCAAGCAGTGGGCAAACCACCCACTTGAGAGACTGTGGCTTTGCATTGTCCAGGACATCGCACAGAGCATGTGGCCCCCTCCAGGACCAGTGGTGTTGTACCATCTTCCGGCTGAGGTGCCCCCCTATTCCCCGTCCCCCTGAGGTGCCTGTGTATTTTCTACCTGATGCCCCTGCAGTGTTCTCTCCTTATTGTTGCAGGAGTAGGTGGGGACTTGACCTATGTGTAGTGGCCCTGTGGCCCATGGACCTTGAGGACTGGGCAGTGTCCCTCCATTTGTAAATATGTATATACATTCAGAATTTAAAGCACAAATTTATACTATTTTGTCTTATTACACTCACTTTAATCAATTCCTTTTGTCCTTGCGTTATTCGTGAGGAATGTGGGGTGGATATGTAATGTTAGTGCATCTGGTTGTGTGTATGGTGTTGGGGTGGGGGTTTTGCGTGTTGCATGTGTGTGCCACTCTCTTTCCCCCTCCCTTGTGTGCTAGGCGGCAGCACTCACCGTGGTTGTCTTCACCGCCATTGATGTTCGTAATGCAGGAAAAGGTATACAAGCATGAGGAACATGTGCAACTCGGCCTCAATTGCGTCGTGGTTGTTCCCTGATTCTCCAGAGATAAGTCCTTTGACTTCTGTGTTATGTTTCCGCCGTGCTTTTGATGTCGTTGGTACCACCCCGGAAAAGGTGGCGGATAGGCCTGTCTTAATACAGTGGGCAGAACATTGACTTCTGCCTGGCTGTTGGCGGTAACCGCCGTGGTGCTGGTTGCTTCCGCCATGGCGGTCGGTGTGTTAAAGTGGCTGCCTGTGTGAGCGGTTTCCACTGTGGTCATAATTAAATTTTTGTTACCGCCGGCCTGTTGGCAGTATTACCGCCGCTTTATCACCGACCACCAGGGTTGTAATGAGGGCCTAAGAGTCTTACTCCATAGAAACCAATAGAAACGTTGACTTTTCACAAAGTTCTTGGTTAGCGTAAAAAAATAAAGCGGCATGGGTGTGCGTGCATTAGAAAAGGCAGCGATGCATTGATTTCTTCCTCGCAAGGGAGGTCGTGTGTTGTTTTTTCTCCGGTCGAGTCGGTGATGCGTCATTTTATTCCCTCGCAACAGAGCCATGCATTGATTTCCAGAAGAGACACCTTGGATCCACTCAGAGTCAGGTTGACTTTGACGCCCAGGAACGATGCATGTAAAATACTGTTGCACTGTGTTAGAGAACCGCACTGCATGGGGTTTTCATCGTTATCAGCAGCTGCAAGCAGGTGTTGTGCATTGTTTCTCCAGCCGCAATGCATGGATCTCCCAGCCATGATGCAGGTGGAGCGTCGACTTTAGCCGTGAAGCCGGCAGTGCGTTGTTTTTATCAGCCGGGTTGCAGATGGTATGTCCATAATTTCCCTGCACCCCGTTCTGTGCTTGGATTTTCAGCTCTTGGTCTGCCAACTTCACTTATCAAGGTCCCAGGGACTGGATAGGGCACCACGTGGCAGAGTAGGAGTCTCAGCTGAGAGTCCAGGTGCTACTAGAGGAAGTCTTTGATGGCCCTGAGACTTCAAAATGGAAGGCAAGCTCAGTTTAAGCCCTTGGAGATTTCTTTACAAGCAGGAATATACCAGAAAGTCCAGTCTTGTCTCCTTTCACAGGCAGAAGCAGCAACTGCAGGATAGCCCAACAAAGCATAGCCACAGGCAGGGGCAGCACTTCTCCTCAGCTCTTCAGCTATTCAGCTCTTCTCCTTGGAAGAGGTTCCTCTTGGTTCCAGAAGTGATCTACTTTTCAGGGGTTTTGGTTACAATACTTATACCCCTTTCTGACTTTGAAGTTGGTAAACTTCAATGGGAAGTCTCTCTTGTTTGTAAGATTCTGCCTTGCCCGGGCCAGGCCCCAGACACACACCAGATAGTTGTAGACTACATTGTGAGAGGGCAGGCACAGCCCATTCAGGTGTAAGCGACCACTCCTTGCTCTACTCTAGCACAGACGGTTCATCAGGATATGCAGGCTACACCCCATCTCCCTTGTTCTCACTCTCTAGAGGGGTCTCACCAACAGTCCAACTGTCAAATAACCCAGACAGGTAATTCACAAAGAGGCAAAGCCACAGAATGGTTTAAGCAAGAAAATGCCTACTTCTAAAAGTGCCATTTTCAAACAAACAATCTAAAAAACAACTACACTAAAAGATGTATTTTAAAATTGTGATTTCAGAGACCCAAAAACTCCATATTTCTATCTGCTCTCAAAGGAAATCTACAGTTTAAAGTTATTTAAAGGCAGCCTCCATGTTAACCTATGAAATAGATAGGCCTTCAAAAGTGAAGACTGAATTTAGCAGTATTTCACTGTTAGGACATGTCACACACATCATCACTTGTCCCACCTTTCACATACACTGCACCCTGCCCCTGGGGCTACCAAGGGACTACCTTAGGGGTGCCTTACATGTATGAAAAGGGAAGGATTTGCCTGAAAAGTGGGAACACTTGCCAAGTTGAAGTGGCAGTTCACAACTGCACACACAGACACTGCAGTGGCAGGGCTGAACCATGTTTACAGGGCTACTCATATGGGTGGCACAACCAGTGCTGCAGGTCCACCAGTAGCATTTCATGTACAGGCCCTGGACACCTCTAGTGCACTGTACTAGGGACTTAATAGTAAATCAAATATGCCAATCATGGATAAGCAGATTACACATACATTTTACTTTGGAGCACTTGCACTTTAGCACTGGTTAGTAGTGGTAAGGTGCGCAGAGCATCAAAAACAGCAAAAACAGAGTCCAGCACACATCAACAACCTGGGAAGAAGAGGCAAAAAGTTAGGGGAAACCACGCCAAGGATGCCAAGTCTAACAAATGGCATGGACTGTTTTGGGTTTTGGAATTCTTTATATCAGCTCTGTACTGAGACTGGAATGGATTTGCTTGTGGCAAGTGGGTGCACAAGGGTTTCACATTGTAATGTTTGGAGCCATTTTGATAAACACATATCTTGTTCAATAGTGGGCATTAGTACACACAGGGGGTAATTTTGACCCCGGTGGGCGGCGGGCGCCGCCCGCCTGGAGGGAACCGCCATATGGCCGCTCCGCGGTCGAAAGACCGCGGAGGCCATTCTGGCTTTCCCGCTGGGCTGGCGGGCGACCGCCAGAAGGCCGCCAGCCAGCCCAGCGGGAAACCCCTCCCCACGAGGAAGCCGGCTCCGAATGGAGCCGGCGGAGTGGGCATGTGCGACGGGTGCAGTCTGCACCCGTCGCGTATTTCAGTGTCTGCTAGGCAGACACTGAAATACCCAGTGGGGCCCTCTTACGGGGGCCCCTGCCGTGCCCATGCCATTGGCCCCAGGGGCCCCGCGGCACCCCCTACCGCCATCCTGTTCCTGGCGGGCGAACCGCCAGGAACAGGATGGCGGTAGGAGGTGTCAGAATCCCCCATGGTGGCGCAGCAAGCTGGGGGATTCCCAGGGCAGTGGAAAACCGGCGGGAGACCGCCGGTTTTCCCTTTCTGACCGCGGCCAAACCGCCGCGGTCAGAATGCCCTGCGGGGCACCGCCAGCCTGTTGGCGGTGCTCCCGCCGACCCTGGCCCCGGCGGTACTGAACCGCCGGGGTCAGAATCACCCCCACAATGTCATACTGTGTTGATTGGAGTCACTTTGACAAACACAGATCTAGTTCAACAACGGACATTAGTACATTGCGTGCCGAATTGGGTGTTCTATTTGTACTTTACAAACATCCTGTTGGTTTAGACTTCGAGTACTTAATTACTAGGCCTACATTTTTGGACCCTCTCAGTACATATCGGGTCATTTACATGCAGCTTACCTTTAGATTACTCGCTAGAATTGGATGACCACCATATGTTGGTGGACACGGTAGGTCTGTCATAAGAGTCTTTATTGCATAGCATATGTCCAACTGCATGTTCAAGAGTCATTATCAGAACTTTTCCCAACAGATTGCTCTTTAGACTTATCATGGTCTGAAGACGGGAGACTGCTCTCCACTGATACACATATCTTCCATATCTCAGTATTATGGGGTGCACTGTATTTTTAGAATGAAGATGAATTTGGATACATTTGTACTTAGGGTGGGCATCATCTAGTCTGTTTTGTTAGTCATGAACCTCTTTGGTTGGACTAGGTGATTAGACTTTTTCATGATGTTTTGGTCTCTCTTGATTTAGGAAATAACAACACTGTTCGATTTTTTTACCACATATGAACGACTCCACAGAATTTGGAAGATTAGTGGTGTAACAGAATCAATCGTTTATAAGGTAATCCCCGATCTTCCATGGATTCTGATCTTTCCCACAAGCATGGACTGTCTAGTCACTTTTGAAAATGCTTACTGTACAAACTTGATGCCTCTTACAGATCTTTCCTAATCTTTTTGGTTCTTTATGCACATAATTTCCATTAAAACTTCACTGATGCTATTGGGGCTTTGGTATGAGTGGCACTAATTTAGGCTGTCTTCTCCTTGAGACACCTCTCACTCATTGGTATCTTTTACTGGTGATAGACGATGAGGAGCTATACTTTTTTTATTTTCCACATGTTTCTCTAAGTGGATTAGATGCTATCCTCTGGGCAGTGGGGTGCACTATTCTCTGAAAAATTGACATAAAAGAATCATCACATTAATGCTTACCGATTTGATCTTATTTCCATTTGTGATTATTTTGATCAGCCTTGAGGATGTCCTGTGATGGGGTTGAAACAAGTGTCGGCTGACAATTTCATAAAGAATGTCGTTCTGCATGCTTTGATATGGGCATTCAACAGCATCAGGCAGAAAATATCTACTATGATGAGTTTTCTGTAAATATCAATTACTACTGATTGGAACAATTCCTTATGAAGTTAAAGTTTATATGACATATACATGAAGATTAAGACTACCTTTTTATATCAGCATACTATAAAGAAATGTGTGTTACATTTGATTTGGAGACTATTTGGTATAACTGATTTTGTCAACATTCAGTGCTCAGCTACACAACTCATGACTATGTTGTGCTTGATTCATAATCAGGCTGAACATAAATTTGACACAAGTGTGGAAGTAGTGTTCAAGCACAAATGTATGGTAACCCTACTATTGTGTTAACAAGTAGGGATGTGTGACACAACACCACCATTGTTGTCTTTATGAAATGTATAACTCTTGATGAAGGTAGTACCCTTCTACCACTAAGTGGGTAGTGCTTTGGGTGCCTCTCCCTGGCCCAACAAGACCACAATGCATCTGACAGGACTGTGTCATAGGGCACACTCATGATCTGTGTTTGGCTAGGACAATAAAAAATCACCATTAGAGATCCAGACATCAGTACAGTTGGGCACTCAGGGCATGGCTACATGTCTTATACCCGGCAGAGGACTTTTCCGCCCCAACACATAACCAGTACCGAAAAGTGCTTGAAGTATACAGGTTAGTTTGCACTTTTCTACAGTTAGGATGGCACCTTATACGTGCCTTATTTGCCACCTATGTTAAACATGCTTTTAATAAAATGGAGATTATAAAGTTGTGAGTATTTAGGTGTGCTCATCAGGTGGTTTGTTTTCAACTTAACTATATTTGGTTGTTCAGTTGCATTCTTGGCTAAAAGTATGACTACTTGTATATAGTCACTGAACAGGAATACATTACTTACCCTGTAAGCATCTTTTCTTGGCATAGAGTGCTATAGATTCACTTGCTCTGCATATTCCTACCAACTAGTGTTGGATCCAGATGTGTGCTGGTTGTGTTTCTTCAAAGAAAGTCTTTCAAGTCACAATGTAGAATGATTCCTCCTTCTCGGTGATACTGCGCATGGGAATCAACTCCACTGTTAAGATTGTTTTCTTGCAGGAATGTGAGAATGGAGTGTAGAGTAAGCATAAGTTATGAGATGTCCATGTGAGAAAGTGTAGATTAAACAGTAATTGACACAGGTGTCCAGGAAATAGGGAGGGTGCATGTGAATATATAGCACTACATGCCACAAACAGATGCTCAAAGGGTAAGTAACATACATTGATGAGGCATTTGTGGCTGTATATACACATGCTCTGCACAGACTGTAAAGCAGCCCCCTTAAAAGTGTTGGCTGACCTGTGGGTGTTGCAGTTGTTTGAAAAAGAGTATGTAGCTCTGACTGACCGACACTGGCATGTTGGCATGCTAAAACACCCACACAATAATGCTTGGTGAAGGTTTGTGGTGTGGACCATGTAGCTCCTCTGCAAGATTCAGCTATGGGAATGTTTTCTAGAAAAGCCATGGATGCTTCTTTTTTACTAGTAGAGTGTGATCTATGAGGAGTAGGTTGAGGCCTTTTGGCTTTAGCCTAACAAACTTAAATGCATTTTACTATCCATCTGGCAATGCCTGATGTGGATATAGGGCTGCCTTTATGTAGAGGAGAAAAAGCAACAAAAAACTTAGTTTTCTGGAGATTGTAGGGCTCTTTTAACATCCAATATATGTAAAGCTCTTCCTGCAACAGAATCTGGTTGAGGGAAAAAACTGGTAACTCAATTAATTGGTTGAGATGAAATTGAGAAACCACTTTAGGGAGAAATTTGGGATTGGTGTGGAGAACCACTCCATCCCTATGTATATGAAAGAAAGGCAGCTAAAAATGCCACCTTCCAAGACAGGAATTGAAGGGTGCATGAGTGTAGGGGTTTAAATGAGGGGCCTATGAGTTTTTTGTAAGCAACATTAAGGTTCCATGAAGGTGTGAGTGGAACCTGTGGTGGGGTTACTCTTTTGAGCCCTTCCATGAAGGCTTTAATCACTGGGACCTTGGTAAAAGAAAGACGTTGCCTATTTTGTAGATAGGCAGCCATTGCAGCAAGATGTAATCTTATAGATGTAAGAGTTAACCCAGACTTTTGTAAATGAAGCAGGTAGCAGACAATGGCCATCATTATGACTTCGGCTGTCTTTTTCTCAGACTGCAGAAGTTATGCCTGCCAAATGACCGCCAGTGTTGGCAGTCTTCAGACCACCATATTATTGCTGCTGGCTGCTCTCTGCCACTTTTTGGGGGTCTTGTGTGTGTTTGTGTGCGTGTGTGTGCAAGTGTCTGTGTGCCTATGTGACTGCATGTATGCGGGGGGTGAGGGGAGTGTCATGTCCATGTGTGTGTGAATGAGTGAGCGTGGATGTGTACATGTATGTATGTGTGGTGTGTGCGTGTGTGGATGGTGGAGGTGGGTACAGTACGGGGATGGGGGAAGGGTGTACAGTTTGGGGATGGGGCGTTACTGCTTGGGCGGGTGGAGGGCTTCTGATGGGGTCGGGAGGAAGAGAAGCTCTGACATGGAGGGGATGGGGAGTCCTTTTGTTGTGGGGCTGCTGCCACGGAATTCCTGGTGGTAAGGATACTCAAAATTCCGTGGGCGGTGTTAAGAGGACCGCCGGGTTGAATGTGGACAACCTTCAGCCAGGCGGTCCTACCCCCTGGCGGTACAGGTGGTGAGCCGGCTGCAATGCAGCCAGTTCACTGCCCTTGTCATAGTTTGGTGGTCCTGCACTACCACGCTGTTGCCAGTCTGACTACGATTACTGACGGGACAGGACCGCCAGGGTCATAATGACCCCTAGTGTCTTGTACAATGGGCATGTAAGGATTGATTTGTTCTGAGTGACAGTAACAGACAAACATTACCACTCTGCTGCATAGTAAGCTCCAGTGAAAGTCTACAGGATTCTTTAAGAATGGCCATACATTCTGGTGCAAATTAAGTAACTAAACTCTAAGACCACAGGTCTGCAAAGTTGGTGACTATGCCTAGGAGATACTCTGCTATCAGGTGAACTTTTTGACGCAGAGCTTATTTCCGTATAGTCTGTGATGTTTTAAAAAGTTGTAGAGACTGTGTCCTACCCAGCACCTGTGTTTTTGGGTAATACACGGCTGTCATATTGTCTGTCCGGACTAGGGCAACCTTGTGCATCAGGTGAGGAAGTAAAGCCTTCAAGGTGAGGTGAGCAGCTAGAAGATCGAGGAAGTTGATATGGTGACCCTGGTACTTGGTGTCCCATACACCTGGTATCATGAGATTGTTCAGATGTGCACCCCATCCAGTGAGTGAGGCGTCAATACTGAGAGTTATGTACGAAACAGGATCCAGAAAATACTTCCCCGTCAACATGTTCAGATGCTGCCATTGCAGAGAGTGATAACTGTGGCGGTCTACCAACACTAGATCCTGTATGTGAACCTGTGACTCACACCACTGACAAACTAGACATTCCTGCAACAAATGCATATGTATGTAGCATGGGGTACTATAGCGATAGGGAGGCCATCATTCCCAGAAAACCTATGACTGTCTCCACTGTTATCTGCTGATTCAGTTGAAAGTGAGGTAATAGGCCCTGCAATTTGTGAATTCTAGCTGAACTGGCATAGGCTAGCCAGATTTGTGTGTTAAAAATGTATCCTATATATGGTTGTATCTGTAGAGGTTGTAAGTAGGATTTGGGAACTTTGATTCTGTATCCCAGGCTGTGAAGCAGGTCTTCTGTTACCTGAGTATATTGTTGACACAGTTGAGGGGTTGATGCTTTGATAAGCCAATCGTTCAGATAGGAAAACACATTTTTTTTGTCTGTGGACATGGGCTGCTACTGTGGGACCAAAACTGTGGTGCAGTTGTGGTCCCAAAAGGAAGGACTTTGAACTGGCAGTGCCTTCTGTTCCCCATAAACCTGGGGTATTTGTGATGTATGGGATGTATTGGTATGTGAAAATATGCATCTTTTACATCTAATAGTGTCCCTGTGGAAGTAGTGGAATCACATCTTGCAGAGTGACCACATGAAAATGACATAATGTATTAATTTAGTGGCCTTACGGGTTTTATTGCTCCTTTAAGAAGGAGAGCCTGGACTTCCTGTTTGACTAATGTTTAATGTTCGGGTGAGGGCCAATGGAAACAAGGTAGAATGTTGTGAGGTGTGGTAATGAGCTCCAGATAATAACCATGTTGGATAATATCCAACACCTACTGGTCTGTTGTTATCTGTTGCAAGATGGGGAGAAAATTGTGCATGCATCCCTGGCAGGTGTAGAATGATCAGGGGAAAGCAAAGCAAGTCACTGTTTGCTGGTAGTGCTTTTAGTGGTGGCACCACGTGCAGAAGCACTTTTGCCCCTATTGTAAGTGTTGTTTCTTCTATATTAGACACTATAGTGGGATTTTGTGGGGGAGTACTTGCTCTGCCCATGCTGTTAGGAGGTGGTGGTGGTTTGTGGAGTAGTTGTTTTGGAGACTCTACAGTAGCTGGAGTGGCAAAAGAAGCCCCTAGATGTAGGGGTTTGTAGGGCTCCCATGGACCTCTCTGTCTCTAAGTCCTTTTTTATTTTCTCCAGTGTCTAATCCACCTGGTGGCCAAAAAGATGTTCCTTATCAAATGAGAAAATGAGTATGTTCTGCTGAACATCAGGCTTGAAGGCTGACATAGGCAGCCAAGTGTGTTGCCTAAGGAGTACACTAGTATTAATTCATCTGGCTGCTTTTATCGACCCTGGGAGTAATCACACATGCCCTAACTGGGTCCTTAAAGATGGCTTCTTTATGGCAAAGCATTCCTTTCAGTAGAGGCAGGTACTGTGTACCTCTGTGTGTGGGGGATAGTGTCTTGAAAAAGAAATCCTCTTCTGGAGGTTCATTATGAAGTTGTTAGCAGCTCCTGGTATGTAGTGAAGTCATCAGGTGGTCTGAAGGTTTCTTGATCTAGAGGCGTGAGTCTCTTTGGAGGATCAACTCGAGGTTGAGGGGCAGAAGGTATTGTACTCACTGCATGTGACATCATCGATACGTTGGTGAGTCCATACTCCTTGGCATCCTGATGTTCAAAGAGGTCGGCACTGTCATTGGTGGTTCTTTGCTGCATCTCAAGCTGGCATGCTCAATATTCACAGAGCGTTTTTGCTGAGCAGTATGCTCGACAGGCCTCACAATCAGGCACCCTGTGGTCCGGAGAGAGACAAAGGTTATATTCCTGATGGGAGTCAGTCCAGGGGTCCTTTGCATGACAGAGTGGAAAGAAACAAAATGAAATTTATTCTGTCACGAGGCAGGTATCATTTAGAAATGCAACCGAAGAAGGAGCTTGAAGTCCTCCACATACATAATTAGAATACACAAGCAAATTGTTCACAAATATTCACTAAATAAGATCAGGGCATGCATTTTGTTCCATTAAATTTGACTTTACTTGGCATACTTACAGATACCGCTCCCCAGAACACCACACCACTAAAAACTGACATGGGCAGATACTGGAGGGAGCAGAGAATGCCGCCTAAAATTACATGGATAACCCAGATCATGATCTGCACCGCCTAGAAGGGCCAAATGAGATTGTGAAAGAAGGTTAGAAACACAAGAGCAAAATAAATCAACTACAATCAAGAGCCATGTACAGCCTAGGCCTGAAATTTACAATGTAATATTTACTTTTCAACAGTACTTTTAATAGTGCAAATAAAATCCATGCAGTATGTTAGAACCAACTTAGTTGGGCCAAGGAGTAAGTGGGGCTAGCAGGCCATTTGCCTCTGGTGTTCTAGGATCCATCATTACAGATATCTGCAAAATGGGTCAAGGATGTCCCTACACATTTGATTCTCAGGGTAACGAGTGAGGTATTAGAACTGCCATCCTTGATGTGGTCTTCTCCCAACCCTTTGCTTTCACCCCTTGTGTTTTCTGAAATTGTTTTGGTGGCATTAGGACTAAGCATTGCTAAGGTGCTTTTGCTCTCCCCTTAAAACATTGTAAAACTGGCTTACAAATGACTGGCACATTTAATTTACTTATAAGACCCTAGTATATGGTAATTCATATTCTTAGGGCCTGTCATGTAAATGCTACTAGTGGGCCTGCAGTACTCATGTTGCCATTCCCTATAGTAGCCTTTTAAACATGTCTCAGGCCTGCCACTGCAGCATGTAGTATGGGTTTTATATTCCAGTTCAATCTGGCAAAATAAACCTTTTGCCAGGCCAAAACATTCCATTTTAAAACATATCAGCCATCCCTAAGGAAAGGTCCTAAAGGCGTATAGAGCACAGTGAATTGTATTTAAAAGGTAGGGCATGAGGATTTATGTTGTACATGTCTTGGTAGTGAAAAACTCCTAAATTCCTTTTTGACTACTGTAAGGCCTACCTCTCCCACTGACTTACATTGAGTTGCATTATTACGTTCCTAAGTGCTAACTTTTGATTGGGAGAAGGTAAAAATGGTTTGTTTAGTTACAATTCTGAAAATTACACTTTTAAAAAGCTGGCATTTTATTGTCCTAACCATTTGTCCCTTCTGCCAGTGTCCTGAGTCACATGACTTTGAATGGTTCTGCTGTTCTGCTTTATGTATTCCTCCCAGACAGCAAGACAAAAGGTTCTAGTTAGTGGCAGGATGGGCCAAACTGCAAAGATGGCTGGGGTGGAGCTTTTGTCTGCCGTACCTGGAATGGAATTGTGAAGCACCCCCCTCCCCCCACCGCCCGAGCCAAGGATTGCCCTGCTGCTACCAGAGGGCTTCCCTGCTGCTACCAGATAACTGCTCTGCTGCTGGAAGGGGTACCTTGTAGCTTGAAGGAGAACTGGACCATCTCATTTAACACTGCACCACCAAGGGCTAATTGGCTGGGCTCCTCTGTGAGCTACAGTGACATAACAAGCTCCTGAGGCCTTGAGCCCTGTACCTGACCTCTGCGGAAGTGAGTAGTAATCCTCCAAATTGTACCCCCTAAGCCCTGGACCCTTGTAAGTGGTACTTCATCTGCCTAACCCTAAAACCTGGGACTTAGAAATGTTTTCACTGAAAGCTTTCTGGAGAACCAACAGAAGACCAGGGCCTACCTGCCACCTAATCCACCCAAGGTCCCTAACTTGTCACATTGACTAGTATTAGCTCTGGCTTTGTTCTCTGCAGCAGCTAATCCTGTTCAACGGAATCTCTCAGTAACTGTATACAGCTTTGTGGAGTCCTCTTTGGCTACAGCCTGTACCTCAGTCCCACTGGAGGCTTATGACTTCTAAAAAGTTGTGTATTTCTTAAGGTAAAAATCTTCACCAAGCTCAACAGTGACTAGCTGTCCACTGATGATGACAACCTCCTCGGCCTGGTAATCCATCTTTTCCCACTAAGAGCTTTTTCCAGCTATCATTGACGGCTTCACCGAGACTTTGTCCAGCGGCCCCCTGGCAACGACTCCCCTTTGGACACAGCCTGTTGCCTTGTGCATGCTGAACTCTCTCTTCTTCCGATCTTTTTATTCATAACCTTTCAAAATCCATAGGTAAATCAAGACCAGGCCCAATCCACCTTGTGTATCTGACCCGCACTCCACTGTGGTTGACCTTAATTTTTGACTACTTGTAGCTGGGTTTCACTAAAACATTTAAACATTCATAACACCACTTCTATTAATTGGATTTAATTTGTTTTGGTGCAATTGTATCTATTAAAATGTTCCCTATCTTTCAAAATTGGTTTAATTTTTTGTGTGTTTTGCTTTCACTTTAATACTGTTTGACTGCTGCATAAATACTATACACAGGTCCTCTAAGTTAAGCTTGGCTCCCCAAGTGCCAAGCTACCAGAGGGTTAAGCACAAGCTAATTTAGAGACTTTTGTGGTTCACCCTGACAATAATTGTGATTGTTGGTTGAGTAGGGTTTAACATTTCTCTCATTCAATTACCCAATTTCTTACAAATGGCTCAGAACTCACACAGTCAAAAAATTCTCACATTGGTTCCTTGCCAGAGCAGCTTTATTGGAATGACAAGCACTTTAATCTCACAATGAAATCAAATACTTTACACATTAATGGCACATTAATGGCAGTTCAGCTCTAGCCTTCAGACCTTTGGCAGCAATGAAAAAGATCATAGTCAGGAATCAGGCACAAGCTTGAGCTCTCAGTTGGGCTGTTCAAGTAAATACTCTGTTCATTAACCAATAGATACGTTTATAAATTATTTTTGTATTTTCTATTTATTAAATTTTTTTCTCAATGGCAATCAATAATCTCAATCTCATGTAACATGCAGAATTATCTGTCTGAATCCAATACACAGTGGCCCTGATTATGAGCTGACTGGTATATTTTGACCCCGTGTGTAAACCCGTTTGAACATGGGTCAGTATTATCAGTTGGTTGGTTTTTAATTCTGTAAATGAAATATTCCCTCTTGGTAAGTAGGAGTCAGGTAGCCAGTTCATATAGATTAGCAAGTTGTAGGTTTATTGAAGTTATATCTTAAATTACAGGTTACAAGTCACATGGTGAATATCCCACCAGGAACAACATGTTTACTGCTTAGCCCACTCTCTTTAACTGACACTATTACAGGCACTCATCAACGTTCCATGAAATCACATACCGGTCGAGCAGCAAGGAGCAGAGAATATATGGAAGGAATGCATTACTACTAACAGCAAGTTATAACACATCTACTTCCCTCAGAAAATAATAAAAATACAACAAGAAACCTAAGATACAAACTAATACAATACAATGGAAACAACATTTACATAGAAATGAATACAATACTATTGAAACAACATTTCTACCCCAGTGACACACATGTAATTCACATGCCAACTATAACAGTCACTTGCAGGACAAGACAGGTGTACTACACCTACCTCTACTAAAAGCCAATCAGTCACAAGACTGGGGATGTACAGTAAACACATTGGGGCCTGATGATTCACAAAGGTAAACTTAGACTTTTGGACTAAGTTTAGACCAAAAGTCGAAGTTTATGACTTTTTGGTATTCACAATAAGTTAGTAGTAGTATCTTTACATCTGCACTCAGGCGGAATCTCTGCTCTCGGGTGAGAGCCACTCCGGGTACGAAGATTACACACCAGGTGCAGAGATTGCACTCTGGGTGCAGAGTGGAATATCCGCACTCCGGGCAGAGATTCTGTCCCAAGTGCAAAGATTCTGCCCCAAGTGCAGAGGTAAAGATACTACTGTGACTTACCTTTCTGATTTTGTCTAAACTTAGACCAAAAGTCTAAGTTTACCTTTGTGAATCAGGCTGATATACTCCACACACCCCCTACATTGATCCCTCTAATACCTACTATAACAGGACCAGGGACAAATACTACTCATTCACCTTCTTCCGCATACTCACAGGATCAGGGACAAATCTACACCTTCACCCTTCAATGCATACTACCGCAGGACCCGGGACATGAATTACACATTCACCCTCTTCTGCATACTCTAGGAGGACCAGGGACAATCAACACCTCCACCTTCTTCTGCATACTCTTGCAAGACCAGGGACATATACTACACATTCACCCGCTTTTGCATATTCTAGCAGGACCAGGGACAAATCAACAATCCCATCATCTTTTGTATACTCCTGTAGGACCATGGGTCGTTTGGGTCTCCAGTGATCCACAACAGCGCTAGAAGATCTGAGATGACCCTTCAGATATTAGGACTGGTTATATGTTGAAACAACGAGTGCTTCAACCACCCATGGCCCAACAACGAGGTCGGAACAACAACCTCTTTGTTACCACTAATGCCTTTACTACGAATGCCTTAACAACGATTTTTCGTTCTAAAGGCATTCCTGGTAAAGGCATTAGTGATCAGCATGCATGCTTCCAGCATGCGTTCCCCCTGACTCCCCACCCCTAAAAATTACTGCGACACCCCCCACCCCCACAACAACCACAACCCCCAACCCCAAAATTACCACAACCCCAACCCCCTCCCCTAAAACCTAAAGCACCCCAACCCCCCAAACCACCCCTAAAACCTAAACCCTGACCCCCCTTCCCCTGCCCCTAAAACCTAATCACCCTGAGCCCCCACCCCCAAAAACTAAAAATACCCCGAGTCCCCACCCCTCCCCTAAAACCTAAAGCACCCCAACCCACCAACCCACCCCTAAAACCTAAACCCCGACCCCCACTCCCCTTCCCGTAAACCCTAATTACCCCGAGCCCCCACCCCCAAAAACTAAAAATACCCAAGTCCCCACCCCTCCCCTAAAACCTAAAGCACCTCAATCCCCCAACACACCCCTAAAACCTAAACCCTGACCTCTCCTCCCCCTCCTCTAAACCCTAATAACCCCGAGCCCCTCACCCCACCCCCAAAAAACAGCCCCAGTTCCAGCCCAACTTACCTCCTCCTTCACCGCGTCGACTCCCTTCTTCTGTGCCTTAACCACGCATGTACGTGGTTCACACATGCGTGGTTAAGGCCCTAAAACAAGGAAGTCGTGGAAAACAAAACCAATGTTTCGCTTTCGTTTTCCACAACTTCGTGGTTTAGGACTCGTTGTTCCGGGTGTTTCGTGTTAGGACTGTGTTTCACAGAATCCATCTGACAAATACTCAAAAGGCCAGTTGAAGGTCGTCAGTTGGGTCCTTGTTGGTGGGGATGTTGCAGGTGAAGCTTTTTTAACCTGTTGCTTTCAGGGAGTCCACTCCTTTCCTAGTTTGAAGCCAGGCAACGTCCTTAGAGCTGCAGTTCCTCAGTGTGCAGTAGGTGCAGTTATGCAGAGTCCAGTCCTTTGGGGGGCATGTGAGAAAAGGCCTCTTTTGACATGGTTAGCACAACACTTTATCCCTGAAAAATGATGTGGTGCCGAAGTGTAAGTGCCCTGGGCACCTGCTAAACTGGTTCCCAGGGCCAGATTTATTTCCCCAAAACTGTACTACGTTTGGCACTTCAGCCACCCTTGTAAGTCCCTAGTAAATGCTACCTGTGGTACCTAGAGCATGGGTACTGGAGAGGGCCCCCTCAGAACTACAGCACCCTAAGTCCCCACACCAGCCTCATGAAGAACGCCACAGCAAATGCATGACAAGTTGAACCCAAAGTTGCAAACTTGACATAGCACTCACCAGGAGTGACATGTTCACTAACACTGTATGCAATATAGGTAAGTCACCCCTCTGGCAGGCCTTGCAGCCCTAAGGCAGGGTGCAATATAATGCATGTGAGGGCATATGTGTGCATGAGCAAATATGCCCCTACTGTGTCTTTGTTGATTCTTAGACATAGGAAGTGTACAGGGAAACCATAGCAAATGCATGTGCTGCAAAGTGGTCATTACGAGTTCCCCAGCTAAATGATGGCCTTTCTGAACCCTGGGTTGTTTGAACCAAACAACTAAGAAAGATAAACCCACACTGATGCCAGTGCAGGACGTATTATAAAATGGACCCAGAAGGCCCCTTAGAGGTGCCCCCTGTAAAACCTAACAGCCCTGACATTGCAGCTGACTAGTCCTAACCAGCCTGCCACCAACAGACACAATTCTGGACTCCTGGGCTGAGATACTCTGTTTTCAGGAACCAGAACATAAAGGCACTCATCATGACATTGGCGGTAAATCCCCCTTACGTACTGCCAGGCTGACTGCCGCCAACTTACGGCCGCAGCAGCGGTTATCTGTCCACCATATTACGTCACACAAACACCAATCCGTCACTATTCAGCCACATACACAATTCCGCCAGTCCAAAGGTCAGTGATAAAGTGGTGGTATCAAACCCCACACTGTTAAGCCAACAGAACAACGCCCACCACATTATGACCCACGAATCACCACGGCGGACATTTAATGGCAGTAAACCATTGGCGGTACATACCACTGTGCTCAAAATACACACACTCAAACAAAACAACACCACATAGGACAATTCAAACAACACACACCTGACACCCATACCCACACCGCTATACAACACACACCCACATTACCCACAAACCTTTACGACTACAAACCACTGACACGGGACAGACACCACAACCACTAACAAAACCAAAGTGTCAACATCAGGACAGTGCGCGCTCTACGGGCGACATAAATGCAAAAACCCAGTCCTTATGCAAGGGCATGTTTCATGCATTGTGTTTCTATGCAGTATGTAAACCTTTTGAATTGCAGAGCTTTTGCCTTGAAAAGTCATTAATGCTGTTTGTAATACATTGTTCATTTGCAAGGCTTGTTTGCAGGATTACAGGGTGTGGTCCTTATTCTAACACATTCTAGAAGCCTTTCCTGCAGCATGGTTGGGTGTGGCTTGTGGGCAGGGTTTGGCTCTATATAAGGGAGCAAGCCCAGCTCCACGTGCTCACTATTCAGAGGTCCCGGTGCAGAGCAAAAGCATTTTCCTGAGCTCCTGTCCCAGAGGCCTATCCAGTCATTTCCAGGCCTGCCATCATTTATTTGGTGATCATCAAGCAGGGCGGTAAGGCGGAGGTCGGGTTAGGCCCCCGACTCCGTTTCCAGTGATATTCGAGTTTTGGGCCTAAGCATAACATCGTGTGTACGATTGTTTTCCTGGCATTTGGCTCTTGGCATTCAGGTCGGCAGTGTGCGCAATCATTTCATGGCAATTGCATCGTGATTTCCTAATCGGCAACAGTGTGCGCGATTCATTCCTGGCATTTAACTCTTGGCATTCAGATCGGCAGTGTGCGTGATCAATTCATCGCATTTGCATCGTGAAGTTCGAATCGGCAACAGTGTGCGCGATTCATTTCCTGGCATTTAACTCTTGCCATTCAGATCGGCAGTGTGCGCGATCAATTCATGGCATTTGAATTGTGAAGTTTGAATCGGCGACAGTGTGCGCGATTCATTTCCTGGCATTTAATTCTTGGCATTCAGATCAGCAGTGTGCGCGATAATTTCATGGCATTTGCATTGTGAAGTTCGAATCGGCAACAGTGTGCGCAATTCATTTCCTGGCATTTAATTCTTGGCATTCAGATCAGCAGTGTGCGCGATCATTTCATGGCATTTGCATCGTGAAGTTCGAATCGGCAACAGTGTGCGCAATTCTTTTCTGGCATTTAACTCTTGAAGTATAGATTGGCAGAGTGCGAGATCATTTCATGGCATTTGGTTCTTGATGTTCGAATCGGCTACAGCGTGCGCAATTCATTCCAGGTATTTAACTCTTGAATTACAGATCGGCAGTGCACGCGATCGTTTCATTGCATTTGAATCTAGATGTTCGAATCAGCAACATTGTTCATGATTCATTCCTGGCGTTCTAATTTTTGAAATACAGATCGGCAGAGTGTGCGATCATATCTAGACGTTGAAATCTTGATGTGCAGTTTGATTAAGGTGCATAATAATTCCTGAACATTTTGAGTCTTGGAACTCTTAATCAGAGTGTGACATAGCAGTGTTATTCATGATTCTAGTACAGTTCATTCATGCAGAGAAAACCAGGGGCTCTTTGATTTTTGTTGCAATGCAGTGATTATTCTAAGAACTATTTGGAGAGCTCAAAATATGATATGTTAATTCTGGAATGTTAATATGAAACTTTGCATAACCTTTCTTGATTTCCAGGTACCTAGATTCCTGAGGCCTAGTTATAGTGAAGCTTTAGGCCATTCATGTTTTCCAGTATAAGTGTTAATTCAAACAAAGCTTATTGAAAGTCATTATGATTAATCTTGCTATTGTGTTGTTTAACTCTTGCTTCCACAGGTCTCCTTCCCTGCTGTTCCCAACCCAAAACCCATTCCCCCACTTGGCCATTCTTTAACTCTGTGCTATAATAACTAATGGAGTTTGGAGCTGCCAAGAGGTGGACATGTTGGGAACATGCGCAAGCCCCGAGGATCTGGTCTCCTTGACACAAAGCCACACACGTACCCCACATCACAGACCCCAACACATCACCCTACACCCCCTCACCTACACACCCCACACAACACCCATGGCACCACAAAGACACCCCCTATTCTCAGAGGAGGAGCTAAGGGTCATGGTGGAGGAAATCATCAGGGTAGAGCCAAAGCTATTTGGAGCATAGGTGGAGCAGATATCTATAGCTAGGAAGATGGAGCTATGGCGGAGAATCGTGGTCAGGGTCAACGCAGTGGGACAGCACCCAAGAACCAGTGATGACATCAGGAAGAGGTGGAACGACCTACTGGGGAAGGTACGTTCCATTGCAGCAAGACACCAACTTGCTGTACAGAGGACTGGCGGTGGACCTCCACCTCTTCCCCGACAAATAACAACATGAGAGGAGCAAGTCTTGGCAATCATGCATCCTGAGGGCCTGGTTGGAGTAGGAGGAGGACTGGACTCTGGTAAGTCAACTCTCTACTACTACTACCCCCCTACCTGCATGACATCACATACCACCACCCTCACCCTCACTCCCATCACTCCACCACTTCTCACACACCCCACCATCACATCTTACCCATCCCAATGCCAAGCCCTGCATGCCATACCAATGCATGGACACCACTCACAGACCTGCATGGACACCTATCACTAAAGCATGCACACTAGAGAGAATCAGCTATTCCACCACATACCAACATACACAAGTGAAAACTGCCTGGGCAAATACAAACAAAGAGGGCAAGCCACGGATGCACAATATGTCAGGCACATACATTTACATCCCCACAGGTACCCCAGACAATGTCAGCTGAGAGAAGAGCCAGCAATATCCAGTCTCCCCACAGAAGAGGCCCACAGTAATTACAGAAACTCAGGACTTCAGGATCTGGATGACCAACCTGGCCCACCAGGGACATCTGGACAGCCGGTTACCCAGGCCCAGTCACACACTACCATACAGCCTCCTCCATCAGGAAACACCACCACCGCACGCACCCAGCATACCCATACCTCTGTCCCCAGGACACGTCAATCAGCAGTGTGTCCACCTCTACAGGAACCCCAGGACACACCTCATACCCTAGACAATCAGGGACCTGGGGTCAGTGGCAGTGGGCACATGGTACAGGGGACAGAGGCACAGGACAACAGGGAAAGTGGGAGGAGTGCTGTGCGCTGGGGGAGGACAGGCCCAGGGAACCGACTCTCCAGGAGGCACTTGCAGAGATCCTGGCAGCATATCAACATTCCCAGGACACGAAAGGCCAGAGCCTAGACAATGTGCAGGAGGGACAGTACCCGGGGATCAGGGAGGACTTGCAGGCCATCAACACCACCTTAGTCTCCATAGCAGGGGTGCTGGCAGACATGGCCAATATTATGAGGGAGGCAGTCTCACAACCTTCCACTAGCCAGACATCTGAACTGCCTTCCACCTCCACTGGAGCTAGTGGACAGGAGGCCCCGCCACAGGACCAACAGCACCCCTCCCCCTACAGAAGGAGAACCACCCCTCAAACGTTCCTCACAACCCAGACTGAAGCCAGAGACATTTGCCAACACCCCCGCCAGGAAATTAGACTCTCCTGATTGTCACCCTTGTGTCTCACATAGTCACCCTGTCCACCTTGTACTGCCATTACTCCCCTTCCTATTTCCCCTTGAACAATGTATCTGTGCTACAAATAGACTCCAACAATACCCTGGACTTTCCTCCATCATCACCTCATCCCATTGCCCCTCTTTGTCTTAGCACTTCAATAAACACCCTTGGAACACCCTTGAGTATGTCATATTTTTCAAACATGTATTCATTTAACCAGGTTCAAACAATGCAATTCAACTGTGCAGTAAATGAGCATATGTTAATGACTGTAGCTGGCTGCAGTGATCACACAGGAACTATTGTGAGGCACCAACATCTGTAAAATGTGTGGCATGGAAGTGGGAAATAACAGCATGCCAGTGCCACAGAAATTAAATATAATTATAATGAAATGTGAAGTGACACTATCTTAACTGTGTGTCATTGGAAGTACTGTCGGATGACTGCTGTGCTGTTGTCCTCATCCTCTGCCTCCTCACCCTCACTGTCCACTGGGTCCATTCCTGCCACACGGGCATCTCCAGCCTTCTCCTCCTGCAGCAAAGGCACATGGCGTCTCAGGGCAAGGTTGTGCAACATGCAGCATGCCACTATTAGCTGGCAGACCTTCTTGGGTGAGTAGCACAGGGATCCACCTGTCAGATGCAGGCATCTGAACCTGGCCTTCTGGAGGCCAAATGTCTGTTCTATAATCATTCTGGTTCACCCAGGTGCCTCAGTGTAACGTTCTTCTGCCCTTGTTCTGGCTTTGCTCACAGGGGTCAGCAGCCAAGATAGGTTGGGGTAACCAGAGTCACCTGCAAATATTGAGGGACAACATTTAGCCACAAACTATCCCATATGGCCCACACCATACCCATACACCAACATTTACTGGGTGGGGACCAGGGCTCACCTATTAGCCACACCCTGTACCTCTGTAGTTGGCCCATCACATTTGGAATGCTACTATTCCTCAGGACAAAGGCATCATGCACCAACCCAGGATACTTAGCATTGTCGTGGGAGATGTACTGGTCTGCCAAGCACACCACCTGTACATTCATAGAGTGGAAACTCTTACGAGTTCTGTACACCTGTTCATTCTGACGGGGGGGACTAATGCAATATGTATTCCATCAGTCGCCCCTGTTATGTTGGGGATATGAACCATTGCATAGAACTCAGCCTCCACTGTGGCCAAATCTTCCACCTGGGGAAATACAATGTAGCTGCACATGTGTTTAATCAGGGCAGACAACACTCTTGTCAGCACTATTGAAAGCATTGGCTGTGACATTCCTGCTGCCAAGCTCACTGTCACTTGGAAAGAACCAGTTGCCAGGAAATGGAGCACAGATAGAACTTACACAAGAGGGGTGATCTCATTGGGGTGACGGATAGCAGATATCAGGTCAAGCTCCAATTGGGCACACAGCTCTGTGATTGTGGCCCTGTCCAGTCTATAAGTGAATATAATGTGACTGTCCTCCAGTGTTGCCAAGTCCACCAGTGGTCTGTACACGGGGTATGTCTCCATCTCCTATTCATCCGCAGTGGTAACAATCTATGGGGCAAAAGAGTGAGGAGCCGGTCACAAACTGAAAAATCGGGCTACAATAGAACATCGCATGCTGTTAATTTGTAATGGGTCAGTGTGAACTGTCCAGTATGTCCAAATTTAAACAGTGACGCACCAATCATCCAGGGTTTGCCCCCAACCCTGAAATGGTGTCCGCCTGTCCTGTGTGGAGAGACAGGTGGAAGTGAGGTACTTCCGCTGACGTTGTGCGCCGTTGCGGGAGGTGGTCAGGAACCGCTGTGCAACTCCTCATTGGATAACATTGGGCCCTATGGGTTACAGTGGCCAGAGGTGATCTACGCTGCTTGTGACAGTCACCCACCAACCCCAGCCTGCCCAGGATCAAGAGTACAGGGCACAATACCCCCTCCAGAACCAGTGGGCAAGTCACCCACTCAAGTGACTGTGGCCTTGCACTCCCCAGGACCAAGCACAGGGCATGTTGCCCCCTCCATAGCACGTGAGCAAGTCACCCACTTGAGAGACTGTGGCCTTGCACTCCCCAGGATCAAGCACAGGGCATGTTCCCCCCTCCAGAGCATGTGGGCAAGTCACCCACTTGAGAGACTGAGGACCAAGCTCAGGGCATGTTGCCCCCTCAAGAGCATGTGGGGATGTCATCCACTTGAGAGTTCATGGCCTTGCACTACCCAAGACCAATCACAGGGCATGTTGACCCCTCCAGAGCATGTGGGCAAGTCACCTCCTTGAGAGACTGTGGCCTTGCACTCCCCAGGACCAAGCACAGGGTAAGTTGCCCCCTCCAGAACCAGTGGTGTTGTTCCATCTGCCGGCTGAGGTACCCACGTCCCCTGTCCCCCTGAGTTGCCTGCCTATTTCCAAACTGATGCCCCTGCAGTGTTCTCTCCGTGTTGAGGCAGGTGCCATATGTGGCCTTGGATTTTGGCCTGTGGCCATGTGGACATCGGACATAGCGGACTGGGCTGTGTCCATTTATATGTACATATGTATATATCCATTATATGTTGCCTCACTTATTGATCTTGATGTGTTGCTCTCATTCCATTCACTTTTTCTAAAACGTTTTGTCCTTGCATTATTCATCTGAGGTACGGGGTAAACATGTTTTATTAATGCAGCTGATTGTGTGTATAGTATTGGGGGTGTGTGTTGTGAATGTGTGTCACTCTCTTTTTTCCTCCCTCCCTCCCTTGGATTTTGGCCTGTGGCCATGTGGACATCGGACATTGTGGACAGGGCTGTGTCCCTTTAAATGTACATATGTATATATCTACTATATATGTTGCCTTACTTATTGATCTTGATGTGTTGCTCTCATTCCATTCACTTTTTCTAAAATGTTTTGTCCTTGCATTATTTATCCGAGGTACGGAGTAAACATGTTTTATTAATGCAGCTGATTGTGTGTATAGTGTTAGGGGTGTGTGTGTTGTGCATGTGTGTCACTCTCTTTTTCCTCCCTCCCTCCCTTGTGTACTAGGCGGCTGTACTCACCGTCGTCGTCTTTGCTGTCATTGGTGTTTGTGGTGTAGCAGCACGTAGAAAACCATGGGGAAGACATGCAGCTCAGGCACCATGGCGGCGTGGTTGTTCCCTGTGTCTCTAATGGTGAGTCCTTTCCCTTCTGAGCTCTGTTTCCGCCAGGCTTTTGATGCAGGCAAGGAGCCATGAAGTATGATTAAGTGATCAGCTGGTGACCAATGACCTAGACCCAGCATCCAAGCCAAAATCCGTAAAACAGCCCCTGGTGTCAAGACCTACAACTCTGCTAAGTTTTGGTTGAACTAGGACTTTGTAGGGCTGTGAAGTACTACTATCTGGGGTACCAGACCCCCTACGTCATACACTCAGAAGCAAAGTCCACCCGGACTCCCAAAATCCCAGAAGCAAGCACCAGTCGAGGGATTCAGGACACCCAGAACCCACCCCTCAGAGTGATCTTGCTGACCTGCAAGCTACCCTCCACGTTGCCTGCTCTTAACTGCAAGGACGCCAAGACACACAACACCTGGCGACCTATCTGCACTGCACCTGGACTCCCTGGCCCCTGCACTGACCAACCAGTAGTGCTCTAGGGGTCCCCAAGCCCTTGGAATCTCCACCCTCCAAGGGGACCCAGCGGACATACCGTTAATTCCCTCTGTGCAGTGTTTTTCCAAGTGGCCTCCTTCACCATTGTGCGCCAACTGCAAGACCTTCAGCCGCTGCGACTGCTTGAACCGGGAACCACTTGAACTTCATTGCCCTCATCCCAAAAAGAGAAGGTGACACTAGTGAAAGCATTGCCTGATTTTATATGCCTTTTGTAAAGACCTTTCCATTGATTCCTATGGTGTGTAATTACGTACAAAAACAGAACATTTTCTAAAATTTGAAAAATCATAACTAAAGAAGTACTTTCCATCTATTGATGATCTTGGTATTAAACATTTTATAAAACAATTCAATAATTTTGTAAATTGTGAGTAAAACAAATGCTTCGCACATCTCTTGGATTAGCCTAGCTTCTCGCCTACATGGCCACAAAAGCAGAGCATTAGGTGGTTTGCTTTTTACCTCTGGATACCAAAGTGGGGTTGCTCAGACTCTCTGCACAGTGTATATAATTTTTGTACGCTATATAGTGAGCCAGCCTCCGACAGTACAGACCATGGTTCCAGCAGGGCAGTCATTCTTCACCTTGTAGTTAGGTAGTGATCTGAGTTGCTGGGCAGCTCTCCCATATTTATTCAGCATTCCTGGACTTGCAAGCAGGGGGGTACCCTTGACCAATGGGGTGCAGGGCGCCACCCTCTGGAGTGACCACTTCCTGCGATGAGTGGCAGAAATGAATCCCAGGAAGCACTATTCTTTCAAAATCCAAGTTGGAGAAAATCCCTGCTTGGAGTTAAGATCAGTCTAAGCCATCCCACTGGTGTGGCTTATTTACCTTACCACTGCCCTTCCAGCCCCTCTGCTAATCTAATCACTGGGGCTCCCATCTGGCTGGGGTGGCAGGAAGTGGGGTGAGCCTGTATCCTATCCTTAGTGTCATTCCCCCTTTAAAGACCAGTTTGGCTACCCATCTCCCTTCCTGCCTTTTGCTCTGCAGCTTGCAGAGCTCCACCCACCAGATGTCCCATTGTCTCAATGCAGGCAACTTCACACCTCATTAGGGAAGCTTGGCTCACAATGGCAGAGGCTGGCAAATCAGAGAAGGGCTGCTGGAAGGCTGGATTTTGGCTCACAGAAAAAGAAAGTTCTATAAATTCTTTGCTGTGATAGTTTTAACAGATCTAAAATGGCAAATCATTGGATTTATTCAAACTATCATTTTAAGTCCAAGAACGCAAATTGTAGTTCATTCCTGGTGATAGTTATACTTTAAAAAAAGTTTTGCTATGTTAGCCTATGGAGCTATTGTACTACAATAGGGAAAAACAAAATTGGCAGTTTTCTCCTCACCATGGCATATAAAACATTTTTAATAATGTCACTGCTTATAGTTACAAGGCACCCAGGGGAGGCCTTAGTGGTGACGTGTATGTAAAAATTAGGTAGTTTGAGACTTTTGAAGTTCTTTTTAATCCCAAAGTCAAATTGACATATAATTTACTTTTAAAAGCAACCTGCAAAACAGGGCTGCCTTTACAATGACAGCAGGCACACCAGCAGGTCACACTAGAGAGCATTCAATCCACTGGGCCTCTAATCCTCCATGCCCTATTATATACTAGGGACTTATAGGAAGGCTCTCATAGCCAATTATAATTATGCCTAATTTGCATATCCCTTTTTCACAGAGCACTGGCTGTGGGTCTGGTTAGCAAAGCCCAGGCCACAGTCAGAGTCAGTAAGTATCAGTATCAGTCACATAAAAATGGGGGTGATCAGAGCAAAAGGATGACTTCCTCACACAGCCCCCAGATGAAAGGTGATGGGTCACTAACCTACATCCTGGTAGTCCTCATCATCTAAGTGGAAACACCTGCATAGTCCATCTGCATTAGGGAGGACATCCCCAGGTCTGTGTTCAACTGTAAAGTCCACCCCTTGTAGGGAAATGGACCACCTCAACAGTTTAGGATTCACCTTCCTTATCTGCCTGGGCCATCCAGAGGTCTGTGCTAAGTCTAAACATAGAAGTGAGTACCAGACAGGTATGGTCTCAGCTTCATTAGGGACCAGACCACAGCAAAGGCTTTCCTTTCAATATCACTCCATCTTTGCTCTCTTCGGAGTAGTTGCATGCTTATGAAGGCAACTGGCTGAACTAGGCCCTCTTCATTTACTTGCACTAACACTGCCCCAATCCCATGTTATGAAGCATTTTTCTGAACCAAAAGTGTCTTTGTGTAGCCAAGGGCGAGTAACACTGGTGCTGAACACATAGGCCTTCATTATGACTTTGGCAGTCTCTGAGTGAGACTGCCAAAGCCATGGGTGCCAGAAGACCGGCAGTGCTGGTGGTCTTCCACCCACCATTTAATGGTTACTGATGGAATTCCGCCACACTTTGTGGGGTATCCGGCAGTAGCCATGCTGGCGGGCGGTGGCCCTCTGGGGTTGCTACCACCTGCATCGCCCTGCCAGTAGGACGCCACCAGCTGTATTATGACCATTAAGATGGCCTGGCGGTGTCCTGCTGGCAGGGTGCTTCTGGCAGTAACAGCGCCCCTTCCCTTTCCCTGCAGGATTACCTCCTCGCCAGACAAGGTAAGTCGGGTGTCCAACAGGAGAGGGGAGTGGGAAGGTGGGGGGTGCTGTGTGTGTGGTGGCTGCGTGTGTGTATGAATGTGTGTGTGTGTGAATGCGACTGTGAGTGTTGTGGTGTATGCGTGATTGTATGCGTGTGAGTGAATGCGTGTATGAATGTGGAAGTGAATGCGTGTCTGCATGTCAGTGTGAATGCGTGTGAGTATGCATGTTTGGATGTTTGTGTGTATGCGTGCCTGAATGTGTGTGAGCATGTGTGAGTGAGTGAGTGTATGGATGCGTGTGAGTATGTGTGAGTGAATGCCAGTATGGATGAGTGTGAGTGAATGCGTGTCTGGAAGTGTAGGTGAATGGGTGTATGCGTGGTGCGTGAGGGTGTCTGTGTGCATGTATGCGGGGAGGGGGCGTCATGTAAGTAGGGGGCACTATGTGAGTAGGGGGTGCTATGTAAGTAGGGGGGTGCAGCACTATGTGAGGGGGTGGGGAGCGCTGTGACTGTTGGGGGGTGGGGATGTCAGGTGCTTGCTGGGGGGGTGGGGGAGCCATCTACCTGTGACAGGGAAGGAATTCCCTATCACCGGTAGCCCTACTGCCATGGTTTTCATGACAGTGCTACCACAGAGGACACCATGGCGGTAGGCCGTCTCCTAATACCGCCAGTGGACCACCGGGTTAGAGATGAACATCTCCGGCACGGAGGTTCACACAGCCAGGGCGGTATGGGTGGAGATGTGGTAGCCAACCCACCCCACTCACAATGTGGCGGTCTTCACCGCCAGCCTGTTGGCGGTAATACCGCCAAATTAACTCTGGCGGTCAGAAGACAGCCAGTGTCATATTGACCACCATAGTCTTCTGAATGTCAAAGGCCTTCTGACACTCTTGAGTCCAAATTACTTTCTTGGGCTGTTTCTTTGAGGTGTGTTCTGTCAGGGGACCCACAAAAGTCCCATAGTTTTTCACAAATCTTCTGTAATACCTAGTCAGACCAAGAAAGGCCCTGACCTGGGCCTGGGGCTTAGGAGCCTCCCAATCCAGGAAGCTCTGGATTTTGGGTTGGAAAGGCTAAACATGGCCTCCACCTAAAAGGTGGCCCATGTACACCACTGAATACTGACCTACACGGCACTTGGTGGCCTTAACAGTCAGGCCTGCCTGTTGCAGGACCTGAAGCTTCCTTCAGGTGGGTCAGGGGATCTTCCCAGGTGGAACTGTACACAGCTATATCAACCAGATATGCTGCACTGAACCCTTCCAACCCAGACAAGACCCTGTTCACCAGCCTTTGAAAGGTGGCAGGGGCATTCTTTAAACTAGAAGGTATTACTCTGAACTGCTAGTGCCTCTCTGGCGTGTAAAATGCTGGTCTCTCCCTTGCTCCTTCACTGAGGGCAAACTACTGGTAGCCTAAGGTGAAGTCAAATGAACTCAGGTACTTTGCAGCCCCTACTCTTGAGCATCAGTCTTTGTGACTGCATTCAATCCCCTGTAGTCTACACAGAAACATAACTCCTTGTTTTGCCCTTGGCGATTAGGTTTGGGTACTAGCACCACTGGCCTTTCCCATGGACTGTTAGAGGGGTCAATAACCCCCAATTCCAGCTTTTTAGCTACTTCAGCTTTGATGCTGGCTCTGACCTGGTCAGACAATCTGTACAGCTTGTTTTTGACAGGTAGGCTGTCACAAGTGTCAATATCATCTGTGCACCAGTCGGTGATACCTGGGGTCTGAGGAAATAGATGAGTAAACTGTTCCAGCACCTGCCTGCAGCCTCTGTACTGCTGGACTGTCAACGTGCAGTAGAGTACAACTTGTCCACTGACCCATCTTGCACATTGTTGGAGAGGAGTTCTGGCAGTTGCTCGGTTTATTCCTCTCCCAGTTCATCAATGAAAATTAGCATGGTCATGTCTGCCTTGTCTTGGTGGGGATTCAACCTATTGACATGCAGGATCCTGTGAGAGTTCTGGGAGGTGTTAAGGTCTATCAGGTAGGTAACCTCACCCTGCTTCTCTAGAATTGGGTATCGCCCAGTCCACTTGTCCTGGGGGTCCCTGGGAGCCACAGGCTCCGGCACCCACACAAATTGGCCTTGTTTGTACTCAGGCACAGTAGCCTTCTAGTCATACCAGAGCTTCATAAGCTCTTGGCTGGCCTCCAGGTTCCTACTTACTTTGCACATGTACTCTGCTATGCGAGATCTCAGGCCCAGTATATATTCCAGCATATTATCTGTGGCTTCATTGAGAGGCTTTTCCCCAGACGCTTTTACCAGGCATAATGGCCCTCATGCAGGGTGACCAAACAACAATTCAAGGGGGCTAAAGGAAGGTCCTTTTGTGGGGCCTCCCTGTATGCAAACAAGAGGCATGGGAGGAGAACATCCCATCTCCTCCTGAGTTTGTCAGACAAACCCCCAATCATGTCATACCTTTCCACCAGATCATTATCCTGGAAATTACACGGGGTGGTGAACTTGTAGGTAACACCACATTCTTCCTGTATCACCTCAGATAGGTAGACATGAAATTTGCACCCCTATCTGAAACCACCTTCTTTGGGAAATCCACGCTGATGAACACACCAAGCAGGGCCCGAAGAAGCAGTGACTGTCTTGAGGGGAATTGCCTCAGTATATCTTGTGGCATTGTCCCCTACCACCAAGATATATCTGTTCCATGAGGCAGTTGGTGGTTCGAGGGGACCCAAAATGCCCCCCCCCCTCACTCTCTCAAAGGGAGGCCCGACCACTGGCAGTGGTGTCAAGGGAGCCTTTGGTTTCCCCTCTGTCTTGCCACTGGCCTGACAGGTTGCACAGGAACTATAGAACTCCTTCTTGGATAGCCAACCAGTTCCAAGTCTTATTCTGACCCAAATGACATGCCAAGGGGATGTCATGGCTTAATGTGAGGAGGAATTCTCTATACTTTTGAGAGACACCTAACCTCCTGGTGACTACCTCCTCAAGGTCTCTGGCTTCAGTATATAGGACTCCCTCATCCCAGCCGACTTTGAGGAATCCACTGACATCACCCTCCTCTTGCCTAGAGGCAGTCTGTTGCAGGCCCTCAAGGGAGGGACACTGTAGCCTTCAGAAAACTCCTCTCTGGTAGGTCCACCACCTCCTGTCAATTCTGCAAGGTTGGACAGAACTTGCAGCAGTGGAATCCCACCCTCAGAGGCCAGATCCTCCCCCTCAATGTCAGATTCCTCCTGCAGCTCTGGAGTTCTCTGGGTTGGCTAACCACACATAGTGCCCTTTCTCTTGTAATAGGATGCTTAGCCCATTGTTCCAGACTCCAAGGGTACAGCCTTTCCCTTCTAAGCAGCATGTGACCTGCATACAGCACATACCCACTCAGGGAGATCCAGCATCCTTGCATGAACCATTCTCTCCATCCCTGAACAGTCAGACGCTTCAAGATCATTTCTCAGTAGAGAATTCACTGGAAGTACAGGAGACACAACTACCTTCTTAGGGCTTGTCATACCTCCCTATTCAAAACTCACTACTGCCATGGGATGGTGTAAGGCTCTGCTGTCTGCTTAGATTACCTGGAATATCTGCTCTGGAGAAACCAGCTTCTTTGTGACCATAGTCACATTGGCTCCTGTATCTCTCTGAGTCTCAACCTCAGTTCCATTGATTTGAGGCCTCTGTCTGTACCTTTCCATGCTGGGAAGCAAGGCAGACAGCGTTACAATTTACACCCACTGAACAACACTAAGGCTTCCTCTGTAAACCCCTTTCCTGTTTCTGAGACAATCTCTACCATCACACCTATACTAACAGTCTCTATGAACTGCATTCCAATGGGGGGCTTCTTTGTGCAGACAGCATCTCCCCTCTTGTGTCCTGACTGATGAAAGTGATAACACTTCCCTGCCTTCAAACGCTCAAGGAACTTCCCACCGTTTGTAGGGTCAAAAATATTCCCCTGATACCCTCTCCCCCTGAAAGTGGATTGGCTCGGGGTCCCTCCCCCCATGCAAGATTTTGTGGACCTTGTGAGTACTCTTTTGTTTTTTAACATCTTTCCCCTGGGCTTTCCTTTGGGAGGGGACCTGTCCCCCTTTCTTTTGATCACCTCCCTGGTGTTGATTGGAAACCCAGATTCTCACCAACTCATCAGTTGTCTCCCCACTTCCCTGGGACCAGACAAATGTGAGTCCAGATCCAGGATACTGGTGTAACTTCTCTTGTACACAATGAGTCAGGATGTGCTCTTTAAGAAGTAAATCATACAGCCCCTCATAAGAACTCACTTGGTTAACTTTAATCCAATCCACTAGTGCTTTCACTGAGCCATCTACAGAGTCCACCCAGGACTGTGTGTTTACCTCCTAGGTGTCCCTGGATTTCACCCTGTACTGTTCTGGAGTAAGACCATATATCCTGATTAGACTTTTCCTCATGTGTGGGCAAGATTCTGCCTCATCCCCCTCTAGGGCCAGGAGCCTATCCCTCCGAGCTATTGGGATCAGCTCTCACAGGAGTGAACCCCAATACTTAGAGTTGACCCTCCTCTTCTTAATGGCCCTTCAAATGCAGTCAGCCATCTGTCAATGTTGTCTTCCCTCTACATACCTGGGAACTATTCCCTTGGGTTGCCTACAATTAAACCCACCACCCCTGGACATCTCAGTACATTCCTTCTTGCTGCTGCCACCATTTCTCCTTTCTTCCTCCCTTCCCTACGTAGTATCTAGTTCTAGTTTCCCATTCTCAAGAGATAGGGCTTTCAACTGAGCCTGAAGCTTTCTCTCTTCAAGGGACAGTTTGGGTTCCCCTGTGGGGGAGCCTCCTCTCCCTCCCTTAGCTGGAAGCATAAACCTAGTCCTGAAAGTAATGGATATGTTGTCATCCTTCTCCTCCTGGTGAAGGTTGTTGTATATATCATCCTCCCCCTTCCCTTCACTCTCTACATCTGTCTGTGTCCAGGCCTTGGGGTACCTAATCAGTTCTGCCTTCCTAATCCTATTAGCATTAGGTAGACCCCTGGACCTGCACTGTACCCTAAGATCAGCCACTGTGAGTTTGGACAGGATAGCCAGATCAAGCTCTGTGGTATCCCTACTTTTGGGTCACAACAAAAAAACTTCTCAAATGTGAGAGAGACAGAACTATTTAGAAAAAATATGTAAATGGAATAAAACAGTTTAAGCCAAATATAAAAAAAATTAAAATCAATTTGTGTTCTAATTCATTTTAGAGGACTTTTAAAGATTTGACCTTAATTGCTTTAGGGAGTAGTTTAAACAAAAGTATGTATCCTCACTGTTAAACACCAAATGTTGAAAGTAGGTTATTAATAGTGAAAAGTAGAGACTTACTACTAGTAATAATACCACAGACACAATGAAAGGTTCAATCAGGGGCTCAGTACATTAATCCCTTGCTCAACCCCTGGTAGCTACAATGAGTAGACAGCTTAACATAAGAGACAGGTGAGTAAAGCATTTACAAACACAATTACATTGAATAAGTAAGACACAACACAGAGTAAAAATCCAACACCAATTTATAAAAATAGGAAATAGTATTTATCTTTAAAATGACACCAGAACAACAAAAATCTAAAGTAGGGAATTGGAGACATGAATTCTTAAAGCATTAATAAAAAAACAAAAGCGCCAACCAGGAACATCTGGTAGTGCTTGACTGCGACCAAGTCACAATTTGAAGCTGACCGCGATTGAGCCCTGATCGGATACACGGAACAGGAGGCCTCAGTCAAAGTTTTACCTTCTAAGTTATTTTGTGTAACTTTTTCTCTTCTTGTCAGGCCGGTATCCGATGCAACGTCATTGATGTCGTTCAGCCTGAGCTCCCGGGCAACTCCTGGAAGTCTTGTTGATGGGGAAAAGCTCTGGAGCTTCAGCGGGACAAACCTGGATTTTAAGCCAAGTCCCAGTTCGAAGTTGGCAGCCTGATTCTTGTTAACGGGTCTGTCACCTTGTGGATCTTTTTTACAAAAGTTCTTTTGGATCTCCTTACAGAGTTCCTTTGTTGGTTCTCTAGTGGTCCACATCAATCCAAGGGTTTAGAAGCTCTGAGATTGTCCTTCAGATGTGGGGACTACGTTTCCCAGAATGCACCTGGCAAATCCTCAAAAGCCCAGTTGAAGGTGGTCAGCTGGGACCTTCTTGGTGGGGGTGTTGCAGGTGAAGCTCTATTAACCTGTTGCTTTCAGGGAGTCCACTCCTTCCCTTTCTGAAGCCAGGCAAACTCCTTGGAGCTGTAGTTCCTCAGTGTGCAGCAGGTGCAGTCATGCAGAGTGCAGTCCCTTAGGGTGCAGACCAGGGTTTCAACAAAGCAGTCCTTCTTCTCATTGTAGTTCAGGCAGTGATCTGAGTTGCTGGGCAACTCTCCTATATTTATTCAGTGTTCCTAAGCTGGCAATCAGGGGGTACTCCTGACCAATAGGGTGCAGGGTACCACCCTCTAAGGTGACCACTTCCAGCGCAGTGTAACAAAAATCAATCCCAGGAGGCTCCATTCTTTCAAAATCTAAGTGTTGGACCTGGCACTTTTTGCAGGGTTATCTTCAAACGTTTTGCCTTCTTCCTCCAATTTTCTCTAACCTGTCTTTGTTGGCTTTAGGAATCTAGGCACTTTAGCACTGCTAACCAGTGCTAAAGTGCATATGCTCTCTGTCTAAATTGTACTAGTGATTATCCATGACTAACATATCTGATTTACTAGTAAGTACCTGGTACAGTGCACCATGTGTATCCAGGGCCTGTAAATCAAATACTACTGGTGGGCTTCCAGTGCTGATTGTACTACCTACGTGAATAGCCCTGTAAACATGTCTTAGACCTGCCACTGCAGTGTATGTCTGGGCAGTTTCAAACTGCCATTTTGACCTGGCAAGGGCACCCACTTGCCAGGCCTAAACCTTCCCTTTAACTACATGTCAGTCATTCCTAAGGTAGGCCCAAGGGTAGGGTGCTGTGCATTTAAAACGTAGGACATATACTGGTGTGTTTTACATGTCCTGATAGTGAAATACTGCTAAATTCAATTTTCATTATTGCAAGACATGTCTCTCTCATATGGCAACATGGAGTTTGCCTTGAAATACTTTTTAAGTGTAACTTCCCATTGGGTGCAGATAGAGCAGTGATGTGGAATTCATATCGCCTGGGACATATTGGGCCTGATTCTGACCCCGGCGGTCACGGACCGCCGGCGCCAGGGTCGGCGGGAGCACCGCCAACAGGCTGGCGGTGCTCCTCAGGACAATCTGACCGCGGCGGTTCAGCCGCGGTCAGAACAGGAAAACCGGCGGTCTCCCGCAGGTTTTCCGCTGTCATGCAGAATCCTCCATGGCGGCGCAGCTTGCTGCGCCGCCATGGGGATTCTGACACCCCATACCGCCATCCTGTTCCTGGCGGGTCGCCCGCCAGGAACAGGATGGCGGTATGGGGTGTCGTGGGGCCCCTGGGGGCCCCTGCAGTGCCCATGCCAATGGCATGGGCACTGCAGGGGCCCCCGTAAGAGGGCCCCACAAAGAATTTCAGTGTCTGCTGAGCAGAAACTGAAATTCGCGACGGGTGCAACTGCACCCGTCGCACATCCTCCACTCCGCCGGCTCCATTCGGAGCCGGCATCCTCATGGAGGGGTGTTTCCCACTGGGCTGGCGGGCGGCCTTTTGGCGGTCGCCCGCCAGCCCAGTGGGAAACCCAGAATCACTGCAGCGGTCTTATGACCGCGGAGCGGTGTTCTGGAGGGGGGAACTCTGGCGGGCGGCCTCCGCCGCCCGTCAGAGTTAGAATGACCCCCATTGTTTTGGGTCAAGGGCAACACGTTTTCATATTTATCTTGTCCTTGGGACAAGTAGCTCCCCACCTCTGCAGCACAAACACTTTGGTGACCAGATGATAGAAAACAGAACTGTCTGCAGCTGAGGTAATATGTGTGGCCATACATTAATGCTTTTCAAACTTGTATTTATAGTTCATTAATGAAAAGCCTTCATTATTAGGGTGAACTCTATACATAAACATTTTAAGGTCACACAGCACTACTGACAGTGGTTCCAGTTTAAAACAAAAAAAAAGTGAACACACATGTTTGAAACGTTTAACAGCATGAGGTATAATGCTTCCAGAATGCTCTCTGATTAGATGCAAATATTTGCAGAAGCTTGTAAGTAAGAGTGATGATTCTTTGCTTTCAAAATAAAATGTTCAGAAACAAATGCAATAAGAAAAAAAACATTTCACTACTATGAAATTTTAGGTGCTATTTCTTTGAAGCTTCATTTAGTAAAATGTATTGATGCATGCTAGTATGTCCAAAAATATTCCTAATGGAAAATCGGTGTATCCATTTTCAACAAGATTATGGAAAGCATGAAAATAAACTAGCACTGGCAAAGACAACCAATCTGACATTTTTTGTGAGTCTTGTGCTTTCGTCAATGCGTGTCTTGTTTTGACATGGCTTTTGTAACACTTTATTGTTGTGGGAGCTGCCAGTCCCTCACCATTGTAACAAACACTGGCAAAAAGTAAAACACATTTTTGGTCTCAAAAAGCACTGATTGCCACCAGTGGCATAACAAAGGCCCTGCAGCTCCCTCCAGGGGACCTCACCAGCACAACACCTGTCCTGAGTGAGTCTGGAGGGGTACTCCATATTCTTTGCAGGGGTGCCCCCTCCAGTTTTGTTACGTCACTGATTGTCACAGTAGTTCCTGGTACTGAAAAAAACTACTTTGTGTGCCAATATGCTCCTTGTGGAAGAGCAGAATGTGATCACTCACAGTAAAGGCAGTCAATAGATACAGAGAGAAATAGAAGTTTAGTAAAAACATTATGAACAGGTGGTCGCGGTTATATGGTGGAAGGTACTGCTAACGGGCACCATATTATAACATTGGTAGTTTGGCTGAAGCCGAACTGCCAATGTACCACACCGACCGCCACTGTGGCAATGGCCGCCGGGCTGGAGATATCAATCTCCAGCCCGACGGCCATCACTGTACCGCCTGCGGGATAATGACCCCGCCTACCGCCATGATTTTCGTTGTTTCCTTAATGTCACCAAAACCATGGTGGTAGGCACTTTCAATGACAGGGAATCGCTTCCCTGTCACTGATAGAGGTATTCTCCACTCCCAACCCCCTCCCAAGATTCCCCCGACCCCCCATCCTCTCCATAACCCCCCTTCATTCACGCCTTCCCTTCACACATGCACACACGCATACACACACCCATACCCACATTCATCCACGCATGCATACATCCATTCACACACACATCCGCACACTCCTTCATACATACATGCAGACATGCATTCACAGAACACAACATACAGGCACTCACACATCCATACATGCACACACATTTGACACTGAACACACACCTACATACATGCACGCACAAACATTCACCCCCCCCACACATACAATACCTCCCTCCCCAGTCTGAGCACCTACTTACTGTGTTTAGGGGGTCCTCTGGCAGGAGACGGGACAGGGCGCTGCAGCCAGCAGCAGCATCCACCAGCAGAACACTGCCAGGCTGTATTATTGGTCATAATATGGCTGGAGGCTGTCTACAGGTGGGGCTGCTACTGGCAGCAGTGCCACCTTACTGCCATCCGCCAGCATGGCCACAGCCGGATTTCCGCCATCCTTCTGGTGGAAATCCGGCTGTGATCACAACACGGCGGATGGCTGGTAGCTGTGGCAATGGTTTTTTGGCGGCCATCCCAGCGGCGGTAGGCGGTTTTTACCACCAATGACATAATGAGGGCCAAAATGTCTTTGTTAGCGCCAGACTCAATCAGGGACCCAATTCATAAAGTCACAAAAGTGTACCCATGATATATGTCTTTGAATTTGTGGCTTTCATGAATTCACAAGAAATTACAGAAGTAGACCAGGAAATTGTACTCCTAGAAAATATGTGTGAACTGTATTTTAGCAGAAGCAAATATCCATGTGTAGATTTACTCATGTGAAAATCTATTGAACATTTACAAGTTCATTTTCCCTCCAACCACTTTTTTCCTAACCTTGGAAAAACTTCTACTTCTGCCATTGTCAGGAGTAAATTTCCAACCTTTCTCATTATGGGAAAATATTAGGAAGAGCTGGTGAAAATTCTTAAACCATGCAAGTTGATAGGTTTGCATACTCAAAGGCATTCAAGCTCTGGAACTATTGCTTGCTGTTTCCTCTATTCCCATTATGTAGATCTGTGGAAATGTGGAAAAATAAGGAAATTGCTATAGTAGGGATTGAAATTGCAAGTATTTAAGCCTACTATAGTAGTAGCCCTGGCATAAACAGAGAGGCTATAATCAGAGCTCTTACATAATGAGATTACTGTCATAATTTGTCACAGCACTACATGGCACAAAAGGGACAAGTAGATTTTTTTACAGGACAAGTAGATTTAAGAAGCAACCTGTCCCACAGACAAGTAGATATTTTGTTAAATTCCACACCCCTGTACAGATATGGAGTTTGGGGTTTCTGAACGCACAATTTAAAAATACACCTTTCGCTGAAGTTGGTTTTGGATTTTTTGGTTTGAAAATGCCACTCTTAGAAAGTGGGCATGTTCTTGCTTAGCCATTCTTTGCCTCTGCCTGCCTGTGGAATACACATCTGAGTCAGGATGGCGTTTGAGCTGTTTGTGCATTCCCTCTAGATAGTCACACAATGGTAGCTGAGGTGTGCGCTGCATATCCTGATGGCCCATCACCCGGCCGATGGGTCTTCCTTTGCTAGAGTGGTGGGAGGAGCTGACACTTGCACCTGAGTAGGGCTGTGCCAGTCCTTACACAAAGCAGTCTTCAACCACCTTAAATGTGTGTGGGACCAGGGCAGGGATAGAAAGGGTCTTGTGCACTACAAGGACTTCTCTTTGAAGTTTTCCTACTTCAAAGACAGAAATGAGTATAAGTACTGGACCTCTGAAGCCAAATAGTTAGAACACTTCTGGACTGAGGACTTTCTGCCAGGGAGAAGAGCTGGATGCTGTAGGATGGACTGCTACTCTGTCTGTTTCTTTGTTGTGCTTGCCTGCTGCTTGCTGCTTCTGTCGTAGGAGTAAAAGGACTGGACTTTGCTTTCTACATCTTGTTTTTCATGGTTCTCCAAGGGCTTGAACTGAGCTTGCATCCTGTTAGGAAGTCTCAGGCCATCAAACTCTTCGCTTACCAGTGCCTGGGTTCTCTTGCTGAGAGTTCTGACTTGCCAAGTGGTGGCAAATTCCGTTCCTTGGTCCTTGGAAGTGAGCTCTGGTATAACCAAGAAGAAACTAAGCACATCGACTTTGAAACTGGCACCGCTCTCTCCGACTCCGCATCACCGCCTGCACCTGCTGAGTGCAATGGCCGAGACCAGCAACACAGGACCAATGCTGCTGCAGCACCTCTGATATCCTGCGCCTGTGTGAGCCCCGAGTGCCGTGACACCGACATCCATGACACCCGACTCCCCTGCAGCACATGTGGCCTTGTGGTGTGATCACAAGACGAAAAAGTTGACGCCTGCTGGATTCATCAACCCTGCCTTGTCGTAAGTCGCCAACCCCTTGCCACTGATGCCGCATCACATCCCCTGCAACTGCAAGGAACCAATGCCTCACCTCCACTGCCTAGCAGTAAGGAACCAATGCCTTACCTCCCTGGTAGCAGTAAATAACCAATGCAGCACTAGCTCCAGCAACGCCTCAATTCCCTGACTCCGTGCAACGTCTCTGTTTCCTCATTGTTTTCCAAGGCACAGTACCCGGGGTCCGTGAGACCTCGTTACCTGCCTGCACTCCCTCACGAGTGGCATGGGACTGTTGGACGACAATCCTTCAACAATGAAGCTACATATCGCCTTACCTGCCACTGGTAAGTACAGAGAGATTATTGGATGTCAACAGATAAGGCACAACATAGCGACTAATACATATCAATATGTAGTGCTTTTTTTACTATTAGTAAAAGCCATTTTGGTTTAGCGGGCTAACATTAGGAAAGTGACAGTGCTTTCAGAGCAAGAATCTCTCCGCCTTTTATCATTTACTGTTTATTTATATGTATCTGCATTGAATAATCTTTTTTTCAGCACGGAAAGTCAGAAACACATGTGTGAACATTGAAGAGATTTAAATTAAGTGCCCAGTGCACATATATGCTATTCTGTTTGTTTAAAACCTGCCATCGTAAAGAAGGAGAGCTTTCAGAGTAGCTGTTTGTTCTGTACCTATTCAGATCATGCACTTGTATTAGCTGCACTTCTTTGCTATTTGTGTAAGGGAGGATTCTAGTGCTGTTCCATGGCTAAGAGAATGGACAGGCATATCAGGCAATATCTGGAAAGGCTTAACAGGTGAGTAAAGCAAGCTAGCCTATTGCTCTGTTGTAAGTGGTAGGATGCTTTCTCCTTCAGAAAATGTTTAAAGCAAATGAGAACAGTAATCTTAAACCACAAACTCATAACATTGGTATATGGATGATAACTCCATTTAAGCAAAAATTCAGTGGCTGACTCAGTAAGGTTGTGGGGCTGATTTTAGAAGCATAATTAGATCTTGTTTTTCCCTATATTCGTTCAATCTATTAGCATTTTTTCTTTCTATCTTCTTCTGTCATAGGTTTCTTTTTTCTAGCATCTCCTCACCCTCTATTTGCCACTTTGTTCTTTTGATGTTTCTCACTTTATTTTTAGCCACTTTTTCTTTGTCTTTTTTCTGTTGAATGTCTTTTCACTTGAAATTGTATTTCAATTGATCTCTTTTCATTTTTCTCTTTTATTATTGCTTCACCTATCCCTTTGTTCCATTTTTTCTATGTATCTTTATCTTTCTTGTTCAACGTCTTCTGTTTTCCTTCAATTTAACACATTTTCCTTCCATTTCATGCCTCTTTCTTTTCTAATTTCCATCCATAGTTTTCCTTCTTTCATCTTAACCTCTTAGCTTCTTTTCTTTTGACTTCCTTTCGTCTCTGAATGTTCATTTGTTTTTTGTTTCTTTATTTTTTGATTTCCATTGTCCTGTGCTGCTTTAATTTCTTCTTTTTTCAGCCCTTTTTACTCTCTCTTTGCCTTTCATCCTTTCTCTCATTCTCACTCATTGCAACTTTTCTTTCTTGCTTTCATCACTATCTCTTATAGTTGCCTTTTTTCATCCTCCTTTCCTTTTTATCCGTTATTGTTCCTTGTCTTCATCTGATCCTTTAATCATTACTTTCTCTTGCTTTACTCCCTCTATTAGTCAGTCTCCCTTCATTGTCTTTTCTGTTTTCGTTATGATTCTTTCTTTTCTTTTGGCTCACTCACTCACCAACCCCGCATGTGGTTACACAGGGGTTTGGGTGCAGAGTCTTTATAGTTAGGTTCAGAATTTACTTGCACAAAACCATAGCGATGCTGCTTTTATAGTTAGAGTTATTTCAAGTAACTATAACTTATGCCGCAAAGTAACTATTACTCATGCCCTCGCCATGTACAGCTAAATACTCCACATAGTACATCATTCGTGACATCTTCTTTGGCATCGTTGATATTGTCACTGCAACATTTGCAACAAAATTATTGGTGCGATAACTGTGCATGGGAGAGGTATGGGCATCTTTAAAGTTTAGGGGTGGGTAAGGGTATTGGGTAGTAGGGGTTTTAGGGTTTAGTAGTGGACAAGGGTATTGTTTGGTAAGGGCATTTTAAAGTTAAGGGATGGGTAAGGGTATACGGTGCTAAGGGTATTTTTAGGGTTCAGGGTGGGTAAGAGAATTGGGTGGTAACGGTGTTTTTAAGGTATAAGGGTGGCTAAGGGTATTGTTCAGTGAGGGTGTTTTTAGGGCTTAGGGGTGGGTGAAGGTATTCAGTAGTAAAGGTGGTTTTAGGGTATAGAGTTGTAAGGGTATTTTTAGGGTTAAAAGGTGGGTAAGGGTAATGGGTGGTAAGGGTGATTTTCGGTTTATGGGGCTGGTATGAGTATTGGGTTGTCAGGGCTAATTAAAAAAGTGGGGTTCCCTAAAAAATCTAAACACCTTAATTATACTTACTAGTGTGGTTAAAGCATGGTAAAAGGAATTTGTGTGGCAAAGGCATGCATTGTAAGAAATGTGCGGTAAAGTCATGCATGGTAATTGACAGTGTAGGAATGTCATATAACCTTTTGGACATAACTACATGGATACCTCCAGTCCTGGAACACTGAGAAACATGAGATAAGGTTGGGATATTATGCGCGGCATCACATGGCCTGGAAGATGTTTCTTCAGTGTTCTCCACATGCAGTATGCAGAGCAGAGAGGACTCTTCTAGGTCCTTAAAAGATAAGATAACTTGACAAAGTGAGTGGGGACGGGAAGAGTGGGGTGCACATGCTAATGGTAACCATGTAACCATAAATGTATTAATTCCTTCCTTCTTAGAGTGTGACAATAGGATCCACCTGACTCTAGTCGCCATATTTATGACCCAGTTATTGCCGACCTTGGAACACGGCGTGTTCAAAGAGCGATGCAAATCTTACGTGAGATTTATAAAGCTGTGGCTTCAAAAATCTCAAGAAATGTAACGCAGCGCAAGTTGGTGCTTTACAATACTCCGTGCCAGTAAAGCATTTCCATTGGTGTTGCATGGGTGCTTCCACGTAGCATCTATGGATTTTGACACATTCCCAGATTTTCAAGATCTTGTCAACTTGGGAATGCAGCAAAAATATATTCCTCCCTAGGAGTGGTGTAACAAGGAGAAATATATTTATTTCTCCTCGTTTTTTCCTATTTTTATGTGTGCTGCATTGTGCAATAGCCTCTCAGGATTGTTTATGTGCTGGAAAGTGCATCTTCCTGCTAAAAAACTATCCTGCATGCAATGCAGGCACCCTTGCACTATGATGCAAGCCTGTCTGTGCTGGCGCTAGGCCACTGAAAGAGCACCAGCACAGGGGAAGGGACAGGAATGGGTTATATTCTTTTAAAAATCATGCATTCCTGCTATTTCCCTGTGACGCAGGGCTGCATGGCAAGGTGACTTGCAGCACAGCCCTGCACCCAAAATCCCACAAATATTGGCCTAAGACTTTATGGGGGTAACTGAGTACAAAAAAATAAGTACATTTTTCAGAAAACAAGTGCATGTGTGCATGCTATTTTCACTACAGTGTGCTTTTGATCTCACCCAGTCATGAATGAGTTTGCATAAAAACCCTGCTTTTGCATTGTGCATGAAAGCATTCTTTCCTCACCAATAAGAGTGGCATGCCGTGCTGACATCGAGTGACATTAAATATGTATATTGTAATATAATTTAGTATCCCTCTTTTGACCTTTGCATAGTTACCTATGTGGAAGTTCTTTGTTAGAGGTTTGAAAATTAGAAGGCATGCAGACAATAGCATGAATTAATGCATATTTACACTTGTCACAATTGCACGAGTAGTGTTTTTGGACACAAATACATTAGGGATCTTTACACTACCTATTAGTCCTGGAAAAAGTCATTCGACCTAAGTGACAAAACATATATGGTTGAAACATGTAGATCAAGATATTTTATGTAGGTGCTCATAGCAACTCTAATTACATTATCATTGTTTCAACTTACCCAAGGATCTTCCTCATACAATTTAGAAAAGAAGTGATACATGCAGGTAATTTTAAAGCAACAGATCCTGTAACAATATCCAGAAAAGATCTCCACTATTACATAAGCATAGAAACCGCTCAGATAGGTATGCTGGGTGAGAACCCCATGATGAAGCATGCCACTATTAGTACTAGTGGATGACAGTTCTTTTTAATACATATGTACAGCCGCAAGTGACTACTTTCATTATTGAGACAATAATAATTAAAATTATTTACGAGTTTCTTCTCTTGGTGATAAGAAAGTTAATTATTGAAAGTGGAGCAAACTAGCTTACTTCTTATTTCCCCTCCCTGGTTGAACTATAACTCTGGACAAAGGCAGCCTTGCAGTATACCACAGGAAACCTTTTTGAGACCTGTAGCTAAATTACCTAACTTGACTAGGTCCTTGCAACTGGTAAGGAAGGATATGAATCAATTGCAGGCCGAGGATTGCAAACTGAGGACCTGATTCGTAATCTGACGATCGGACCATCAGCACTGCTGCGGTGCGGCCTCCACCACGCTCCAGGCAGTGGTCTATCACCATAATATTCAGGCCCTTAATGTTTGAAAGCCATTTTGAGTTCAAAGATTTTGAAGAGGAGCTCACACAGCAGAGATTTGGCCCGATCTTTCCCGTCGCTTAGCTGTCCATCCTAGATGCAGCAGTTCCACAGTAGATTTTCTCCACATGACGTGGCAATGACCACAGGTGGTGACCTAGTGGACCGTGGTGATATGGACATTAAGGGAGGTATCAGGGGTCAGGCTGCGCAGCAATGAGTGCCACTGCTTGCTCAGTCTTCAATCAATCCAACATTTATAGAGCGCAGCAAATCACCCATGAGGGTCTCGAGGCACTGCAGCTTTATGCAGCTCTGTGGAGGAATGATCATTCAAAACCATCCAGGTCTTTAGTTTCTACTGAATCGCTGGAGTGATGGTGCAGTCCTGAGATGCAGAGGGAGGATGTTACAAGCCTTAGCTGGCAGGTGCGAGAAGGCACGTCCTCGGCTGTTGGCTGGGTGAATCCGTGGGGTGTCTGTAAGGGAGATGGAAGCTGATCGGAGATGTCTGGTCAGTTGGTGGAAGGTTAGGCATTGTTGAAATATGCTGGCCCTTTATTGTGCAGTACCCAGTGGGCATGAGTCAGCATCTTGAACTGGCATTTCTTCTCATTTTGGAATCAGTGTAGTTTTTTGAGATGAGGAGTGATGCGAGTATGAGTTTTGTCACTTTGCTCGGTATTATCTGGAGTCTCTTCAGAAGCCATGCTGTGATCCCTATGTAGAGCATGTTTCTGTAGTCCAGCCTGCTTATGATGAGAGCTGGCATGACAGTCCTTCTGGTGTCTACTGGGAGCCACCAGAAGATCTTACGGAGCATGCAAAGAGTGTGGAAGCAAGGGGATAAGACTGCATTGACATGTTTCTTCATGGATAACTTTCTATCAAGAATAATGCAGAGGTTGCAGGCGTGGTCTGTTGGGGCCGGTGTTATGTCGAGCTCTGTGAGCCACCAAGTGTCAGTTCTTGGTGAGGTGTTGTTCCCAAAGATGAGGACTTCCATATTTTCAGTGTTGAGTTTGAGACAGTTGTTTGGGATCTGTCAGTGAGGTACGAGGTGATCCATTGAGGGTGTTTCCTTCAATCCCAATGTGGTGGCGTCTGCTGAACAGCATGTGGTGGGAGACAGTGTCAAATGCGGTGGACAGGTCCAGGAGAATGAGGGCTGGTGTTTTTCCACCAACCAGGAGGGCTTTAATGTGATCTGTTGCCTCAATCAGAGATGTATTGTTGCTGTGGTTAGCTCGAATCCAGATTGGGAGGGGCCAAGGAGGTTATGGTCTTCTAGAAGAGGAGTGAGTTGTTGGTAGATTGCTTTCTTGAGGACCTTTGCTGGATAGGGGAGTGGAGAGATGGGTCAGTAGTTCTTCAATTCGGCTCGGCCCGTGGATGTTTTTTTCAGGTGGGGTTTCACTTCAGAGTGATTCCAGACCTCTAGCAAGGAGGCTGCCATGATGGAGCACCTTCAAGAGCTTGTCAGTGATTGTCATGCTTTCCAGGTTGGAGACCTGGTGGGGCAACGGTCCTTGGGTGCACCCAAATGTACAGAGTTCATGATTGAGATAGTGTCTTGTGTGGTGAGTAATTCCCAGGGTGAGAAGGTGTTCAGGGGTTATGTTTGTGTATGTGTGCTGGTTGATGCTGTCTGCAGTGGAAGGTTGGCTTTCAATTATCAAAGGTTTCACAGGTAGACAAGATCTTGTTGTGGAAGAAGTGCGCAAGGTTGTCGCAAAGTTCCTAGGAGAGAGTTATGTCATTCCCTGTGGCTGGGGGATTGGTGAACTCCTTCACAATGGCAAAAAGTTATTTACTGTTGTTTGTGCTGGCTTTGATGTGATCTGCTAGTGCTTTCTTCTTGGTTCCTTTCAAGAGGCAGTGGCACTGGGTGAGTGCTGCTCTGAAGTTGGTGCGGTCTTTCTTTTGTTTCTGATACGCCACTTCCTTTCAAGTTGTCAGGAGTTACATTTGGTGGAGTGCAGTTCCTTGGTCTTTTTCACTTCTGGGAAAGTGGCAGAAGATGGGACACAGGTTCGTACTAGTAGGCCTAGTGCTGGCCAGATGACATATGGCGATATTCACTGCCCCTCCACTCTGGCAAAAATGGTTAACAGATCTGAATGAGTGGTCAACTATGGAGGAGGGAAGACTGCGACAAATTTGTACGGATGAAAATGCAGAGTTGGACTTAGAGATCTGGGGGAGATGGTGGAGTGTCTGGGCAAGAAGGCTGGGCCCCGCGAGGAACCCCAAGTCCCTCCCTGGGCTGTCACTGGTTTCCTCCGGGATCACATGTGAATGAAAGAGTGTGTAGATTGGAGCCAGGGATCATGAAAACGAAACCAGAAAGTTCTGCGGATGAGAGTTTGAGGTGTATGTGTACCCCCCAGTAAGGTTGCCATGACGATATGTGCTGTTACCCTGGTTGGTTGGATCCAATGACCCCCTTCCTGTGATGTGTGAATGGGGCCAAACTACACTTCAAGTACCTTCCAGTGCTCACCTGCCCCAGATGTTAATTTTGCTGTATTGTTTTATTTTGTGTTCTATGTATAAGTACTGGTAATGAGAATGGAAATAAACACAAATTTAAAAAAACATATTTTAGGGAGGATGGTGTTGAATGGTGACAATAAATATAATAAGAAAAGGAGGCAGGTATCTTCCTCATGGAGCATGTGGTGGATATCCTCAAGTATTTTTAAAGTTGCTAATCCTGTACTATGGCTAGCTTGCAATCTAGATTTAGAAGGGGATAGAAGATTGTCTTTGTCAACGTGATTGCTCAATTAAGCCATGCATTTCTCAATGGATTTGCCTATCCAGGGTAGGTTAGTTATTGGTTAGTAGTTATCAAGTACGTTGGGGTTAAATAGATCAGAGTAAGCTCCGTTCCAAGACGGCCTCTGTGCTCACATCCGTTGTTGGGCCATTAAGCTCTTTTCTGTGTCTGTTGTGCTTTCACACGAGCAGACCAGAGTAGAGGAATCCATTTCTTGTGCAACTACTTGACAAGGAACTGTTGTGGTACCCACCTTTCAAGGAGCTCTGAAAGACTCAACTAGTATATCACACCTTTTTTAAATATGAGTTAGTACTGGCAGTCACCATTCCTGGGTTGTTAGCTAACTGATGCTTTTGGGGTGCCCGCCAGCTGTAACAACTATTGCATAACCATTTTAGAAATTAGATGCCATTGCTACACATAGGATTTAACTATACCTGAGAAAGTCAGCAAGACATTTTTAACGTAAATAAAAAAATGAAACAAGGCACAGTGGAAGTGGGAGTAATTATTGAAAAATTGTTGCACCGTCGGGACGAGCGGCGCCGTCTGGTCAGGTCATGGCAGGGGCCGCTGTCCATTTTACAGGGAGCGGGGCACGCCGTGCCCCCTTTTTCCGGCCTCGCGTCATCCTCGCCACTGCGGCGCGAGCCCAGACTTGGGCTTTGGTTCTCGCCACGCATTTTGTACGGCGCGCTGTAAATAAGTAAAAGCCTCGGACCCCCTCCCCCTTGGCCTTTCCCTTATCTGGGATTCCCTCTTGGGCTTTCTTTTTCTTCTCTTCTTGCGGGAAGCCATTTTTTCTGCTATCCCATCATAACTTTCCCTTCTCTGGTTCCCTGCATGCACCTGTTTCCCTTCTTCCTATGGCATTTTTTCCTATTTTGTTCTATTACCCCTTCCCAATCCAAGATGGCTGTTTTTCCTTTCCTGTTCATCACTTCTTTTTTAGCGGTATATAAGGGCATTGATTTATTTTCCCCTTGTGTTGCAACACTGCTCTGTGGTGGTTTCGCTCCAGCTGGTCTTCTCATTTGATGTCCAGTTTTTGCTCCTGTTTTTCCTGTTTTTTCCTGGTTTCAAGATCCTGATTTTTTCTTTGCATCCTCCTTTCTTCCACGGAGTTCCCATCTGGAGGTTTTTTCCCCACAGGTTTTTTCCTCAGGGACTTCTGGAGGGCACTGACTGTAGTGGCGTATAACTGTCAACAGCACCGTGGTTACAGGAAGGGGTTGCCCCTACCTCGGCCAGAGACGGACTTGCAAGAACCGAGGCCGTACCCCATCTCCCTCTGGTCTGGACGGTAAGCCAAAGACAAAGTTTGACAAAATTATATTTGAGTATTGCAGCTATAGTAGAAAGGACTGTGGGTATGCAGATGTTCTTGTGAGCTGTAAATTACATTTTGAAGGAAGCGCTTTGGAGAATAATATCAGCGGAAGTTGCAGAGGGCATTACTTGTGATTATTTTTGCTCACATACAGTTGGTCACAGTCAAAGCAACTAGGGGAAAAAAGGACCACAACAGTGAAGGTGCTATGTGCTGGTGGTGTTACATACTAAGCGAAAGAGAAACTGATTGTGTTTGTGTGAGCACAAAAAAAACAGACATATTGCAATCAAAATGGGTAGATTAATTGGAATAGGGTGCGGTGAAGGAATCAAGAGAAATGCTACAAATGTGGAGAAGTGGTGAGCCCAGTTGAGGACAAAGGATGCATAGGAGAATTATTATATGATAGAGGCTACACCTCAAAACAGTTTTCCTCTTTTCTGCAGGGTCCATGTTGTTGCCAAAAATAAAACCATGTGGCTGTCAAGTTTCATGGAACCTTAACAGCTTTTTGCTCAATATTGTCAGACAATGCCATCCATGCATTTGCACAGTGGTGCATACCAGAGTTTAGACTTTAATACTATAGCAGACTATAGAGCGGAAGCATTGTGTTATGTTCATCATATGGACAAGCCTATGTCACCACGGAGTAGAAGGGGCGTTCCTAGAGTGGAACCCATGACAAGGAGACTCAGGGATGGTTCAAATGACGTAATAAGAAAAGGTAATAAAAGTGCCCGGGTTTCTGACCTCGTGGCAAGTTAAACCAACTACAGCCTTGGGCCTCATCTGTGCTCACCTACACTTGTCACTCGTCCCGCCTTGGAGTTACACACAATTTAACAACTTGAAAAGAAGGAGGTCCTGTTCCCACCGCCTCTCTCATCTGACCCAGCGGTTTCACCCTGGAGGCCGCTGCATGCCTTGTGGCTGCCTACACTTCTATAGCCCCCCCACCCACGAGCTACTGAGTGAACCACAGCTCCTGCACACAGGAATGTGGCTCCCGCAGAAAGTGGCTCACTGCTGCGCTATCAGCTTCCCAACACAACGGAAATCTGCTCCGAAGCCTGCTGAACCGGCTTCTGACTCGGCAGCGGCCTTCTGCTGCCTCTAGAGGCACACCAGTGACACTTCAACCCCTGCCAGCCCAGCCAGGGATCCACATGTCTGCCTAGCCTTATCGGGCACAACAAAGTGCCTGCCTGCATCCTCCACCTGCCTAGGGGATAAATACACTCCAGGATTGGGTAATCCACCCTTTTTTCACAGTTTCCACTGGTGTGAAGGTCAGTGTGTGATCACATGTCTACTGATGCTGTGCCTCCTCCCTAATAGACCCTACTTTTTTTTCTCACATGCATGCTGCCACTGAACCTCATCTAGTCACCTCCTACCTGGTTTTCGTGTGCCTGCCTGCCAGAACAAATATATTCTGCAGCTCCTGTGGAGCACTGTGTCTGTGGCATTCCTGAAATCAGTGGTCAGTGGGGAGAAGAGAACGTGTCTGTCCACTCACAATCACGCTACAAGTACACATTGTAGTCAGCCTCAAACCCCAACATGTAATGCAATGCCGGAGTCAAAAGCACAGGATCTGTTAACATGATGTCTGTAGCACCCATAGAGCCATTCATGCTCGATGGGTCCCCATCTGATCAAGCCACAAGATGGAAGGACTTGGTTGAGCACCTAGAGACATACTTTGCAGCCACATCACTAGACAATGACCGGTCGTGTCCCATGCTTCTGCACGTGGGTGATGCTGCCATTCACAAGCTGGGAAAGTCCATCTCTGAAACAGGTCCACCATTCACATATAGGTCACTGACGCAGGCCCTGAATACACATTCCAAGCCACTGGCTAACCCGGACTACAAGTGTTTCTTCTCGCGCCAAGCTCAAAAACTACCCAACGAATCAGTAGATGCGTTCTACGAACACCTGAAGGATCTGGCTAGCACCTGCATGCTACCTGATGTACATGATGAAATCCAGGCTCAGTTCACCCAAGGGTGCCTATCAGTCAAGTTCTGGGAGCACCTGGAGACAGCACTGCAACATCAAGTAAAGACAGAACTGGTCAATGGAGTCACAACAGGGCCAGCTGAAAGGAAGAAGACCCAATCCAAGCCTAACCCACAAGCTGAACCACTTTGAAAAGGTATGTTGATCCTCAATTTCCCAGCGAGGACCCAAGTCGAGACCCATCAACGCCATGCACATGCCGCTCGCTCCCGAAAATGAAGAGGACTTGGACAATAATGATATCGAAGGGGCTGTGCACATCATACATGGAATGCGGCCTGGTGGACATTCTAGAAAATTAATTCCAAAATGCAACATAGTTATTGCTGGTCATCAAGTACAAGCGCTGATTGATACCGTGCCATCCATTAAAATCGGTGCTAAAGACACTCCCTACCCAACCAGTTCTGCCCCCACTTTCACACAGGCATTCACATATGGGTCAACAACTCCCCTACAACTGTCCAGAGTATTCTTGACTGAAATCACCCATGAAGCTCACTCCACTTGCACCAAAGCGTATACCACCCAAGAGTGTTTGGGCAATCTGTTAAGCTGCCGGACCGAGGAACGCCCCCACCTCGCTGCTTTCACCTTCAGTGTGCATCAGGAAAGTGTGGAGGGTCTGGTGACTGAGTTTGTACCTTTGAAAGCATAGAGTGACTCAAAGATCACCTTGTGCACCTGCACATTAAACATTCTGTCCAATTGGTCACCCTGAAACACCACAGAGTGGCCTTCCATCTCAGGCTTAAAGTGGAAGATGAGCCCAACAGGGCCATCCAACACGAACAACACCTAACACTCACTGTGGATGACATAGTGGCTGAAGTAAGCTGATCCAGGTGGTTCTCCAAGATCGATCCGTGAGTCGGACACCAGCAGTTGATGTTAGTCTCAGGCCATCACCACCTTTTCTACTCATCTAGGCCTGAGGATGTAAAAACTATTCAGTTTTGAAGTATCAAGTGCAGCCAAAGTGTTTCAGGACACAATCAGGGGTGTGCTGGCTGGACTTAAGAGGGTCCTCAACATCAGCGATGGCATCTTGGTACATGCATGGCCCATGTTGGAAGAACTCCTGGACCACCTGAGAGCAACGATTCAACAGATGAGGGTAAACGGCCTCACATTTAACCGAGAAAATTACACCTTCTTCAAGAAAAAGCTGGTCTTCTTCGGATATTGTTTTTCCCACACCTGAGTAATGCCAGACCCATTGAAAGTGAATGACATCCAGTTGGCACTGGCTCCCACCATAGTCATCAGGGTTCAGAGGCTTCTAGACATGGTCACATACTGTGGATGTTTCATTACATACCTGATCTCACAGCAACACTAAGGGAACTAACCAAGACCAACACCATCTGGAGTTGGGGACCTGAAAAGGAAAAGGTATTTCAAGCAATAAAACAGGCCTTGTCAGCAGACACCACCTTAGTCTAGCAACCAAGAGTAAGATTTGTCATTGATGCGAGCCCAACTAGATTTGGAGCAGTGCTATCCCAAAGACAAAACAATGGAGACTGGGATCCAATGGTGTACAAAAGCTGTGCATTAAGTGAGACTGAACAGCACTGCTCCTATATTGAAAAGGAGGCCATTGCTGTGCACTGGGGCTGCCATCACATTCACATCTATCTCTATGGTCAGCCGTTCACACGGGCCATAGGCCGTTGATCCAATTGTTTATGGGTTTGTCCTCGAAGCACCCGCCAAGGATTGAAAAGTGGATCTTACAATTGCAAGAGTGCTGATTCACAGCCTGGAACCCTGAATCCCACGGGCCACCTCTCAAGGCATGCCAGGTTGGAGGTTAATGAAACAAAAGAGTATGTTTGACTGGTGGTGGAACGATCTAGACCGCTACTCATATACCTTACGGAGATCACTGAAGCCACGATTGACAATGACTGCCTCCAAATGGCTATCTCTGTCATTGCATCAGAAAACTGTTACATGCTGAAGAGGAGAACACCTCCTAGGACCGAGGATGCGCGGTTGATGATGGATTCCCTGCACAGCATTCGTTCTGAAATATCAGTGTCTCCTAAGGGATGCTTAAGGAGAGAGCCTTGGTTAGCAGCAAATGATTGATCTCTCTCACCTGACTCATCAAGGAATATTATGTTCATGATATGGACGAGCCCATGTCACCAAGGAGTTGAAGGTGCCCTCCTAGAGCGGAACCCATGACATGGGGACTCGTGGTTGGTTTAAATAATGTAATAAGAAAGGTAATAAAAGTGCCTGGGTTTCTGACTTGTTAACCCATCAATAGCCTTGTATCTCATCTGTGGTTGCCTACGCTTTTCGCACTGAGCGCTTTGCAATTACACACCATTTAACACATTTCAGTGGGTAATTATCACTAATGAGAGTCTATCTATTAAGAATATTAATTCTACTGACTGAATTATTAACACTAAGATAATTCCGATCTATATGAAAAACGCAAGGAATATAATGGGATTACTTTAATTTTCTTTATCATGAATTTGAGAAAGCAAATGGTAAAAAATTGTACTTACCCCCAGTGCCTTCGGTTCCCCCGTCATGTATGTCTGCAGAAACGGTGGCAGTTCAGCCATGACTGACCTGTGCGGGCCAGGGATGGGGTTTACAGCTGGAATAAACTGAGTGACTACAAAAATGCCATTTCCTGTTGCTGATGTCATAGTGTACAGGAGCCTGGGAAGGAAAGGCAAGTAGCTATAATTTACACTCTATATATCATTCTGCAATGCTTTCAGTCATGTGTTAGAAGCCATATACCTGTTCACCTAGAATTAACCGATTTCTAGAATCATGCACTGTTAAACAGCGCATGCCTGATGCGGGCTCTGTGCATTAAACCGTATTAATTAATTTAGATTATGCTAGTTTTTGGCCTCTACTTCATTTGTGTTTTCACTTGAGTTATGCTTTGTCTTGACATGGCTTGAGATGACGAAAACATTATTCAGGAAATCAGGCCAGTGGCTAGGAGAATGCAACCTGAATTCCTGAACCTGAATTCCAAGAGGGAGAAAAGGCAGATCATTAAACCAAGAAGAAAATACATAATAGAACAGAGTGAAAAGATGCATTGTTTAAGAGTGTGTGGACATATGTCAAAGAAGGAAAAAGAAAAAGCAGCACCTAGAAAAGCAAATCAGATGTCAGATGAAAGATGGTAAATAATGGAAAAAAGACGGCGAAAAAAGAAAAATCATGCTAACATATCAGTGTGGACATGTATGCGATAAAACAGAGCAGAGAAATACAGTACCTCCCTCACTCTGTCATTCACTGGGGTGAGACCTGTTTAGTCAGGTAAACCCACTCCACACTTTGCATATTCACTATCCACAAAGTACTCAACTGATTCCTAACTTTTGCTCTACCATTTTTTCCAATAAAATTTCACAGGCATGCTACTTTGCCTTTCCGTCTTTCTGCACCTCACAGGTACCTCTAACACTGCTGACAATTCCACCGCCCAGCTCAAGCTAAGATCACTCTATGCATTGGATAACCTGTTTCCTCTCTATCCTTCTATCTCTCTGGTGAATTTTACAGCATTTCTGACACTCGTGATGACACCAACAATGGTTTCCGAAAGTGTGCCTGATGCTATCTATACACAGCAAGTCCCATCCTCATTCACACCACCTCTCTAGTGATTCATGAGGCTTAGCATATTACTACCTTTCACTGCATGAATAAAAGCAGAATCGCTTTTCTGGCTGTCTTCAATTTTAATCTAGGCGAGTACATGTGGGTAAATCCTGAAAACAGAGAAGGAAAATTTACTTTTCATTCACAGCTGTTTTATAATCAACACCACTCCCCTCACTATATTTCCACCTTCCCGTTTGCCTGTTAGTGCAAGGAACACATACTTCTTTAAAAAAATAAACATTTCCCATTTAGGAATGCAAACACGGGACGATGGTCTACTCTTTCCTACAAGCTACCATCCCTGTATTTGTGGCCAATTACTGGAGTCGCAAATAACGCCCTGCCTAATAAAATTCATTAACAGGTCATTGAGAGACCCCTTCCAACTAAAGATTTTATGATGCAGTCTATTAGTACATCAATTTCAATGTAAAATTAAAGACTAGTTGCATAAAGTCAGTGCCCACCTTCCTACCACTATTAAAAGTCTTTTAGCACATTCGTACCTAGTGCACACCACCTTTATTCTTAATGGATAAAGACTTCGGGCCAGATGTACAATCACTATGGGTTTCAACTCACATTTTGTGAATTTTAGCAATTCGCAAATAGCAAGTCGCAATCCGTAATGTACAACAGTGTCTTCAACACTGTTTGCGATTCGCAAATGAGTCGCAAGGGACATGCCTCATCAATATTCATGAGGCAGGTCGCAATTTGCAACCCATTCTGAATGGCTTCAATCACAGGGATGGTGGCCTGCTGGGGTTAGCAGATTGCTTTTTAAATGAAGCAATTTCCTTTTAAATGCAGACCGTTTTCCTTAAAGGAAAACAGAATGCAGCAAAACAAAATTAAAAGCTTTCTTTTCATTTTTTCAAAGTAGGCAGTGGTCCGTGTGACCACTTTCTGCTCTGAAAATTTTTTGGCACCCCATTCACAAAGGGTAAGGGGTCCCTTGGAGACCCCTTCGTGTTTGCGAATGAGTTAACACCAATTTGAAACTGTTAGTAATGGCGATTGTTTTGCGACCGCATTCCCAGTCGCAAAACAATCATACATCCCCTTGCGACTCTCTGTTAGAAAGGGATGCCCTTGATATGCCCCTTCCTAACAGCGAGTTGCGAACTCTGATTTGCAAGTTGGTAACAGGTTACAGATGTGCAAAATAGGGTTGGTACATGGTACAAGACCAGTTATCAGTCTCAAACTGCAAATTTAGTCGTTTGTGACAGCTCAACAGCTTTGTACAGATGGTCCTTTAGCCTGCATATTATTTACTAATTATTTAATAATGCTCGTTCCTTTAACATCTATCATGTTCCCTGGTGCATTCTTTTACTTACTTTCTCTTACAGATCATACAGCTACTGAAGGCAATACACAGAACGAGATGTCATAGGGAAAAGTTGATAGGATGGAAAGGGTGGTACTGAAGTGTCTTTGCTGTGAAGCATGGAGGCATTATGCTGGCGCAGCTACTTTTTGACTGGGAAAGAACAATAACCTGTTATTGATGGGTGAGTCATAAATAATGATGTCTGGCACCATGACCCTACCACAACTCCAACCACATCGCTTTCAAGGATGCCCTACGCAAACATCACCAACTGATCCGCACCACCAAAAGGACCCACTTCAAAAATCGCATCAACGCCAACGCTCACAACAGTAAAGAGCTCTTCGGCATCGTCAATGAGCTCTCCACCCCCAGGACCTGCTCCAACGAACCCCTGCCATCACAGGAGTTCTGCAACTCACTGGCAACCCACTTCCGTCGAAAGATAGAAGAAATTCACAATAGCTTCAAACCCCAGACCCCCAGCTGACTACAAACACCCAAGAACCCAACGCTCCAAGCAACACCCACCTCCTCAACACCTGGACCCCCATCAACATAGAGGACACCGCCACCACCATGGCCTCCATCCACTCCAGATCACCATCAGACCCCTGCCCACACAATATCTTCAATAAGGCAAACATCATCATCGCCCCCCACCTCTGCAAAACCATCAACATCTCCTTCAAGTCAGCCACTTTCCCAGAAAGATGGAAGCACGCAGAAATCAACACCCTGCTAAAGTAACCAAAGGCAGACCCAGATGACCCCAAGAACTACCGGCCGATCTCCCTCCTCCCCTTCCCAGCCAATGCTCCACCTTCGCCAGAACAAAGACCTCTTGACATTCAGGAAACGCCTCAAGACATGGCTCTACGACCAGTAACTCCCCCCAGCGCCTTGAGACCCTAACGGGTGATTAGTGCGGTCTATAAATCCTTGATTGATTGATTGATTGTGTGTGAACTCATCATATTTCACACAAAAAATGATAAATTTTAGAGGAAACTCAACCAGAAGAATATTTCCTTTTTGCTACAGACACACACATATCTGCCCCATTATCCTAAGAACAAATCTGGCTCCTTTCTGGGACACATACACATATGCCTGTGCAACACTGAGGAGCTGGACACTGGATGCATTTTATTAGGTGGGAAATGATCTTTACTATGTGGCCGGAACCATACAATACCATTAGGACGCAACCATTATAATGCATGAATCTTTAGCATAGAAAATTTTACAATGCATATGCCTTTACCACACATGGGTTTGCAACAAAAATTGCAAGTATTTTTCAGTTACATTCACACATACATATATACATATACATTATAATATATATATATATATATATATATATATATATATATATATATATATATATATATATATATATGTGTATGTATATATTCAATTAAAAACACAAAGGTTACAGGGCATTGTAGTTAGGCTCTGAATTTACTTGTACAAAACATTAGAAAATCACCAGTTCTAGTTCTAGTTATTTCAAGCAACAATAACTCATGCCTCTGTCATGCAAAGGTTTCTTATGAATAGTTTTACATCAAATGTTACAGTGATATTATCAATGATGTTATAAAAGATGTCATGATTGCTGTAAGATCTGGGGGTATTAGCAGTGCATGGGGAAGGCGAGTGGGAAACAGATGAAAACTCCGCCTTCTGCAAGAGCTGTTTGACATATATATATATATATATATATATATATATATATATATATATATATATATATATATATATATATATATATTTTTTTTTTATATGTAAAATCACTGACAAAAAACAAATGTTACGGGACATTATAGGTAGGAAACATAATTTTTAAAAAACCATAGAAATTCACTTAAAAAACAAAGGTTATAGGCTCCCGCAATGAAAATATTACATTGATATTATGGGTGTCATGAGTGAGTAATTTGTGGACAAATTAGCAGTGCATGGGGAGGGCGCGAGGTATAGTTATCTTGAGGCATGAGTTATAGTTACTTGAGATAACTCTAACAGGTAAATATCTGTGGTATTGTACGTTTCAAATGTGAGCCTAACTATAGCATTCCTGTAACCTTTAGTTCTTTAAGTTCATTTCTACGTTGTTTTGCTCTGTTTCCTAACTATAACGTCTCTGTAACCTTTAGTTTTTTTTGTGCATTCCTGTGTTTTTTAATGTATAGTAATTTTCATTACTATATATATTAATCCAACCACTGGCGCACACGGTTGGCCGCTGGGCCTGCCATGCGGCCAACACCATAACAATCCAACCCCACAATGCGCACATCCTGTGGCCAGGCCTTTAAGGCAACCCCTGATAATCACCGACCCGCACCATGTACACCCTTAGGCTGTGCACGACAGGGTTTGGCCTCAGGGCCTAGCCTGTACCCAGGCCCTACAGCCAACCCCCAGAACCACCCAATCCGCCCCATGTACAGCCAAACAGTCTGTCTCTCTTCAGGTGAGAATAGGTGTGAGAGGGTGTCTCTGGGTATGAGAGTGTCTGGGTGTGAAAGTGGGTGTGTGAGGTCTGAGTGGTTCTGTGAGTGGATACCTGAGGGTCTGAGTGGGTCTGTCAGTGTCTGAGTGGGTCTGTGAGTGGGTCTGTGAGTTGGTGCATGAGAGTCTGAGTGGGTTTCTGAGTGGGTTCATTAGTGTCTGATTGGGTCTGTGAGTAGGTGCGTCAGTGGCTGAGTGGGTCTGTGACTGGGTGCAGACCCCTTATCTCTGGTGCTGGCATCCCAGAGGTAACCCCTCAGGGCAAAAATGCATTTTTAAAAAACCTTTTGGTGCAATTTACTATGGATCCGGTGAATTAAAAAAAAAAAAAAAAAAACGGCCACCCACACCTGTGTTTATGAAGCCCCTGGGTGGGACAGGTCCCATGGCATGTTTAAAAAAAAGAAGGGAGGGGCACACAGGGCCCCCTCCTAGGCTTATTCCTGCCGCAGGGACCGCCACATCCTCAGGGCTTTTTTCAGAATATGTGGGGGGGTCAAGTGGCCACTCGCTGCCCCGGCAGCCACCACCCACCCACGGCAAACAGTGAAAGAAATGCAGGGGGTGACCTAAGATAACTATAACTTGCACCCTCTCTATGCACTGCTAAATACCCCAGATATTACAACACTCATAACATCTTTTATAACATTGAAACAGAACGGTGGTTAATGCTTGGTATTCGCACATCTGCATTCAGATGAATGACTAGTAGGTTAGAGTCACTAGGATTCTTGTGGGTGCCAGCCCAGTGTAACACCCAAACACCACGGGTGTTGTAGTGCACTGATCAATAGAAAAATTGAACTGTGCTAGAAGCTCAATTGAAGAAATACCACGGCACTCCAGGAAGTAGTCCAAAGGTACATTCCAAAGTGGAAAGAAGAGTCCAAAGTTCAAACAAAAGTGTTCTGAATGATGAAATCTATCCCTTCTGGAACAGGTACATTCAGCAAACAGCCGAAACATTCATCAAACAGCCAACACGTTTTTCGTCCAAAGGACTTTTTCAAGGCTGGGTCAGAAATCATAAACATTGAATGGTACAGTCAAAAATAGGGTAGTGTTTAAAAAATTGATTTTAGAAACTCAGATGAGAGTAAAGTGAGAAAGATATAGAATGGGAACATGAAGGGAAGGTGAAGGTGTTAGAGGAAGGAAAAAGAATGGGTATTGAGCAGCAGGGGAAAGTGTTCTGTTGAACATCCCAGTGCGCCAGATTCAAGAAAGGAAAGGGTGAACGAGTAAACTGGATAACAAGAAAAAAGATATAATAATAAACTCCAGTGGTCCGGGAACACTTGGGTCGAAAGTTGTGCACATTATGAGAGGCGTGACATAAAAAAGAATCAAAGTGAGTGGGATCATAACTGACAAGAAATGCAATGTGCTCAAAACACTTATTAGTGTGTATCAATAGCCACACGTTTAAAAATGCACCAGGACCCAGATAGGGAGGTGATGTGGTCATGCCTTGATGGTAAGGAGGCAACACACCAGAAATGTAGGTATAGGTAATTTGCATACGAGAGGCTGGACAAAGTCATATGATCCACTGATGTCCATATGGTGATTTAGGTAAAGTATTTTGGTCTGGTGATATCAGTAGTCATCGGGCAAGAAGTCGTTTATCATCATGTTTCCAAGGTCAGGTATTTTGCGAGGGCCATGATAAGCCCAAGGACGCTAGTAAAATATATATATATATATATATATATATATATATATATATATATATATATATATTTGGAGTCCAAAATTAATGGGACCGAGGAGTTAATGAAGTAGGAAACAAAGAACATTTTAATGGGATGTGTAAGGATAAAATGTATATATATATAATATAAATATATCTATATTTTTTTATGTTGCCCCCTTTAGGCTCCAAAGCCCTTTTGTCATGTGTGGCGCCGTATTTAGATTTGGCCAGGCCCTGCGCCAACCTCCGTCACGCACGTGCATGGTGCAGGGTTGGGTGCTTATAGGGGAGCTGGCCACAGGGACTGGCTGCACACCAGAGTTAGAAATAACTGTAACTATAACTGCAGAATTTCTATGGTTTTGTACATTTAAAATGTGAGCCCTAACTATAACGTCCTTGTAACTTTTGTTTTTTATGTTAATTTCTATGTTATTTTTAATTCTATTTCCTAACCATAAAGTGGGTATATATACACACACAGACACATATCAAAACACAGACTCTACAACTGTAGTTCAATCTTCCTTGCCAGCCGTGATTTATTTAAGTTGTATGGCAAAAATATAAGCCTGAAGCATTTCGGAGACCCTGTCTCCTTGATCATGTGTCAGGAAATGCATACACTTCACAGGTTTTAAATCCACCACACTGCTCTACAAAACTTAACAGTGAAAATGAATTGTCGACAATGCTCAGTATCATGAGTAAAAACAAAAATCTGCCACCTTATAATGGAATCATAGGTCACAGTTCAGCCAGTAAATATAGGAAATGCACTCAGCACATTGGGTAATATACACAGTGGCATTTGGAAGTTGCGAACAGTAGATAATCTTTCATCAACAATATAATTTACAAACAAATGCTCTACTTTCAGGATCCAATGTTAAAGTGATGCAATCCTCACATATTTATGATACATCTCAAGTATCCCACTTACAGAAATGGTGTTCCTTGTGCAATCAGATGGACCTTTACAATAAAGGTGTGATCCTTGATAAGGCACTATGGGGCATCATATGGAATCATAAATGTATGATCCTTCAATAAGGCACTGTGGGGGACCATCTGGATTCATCAAAGGTTGCTTTTGCTCAATCTGCTTATTGCAAACATCATGTCTCAAATTATCATAGCATCAAAACAAAATAAGCTAAAATCTTATAAATTCAATTAAAAAATAAAGGGTAAAGTAAAGCTATAGTTAGGTGAATTTGTCAGTGTCAACATAAACGTTTTGAACTAAAGAAAACACAGATATTCACCAATTATAGTTAGTAGTGCTCACTATAACATGAGCCCCCGCCATGCACTGCTTACAAGTCATATATGGCATCACTCATGACATGCTCTGTGACATCATTGATGACATCACTCATGACGTTCACCGATTTATGACACTTTACTAGACTGTATGCTGCACCACTCCACTATACTGCACTACACCCCACTATAATCTGTGAAATGCCACTCCACTCCATGACATTGATACCCCATTCTATGCTACCTCACTCCAGTCTACTCCACTCCACTATACTCCACTGTACTACACTTTATCCCATCCTATGCCACTGTACCATACTCTGCTCTACTCTACTCCACTGTCTGACACTCTACTGCACTGTATGCAAAACCACACTACAACATTGTACTACGCTCCATGCCACTCTATGACACTCTACTCCACTGTATGGCCCTCCACTCTACGCCACTGTACCACACTGTATGACACTCAATGATACACCATTGTACTCCTCTCTATGATACGCCACTACACTATATGACATGGCACTCCACTCCATGACACCCTGCTCCATTTTACTCCACGACACTCCAATCAATGATGCTCCACTCTACTGCACTCTACTTCACCCTACTCCACTCTATTCTACTCTATGACAGCCTTTGACACCCTACTCTACTGTATGACATGGTAGTCCACTACATAACTCGTTGCTTCACTTGACAAAACTTGACCTAGATAAGACAGCATGTCACTACACTATATAACACTTTACTACACTGTATGTTACACCACTCCACTCCACTCTAATACAATAGACTTTATAACACTCTCCTCTACTGTAGTGTACAACTCTCCACATAAAAACACTCCACTAGATGACATTGGACTTTACAATTTGAAACACATTGTTATTAAAATTTTAAAACAAACATTGAAATGTAATGGAAAAAAGTTATAGTTAGGGAAACTATTTCCCTATACAAACCCAATTTAAACTACACAATCTAAAGTTGTAGCTTTCACTTACATTTTGTTGACCACCTTCACATTATTATAAGTAGTGCACCTCATTACACACTCTTTTCAGATCACTAAAAAGTTACAAAACATTTTGTCATTCTTACAGAAAAGTCTTTAAGCATAGGATTAGCAAGTACCATCCACGCCCAACTAAAAAATGTTAAAAGACTTTTGCCATTCCAGTCACAGAATTACAGCTTTGGATTAGTAAGGTACACGGAAACAACCAGTATAAGACTAAACAATGCCCTTTCAGGCTTTGAGTGTCACATACATTATGCAAAAAAGGAAGCAGTAAACCTTAGGTGGTCACCAGGATTTAGGTGGTGAACTATTCCTTTATATGGAACACTCCATGCAAGAATTTGGGTTATTGATTGATCGGGGTGGAACCCCTACTCAGAGTGCACCGTAAAAGTCACTAAATTAGCCTGTGCTTAACCCTCTAATAGCTTGGCACAACAGCAGTCAGGCTTAACTTAGAGGCACTGTGATAAGTATTTATGCACCACACAAACAGTAATAAAGTGAAAACACAACATAAACAAATCCCACACCAATTTAGAAAAATAGAGACCATTTGTAATCAATAAAATGACACAAAAGCACACAGTGACACAGTAGAACAGAGTTATGAATGTTTAAATGTTTTAGTGAAATCTATAACAAAGCACCATCCACAGGACTCTGGTAGCAGGAGACTGGGGTAAAGTCAGATGTTAAGGCTGACTGTGATAGAGCGTGGTGTGGATACATGGGGTGGATTGGACAAGGTTTCAGTGAATCCATCAACAATTGTGGGAAAAAGCTTTGAGAAGGAGAATCCAAATTAAGGTGACAGGTATGTCACAGTCTTCTGTCAGACCTTCTGGCATTTTTTTAGTGAGGATGTTTCCAAGTCCTAAATTTTTGGGTTAGGCAGGAGCAGCATCTCTACAACCACTTCCAATCATCCAGGACCTAAGGGCATCACTTGAGGGTTAGGGCACACTTCAGCAGAGGCCAAGTACAGGGTTCAATAGCATACAGAAGAGGCCAGACAACGAGCCCTTGGAGTCACTCTGGTAGTCTTAGATTCAAGGAGATCGTCCTCTCTCCTTCAGGGAGTAAGACATGCCTCACCCAGCAAGAAAGTCCTCGGATAGCAGCAGGGCAGTCCTCAGGAGAACAAGGCAGGCCTCAAGCAGCAGGGGAGTCATCTGGAGCACAAAGCAGTCCTTCTGAAGTCTTCAATGAGTGTACTAAAGAGTTCTCCTGAGGGCCCAATATGTATACTTGTGCCAGACTTTGTAGTGGGGGTGACATCCTTGCTACCCTGACATCTGGTTCTGGAAAGTTCTTTCCTCCCCTGCCAAGGATCCAAGATGTCTAGAGTGGCAAAAGGCTAGTGTCAGGTCAGGTCATTTGTGTGTGTGCTGGAGGCAGCCCTTTGAAATGTAATTGGTGCGGGGGGCACCTCTGCCCCAACCATCCTTACAGGATGGCTACTCTCATTCTTTGTAAGGAATACACAAAGCCCAACAGCTACACTATTCACAGTCATCTGAACCAGGCAGGGCACTGACACTAGGCACCTAGGGCCAGATGTACAAAGTGTTTTGCATGGTGCAAACAGCAAATTTTGCTGTTTGCACCATGCAAAACGCGCATCGCGATGCTCATTCCCATTTTGCGAGTTGGTAACCTGGTTACCGACTCCCTAATAGGAAGGGGTGCTCCCCTTCCTATTTGCGATTCGCAATGCGATGCAGAATTGCTTTGTGACCGCGAACGTGGTCGCAAAGCAATTTGCAGTTAGCACCCATGTCAAATGGGTGCTAACCCATTCGTAAAAGGGAAGGGGTCCTAATGGGACCCCTTCGCCTTTGTAAATGGCTCTGAAAAAAGGAAACAAAAAAGTTTCATTTTCTTGAGTGTATTGCAACTCGTTTTCCTTTAAGGAAAACGGGCTGCAATACAAAAAAAAACTGATTTATTAAAAAGCAGTCACAGACAAGGTGGTCTGCTGTCTCCAGTAGGCCACCATCCCTGTGAGTGTAGCGAATCGCAAGGGGGTCGCAAATTGCGACCCACCTCAATAATATTAATGAGGTGGGTCTTTGCGACCCCCTTGCGATTCGCAGATGGTGTCAGGGACACCATCCTGCTTATGGGTTTGCGACTTGCAAACCCAATTATTGCTACATCTAGCCCCTAATGATTACGGCAAGAAAATGTGGCATTTTCAGAATTGTGGCCTTAAATCTGACTTTACCATTGAGGAAGATTTTAAATTACAATTCATTTGAGTACAAACATGACATGTCTACCTGCTCCCAACCATGACCTTCCATTATTGAAAAAGGAATTTAGGAGCTTTTCAGTACCAGGGCATATAACATCTATGAACACGTCTTAATTTTTAATTACAATGCCCTCTGCTCTAAGGGCTATTGGGGCCTACCCCACTAGTGACTAACATGTACTGAAAAGAAAGGTTTAGGGCTTGTAAAAGGTTTATTTTGTCAGGTCAAACTGGCAGTTTAAAACTGCATGCAGGCTGCAAGGGCAGATCTGGGACATGCTTTAAGGGGCTTCCGAAGTTGATGGCACACTAAGTGCTGCCCAGCCACTAGCAGCATTTAATGTACAGGTCTTGGGTACATGTAGTACCATGTTCTAGGGACTTACAAGTACATTGAATATACCAGTCAGGTGTAAGCCATTCTTACCATGTTTTAGGGAGAGTGAACAAGCACTTTAGCACTAGTTAGCAGTTGTAAAGTTCACAGAGTCCCAATGTCAACAAAAACAAACTCAGAAACAAACCGGAAGTATGAAGGCAAAAGATTTGGGGTTGATACTGCAGAAAGGGCCAAGTCCAACAGTGAGTTTATGATGAAGATAATAGTTCAGCTTTATGTGCGTTAGCATGCTCACCTTGTCATAAAGCCATGCAGCCCACTTTTTATATGTTGGTGTTCTGAACCTCTGCCAGTAGGTTTGCTGTACTTAAAATGGCCCTCTTCATACTGTAGCATCAGAATGTCAGATGCGGTCAAACATGTGGGTTTGGGCACCTGGCCCTGTCGGAAATCCCTCACCATGCATGGCCAAAGTCTGTGCATGGCATTTGCTGCCCACTTGTGCCCTTGTCATGCACTGCTTATGACCTCACACACTACATCACTCATGTCATGTGCTAAGACATCACTGATAAAATCACTTCAGTGTCTGAAATGACATTGTTGCAGCAGATATGCTAATATGAGAATATGCTAATGAGTTGCATATATTGACTAATGAGAAAATTTGACATTTGATTAACAGTAATTGAAAATAACGTGTATTGCGCAAAATGTGCCCATGGGGAGTGGTCACTATCTGTGATAACAATACTAAAATAATGTGAAATGTTTAATATTTTATAGTAATATGCTATAATGGAGGATATAGATTTATAATTATGGTGTTCCATATTCTTTAATTAGTTATTCCGGAGGCCTAGTCAGCGCTGGGCATTGCCTACTTAAACGTGGAGACGCGATGAGGTGACGCAGATTGGAATTGGAGAAAAGGTCCTTGAACTGTACAGAGTTCACCGTTGAACACTGCTAGAAAAATCTGCAAACTCACCTGCGGACAGGAGACGATCAGAACAAATTAATACAATTATGTGTAGAGTAGGCTAAATGTACTTTCCCAGGACTTGAACAATGGAGCTACAGACTAAGAGCAACAATTTTGTTACCTGAAGAACCGGATGATGTCCTTATCGACTAAAGGACCAATCATGTTAATGGAACTTGATTCTCAAAATAACGTAGACAGGTGGTAAACAAAAATTATAGGTTAGAGTCATAATCCCTGATAAGGGTGACCAGTGGGCAAATTGTGGGACGGACTGAGAGACCCTAATGAAAAGTCATGACATAAGAAGAAAGATCAGAATGGAGAGGCGAAAATTGATTAGGAGACGCTTTCTGAAGTGCTGAAACTTGGGCTTGCTCCTTGTGAGTCTGAGCCTAACTGATGACTGATGACCTGAAGACGAAGACTGACTTGCTGCTGATCTATCTTGGATAAATAGCTATAACCTGACTGACTAATGAGTGCTTTTTCTTTCTAGGTACCAACTGTGCTGTTTTAAAATGTTTTTCTCTTTTAGTTAGATTTTCCAAATGAATGATTTTTGACTAAACTGTTTTCACATGAAGACCCACATGCTGATGCTAATTGGAGATAGGTAGGCTGACAAGGGGGACTTAGGATGACTTATACTGACTGACTTATATTGCTGAATTATTCAACTGCTCATGTATTGCGATGCTTTGCTTAAAGTTGGTTGCAGATTAATAAAGTGCTGAGAATTCATTGCTCAAGTTGCTAATAAAGTTTGGAAATCATGGTTTCGCTGAATAAAGGTTTTGATTAGAATTGTAACTAATAGGGAATCAAACTAACTAACTTCCATATGAATGATGGTGGTTTCTGATTAGATTAGTTCATGGTATTTCAAGTTGATTTGATTGATTTGTGGTGGATGTCTTTTACTCACTATACTTGACTAGGATACCCTACGCGATCCAAAAGATTCATCGACCTATACGCGTCCCCTTGTAAGTTTACTTACTAAGGACAAGGCGCGCTAGCAGATTTTGGTAGCAGCTTGATGGTTAGTTTCGTTAGAGGACTAGTTAAGTGGTGAGTAAAAGGTTATGGTGGTAGTTTAAAATTAAGTACAGTTGTTCAGATTTTATGAGGTTTGAATTTTGTTTTTCCAAAATGACAATGGTAGCAAAGATGATGTTCCCTTAAGCCCAGAAATGACTTTCCCAGATCCTGGATCTCGTGAGTAAGGTTGGGTATGTTCCGGGCGTACTT